>NC_135176.1:18469785-19201035 GCF_041146795.1 Maylandia zebra | reverse complement strand
CATCAGAACTCTCTGCCTGGGAGGGATGTGAGGTGGGCAAATGAACGAAATCATTTCTTCAACAGATTTGATTCATCCATGAGGCAGTCTCCAACATCGGCTGCAGACTCACCCACCCCCACTACTGCTGTTCCACCTCTGACACCTCAGACACTTCACACCTCCTCTACTCACCCTGCTCACTCCTCCCCACCCCCAATAACAGCATCCAATACACATTCAACACAAGGCTCCAGCCTGTCTCTCTCAACCGCCCAGGTTAGGAGGGAACTGAGGAGGATTAAAGCCAAGAAGGCAGCGGGCCCAGATGGCATCAGCTCAAGGGTTGTCAGGTCCTGCAGGGACCAACTGTGTGGGGTGATGGAGCACCTCTTAAACCTGAGTCTGAGGCTGGGGATAGTTCCACAGCTCTGGAAAACCTCCTGTGTTGTACCAGTGCCAAAGACTTCTCGCCCCAAGGACCTCAACAGCTATAGGCCAGTGGCTCTGACATCCCACCTGATGAAGACCCTGGAGCGGCTGGTCCTGGCTCAGCTTCGGCACCTGGTGAGCTCATCACTGGACCCACTTCAGTTTGCCTACCAGCCTGGCATTGGAGCTCAGGGCTGTGTGTCGGACAGGGTCATCTGCAGTACAGGGGCCCCACAGGGAACGGTTCTGGCTCCGTTCCTCTTCACCATCTACACTGCAGACGTCTCCCACAACTCCACCCAGTGCTTCCTGCAGAAGTTCTCTGATGACTCTGCAATAGTCTGCCTCATCACTGATGGGGATGACAAGGAGTACAGAGGACTGATCCAAGACTTTGTGGACTGGTGCCAGCTGAACTACCTCCACATCAACACCAGTAAAACCAAGGAGCTGGTGGTAGACTTCTGCAGGCACAAACATCATCCACTGCAACCACTGAACATCCAAGGTATGGACATTGAGGCTGTGGACAGCTACAGGTACCTTGGTATTCATCTGAACAACAAACTGGACTGGACTCATAATCCAGACGCCCTCTACAGGAAAGGGCAGAGCAGACTGTACCTGTTGCGGAGACTCAGGTCGTTTGGAGTAGAGGGCCCACTCCTGAAGACCTTCTATGACTCTGTGGTGGCCTCAGCCATCTTTTACGGTGTGGTCTGCTGGGGTGGCAACATCTCTGTCGGGGACAGGAAGAGACTGAACAGGCTGATCCGCAGGGCCAGCTCGTACCCCAGTGCAATACTCTTTTTCTGACAAAGTTGTATTTTTACTCAGTTGTATAAAGCATTTGTATTCTATTTTTATCCTATTGTATATTTTATTATATTTATTCTACTGTATATAGTATTTTATTTTATTCTATTCTGTACAGTTGTGTACAGTATTTTATTCTTATTGTATTCTAATTTTTGCTATATAACTTTTGCACTGTCCACTTCCTGCTGTGACAAAACAAATTTCCCATTTGTGGGACTAATAAAGATTATCTTATCTTATCTTATCTTATCTTATCTTATCTTATCTTATCTTATCTTAGGACACAACAAATAAACATGGTCGGTAAACCAGCGGGTACTGCCAGTCCCAAAACAGACCTGCAAAAGTACAGAAGTCCATAACGCACACATGAACCATGGGTCCCCAGACCCAGGCCCATGACAGGAGTAATACATCCTGTTGATTGGACAGGCGACCTAGTACCTGATTGTGTTTCTAAACCAGGGCTAGCTGGCTGGCGAGTGAACGACAGGTCAAACAATGTAAAGCATCTTAGAGGTCAGAGAAAAAAAGCACAAATCTTAAATCAGCACAAATATTTTTTAAATGTTTGCTATGGAAAAACAAAACCCTTTGAAACATAAATATTTATACAAATTTTAAATAAACATAAACACTTCAACACAAGTCAAACTGGGGCAAGTATCTTCTACTACTATGAGTCTAGACATGATGTGATTTTTTTGTTGTGCTTTATTCTGATAATTTGATAGCCTTCTTCCAACTCTTCTGTTATGCTAAGCCTCCCAAAAAGGTGTAGCCTCATGCTATTGTCCAAATTCCACTTTTCTGTGTCTTAAGTCCTGACCACCTGTGGTGGTCCTAAGTGTTTGGGTAAGAAGACTTTGAAGCAGCAGACTCAGAAAGCAAAAGAAGGAATTGCACACATCACATGTAATTAGCAAACTCCACTTTTCATACAGCGTGTTGGAGAAGGTCTGTGTATATGCTCTCCAATGATCTTTGCACTGCTGCTGAATATTTAATTCTAGACGGTTAGATCTCTTTAACTCTTTTTTTTTTTTTGACCGACTGCCTTGAAAATTGATGTTCCTGAACAACTGAATTAAATTTTACTGTTTCAGCAGCATTGAAAGTCGCATTCTTAAGTTAAGAGTTAGCTTATGAGTGAGTTCTTCTTCAAGACAAGTAGGTAGGTCTGACAGTCTAACAGTGAAATCAGATTCTTAGACAGGTAATCTGTGTCAATTGGTTGGGGGATGCACAAAATTGCATGCGGGGTTGGTGGTGGGGGGGATTTAAAGGTCCAATTGATAATATTTCTCAGAGTCTTGTGACCGAAACATTTTGGTCTGTCTGTAGACTCTGATTTCGCCAGCGTCCATACAAGGAAGTCGATACATAAATCTATAATTTGCACCTAATGCACAATGTAATGAAATTTGACAACAAAATGGATTCTGGAAAACACATGCAGGAAACCAAACATGTTGTATTGTTGTACAAACTTTACTTATTTGTAATGTAAGTTGCACTTTTATAATTATTATTATTATTTTTATTTGTAATGTTGATATGCCAAATTCTACTGGAGCTGGAAAGTTGGTGGTTTGATCCCTGCCTGCTCTCAGTCTGCATGCATTTTGCATTTTTCCTGGGAAAGATACTAACCCAAAGTTTCTCTAATTTCATAAGATTTAGACTTATTTCTTCTTAAAGTTGACCACTTTTATGGGGTAGCTAACTTCAGCTCAGCGTGTTGATTCATGAATTGTCTTCACTGCTGCAGTCCTCCACTGATAACAATGCTCTGCATTAATAAAAGCTTTTAGTTAAAACCAGTGATGAATGAAGGGAATAAACAAGTAATTTAGCCAATACTGGACTGAATTATCACCTCAATAATGTCTGACAGTAACATTAATATAAAACTTGCATCAAAAAAGATGGCTTTTCAACAATACTCATTTTTTTCTTAACCCTTTTCCCCCCACGTTTCACATCAGCATGAGAAAACATTGACAACCTGACAAAGACTCAGGTCTTTGTAAGTTACATGTGGGTCTAACGTTTAAAAGGAAGGAAGGAATCAAACAAACAGAAAGAGGAACCAAAACCACACTCACGTAGAGAGACACAGAGGGGCACAGAAGGGAATTCCGGAGGGAAATGAAAGAAGAAAACTCTTAGTAAAACATAAACATAAAGATTACAAGTAACATACAACAATAAATAGTACAAACAAGGAGAAAAAAAATAAAAGAAATTAAAAAGATTAATGATTGTTCTGAGCATTTCATGTTGCCACAGTGAAACTGGAGCAAAGAGGATCACATGTGGTTCTTATTCACACACATTTGCACACATTGCATGCAAAAGCCCCTGATTTCACAAATCAGATTCCTTTTTATTCAGTTTTTTATTCAGACCTTTTTTCAGAAAGACCACCAAATCATAACTAGTCAGTACCGTCACAGTAAAATCTTATGTTACAAAATCCACTGGCCCACAGATGATTGCTTGTCTGATGATCATGCAGCAAAGCGAAATCCCATGAAAAATGTAGCCCAGGTTTGCCAATACACTCAGAAAGTTACATTGGTGTACTTGGTTTACATTTTCTATGGGCTTTGAGCAAGGCTAGGCTGCACTTTTTGCTTAGGAATCAAAATCAGCATCTAGCCAGGGAACTTTTGGCCACTCTCCATGAAACACACTTTATTGTTCAAAACTTTTTTTCAACAAGTTGACCCTCAACCATCAATAAAGTCACTCTGAAAGATATAAATTCTTCCTGGAAACTCTATGTTACTAACTGCTTTGAATAAATCTCACACATTTCAGTGATAATCAGTGTTGGGACTAACGCGTTATTAAGTAACGCGTTACAGTAACTATGTTATTATTGTGGTAACGAGCACGGTAACTAGTTATTATGCCAAAATCAGGAACGCGTTAGTCGTTACTGGGATTTAGATAGGGTCGTTACTCGTTACTTCGTGTGGTGGCTATCACGAAGCTTCCACAGATTCAGTAACATTATCAAGTGGTGGAGGCCAGCAGGTGGATGAAGGAAAGGGGACGCAGAAGGAAAAGAGACCCGAGGCGGCCGCCGGTCCAAGTGTGAACTGAACTTCAGGTAAGAAGTTATGACCTGCAGTCTCTCTGGGTCAGATATAAACCAAGTTTAGGTGGAGTTTATTTTCGTTATTCTGACTTTTTCCGTACTGCGTGCTAGCTAGCATGACGGAGTTTCTATACAGCTGGGTGGTGCTATGAAGTTAATGATGTTGAACTTTATTTTGTTCATAAGTTATTAGAGTTGCCAACCGTCCCGTCTGGTATTCAGAGAAAAATATTACGCGTTTCGTATTGAGGTGAAAAGGAACAGTTTGTTCCGTAATTCAGCTACAATGAAAAAGACACAAAGCTGGAGTTATTCTGTGTCTTTACGCTGCACAGCTGCCTCTTCTTCTTTCATTCTCCCCCCTCCCTCTCCCGTTTCTACTTCAATCATGAAACTGATCAATGATCAGCTGATCGGCTCTCTTGTTTGTTTATCGCTCACTTTGCGCCGAAAGAGGAAACCGGCGGATGTCGCGCTAAACAACAGCAGCACGTTTAAGCTTGATCAGCTGTTGTTAGAATTTATTTAATATTAATTTCTAGTATCAGCTGATGTTTGCTGGAGCCACAGCTGCAAAAAAGCTGCTGGTCATGATATGGTTTGGTTATCTGGTGAGAGGGAAACATGAAGATGAAACCAGGAGATGTCCTTACTGAATCATCAGAGCTGAGCAGGTGATGGAGAAACAGGTTTACCTTTTAGGTGACATGAATGAGTTGAAGGGAAGTTATGAACTGTTTCTGAGAGACAAATAACCCCAGGATCCTTTTTTAGGTAGCTGACAGCTGGTAACTGTGCAGGTTACTTCCCCTAGTAACTAGTTACTTTGAAAGTAATGAGTAACTTGAAGTAACTGAGTTACTTTTGAGACAAGTAACTAGTAATGTAACTAAGTTACTTTTTTAAAGTAACTTACCCAACACTGGTGATAATGAACACATTTTCTTTATTTGCACTGAATTAACTTACTTAGTGACTAGTTTGTCATGAAGTTCTAAATATTAAAAAGTTAACAATACAACTATAATTGTAATGACGATGTAGCATTTTTCATAATTCATATTTAGTATGATCCAATCAAATACTACTTGCATTTTCACAGTTAACCCTTGTGTGGTGTTCGTATTTTTGTTACTCAGCCAGTGTTCATGGGTCTGGTGGACCCGCTAGAGTTTTGGCTTTCCAAATTAACACTATCAAACAATTTTATGTTAAATTACTCAACAGATGTTTACTTCATCCCAATTACAAGACATATGAACAGCAAATATGGTTAAACATGCTGCTGTTGTTCAACCGCTGGTTTCCTCTTTCTGGCGCAAAGGGGACCAAAAACAAACAAGAGAGACGGACTCGCGACAGAAAAGCCGATCAGCTGATCATTTAAGCAGTTTCACGATTGAAGTAGCAGTCGGAGAGCGAGAGGCAGTCGCTTGTTAAGCTTAACGCAGGAATGCTTTACAAACATTCAGAGATGGACTTACACACTTGCTTTACTTCTCTCGGGGATAACTTTGTCGGAGATGAAATGCCGGGTTGCTAGCGAAGCTCCAAATGCTATCCAGACCACCGACAGGTCCCGCATGCCACAGCCGCTCTATCACGTGATGCATACTGCTCTGACGTGCTAACGTTCTGAGGTGAGTTACGGAGTGTTGCAAGTTTTGTGAGGTGCTTTCGTGATATTTAATGGATCGGATTACATTTTTTATTTTTCTCCGATATCCGATCCAGTAATTTAGGTCAGTATCGGACCGATACCGATACGTAATATCGGATCGGTCCATCTCTAGCCTTAAGTCCTGTACACCTGTGGTAGTAAGGTTTTG
Organism: Maylandia zebra; assembly: GCF_041146795.1. Taxonomy (NCBI): domain Eukaryota; kingdom Metazoa; phylum Chordata; class Actinopteri; order Cichliformes; family Cichlidae; genus Maylandia; species Maylandia zebra. Next base: position 19,194,867 of record NC_135176.1, on the reverse strand, counting down.
ACTTATTTCTTCACTTTTATGGGGTAGCTAATTTCAGTGTGTTGACTCATGAATTCCTTTTGTGTGCGCTGCTACAGTCCTCCACTCATAACAGTGATCTGTGTTACGACCCCCTCTGCTAGGGGACAGGGAGGAGTAACATATATAAGCCCTCACACGGAAAACTAAGTGAAATAAAGGTTTTATTGCAAAATTCAAACAGAAAACTGACAGGGCTGCATTCAGCAGACCACTGGGCATATAATCAGCACACAACTAACATGCACATGGGAGTGAAAAACTAAAGCAAACTAAGGCTAACGTGACAAGCAGTAACACCACAAAAAGGGGTGGTGTTACTGCAAGGGGGACAAACTGGATGTTCAGTCCTCGGCAGCAGCCCACAGTGTGAAGAATCTTCAGCACAATCAGCCACTAATTGCTTCTTGGAGCGTCACAGGATCCCAGGCAGCCAATTGTCTATGTGGGTTGCCGCACTGCAATCTGCATACAGGGGGCTGGCACGGGTTTCCAGATGCCATTCGTCAGCGAGTCCTGGCACGCTTGGATTTGCTTGAAGAAAAAGGCAGTCTCACTCCCTCTGAGGCTCCGGGCTGTAACACTCTGCATTAATAAAAACTTTTAGATAAAAATCAGTGATGAATGAAGGGAATAAACAAGCTATTTAGCCAATACGTGACTGAATTATCACCTCAGTGATGTCTGGCAGTAATATTAAAATACTTCCATCAAAAAAAGATGACTTTTCAAAAATACTCATTTCTTCCTTAACTTTTTTTCCACAGTGTTTTACACCAGCATGAGAAAATATTGCCAACCTGACAAAGAATCCCACCATAGAAACCTACTAGACACTAAAACACTAAATATGAAACCCACATATGGGTCTAACATTTAAAATAAATGAAGCAAACAGACAGAGGGACCAAAACCACACTGACGTAGAGAGACACAGAGGGGAATTCAGGGGGCAAACAAAAGAAGAAAACGCTCAGTCAAACATAAACATAACGATTACAATAAAATTACAAGAATTAATATTTAACAACACAAACAAGGAGGAAAAAACCAAAAGAAATTAAAAAGATTAACACTTGTTCTGAGCATGTGGTAAAAGGTTTGATTCCATGTTGTACTTGTGGTCACTGGTTTGTAGGGTTGTTTCTGCAAAGTATACATGTTTCCGCCCATAAAAAAACAAGGCCCAGGTGCAAGCGCATGTGGAGGGGGGCAGGGGTGGCATGGCATGGTGTGCAGAAGGGGCTTGAGCACCTGCACCCTTTTGAATGTATATGTGTGTGGAGTTATGCCTGTGCCCCTCAACAATAATTTTTAACTATCAATCACAATTTTGCTAATTAAAAGGATCTGGCTTGCATCAGTCACATGCAGTGTTGGGGAGTAATGGAATACATGTACCAGAGGTTGTGAGACAGATTAGAAATGGCTACGGGGAAGTGGTGACTGGAGCTGAGAAGGGCAGCCCTAGGGAACTGGATCACAGAGGGGGGTCATAGGGAGAGACAGAGAGACAGAAAGGGATCCTGTAAAAGATGGAGAGGGAGTTATTGTATGGATAAGGAGCAGTCAACTGAGAGTCTCTTGCTGGTGAGTTTATGCTCCTTGCTTTGCAGGTCAAGGCTTTGAAGGCTCTGAGGAGGGGATGTCTGTGGGAATTTTCAGTGTGTTTGAGGTGTAGTGGCACGCCGGAGGGCAGGCAAGCGGGTGAGGAAGCCACCAGGGAATGAACAGAAAATGTTTTTACTGAGGAACTGCCTAGTTACCACCATGGAGCGCATAACAAACTGGTGAGAAAAAGCAGGTTGCACAGGTTTAAGTAGGGGGATGAGGTATGGACAGGAGACCAGCAACCATGGGTGGAAAAACCCCAGACACTCCAATGGACCACAGCCATACATTCTTCCTGGAAACTCTATATTACCATTTACTGTGAATAAATCTCACAAATTTCAGTGATAATGAACAAATTTAGGATTTTTTTATTTGCACTGAAATAGCTTAGTTAGTTACTTTTTAATCATTTAGAAATTTATGACAAACTTGAAAAAAGTTAACACTAAAACTATAATTGTCACTGAGATGTGGCATTTTTCAGTTTTGATGATGCATATTTAGTACGATCCAACCAAATATTACCTGCATTTTTCAAATTATTTATTTTGGGTTAAGTTTTTCTGTGTGCTGTTTTTTGTCATTATGTGTCACCTTCTTTAGAAATCAGTTTCAACTCAGAGGCAACAATAAAATCTGTCATCTCCTTTAAAAGTGTGAACAGGTACAGAGGAAGCCACAGTCAAATTCTGAGTACTATAACCAAATGATAACCACTTCCTTCTGAGCTCTTCAGATAAATTACCGAACCTCCTTTGAACACATCATCTTTCCTCCTTGAAGAAAGTCACAGAGCTTCATTATGGTGGCTTGCGAAAGACAGCTTCTAGGCCTGGCTTTGGCCTGCATCGGCTTTCTGGGGAGCATCATTAGCTGTGCTCTCCCCACATGGAGAATCTTGACAGCCTTCAAAAATTCCAAAATTATCATATCCTTGGTGGATGGTTTATGGGAGAGATGTGTGATCTCACCAGGGGATGAAACGCATTGCATGGGGTACGAGTATATACCGTTACCTGCAGACATGAAGGCTGCTAGAGGACTCATCATCACTGCCATTTTCACTGAGCTCCTTGGGATCCTGCTTGGTGTGGCTGGGAGAAATTGTATGAACTTTGTGCCAGACGAAAGGCAAAGGAGGAAAATGGCTCTGACTTCTGGAATTGCCTTCCTCATTGCAGGCTTCTTTGTTCTCATCCCAGTTAGCTGGACAACCAACACCATCAATGATCATTTTCATCCTACCCTGTTTTTTAATGATCCTGATCGCGATGTACTTAAAAAGATGGAGTTAGGAGCCTCGGCCTACATTGGCTGGTTCACTACTGTACTTCTGTTCCTGGGAGGAGGCCTCGTCTGCAGCTCCTTTTTCCGCAGAAATGGAACTGAGTAAAACATTACTCCAACTCTTACATTGTGTAAGCAAGGCCTTATTGCTTTTTAAATAAGGCTTATTTTTATACATCGAGCATTCTTTGGAAATAAGAAAAAAGTTTTATGAAAGTTTTCCCCTTAAGTTTGTCATTTGAATGAGTAGATTAACAAAGTATAAAATCAGATTCAAATATGAAGAAATATTTGCAGTTTGACTGTGTAACTTGACTCTGAATCTATTATAATCATTATAACCACCTTTTGTATTTTTCTTTTCATTTATTGTTTTTGTTGCTCATAAGTTTGGAGACAGATTTGACTTTTTCAGGGATCTGTGTAAAGTCATAACCATGTCCATTTAAAACCGCTATGAAATCTATGCATTGTAAGTCTATGTTTTATCTTTGACTATCATCTCTTTATTAAATTGATTCAATATTGATGATCATGAAATTGTTTTTACATATGCTTTTTGAATAAAAATATTTTTGTGTGTGTGATTGTATACAAGTGAAATTTATATCAAAAGAAAATGAATATTTCAGAGCATGCAAAATAATATGTATTTTTTGTGCCTTTTTTAACATTAAAGCAGCTTAATAAACATAGTAAGAATGAGTTTGCAAAAACTGAACATTGTCGAGTTTTGCATTGAAAAATAAAACGACAAGATGATTAAAAAACTGTTAACAAAGACCACACTGCCAAAGTTTAAAAAGTTTAAAAATTATACATTAAAAATGACAATTAAGCGGTTGGGTTTTTTAAAGTTTTATATGTGTTACATCTAATCATAGATGACAAGTCAGAGTTGACAAAGTGTCAGTTTTACTTCAACACATCTGTTGTGTCAAACAGTAACTACCAAAAGGATTTAGTTTAGACTGGAGAAATTTCAAAAGTTGTTTTGTTGAATAATTTTGTCATTAAAGTTTTTAACCACAAATAATACTAAATAATGTTTGCGGGAAATACTTCTGCTGGACCACCACCGCCACCATCCAGAATAATTTCAACAGCTTTCTGCCCCATGGCACTCTGGAACTGGGAGCCTCGCTTTATATTGGCTGGATCACCACAGCACTTCTGTTCCTGGGAGGAGGCCTCCTCTGCAGCTCCTTTATCTGCCGAGATAGAAATGACTAAAACATTAAGTACGCCAACAAAGGCTGAATGAGTAGAATAAAAAAGTCTAAAATCTAATAGGCAGAAATATTGGTAATTTTAGGATGTAAATTGATTCTTGATATATTTTGTTGTATTTTATACCATTATAGACACTTTTTTTTTCATGTTTATTGTTTATGCTGTTTACTATAAACTTGTGGACACAATTTTCCCTTTTTTCTATGATCTTTGTAAAACTAAAAAGCATGTGCATTCAAAACTAATATAAAAGATGATTGTGTGGCTTAAATCCAGATCTGATCTTTGACTTTTTCTTTATTAAACTGGTTCAATGTTGATGATTAGCAGTATTTTTTCTTTATCTATTTATTTTGGTTGATTGTATTGTAACAGTAAAATTGTCAAATTAAAATGTCTGTTCATTAGAGAATGAGATCATGTTTTGGGGTTTGGGTCATTTAACGTTTTGTTTAAAGGTTAAAATATCAATACTGCAGTATAAATATCAGGAGAGCAAATCAATATGCTTTCAGATGTGTTGCTACATGTTTGTGACCTTTTCCTGGATTCTGGCTCTGGTAAAGATGTCTTTATGTTGGCTGTTTTTCTAAAAGAAGCCAAACAAAAAAATGTTTGTTTGTTTGTTTGTTTTGTTTTTTTAATGTGTAAAAGACAATACATGTCAGGCTTGACAAACAATGTCATGAACACAAAATACAGGCTGGATGCCATTGCCTTTGGTACAGTGATAGCTAAAAGATTAATCCTTATAAGGTTAAAAGACGTGTCATTGCCTACTCTTTTTCAATGGAAAGTGTGAGTGGGTTCACAGAGATGCAACATAGTTTTTAGGGTTTGTATGTGAACAATGTCAACAGCTCAACAGGTGGCAAATGAGGTTATTTGGAAGAAATCAGAAATATACCTGATTATTTATTATAATTATTAACTATTCATGTATGTCCCTCCTGACTTCTCTCCGGGTCGGGGGCTTGGGATGTTTTTTTGTTGTCCTATGTCAAACTGTTGATATAACATTCAATAAATAAAGTGTGTTGAATAAAGCAGTAAGCCAAAAGAATACTAATACTAATACTAATAATACTAATAATAATAATAATGTGCTGCACAACAATGGTAGGAAAAAAGTGTCTTTGCATATCCTCATTTTCCTTTTGTCTGGCACAAAATTGATCAGCCTGATCCCAGTTTGTAAATGATTTACAGAAAAAAATTGATGTAAATATGAAACTTTAAACATGCCCAGGAAGTGTTTGAAATGCTTTGCTTTATTCATTATGAGATAAATGATGAGAGATTATGAGAGCACACTGTGTGTGCCAGTAAACAGGCGTAAGATAAAACCAGAAAGGACATTATTTTGAGCCCGACTAAAAGGTTTGATGCTTAATGTGTTGGTGGTGTAGTGGAAATGTCTTTAGTCTATGTATTGACACCCCACCCCACCTCCCCACACCCCCACACCCGTGACATGGGCCAGCATGTAAAAGTTGTGGACTGTTTCTCCCTATTGAGATTATGCTCACTGGGTGTTTGCAGGTTATTTGCAGGTCAATTCAATGACAGCGGCTTTGTGTGTGGTTATATTTCTCACACTATATCCTTTGCAAAATCAAAAGATTCAAAACTGCTATAAAACATGACTGTATGGCCAGTGGTCTGGACCTGATCATTGACTACGTTTTCTTTATTAAACTGGTTCAATATTAATGATTTTGTTATTCATTTCCATTCTGAATATTTTACTGCAGAATTTGCTTGAATTGTAATAAAAACAAAGTTTCAATTCAGTTTTATTTACGTAGCGCTAAATCAAAGCAATCACCTTAAGATCTTTATATTTTAACAATCAGACAACCCTGGATAAGCAAGCACTTGGCAACTGTGGGAAGGAAAAACTCCCTTTTAACAGGAAGACGCTAAATAGTGTAGTGGTAAGACACACCTCTGGAGCAGGGGTCGCCAGTTTGATTCCCCCATGCTAAAAGCAAGCCCTGGAGTGGTGCAGGAGAACAGGCGTTCTGTTAAAGGACAGAGGAAAACAGACAATAAACCCACTGAAGGGTGTTTAAGGAAGTGAAAACAGACAGGGAAAAAGGTGTAGCCTTGTGCTATTGTCTCAGTGACTATTGCACTTTTCTGTGCCTTAAGTCATGTGGTCATCCTGAGCGTTTTGGTACCTTAAAACAGCAGACACAGAAAGCAAAGGAATTGCTCACCCCACATCTAGTTAGCAAACTCCACCTTTCATACAGCGTGCTGAAGGTCTGTGTACATGCTCTCCAATGATCTGTAGACTTCTGCTGAATATTTCATTCTAGATGGCTGGTTTCACAGAATTGCATGCCAGAGGGTAAATCCCAAGCTCCAATTGAAAAACATTCTTCAGACTCTTATGAGTGAAATTTTGGTCTGTCTGTAGACTCCGACTTCGCCAGCATCCATACCAGGAAGCTGATACATATATCTATTATTCCCAAGAACTAAACACACAGTTAATTGAAGACCACAAAATGGATTCTGGAAAACACATGCAGGCAACCACACATGCTGTATTGTTGTATAAACTGCACTTATTTGTAATGTGTGTTGTATTTTTATAATTAATTTTGATATCAATATTCCAAATTCTACTAACTGGAAAGTTGGTGGTTTGATCCCTGGCTGCTCTCAGTCTGCATGCATTTTGCATTTTCCTTGGGAAAGATACTAACACAAAATTTCTCTAATTTAGTAAGGTTTTGACTTATTTCTTCTTAAAGGTGACCACTTTTATGGGGTAGCTAATTTCAGTGTTTTGACTCATGAATTCCTCTTATGTGCGCTACTACAGTCCTCCACTCATAACAGTGCTCTGTGTTACGACGCCCTCTGCTAGGGGACAGGGAGGAGTAACATACATAAGCCCTCACACGGGAAACTAAGTGAAATAAAGGTTTTATTGCAAAATTCAAACAGAAAAACGATAGGGCCGCATTCAGCAGACCACTGGGCATATAATCAGCACATAATTAACTAACACACACACGGGAGTGAAAAACTAAAGCTAACTAAAGCTAACTAAGGCTAACGTGACAAGCAGTAACACCACAAAAATCTGCTCCAGCTAAATTCAACCATAGAGATTAACAAGCAAAGTTCAAAAAGAGAGGCAAGGGGGACAAACTGCATGTTCAGTCCTCGGCAGCAGCCCACAGTGTGAAGAATCTTCAGCACAATCAGCCACTAATTGCTTCATGGAGCGTCACAGGATCCCAGGCAGCCAATTGTCTATGTGGGTTGCCGCACTGCAATCTGCATACAGGGGGCTGGCACGGGTTTCCAGCTTGCCAGCGAGTCCTGGCATGTTTACTTTTTGTCTCTGCGAGTTTGCGTTTGGGTCCTACTCTTGCCTGCACACAGCCGTATTGGGACAACTGTATGCTAGCACACACAACACGGCCTGTCTCAAAAAGAATAAAAAAGAAGCATATTTTCCATGCATGCTTAAAGTTTGTTTCACATTTACATCATTAATTTCCTGTAGGCTGCATATGACAGACAGTGTTTTTAAAAACTCTGCTTTATTGGTTTGAAAACACAGCTAGAACTAATCTGACATAAGGAGACCGGGAGGAAGCAAAACTGAATGTAATGAGCACAGGACAAGGAAGTATCAAAACAAAACAGGAAACAGAAGACATACACAGAGACTTGACAAGGAGACATAGCTGACAGGGGGGACAGAGCTAACATGGAGCACAGAGACAACATTGTGCCTATTTTCTGTGAAAACAGCTATAGTAAAATCCACTACTTCAATGGACTGATGTATGTAGTGATACCAGCCAAGTGCACTTAATATGGAATTTAACCATAATGAAAATGCACACATATATTCATGAACAGCTTAGTCAACAATAAAACAGTCCAAGAAGTGAATGTTTTGCTCTTTTAAGAGGAAGGTTATTCTCTCTTTCATGGGGCCAAAGTTTTTACAAGCATTTTTAAGATATTCACACAAGTTTGAGAAAGTCCATTATCTGAATCTGTAGAATAGAATAGAATAACCCTTTATTGTCATTTTATATGATTAGATTAGATTAGATTAGATTAGATTAAACTTTATTAATCCCTCGGGTGGGTTCCTCCGGGAAATTCAGTTTCCAGTAGCACAGCACCGACAGAAGTTGCATGTCACAGATACCATAAGGGGAATGAGAGTAAGGATATAAGCATAAATACACCATATATACACATATATAAATATAGAATATACAATATGGATAAATAGAATTGCACATTTGAGTATGTTGCACAGTGATTATTGCACAGCTGAATATAAGAAAAAACAAATATTGCACAGTGTAAAAAAGCACTACAGCTCAGTTGTTCCCACCCTCCTTAGTCCTCCTGTTTCCCCTCCCTCTCCCCTCCAGTGAGGAGTTAAACAGTCTGATGGCGTGTGGGACAAAGAGGTTTTTAAGTCTGTTAGTTTTTGACTTTGGGAGAAGCAACCTGTCGCTGAATAGGCTCCTCTGATTGTTTACAACCATGTGCAGAGGATGCCCAGCATTGTTTCTTTAATGTCCTTTTCTCTATAATGAAGTTGTGTGTGCTCCACACCAGGAATATATATTTTATTCTGTGCAGGAATAAAATATAAATAGTAGGACAGCAGGAATAAACAACATGGTAGGGGTGGGGTGTGGGGAGGATAGTGTTTGTTAACAGTCTGAATGGCCCAGGGGAAGAAGCTGTTTTTGAGTCTGGATAGGTGTTTTGTGTTGTGTGTTTTGGGTTTTGTACTTTTACTTTTGATTTTATTACGAAGTATGACTGTTTGTTTTGGTTTCTGTCCTAGTATTTCAGTTTCCTAGTTTTGGTAGTACTTCCTGAGTTCTTGTTTTTAGGTTTTGTTATTTAGTTTCCCAATGTTTATTCTGTGCTTCCTCTTCTCTGTGTTCCTTCTGTCTGTCCATGGTGTTATTTTGTCTGCTCATGAGTCTGCGGCTGCGTCTGCGTCTGCGGCTGCGGCTGCGTCTGCGGCTGCGTCTGCGTCTGTTTAGTTCCGTGTCTCGTCTGGATCTCTCTGTCTGTCTGTCTGTGTGTGCGTTCAGCTTTGTGCTCTCCCTGTCTCGTCAGTGTAATCAGCATCAGCCGTGTCTCCCAGCTGTTTCCTCTTAGCTCCGTTCACCTCTTGTATTTAGTGTCTGCATCTTCCCCTGCTCGTTGTCACGTCGTACCCTCACTTCCACTGTGTTCTGTTTGCCAGCCTGCCAACCTGTTTAGTTAGTTTTTTGTTCAGTGTCTTCCCAGCAATAAAGCTGAGTATTTTGACTTACTTCTGCTTTTGTGAGTCTTGCATTTTGGGTCCTCTCTTGCTGCCTGCTTGCACACAGCCATCACACTGGAGGTGTGGGACCAGATTTGCCTGAGGCACCGACCAGAGCGCAGCAGGTTAAACACATGGTGAGCAGGGTGCAAGAGGTCACCTGTGATGGCCCTGGTTTTCCTGAGACAAGAGGTCCTGGCGATGGCTGCCAGGGGTGGCATAGGGCAGTTAATGATTTAATTTGGGCAGTGTTAATTACCCACTGTGCAGCCTTCCTGTTCTCAGTCCCAGGCAGTAGGAGAGCACGCTCTCCAATGAGGAGTCGTAAAAGGCCAGCAGCAACTTCTGGTCCAGATTATTCTTCCTCAGTTTACATACTGTAGTAGTCTATGTCTGCCATATAAACTGGTGTCGTTAAGTTATTAGGTTTTGCTTTTTAAAATATTTTTCTGCAGTTTTTGCTGGCTTTTAAGCATGTTTTCCAATATGATAATTTACTACAGAAATTACACCATTGCTGTATAAAAAATATATCACCACCAAATCTATAATGTACAAATTAGTGCAAGCACACATAAAATTATTTTTAAAAAAAGCAAAAGAAAAACAAATGTAGTACCTTTAAATTTTACAATAAGTGTGTGTGTGTGTGTGTGTGTGTGTGTGTGTGTGTGAGCTTCTCCTTTAAGAACAAAAAAACGCCCACACATATATAGATCACTTCCTGCTTAGCACTTTCCTCATAATTAAATTACAGTACTCAAGAGAACAGAAGCTTTCCACTTTGAATTGATCGACAGAGTTTCATTATGACTACTGGTCTAATGCCGCTTCTAGGCTTGGCCTTGGCCACCATCAGCTTTGTGGGGAACATCCTCATCTGTGCTCTCCCACAGTGGAGAGCCACTGAATTATTGTATGAAGTGGATCCCTTTGAATCCAATGTCACTGTGTCTCAGATGTTCTTTCAGGGTATATGGAAGTTCTGTGCAACAACCTCCAGTGTACTCCTAATTCGGTGCAAAAGGTATGAGGAAATACCTTTTGTCTATAAGTCCAGTCATGTGGGGCAGAGAGAGAACCCAAATGCTGACGTCTGCAGGCAGGAAGGAGTTAATTGAAGACCAGTCGTTTATTCAGGCCGGTTGTCAAAAAAAGTGCAATAATAAGAACACAAAACTGAAATAAGCAACTAAACAGAAAACCTAAACTTGGTAAAACACTAGAAACCTGAACTATTAGGAACTTGCAGACATAAGTGCAGGAGAACAGACGTTCTGTCAAAGGACAGAGAAAAAAAGAGACAATAAATTCACTGAAGGGTGATTAGGGAAGTGGAAACACAAGGGAATACGTCAGGAATAAAAACTGTACACCATCCATATGAGACAAAGGTTATCAAAATAAAACTACAAGCAGCGTGAACACCAAGATTTAGACAAGGACACGTGGGCTTGAGACTAAGGGTGCAGACACAAACTAAACACCAAAACACCAAAACACGAGCTGATTAACCAACCTTCAAAAATCAAACAGAACCTGAACTGAAAGAGAGAGAGACTGGAGAAAAAGACATGGACGAGGAGAGGAGAAACCCGAGTCCCGTGAAAGAAAAGCACAATAAAAAGCCAAATAAAAAGAAATATTTTTTTAAAGAAGGCCAAATGATAAAAACATTGTTTTGAGCCTGACAAAAAAGTTTTGGTCTTGGTCGGTTTATGTGGTTGTATTTCTCACGCTATATACAACTGCAGTGAAACTGGTTTTCACACAGAATATTGTGTCATCACCGACTCTTGCTTTAGAAAAACAATCTGTATGCTGTCATTTTTCACATGCATTATACAAAGAGAGAAAGACCACTGAGCTCACACGTTAGATGATGTCGCTTTAGTGTGACTTGGGCTTAATTTTGCAGGAAGCCAAGTGAGACAATAGCCCTGAAATAATGGAACGCATGACAAAGACAATGTAGTCTCTTTCTCATGATGAGTAAAATGCAAGTATTCATTCCTAACACTTTCCAGGCATGTTTTTTAGTTTCATACTAACATCAGTTTTTCCTGTAGGCTACATTGCAATGACCCATAGGAACTAGGTATCTCCATTTTTGTTTTTTATGTCATGCTTTATTCTACAGGAGCTGATTTGTTGCATGAGCTATAGGCTACTTGGGCCCAGTGAGCTTGCCTATGAACACTCACTCTGCAGGTCTTTCTGAAGCAGGTCTCTCTTTTGCTCACTGTCCTGATTTGGACACCAGCTTTCGAGACTACCTCAGCTCAGCTACAACCAGTGTTTTACTCTAAAAACCTAATGACATAAATTTTTGCTGTAATTATGTTATATAAATACATTACTATATACTAGACACTACCTTGTCCAGTCTCCCAATGTTTCGTTGCAATTTATGAGGCAGTTTTTGACAAATGAGAGCTTGTCTTTTGCAATTTAGCTTTCTGAAGTAGTTGGACATGTGTCTGTAATGTGCTTGATAGCCAAAAACTGACTTCTTGTTTTGAAAGTGTTAATCAGTCATGTTAGCATGCACGTGGTTCAGCACTCTGTTATTGTGCAGCTTGTCCTGATAAAGGCACACTCTGCTTCCCCGAGAGACGCTGATATGTGGTAGAGAGTAGAGAGTTAACTGTTGAGTCCATATAAGGAGCTAGGAAAGAAAAGTGTTTCTTAAAGACATTTCATTTTGGATGCTTTCTCCGGCCCACAACATTCAGTCTTGGTGATTTCATCCTTTGAAGCTCTATTTTCATCATATATGTCAACAGTTAATTGCACTCAACTGAAATTTTTGGCTACAACTCCTCTAAAATGTTTAGCACATTTAACTGTGTAGTCCATAGTCTGCCTTTATGTTTTGCAGGGGTTAAGCAAGAGAATGCCTGAGGTACTAGTTGCATGAGATAATTAGCAGATGTAACAAAAATGTATGCAGGTAATTGTGTTTGTTTTAAAGAACATATTCATGCAGAGCAGAAATTTAAAGCGGTACAACTTTAAAAGGTATATTCTATCTTAAGAAACTGATATATTCACTGCATATTTGTACTTTCTGTGATAAGTCCAGAATTTATTTCTATTCTTCATTATTTTCTTAAACTTTAAATTAGAGAACATAAGTTTCTCTCAGACACTGCACACTCTATATAAACCATTTCCATTTGTAGCTTAGAAGTGTTTGGATATTCATTTTATATTTACAGATGGCTCACAAACAACATCTTTGAAGACTATATTTACATTTTAGGAATTCTTTTGTTATGTAAGTAAGTAAGTAAGTAAAATTTATTTATATAGCGCTTTTCACAGATAAAAATCACAAAGTGCTTTACAACACAGAAAATGGGAATATAAAAACAATATAACAGTAAGTAAAACAATGTAAAACTATAAAACTATAAAAACAGCATAAGAAGAAATTAATCAAATGCTTTTCTAAATAAAAATGTCTTCAGCTGTTTCTTAAAAGAATCAATGGAGTCCGTGCAGCGAAGAGACAGTGGGAGAGAATTCCACAACCGTGGTGCCACAGTCTGAAAGGCCCGATCACCACGAGTTTTAAAACGAGTGCGTGGTACCACCAGCAGTCTCTGATCTAATGACCTTAAAGCCCGAGAAGATGTATGTGATTTCAGCAGGTCAGATAAATATTGAGGAGCCTGACCATGCAGGGCCCTAAAGGTTAGAACTAAAATTTTAAACTGAAACCTAAAATTTACAGGCAACCAGTGAAGGGAGGCCAAGACTGGAGTGATATGCGATCTTCTCTTGGTGCCTGTTAAGAGACGTGCTGCAGCATTCTGCACAGTCTGAAGACGATTTAAGGCTGATTTGTTAAAACAAGTAAAAAGGCCATTACAATAGTCTAAACGAGAAGAAATAAAAGCATGAATAATCATCTCAAGTTCAAGCTTTGATACCATTAGTCTGAGTTTAGAAATATTCCGTAAATGATAAAAACAGTTTCGGACTAGCTGCTTAGAATGCTGCTCGAGCGACATCGAGCTGTCAAATAAGACACCGAGATTTCTAAGGCTTGATTTTACGTAAGGGTCTAAGAAGCTGATATGCTGTCTAATTTCTGGGACCATATGGTCTGGAGCAATAATTAGAGTTTCTGTTTTATCAGAGTTTAGTTGGAGAAAATTGTCATATAACCATTTGTTGATTTCTGTCAGACAATTACTTAAATTAGACAATTTATAAAACTGAGACATTTTGAAGGAACAGTATAGTTGGATGTCGTCAGCATAGAGATGATAGGAGATATATTTATAGCGCTTAATAATTTGGCCTAGAGGAAATACATAGAAAGCTACTTCAGAAAGCTAAATTGCAAAAGACAAGCTCTCATTTGTCAATACATGTAACCTGCATATGTGGTGCAAGGGATCATTTGTGGGGTCAGACGTTTCGATTCCACAAGCAGCAAGTTCATTCACATCAAATGGTTTCTCTACTCTTCCAATATGATGACTAACAGCTATTGTGTTTTGTGAGATTGTTTTTTACAATTTCTATGATATTCTATTCGGTTAAGTTGTGTTTTCTATTCTATTGCATCGTTTTTTTTCTATTTGCTGTTGTTTTCCTAAATTGCATTTTATTTGACCTTTCAGCTCCTTTGTAATTTATCCCATTAAGTTTACTTCAATTCAATCCAATTCAATTTTATTTATATAGCGCCAAATCACAACAAAAGTCGCCTCAAGGCGCTTAATAGGTATAGAGAAAAACCCAACAATCATATGACCCCCTGTGAGCAAGCACTTTGGCGATAGCGGGAAGGAAAAACTCCCTTTTAACAGGAAGAAACCTCCGGCAGAACCAGGCTCAGGGAGGGGCGGGGCCATCTGCTGCGACCGGTTGGGGTGAGATAACAGAGACTTTGAGGAGAGAAACCTAATATTTAATAATCCACATTTCACTGTTTTACTCTTTAGTTCAGATGTATGTATTGATCTTTCTTTGTGATTGTTTATGTTTAAGTTGTGAAGAGCTGTGATGGTTTGTTTGTTTGTTTGCTCGCTTTTAGTTTGTATTTGTCTGTTTGGGAGCTGACACAGTCTCCATGGAGATGGGTTTTTGGCGGGGTAGCATCAGGAGAGAAGCTCCAGAGAGGCGTGTTCCATGTTAAAAGCTAAAATATAACAAAAGAAATTATGCTAAATAAAACAAAACCTTTCAATTGCCCAACCCTATCTGTCCCCTCAACGGGTTGTATGTTTTCAATGTTTCCTTATTATTTTTGTCATAAAAATAAATCAAACAAATAAATCAAGCTGTGTGACAGCACCTTACATTTACGCCGGGCTGTGAGCTGCCCTAAATCTACTTCCTACACCCCCTTTTCAACTAGTTTAAAACCACTCCTGACTTCCCTCAGTGCACACTGTAAACTCCAAAAGATACAATTAGCTTTTCTGGTAAAAGGTCCTAGATTATTTTGTCAACCTTTGGAAACATCCTCTATAGAGTTATTTCATCTTTAAAACTTAGGCCTGGTTTCTTCGCCCGCTTTAACGGGTAGCACATATCCAGCCTGAACACTGTGTTTGGGCAATTTACATAACATAAAAGATAAAGATAAAGATGGCGCCGGTGAGGTCGGCTGCCGTCACGACTGCTCCGACCACTTTTTCTTTGTCTTTGCTTTTTAAGTTAGTTTTCTTAGTTTCTAAATCGGCAAAATCATCACCATTGGGTACATTAGGTATGACAGTGACACTCTTGTTTCTATTGGTATACAATGTACTCACAATTCGAAGTTTTTAACACCGGATCCGAGCTGGCCGAGTGAGATCTTGAGGGAGAACAAAGGGAAGCGGCGGCCTAGAGGGAAGCGAGCCGGCGTCAGGAACAGGCTGAGAGCTCGTGCACACCGCACACCTCTGCCTAGCATCCTGCTCGCCAACGTCCAGTCACTGGAGAACAAGCTTGACGACCTCAGGGCCAGGATAAAGTTCCAGAGAGACATTCGGGACTGCAATCTCCTCTGCTTCACCGAGACATGGCTGAACCCAGCGGTGCCGGACCACGCCATCCAGCCGGCCGAGTTCTTCTCGGTTCACCGCATGGACAGGACACGGGACTCGGGGAAGTCAAGGGGAGGCGGCGTGTGTTTAATGGTGAACAACAACTGGTGCAACAGTGCGAACGTTGTTCCTCTCACACGCTCCTGCACACCAAATCTGGAACTACTGTCCATCATGTGTCGTCCTTTTTATCTACCTCGGGAATTTACATCGGTCATTATAAGTGCCGTTTATATTCCACCACAAGCGGACACGGTCACCGCCTTATGCGAGCTGCATGAGGCACTCACACAGCACCAGACACAACACCGGGACGCTGCGCTTATTGTGACGGGGGACTTTAATAGCGCCAACCTCAAACGCGCAGCGCCGAACTTTTATCAACACATCACCTGCCCCACCAGGGGTGAAAGGACACTGGACCACTGCTACACTACGGTCAAGGACGGCTACAAGGCACAATCCCGCCCTCCGTTTGGCAAATCTGATCACGCCGCCATCTTCCTCATGCCAAAATACAAACAAAGGCTGAAACAGGAAGTTCCGGTTCAGAGGAAGGTCGCGCGCTGGACGGATCAATCGGTGGCCGCGTTACAGGACACACTCGATGACGTAGACTGGGGCATGTTCAGAAACAGCTCCGACGATGATGTCAACGTGTTTACGGAAGCGGTTGTGGGATTCATCGGGAAACTAGCGGATGATACCGTGGAGACAAAGACTATCACAACGTTTCCCAACCAGAAGCCGTGGGTGGATAAAACCATCCGCGACGCTCTGAGATCCCGCACCGCTGCCTACAACACGGGACTCACGACGGGGGACATGGACCCGTACAAAGCCGCGTCATATAACGTGCGGAGGGCGGTGAAAGAGGCGAAGCAGCGCTACGGGAGGAAACTAGAGTCACAACTCCAACAGAGTGACTCTAGGAGCCTGTGGCGGGGACTAAGGACAATAACGGACTATAAAGCACCAACAACCGGTATGACGAACGCGGCCGTGACTCTGGCAGACGAGCTGAACACTTTCTATGCTCGCTTCGAGGCTGCAGCTAAGGACTCCAACGATGCTAATGCTAGCGGCGCTAACGGCTGCAGACAGGAAGATACTGCCAGCACCGGAAACGTGCTCGTCATCTCCGAGCATGAAGTAA
Organism: Maylandia zebra; assembly: GCF_041146795.1. Lineage (NCBI taxonomy): Eukaryota > Metazoa > Chordata > Actinopteri > Cichliformes > Cichlidae > Maylandia > Maylandia zebra. The sequence continues at coordinate 19,178,189 of NC_135176.1, read as the reverse complement.
GGAGAGCCTTCAAGAGAGTGAACACCGGGAAAGCAGCAGGACCAGACGGCATCCCAGGTCGTATCCTAAGAGACTGCGCATACCAGCTAGCTCCTGTGTTCACTGAGATATTCAACATCTCTTTATCTCAGTCGGTGATCCCCACATGCTTCAAAGAGTCCATCATTGTTTCTGTCCCGAAGAAACCCCACCCTGCTTCTCTCAATGACTATCGCCCTGTAGCCCTCACCTCAGTAGTGATGAAGTGCTTTGAACGCCTGGTCAGAGACTTCATCATTTCTTCACTACCAGACACACTGGACCCACTACAGTTCGCTTACCGTCCAAATCGTTCCACAGACGATGCCATCTCTCATCTCCTCCACACATCACTCACTCACTTGGACACTAGAAGGGGGAATTATGTTAAAATGCTCTTCATAGACTACAGCTCTGCATTTAACACCATAATTCCCTCCACACTCACCACCAAGCTGGAGCATCTGGGACTCAGCTCATCTATGTGTCAGTGGATCTCCAACTTCCTAACTGGCAGACCACAGGCAGTAAGGATGGGCGGACATGTCTCAGCCTCCACCACTCTCAGCACTGGAGCCCCCCAGGGGTGTGTTCTGAGCCCCCTGCTGTACTCTCTGTACACATATGACTGCGTGGCCACTACCAGCTCCACCACCATCATCAAGTTTGCTGACGACACCGTCGTGGTGGGCCTGATCTCTGATAACAACGAGACGGCCTACCTGAAGGAGATTAGGAATCTGGAGAACTGGTGCCAGAGGAACAACCTCCTTCTAAACGTCAGTAAGACAAAGGAGCTGATAGTGGACTTCAGCACTAAGCAGGAGAGGAACTACCAGACCCCTGTCATCAACGAATGCCCAGTGGAGAGAGTGGACAGCTTCAAATACCTCGGAGTTCACATCACGCAGGACCTGTCATGGTCCTGTCACATCAACTCCGTGGTGAAAAAGGCCCGTCAGCGTCTCTACCACCTCAGACGCTTGAGAGACTTCCAACTGCCCTCCAAGGTGCTCAGGAACTTTTACTCGTGCACCATAGAGAGCATCCTGACGGGAAACATCTTACCCTGGTTTGGGAACAGCACCATGCAGGACAGACGAGCTCTACAGAGGGTTGTGTGATCAGCTGAGCGCACCATCCGCTCCAAGCTCCCTGACCTGCACTCAATCTACAGCAGGCGGTGCTGGACCAAGGCCAGGAAGATCGTGAAGGACCTCAGCCATCCCAACAACAGACTGTTCTCTCTGTTGAGGTCAGGAAAGCGATTCCGCTCCCTGAAGACCAACACAGAGAGACTGAGGAGGAGCTTCTTCCCGAAGGCGATACGGTCTCTCAATCACAATCACACCACCACACAGTACTGACCCACACATATAGTTCTTACACACACACTGGACATTCTGGACATTGTTTTCACTTCATCACTTAAATCACTGCTGCTATTATTGTGTATATGCTGCTGTTATTGTGTATATATTTATTTATACTTCTTGTGTATTTTGTTCATACATTCTTATATAGTTCTATATTGTGTATTGTGTATTTTGTTGTACAGTTATTTTATTTTCAATTTAATTTATATATTTTATCTTATTCTTTCCCAGTGTGTTGTACAGTTATTTCATTTTTAACCTTAATTTATATTTTATTCCTTCCTAGTTAAATTTACCCTTTTTAATTTTTCATATTTATTTCCTATCTTATTCATAGCCTTTTCCTTTTTTGTTTTCTTTAGGTCACGAGCAGTTGTCCAAGCATTTCACTACATATCGTACTGTGTATGACTGTGTACGTGACAAATAAAATTTGAATTTGAATTTGATTTAAAAATCCTGCAACTATTCCTAAAGTCCCTCTCATTACTTTCATGCTCCCATTATAACCTGTGTCTAACAAGCTTTTGATCTTCTTTGCAATGTAAACAACTAGGTGTCTTTGTGCTCTGTTCTTCTCCTTTCTCTGGTTGGTTCCATTCGTTCTCGGGCTTCCAGGATTCTCGCGACCCCTGTGGTCGCTGTGGTCATGAAATTTTCACCTGTAAAGGATAGAAAACAAAAAGCCTCTCTCTGCTACACAACCCGCTAATCTACTGTGTTCATCTAATGTTCCTTTTATCATTCAAAGTTGTTTCACCATATCATGTTCTGGGCTCTAGTCTTTATATTACCTTTACTTAATCTTTATTTACTTAATCTCAATGCTCTTTATGTGTGTGCGCAACACTTTTAATTTTATTAAACACACCCAGGGTAAGATATAAGATATAAGCATAAAAACAGACAGAGATCTTCTCCTAACAGCTCAATTCAGAATGGTTTGAGAGATCAAACTGTAAAAATTTTAAGCCAAAGCCTGGCCTGTTTCTCATCCCAATTCTGTTAATCTATCCTTTTGCCGCTGTACCCATGTGTTTAGGTTGAGAAGAGTCCACCTGTATTGACACACTAAAACATGTAATTAATATAATTTTATTACTTTTTCTTAAGACATTCAGTCTCTAATTCCTCTGTTTTCATGTTGCAACGTCTCTCACCAGCTCACAAGCTATATTCAGACTTGCTGTTTGACGCACACACACACACTCTCTTCTCTCAGACTCTTTTTCCCGCACTCTGCTATGAACCTACGTAGTGTTATTATTACTTATTTATTATTTTGTACAAATCACACAGAATCACTCAAATCCAGTACTCACAACATTCACACACTTAGAATCACTCAAAATATGCTTTCCTAAGAGTATTTTATCAAACATGCTTTTTAGAATCAGAAAGAGGAAGTAGACCGCACCCAGTTAAGTGCGTATGTCCTCTTAAAAGAGAAGAGAAATAAACTCATATGGGACAATTCTCCCCATCTTAGACAAAATGTGACCTTAAATGTCCTTTTCTAAGTCATGTTCTTCTCTATATACAACTCTTGGCCTCCAGGGCATAAAACTTTGAACATAATCTTTTACTTTACCAGAACTAGACCTAATCTAAATCCTGTCTCATTCACTGCTGAAGTTCTAGTTCAATGAACACCTGTGTCACAGTTTAAAATTAAAAGAGGAAGTAACTCACACCCAAGAACTGTGTGTGTAACCTTTGGTCTTATAACTCTGATATAAGTCCACACAGTGCGCCGACTACGGAGAACCTGCAAGTTCGGGGTTTTTTTTAAATTCTCTGCACACTTGAAAACTGTTTCTGTCATTTATCTGCCCAAGAACTTCATCAAATGGACCTCAACGGGTCCAGTAATCTTCAGCACATATCACTGCTGCCAGTGATGATTTAAAAACAGTTTCTTGTCTCAGTGCACCCAGCATTAACTTATCAGATGGACCGCAGCCGATCCATCAATATCAACACAATTGTGTATCCTCATGTACACAACTGATTCTTCACTTGTGTCACAGCACATCTAGTAATATCTTCAGAATTACTTCAACATGGTAAACATTGATTTTCCTTTAAAATCAATTCCTTCAAATTTAATTTACCATTAAAACTCAAGACCACAACTGACTCGATTCTCTAAAATCCTGAGTCAGTTAAACACATTGCTCAACTCAAGGTGTCTTTTTCTCGGACTTCCTCGTCCGAGCTCACTCTTTTTACCCCGGCATCTCCACCAGAATGTTACGAGATCTTCCACTCTTACTTGGTGAAAGAAGGTAACTTCGTAAGTTCTCTCCACTGTCTCACAGTAGCAAACAACCTGCGCCTTCAGAAGATCCCCTTCCCACTGTAATTCAATTTTCATAGACCCAAAAGTAAGCATATTATTTCCCTAGTCAAAAGTGAAACCGTTCCTCACACAGTAATTCATAATCCAACCTTAAAATGAAACCAAAACCCTTCGTGTTTTGAAACTAAAAAGAGGAAGGAACAGCGCCCAATTTTTAACTGCACATGTTGTTACTCAGCAACAACACACACACAGACCCAGTGCAATTCTTCCTGGATCATTTATCAACATCCAAACCAACACAGTCCGCATTGATTATTCTTCTGGACCTCAGCAGATCCACCAAAATTCATGTAAGTATATCAACCATTCACCGATTTATTTCTTTTCCTCAGACCACGCCAGATCTGTTATTTTTTATTTTTTTATTGACATTTTTGGAATCACTATATAATACCATCAACTTCAGCTATCTGTCAGTACATATATTTTTTCTTTTTTTTTTCTATATTTAAACAACTGAAATATCCATACAATAAGAATGAAAGAAGAAGAAGAAAAGAAAAAGAAGCAAAACAGGAAACAACAAACAAATAAATAAAAAATACATAAGGAAAAAGAAAAAGGAAAGAAAAGTAAATAAATAAATGTAGGGAGTGCGTTTTTGTTTCCATTAATGTAACTAATATTTCCTCTAGTCTTCTAGTAGTTAACAAAGTCAAAATCTAAAGCAAAAGCAAAAACTTGCCTGCGTTTTTTCCATTTCTTCCATCGTGATACAAACAGGTCCCTCTTGTAGTTCACATCTGCTGTCATTTTCTGCATTCTGTAAATGTCCATTGTGATGTTCATCCACATGTTCATAGTTGGGTTAATATCAACAACGCTGCACACTCAGAATTGTACAGCTGATTCTTCCCTTCAGACTGCACTGGATCTGTTACTTCAGCACAATAAACACTGATTTTCCTTCAAAATCAGTTTACCAAGAGCCACAAAACCATTTCTGACTCGATTTTCTGAAATTCTGTGTCACTTAAACATCCTGACAGAACCAGGTGTTTTCTGTCGGGCTTCCTCGTCCAAAATTACTCTTTTTACTCACAAATAAGTGTATCTTAAAATGATCTTCTGATCCTGAGGCCACAAATCTCAGCAGCGACACCTGAGTAAAATCTTAGTAAACGTCTTTACAAAGGGGGAAGTTCTTCAACTCCATGACTAACGCTTGTTGAACCATAAACTGACCAATAACTCTTATATTCTCTTATTCTTTAATCACACATTGGTCTCTTTTCTCTCTTATTTCCTCATAACATCTCATGTTACTTTTATCTCAGTACTGTCTTTTTCTCAAAGTTTCATTATTCTTACGTCAAAGCTTTTCATTACTTCAAAATTTTACTTTATTCTCAAGAATTCAGTTTTACCACTACTGAGCCAATTTGATAGTTAAGATCACCTACTCAGCGACCAGATAATTTATAATTCAGCCCATTTGCACAAATTTGCTTATTTAACAGGTTTGTGCCTACCTTTAAATCTTTTTAGACTGGTCTCCTGTTCGCCTCATATCAGATCCAACCTTCGGCCACATTTGTTCTCTCTGTTGCATGACGAACCGAGCGGAAACACCAAATATTAACCCAGATTCTTTTGTCCCCATGATAGAACAGAGAAAACTGACTCATAGTGTGTTAAAACATTTATATTTCTTTTTATTCAATCATCTTCCGGAAGAGAGACCCCTGCACAGCTCAAACGCCAGTTGCAAGAGCTCTAACATTTTTAGCTCAACATTTGTCTTATATGGTATTATTTCTGTACTTCAGACGTGACACACGTCACACACTGTTTCAAACATTGCTTATATGGAAAGTTTCTCTTTTCTGTGTCTTTATCTATTAATATGCCTGTGCACTAAAACTTCCTGTTTTTTAGTCTGGGTGAGCACTTTGTGAGTCAATAGTGGCCTTGCTCCACAAGCCTTCATTATTAAAGTACATAAAACAATATAATAGGAAAATAAGGATACTAAGGATATTGATTTCATGACAAAATATTATATTATAAATGTATTAAGAAAAAAAAGAAAAGAATGAAATGGCATTCAAACCATCTATTTTTCCTTACTAATTAGCAAGTCTATTTTTCATACAATTCCATAAAGGGAAATCAAAAGCTTCTAATTTTCTTTCCACAAATGTAGATTTGGTACTGTATGACATTTGTTTTTTGGGGGTGTTTTGGGTCCTCCAACCTAAGGAGGTCAGGACCTTGTATGGCAACCCTAAGGGATTCGGCTGTAAGTGTGTGTGATTCATAGATACACTTTAAAGCACTCTTTAAAGCACAGCTGAGCTCGATAAATGCAATTTTTCATCTCACTCAGTCACAAGAACAGACAGTTTCAGTGTAGAAACACCTACATCTATTGACATCTATTAACCTATGAGCTACAGGTATCGGTTGACAATGAGCTCACTCTGAAAGTCATGTGCATCATTTTTCTAGCATTGTTCATTTGGTAAATCCCTGTTTGGTATTTAGTATCACCCAAGTGACTAGTGTTCTCATAAATATGCCAGTTCAAAATATTCATTTTATTGTTTCACAGAAAATAAAAAATTGATGACATTGGTGGCAGTCTGTATTTCTGTGTAACTCGTTTTGGTGTTTTTTGGTGTTTTTTTCCCATTATATTGGCCTTTGTTATGTACATGAAACTGCTATCTTTTCTACAAGTGTTGAAAAAAGCTGGTTGGGTGACATTTCTTCACAAACCTGTTTGACCTTGCATACAGCACTAGAAAAACACCTCCTCTGTCACCTCCTTTAAAATTTTAACCACTGAGCAAGGAACTCACAGTCAGCTTCTTCTCTGAGTGATCAGCTGAAACAACTACCTGCTGAACTTTTGTTTCACACACAAAGCTCTCAAGGACGCTCAATCTTTTTTCTTTGACAGGATCAACATGGTTGCTGGTTGTGGACAGCTTGTTGGTTTATTTTTGGGAGTCATCGGCTTTCTTGGGTCGATCATCACCTGTGGACTCCCACAATGGCGAGTCACCGCTTTCATTGGTGCCAACATCGTCACTTCTCAGGTCATCTGGGAGGGTCTGTGGATGAGCTGTGTGACCCAGAGTACAGGCCAGATGCAGTGCAAGGTCTATGATTCTATGCTAGAATTAGCTCAAGAGCTGCAGGCTGCCAGAGCACTCACTGTCATCGCCATCATCGCTGGAGTTTTTGGGATTCTGCTTGCGGTGGTTGGAGGCAAGTGCACAAATTTTGTCGAAGACGAAGTGCAAAAGAGCAGAGTGGCAGTAGCTGCTGGAATTGTCTTCATCATTGCCGGCCTCTTGGTGCTTATTCCAGTCTGCTGGACCGCTAACACCGTCATTCGTGATTTCTACAACCCTACCCTGATTGCTGCACAGAAGAGAGAGCTGGGAGCATCTCTGTACATCGGCTGGGGAACTGCAGGGGTTCTGATCCTGGGAGGGGGCCTGCTCTGTAGCTCTTGTCCCCCCAACAATGCCACGGATTATGACGTTAGGTACTCCAAGGCTCGCTCTATTGATAGTCATAAGGAATATGTTTAGATAGCGAGCATTCTGCTGGATAGCTTAAAGAGTCCACCTTTTAGAATTACAATGTCTGTGATTAAAATAAGTCGAAATGTTTAGAGTGAGACTGTGTAACTTAAGCTTTTTTTCTTCAAAATATACACACATACAGTATTTTCAGCCTGTTTTTGAATATATCTGTTGTTTTTATGTTTTCTACCGCCAGAGATTTTTTTACATTTTTATTTTCTGTTCTTTTTTATATCAATATGGGATACTTTCTTTCAGGGTTATGTCTGAAATCTGATGCTTGTTTAATTAAAACCATTGTAAATCCGTATTAACACCCTTGTAACTCTAGACCTCATTTTTTGACTGCTTTCTCTGTTAAACTAGTGGAATACTGATGGATACATATATATATATATATATATATATATATATATATATATATATATATATATATATGTACATATATATATGTATTATGGATGACTGTATGTCAATAAAATTGTATTAAATGTGCATGTGACATTGCTTGTGTTTTTTTTTTTTATTTCATCATAAGATGAGTCACACTAGTGACAAACAGTAAAGAAATTCAAACAGAAGATCTGGTTTTGCGAGTGTCCTTGAAAGAATCTTTACAAACCGGTTTTGGGACATTTCCTTCTCATCAAAGAGCCTGAAAAACAGACACTGGATGCTAGCATTTATGTAATGCTATTTAGTATGTGTTCATTTCTTTATTTAGTTTTGTGGATTTCTGAATTAAACACCAAAATCAGGATAAAAAATATTCTTAAATACATCACTGAAAACTTGGCTCTTTGTATCTGATGTTAAAAAACATTTTAAAAAAAAATAATGTGTAGCATTTTTAGTGAACGCACATTAAACCAGTGTTTCAGTTCCTTTAAAATCCTTATTGTCTCAGACAGTAGATATAAAGTTGAGCTAATTATACATAGGAAGAGACTTTATTTAGTCCCACACGAAGGAAATTTCCTTGTTACAGTAGCACAAGGGACAGAAAGAAAAAGTGAATTAAAAAATTGTTTTTTAATTTGCAAATTTGCAAAAACTACTATACTATGTAGATATGTAGTATATACAGTAACATATACCCCAATTTTTTATATGTACATAATGTGCAGTGGGACCGATAGTAATACACATGTAATACACTTAAAAAGTACGTATCCTGTGTGGGTACTGTGCTCTCTGTTGAAGCACCTGTGATAGCTCTTCATCTTACACCACGGTAGTAACAATCTACTGCTGAAGGAGCTGCACAGGGACTCCACAGTTGTATGCAGGGGGTGAAAGGTGTTGTCCATAATGTACATTAGCTTAGCCATCATCGAGCTCTTACCCGCGTCCTCTATGATGTCTAGGGGACTGGCAAGGCCAGGACAGTTAGACTCAAAGAATGTTCAAATGTGTTTTCCTGAATCAGCTTAATCATTAAAACCGTGCATAGTTTCTGTTTCTGAGGAAACAAGGGGGGAAAAGTCATTCACAGTGGTACAAATTACAATACATGAGCTTATCTACACAAAATATCTCTGTTCAAATAGGTAAACCTTAAAAAGATTTCAAATTAAATGCACTGTGTTGTATCAGGCTTAACCATAAAATTAATTCCGAAAATAATTTATAGCCCCTGTAAAGTCTAACCTTTATAAGTCATAGAGATTAAAAATGATTTCGAGCTTGATAAAAAGGTTTCATTTTCTGCCACACAAGTTTACATAAGTGTGTGTTCTCTTGTGTGGTACGGGGGTTTTGCATATTTCGAACAGGTTTTTCTGCACTGTGTGCTATTCAAGTGAAACTTCTGTCCTGTCCTCTCCCAGGAAACTTTCCACCCTCCTTCTGTTTCACATACTCTGCATGCGCACATTATTCAAATACATTAGCTGCGTGAAGAGGCCTCTGACCTAACACATGTATTAAGTTCTTAATCAAATTAAATCACCTGGTAATCAAATGCAGCATTTTCGCAGAGGTATTGTATGTGACAGATTAACATCAGAACAGACCATTGGTAGGCGTTGGTTTATACCTGTCTCTTCTGCCTACTTCATAGCTGTTGTTTACAAAATGTTCTCATGAGGCAAAGATAATGAGCGAGGGTGATGTCATTGCCTATTCATTTTCTTTCTCTCTCTCTCTCTCTCTCTCTCTCTCTCTCTCTCTGTCAACTTCCAGTCCTTTATTTTTTCTACAGAGTAGGTGTGGCACTGTCTACACCTGTTCAGTACCACATAGGCATCTGCTCAGGTGACAAAAAAGAACGAATGCTCTCAGGTGCTTAAGTAAAAAGTAAAGAAGGAAGAGGCAGAAAGGCATGGTACAAAAGGGGAGGGACATATGCTGTAAACAAATGAAGTGAGGCTTAAGTAAGACACGCCTCGATCCCAGTAGCAAAAAACTGTAGGCAGGACAACAACTGCAACAGACTAGGCTCTCCTGACATACATAGTTTACAACACTGCAACAGTAGCAAGAAAAAGTACGCACAGTACGCACATGTTGAGAAGGACTGACAAAGAAACACTCACAGAAAGATACAAGAGAAGAGCAACCAGAGGAAAAGACAAGCAAATGCAAAAGAGACTCAGCAGAAATCAAGAAACGCAGCAAGTCACCTTTTAAAACTCTGCAAGGATTTTACAAAAAAGATTTTTTTTTCTCCAGACCTACATTATGGCCTCGATGGGGATGCAGATGTTTGCTAGTGGCCTCTGCCTCCTCGGTTGGGCAGGGGTCATTGTCATCTGCTTACTGCCAATGTGGAGGGTCTCGTCCTTTGTGGGCACCTCCATCGTCACCTCCCAGATTTTCTGGGAGGGTATTTGGATGGCCTGCGTGGTCCAAAGCACAGGTCAGATGCAGTGTAAACCTTACGAGTCCCTCCTTGCCCTCAGTGGTGACATGCAGGCTGCCAGAGCTCTCACTGTCATTTCAATCACTGTAGGTGCAGCAGGACTTATTATGGCCTTTGTTGGAGGAAAGTGCACCCGCTTCTTGGATGAAACTGGAAATGGGGCAAAGGGCAAGGTGGCTGTTGTGGCAGGAGCAATGTTGATGGCTGCAGGTCTGTTCTGTTTGATTCCTACATCTTGGGTGGCTGGGGCTTTAGTGAAGAACTTCTACAGTGCCTACAGTGATGCTCAGAAGAGGGAGATTGGTGCCTGTCTTTACATTGGCTGGGGAGCATCTGTTTTGCTTGTTCTGGGAGGCGGTTTATTCATCAGCTCCGCACGCCCCATAAAAGACCATGACACAGAGAAGAGGACGTCTGTGCGTTACCAGGTGGTTCGCTCCTACAACGGGTCCAACCTGGGGGGTTCTCATCGCAGCAGGGCGCCATCAGCAAAGTCACTGCCTGTTGGAGTGGACTACCCCAGGCCTCATGGCTATGAGGGAGTGACTTCAAAGCCCCAGCAGTACCCAAGGCCTCCATCCTATCAGTATATGTCTGAGCAGGGCTCAAAAGAGGAGTCAGAGAAATCATGGGCACCTTCAACAAAGTCACAACTGAAAAAGGCAGACTCGACAAAATCGAAACACAGTGATGTACCATCTACAAAGTCTCAGCTGAAAGAAGCAGAAATGGACACCTTATCAGTTAAGAGTGACGGGGAAGATTTATCCTCAAATCCACCAAAGACATACTTATAATATAATTACATATAATTAAATATGTGTACTTATGTTGGCACAAAAGACAGTTTACTATACTGCTATTTATAAGTTGCCTTTTCTTTGTTTGTGAGTGTGTACTGACTTTATTTGGGTATAAATATACTCCATGATGCTTCCTTTTTAAAGGATGAGATAGAAAAGTTCAGGAGTACATTTATCAACATGACAAAGAAATGTGTGAAGAATGCGACAAATTAACTTCTAACAAATTCCTATTTAAACTCTGTTACTGTAAATGTGAAACATTAATTTGCTACCAGATATATATATATATATATATATATATATATATATATATATATATATATATATATATATTTTTTTTTTTTTTTTTTTTTTTTTTTTTTGGTGTTTACCTCAGACTTTTAAAGTTCTCGTTTAAAATGGGCAGCAGGGTTTTACCTTCGAGTAGACACATATTTTATTAGACACATACACATTATATATTATACATTAATTGAAAGCATTACATTATTAAATGTGCTCTTTGGTGAATATCTCTATGAAGAAATTCAATTATTGAAAATACAAAGTTTTGTTATTTTGTTATTTTAATGATCATGCCATTTGGCACAGTGAAATGTCATTGCACTATGTTGACTGATACTTTTGCATTTGCTGTTCAATAAATGACTGTGAGCTGATCTGAAAAGTATCCAGCTAATTTTTACATAATGTGAGGCACGAGGTGGAAAAGGGCCTTTTAGAATCCCCCTGGACTCTCAGTCCTGTTCCTGGCAATTAAAAGCCACAGGACAAACTGGTTTGGCAGAAAGTAAAGTTACAGGCAGGTGTGCAGTGTTAAAAGAGGAAGCATTGTGTGTTTGTTGAGGATTCAACATTTAGTTTCAGTGAATCATGCTCGTATCATGTGATCATGCATGTTGTTTTAATTACTTAGTGATATTTTGAGCTGCCCAAAATGCAGTTCCTTAAATAGAAATATGCATCTGTCATGTTGTGTCATGTACAAAAGCTTTCTCTAAGGTTATGCCTGTTGCAAGCATGTCTTAAAGCATGTTTTAAGACCTGATATGACTTCACTTGTATAATCTACACTGTACTACAAAAGCATTGCACTACTCTACACATCACCAGATAAGCACCCATCCTCTTGCCTTCCCAGAGCTCTTCTTACTCCTCAGCTTCAGCTCACATGGTTTTGCATTGACGATTGTCATGGTGATTTCAGTAGGCCATGCAAATGTATCTATCTGGTGGTAACAGAAGGTAACCTGGTAACCTTTTTCTGCAGAAAGCAGGAAACATGATTAGGAGTGATCATATTTTGTATTACAGATTTTCCCTCAAGCAACATTTGCATGAAAGTGCTGAAAATTCAGTATGATTAAAACAAAAAACAAAAAGTGGCTAAACTGGATTTTACCAGGTCTGTTGACATTGCACAGCTTTCTCATGACAGCAACAGAAATGTGACTAAAACTAAGAGCTCAAGAAATCTTAACCACATCACAAAATTCTGCAGAGGTGAAGGAAAGTGTGATTGAAAACAAGATAATCTACATATGTAAACTGACCTTAAATCAACTTTGCATCATGCAAAACCTGACAGCCAGCAGACAATTTCACAGCCTTGACATTGTCGAACAATTAAACATCCACACACCCAAGAGAAAGAGCAAAATTAGGACTTACTATTAGGGCAAAAGGTAGCAAATGACTTATATGTTATTTTCTTTTTATTCCAAAGATCTCTTCAGCTCATAATGCACTGCGATAAACCCAGAGAGAAATATGACCAATAACAAAATGGGTGACTGATAAGCAGTCATCCAGCCAGAGCCTACAGATGGATAGTGCACGCAGATAGTGCATGCAGAGCAGCACTGCTATATCAGAGACAAAGATGTGAAATTTTCTGCATAAATGGACCAGCAGGAATACTGAGTGACACTTTAAACGTGGTTTTTTTTGTTTGTTTTTTTTTAAACATTTCATACACATTGCTGTTTTGTCCTTCACAAAATGCGGTATGGTTCGAGCTTGCTTACACTGCCACCTGTTGTCCTTTTCTTCGTCTCTGGCTCCCCCACCTTCTACCTGCCCCTTCTCTCTGTGTGTGATGGATGCCTGCATGTCTTTTTTTTTTTTTTTTTTGCTCTATAGACAATTCATACACTCTAGGCTCACACTTACATTTTTATTGCATTCTTTTGTTTGTCTTTAGTCTAATACAATGTAACATTTGAAAAGAACATTTAAATATATTGTTAGTCCTTGGGTGAATGAAATTAAGTCTTTCTAGCTTTCTAGACTAAGAATCAGGTCTGAAGAATCCATGTTTTATCCTCCAGAGGAGGAGGATAAAAAAGAAAGGAGGAAAGGAGGAAAAAAAAGGTTTAGTTTAACTTTTTTTGTGATTTGTGTCCACTACTGGATGAATGGAATGGAACAGATGGATAGGCTGGGTCTCACAAGGATATGAACACTGGTTGTATGTCATTGGTAAAACATCTACACTTCATCTTGGTTGCTTAACATAAAATCCACTGTGGTGGTGTACAGAAGCATAATTGTCCAATTTCTCATCGACTTGATTAGTTTTAAAATTTAAAACAAATAGCAAATAAAGTTAATAAAGTTTTAAGCACAAAGGGGATAACCTAACATCTGAGCCAACTGAATCACTGAATTAGAAAATGTAACCTCATAAACTCACTTATTAGTGGATGTCAGATATTAATGCACAAGAGACACAGTTACAGACGCAAGTTATACAACCACTTATTTAGAAAATGGTTCATTTACTTTCAATAAGGAAAAACCTGTTACTCAGTTGCAAGATACTCATTTGGTTGAAAGCAGCTTTCCATCTTTGAGCCTACTTAATTCTGCAAATGCAAAAATCAAGCCTTCCTTTTTAATCTTACGTCAATTTTATCCAGTTTTTGTTTCTTCTCTAATAAGTCTATTTTGCACCTTTGCTGGTGTGATTTTAAACCACCATACACTTTTGTGATATATGTATAATTATAGTTTCTTGTAGAGATATACAGCGCCAGATATGTAGCCATCCTCGTGCTCCGACACAGCTCTCTCCCAATTTTCCACCTCTGTGACCTCCACACAAGTCCAAAGCCCCTCGTTCTCCATCTGCCTGAGCTCAGAGTCAAGAAAGCCTTTGTATTCCAGATTGTCCTGGTTACTTCTGGTAGTCATGCAAATGTAGCCACCTGGTGGAAAGAGATGATAGTGCAGTAAGTGATGAGAGCTCATCTTCAGTAAAGTGATGGGAAACTGTAGGTGAGACAGCACTGGAACAACAACAACAAAAATACAACAAAAACATATTCACACCTGGTTTGGTGGACTTGCACAGATCTCTGACCACAGCAGGAGGGACATGACCAAGACTTAGTCCTCCAACAATCACAACCACATCAAACGAATCTACTGCAAAAGGTAGAAAAGGGGAATTAGTGGTTTAATAAGGATAAGGCTTGGACTTAAAAGATGGGCATAATCTTTTAACATGAAAGCATGTCCTTATAAATGGTAAATGGCCCGTATTTGTATAGCGCTTTACTTAGTCCCTATGGACCCCAAAGCGCTTTACACTACATTCAGTCATCCACCCATTCACACACATTTACACACTGATGATGACAAGCTATATTGTAGCCACAGCTGCCCTGGGGCGCACTGACAGAAGCGAGGCTGCCGGACACTGGTGCCACCGGGCCCTCTGACCACCACCAGTAGGCAACGGGTGAAGTGTCTTGCCCAAGGACACAACGACTGAGACTGTCAGAGCCGGGGCTCGAACCGGCAACCTTCCGATTACAGGATGAACTGCCAACTCTTGAGCCAATTAAATTTATAATTTAACAACATATAAAAATTATCTTGAGCAGAAATAAGGACAATTTCCTAATATGAGTACAGAGAATGACAATGACATAGGAAAGCAATAACAGTTGTTGTATAAAATATAAAGATAAATAATATCATATGACAATAACAGTAATTCTTTTACTTTTTAAAATTATGATTTTAGATTTCATAACAATAAAAACGTGAAAACAATCACTTGAAATGCGATAATTTTAAAATAGCTCTGAAAAATAGAGACACACAAGCACTAATTAAAAGCATCTTACCTGAGAACCGAAAATTTAATTACACAGTAATTAATGACTTGGATAAAATAATAATAAAGCTTTAAATACCCCACTGGATAGGCAGTGGCTCCTCTCCCAGCATGATCTGCTTCGAATCCTGGTACAACCCGCTCTGTCTTGCCAACTCCAACATAGCTTTGCTTCCATCTACCCCCACAAACTTTCCAAATCCAAGTTTCTTCAACTGTGCAACATGTTTAGGTTGTTATCAGACACATAGTTATTAAGTTGTAGAATCAAGAAAGAAAAGGTCACTACATTATAAGAAATTTCTAGACATTTATTAAGACTGAAAAAGATCAAATATCAACAATGTTTTCAAAAAAGGATTTGTCAGATATTAAATTGCAAATCACTTCATTAAGACTGCAGATTTACAGTTTCTCCCTGAGGCCATGTGTTCTTTTTCTATTTTACCTGTGTGGCCACCAGTCCTGTACCACAGGCCACATCCAATACGACGGCACCTTCACGATCTCCACTGAAATGGGAAGAGATGCAGTTTGCTGCCAGAGTTGGTGCACGGTAATCCAGGACAGCCACATCCTACTCAAAAACATGAACAGTTACCCATTAATTATGTATGAAACACATACATAACATTGTTCCATCAGATAAATCCTATAGAACTGTAATTTGTACTCTTTTACTTTATATTACATATGTAACGATAAATTTCACAACATTGTATTTTCAGATGCATATTCTTCTTATAATAAAATTGCACTGTGCTAACAATTTATTTTATTGACCTGGAAAAAAGTACCAATATTTTCACTATTATCCATTAGATATCCATCCAAAAGATTAGTACGTGTCAAACATTGCTAAAAAATTACAGTAGACTAAAGGTTATACCATACAAAACAACAGAGTGACAAATGTAACACTAGTGCCTAAAATTATAACAATACAGATAACATTTAAGCATGTAAACTACAAGGAACTAGAATAGAAAAACAAGCCATATAGGCAGTGATGTGGCTAATAATAAAAATCAGCAAGTATTAGTAAAATATAAAAGGTAAGGTTATCTCACCTGATCATAGTTCTCTGCCCAGGAGTTGTAAAAGGAGACCTTGTCCGTTGATGTTGTGTTTTTATGGGCTGATAGAATAACTGCTTTCACATTTTCAAATGTGTTAGCCACAGCTGACATTATATACACACCTGCTGAGAAGAAACAAACATAGTCAAGCAAAATCATAACAACCAGAGACTCCAAGTGTGCATACACATTACAGATACAGTCTTAATATATAGGCAGCGTACATTCTTTGGTTCATTTTCTAGCAAATTTAATTTTTGGTTTTGAGATTTTAATTGCTCTGTCAGTCATCATAAATTTAATTTGTTCGTCTACTCAACAGATCTGTTGACTACTTTCACATTAGCCTAATTAAAGAGCAAAAATGAACAATTTTGGAAACTAAAACCAGCATACGTTTGTCTGAACAGACTGAATCATTAATCAATTAACACAACAGCTGCACATTATTATCATTATTTTTATTGTATTATTATAACTTCTGCAATGTAGTAAATAACACGGGCTCTTTCGGCTTGCAGAAGACACAATCTGCTGCATACATACATATATGTATACGTGTCAAGATACAGAGACAGGGCGCCAGTTTACCAGCGGTCGTCTCCCTGGATCTTTCTTCTTTCTCCGTTCACACTCCAACAATAAAGACAGGATTACTGCTGCAAACTGAATCGGGGACACCGAGAGCCTGTGCAGCAACACCAGGAAGCAACCAATGACTGTATAAAAGGGCGGGCACGCTATTCCCTCAGTAAAGTCTTTCAGGTAAAGCGGCAGCTTTCTCTGCTCTTTTTCCGCCATAAAGAGGCGTTTACATTCTTTCAGATTATTTTCTTTCCTATACATTTTATTTTATAGTATGTGATCTTTGCTAGCTGCTGCATTCACGGCCACACACCACGCCTGGAACCAGTATTTCCCAACAACCACCGAAGGAGGCCTTTGAACTCACGCTTGCTCATGCGCAGTAGCGTTATCCACAGTTGCTATTCGTGTTCCCACCTGTAGAGTGTTTGGGAATCAAAACAAAAATCTTCTGGAAAGTCGTCCTAGATTTTAACAGAAAGCTAACCCACCTAAAACCGAGAGAGTTAGCACAGTTGTTCCCAAGTGTTATTTGAATCAGCTTTAACATCTGAATTTCGCTTAATTAGATGTATTTCATCATGGGAGTTTCTCAAAAGTTTTGCTCTTTCTACAACTTTTTCTGCTCGGTTTTCGTGGCATAGCTGGGAAGCTAACTGCTGTTTGTTGTAGTAAATGTTAGCCTAGCATTGCTCTCCCCACACAAAAGCCCTGCCTCTTCTCAGAGTTGTTGGACACCAGAAGTTTCAAACTTTATTAAGCGGTAATGGCCCCATCTAACTTTTTAATGCATGTTGTTTTGATTAATTTTTTTCGTATCTCTAAAACCGCTGGAAAAACTAAATTATCGTTTGGATGCTAAAGAGAACATGATCAAGAAGCAGTTCCTTCCATGCGCTTAACACCGTAAATTACATTAAAAACATGCTACTTAAGTCATGAGTTGGTTCATCGTATCACTTGTTAAATGTAATTTGTAGCTCTATAATCTGTTGTGTTAATTTTTTTCCACAGCTTTTTGACCGAAACGTCTTCAAAATGTCTATCCTGGGATTAAAGAAGAAGCAGCCAAAGACTTTTAAAGTCAAAGTTATCACTATGGATGCTGAAATGGAGTTTAGCTGCGAGGTATGGATATATGCGAGCCTGTATGATATGTCGAAGTATAATAATTAACTGTGATTACATTTTTATATATAATCTTTGGCTCATTTAAAATGAACCCCCAGATTAACAGTAAAGAATTGCTTGAAAAGTCCATGCATCACACCTTGCAAAAGTTAAATTGGGCAAAATTGTACGAGGCCTTTCACTGGTTTTAAACGTGAAGGGCACTGCTGTAATCTAAGACGCATGTCATGCAACCTCATGTGTGGGTTTACCCAGGAGATAGTTTATCAGCAGCAGTTATAGATCCTGACACACGTTATCTTGTGATTGATTGAGCAAGTAAATGACAGTCAACAATGGCTATACTCATGTGGGGCCTCTGCTGTGTGAAATAATACCGCTGCTTTCCCCCCACAAACATTGATATGTTATCTTTTTAAACCACAGCTCATTTTTGTCCTGTGAAAGATTACATTTCACAGGATACATTAGATTCTTGGGGATGTGTCCCACCTACACTATAACACACTGCAGGGAGCCCTGCCAGTACACCAGGATTGAAACATTCTTATAATAATTATTCTTACATTTTTCTTTATATTGAGACAGGACAGTTAAAGGGCTCCAG
This sequence comes from Maylandia zebra, assembly GCF_041146795.1. Taxonomy (NCBI): domain Eukaryota; kingdom Metazoa; phylum Chordata; class Actinopteri; order Cichliformes; family Cichlidae; genus Maylandia; species Maylandia zebra. The sequence continues at coordinate 19,159,694 of NC_135176.1, read as the reverse complement.
CTGCAAATACCCTTGCTTTGAGCATTTTCACTTGCTCATATCTTTCTAACTCTTTTCTTTTCAGGTCAAGTGGAAAGGTAAAGACCTCTTTGACCTGGTATGTCGAACTGTTGGTTTGAGGGAGACCTGGTTTTTTGGACTTAGGTACACAGTAAAGGATACCTATGCCTGGCTAAAACCAGACAAGCGGGTAAGTGAAGGAATAATTCTAAGGAGATTGGCTCTGAGATCCAAAAATAAACAAATAAACCCCCAATTAAAAAAAAAAAAGAGTGTAAAATGTCAATAAAAACATGGCGCAATAATTTACAGACCTCATAGAGCCACATGTTATTCACAATAGACTATAAATGCATATAAAATCTTTGAACGGCAAAAATGTCCCATTTTAGGAAAGTTGGGACAGGGTCATGTTTACCACTGTGAAGCATGCACTATTCTTTTAATACCAGCCTGTAAAAATCTGGAAAAGGAAGAGAGCCGCTGCTGGATTTCTGGGAGATGAATGTTGTCCCGTTCTTGTCAGAGTTAATATTCTAGTTAATATTCTAGCTTTTTTGTATTTTTTTGTACCATGGAGTACCAAATGATTTCAGCTGGTGAACTGCAGCCAGGCAGTACCTGGACTCTACTATGAAGTATGGAATTATGGAAGGCTTTCCCGGAAAAAGAGGTCACCTGGATATTTGGAAGGTTATACAGGTTGCTTAAATAAGACATTTATATTGGCTAGATCAGTCAGCGTTGTATTTCAGCGTGCAAATATTTCTTCATGCTGGAAGAGAGAAATTCTAAATGAGTTGAGAAATTTGTTTTCCGTGGAATGGAACATGATGTTTTCTATGTTCTTCTGTAAAACGTATATGGCTTTATAGGATCTGCAGATCACTGTATTCTGCCCAATACCCCAACTTTTTTTGAATGGTTGTATAAACACAATATAATAACTTTTCCTTTTCATCTTTCATCAAGGTCTTGGACCAGGAGGTTCCTAAGGACTCTCCCATAACATTTAATTTCCTTGCTAAATTTTTCCCGGAAAAAGTAGAAGAAGAGCTGGTTCAAGAAATAACTCAACACCTCTTCTTCTTACAGGTACTCTGATAACTTTGTGGTGAAACCTTTAGGTGAATTTCTTTCTTTTAGTTTATTTTGAATTTTAACTCGACCTGTGTGTAGCATTTACCTCACGTCTAAGAAGCTTTTATGTAGCTCAGTACATGTTCACACATGTTGTCAAACTCTTGTTTAGGTAAAAAAACAGATATTAGATGAAGAGATATTCTGCTCCCCTGAAGCTTCAGTTCTGTTGGCATCATATGCCGTCCAAGCTAAGGTAAGAAAATTTGGAGGGTCAAATTCTCACTAAACCAGCAGTTGCTCGGCCTTCTTTTATCTGAAAATAATTAGTCTCCTGGAGTACATTTGCTGCTGGAGACCATCATGCAAATATGAAACAAAATCAATATAATGCAGATTAGTTATATGGACAGCATGAAGAGCAGTGCATTCATGAGATACAAAAGGGCTAAAATTTGATAAAGGGCAACTTATTTACTGCACAGATCCTAATGACCTATGTTATTCAACCAAACTCTGAATAAATATTTTCCTCTGTGTGTCATTAATGTTTGATTTGTTGTTTACTGTTGTTTCCCTTTCAGTATGGAGACTTTGATACAAACTTCCATAAACCAGGCTTCCTGGCACAAGATGAGCTTTTGCCAAAAACAGTAAGTATACAGGTCTCTGTGCAGATTTGACCTATGAAAACTGGTGCTTCCCAGAATTATTTTCTTTTGTTAGCAGTCATTTCTGGCCGAGTTTGTCAGACACCATCTGTGCATTCAGTGTATTAACATTTTCCCTGTGATCCTGTGTCTTTATCCCAGGTTGTGATGCAGTACCAAATGACAGCAGACATGTGGGAGGAGAAGATCACAGCTTGGTATGCCGAGCACAGAGGCCTCGCCAGGTACAGCTGACCCAGGGGGCTGCTGAAGACCAGCATGTGAAGACTTATTAACACCTTTAGCAAAAGATTGCACGAGATCATGTAGTTTAAGTGTAATCGGTGTATCATTGTGTGATCCCCTTTCTTATTTTCACATCGTCCATATAGAGATGAAGCTGAGATGGAATACCTAAAGATTGCTCAGGATCTTGAGATGTATGGTGTCAGCTACTTTGAAATTACTGTGAGTGTGAATTAGTATGACTTGATTTCACATTTTTGAATCTGACATTTAACTTTGCTGTCTCTTGGGTTAACATTTGTGTTTCTACATATATTGGCAGCAAAATAAGAGGGACACAAACCTCCTACTTGGAGTTGATGCCCAGGGTCTTCACATCTACAGCCCCAACAGCAAACTCGCCCCTAACAAGTCCTTTCCTTGGAGCGGCATCCGTAATATCTCCTATAGTGAAAAGGAGGTAAGGGCAAGGAGTGGGCTGTCCTGCAGACAAACTGGGCATAATGCTCACATCCAAAATAATATGCTTAAAATACTCTTAGATTGATATATTTTGTCTGCAATTTTTTTGCCTCTCATTATGTTCCTGCCACCTGAATTGAAACACTTGTGGGTATTTTTAAATGGCTGTTTTGTATTACTGTGTCTGTGTATCTGAGAATCCATTAAAAACATAAATGCAGCATTCATGGGCACGCTTGGATTGTATTCCACATCTTTGGTCCTATTCCAACAAATTTGTATTTTCAACATTTTAATGTCATCCAGTCATTCTGGCCTAGGGAAGAGTTGGTGAGTACAGATTCAGTAACAGTGAAAGTGATCAACAGTGAGTAACAGCCAGCAACCTCCATGGGTTGCTGGCTGTTACTATATGAATTCCGTTACAAGGTTTGCTGCACTAGAAACTCTCTTGCAATTTGTTTTGGGTCCTAACAGACACTTTGATTCGTAATTTATTTCAAACATGTAAACAATATACAGGTACATTTAGAAAAGAAAATAAGAAAGAAAAAATAATAATATACAAAAAAAAATCAATACATTTCAATATAGCTACCGTTCTGATTAATTTACATGTTGAAACGGAGTGGGAAGAAGTAAATTATCAGTTAATATTTAGTCAGCTTCCTTACTGCTATAATTTGTAATAAAAGTAGTGAACAGATTTCTATAATATCACATCATGATTTATTTATTTTTTTAAATAGAGACATTCACTTAATTTTAATATTTTCCTTTTCTTTTCAACCATAGTTTGTGCAAATATACCAGATTTCCTGGAAACACTCGTTAAATACTAGCTGAGTGTAAGTCTGGACAATATATTGAGTTTTTAAGACATATTAAAAAGGATGCGGGATGAGACAATGTTGTTTATGTTTCATTAAAATTATACTCGGATGAGCAGCCGTAGCACATTCGACTAAAAAGAAAAGATCACTGGCAAGCTTCTTGGAACATAGACTGTGATGCTGATTCTCTCAAATGGTGGAAGGAACATAAAGTTGGCTATCCAGCAATGAACTGCCTGGCCAAAAATGATCTTTGTGTGTCAGCTACCAGACACCCTTCTGAAAAGCTTTTCAGTTACAGCTTAACAATGTAACCTGTCACAGGGCATCTTGCTCTGTTTTGTTGTTGTTTTTTTTTATATATCTATATGTATATATCTTTATAATTATTCCCAGTTTTTACAAAGAAACTCACTGGCTAGAAAAAGGGATAAAATTTTCCTCATTTTATTCCATTTCATACTTTTGCATGCAAGCGTTGCATTTTCTTGATTGCACAAATGTGAGTCTTTGGTATGCAAGAAAATAACATTTTATTTAAGGGGCATTGTTATTTAATATATGCAGATAATTAACTTTTCTTATTTATATTTTTGTAACATTTTCCATGTACATCTTAAGTTGTATGTTAACAAACGTGCCTGTGTGACATTTGGTTTTGATTTTGAACTGCCTTTTTGTTATATTATTACAGCCTTACAGCTGTATATTGGAAACTGCTTTCTTTCAGTGTCATATTTTCTTTCATATTGATCTGTTGTAAACTGTGCTCTCGGTTAATCTGCATGTTTTGTTTTGTTTTTTGTTTTCATGTTGTTCCAGTTCACAATCAAACCTCTGGACAAGAAGAAAGATGTTTTCAAGTTCTACTCATCTCAGCTGCGTGTCAACAAGCTGGTTGGTTTGCCTCTGTGTTTGTGATGTCATCTACTTAAAGGTTAAATGTTGTATGTCGTAAGTTTGTGCTGATTATGTTTCACCTGACTCCTTAGATCCTGCAGTTGTGCATTGGGAATCATGATTTGTTTATGAGGAGGAGGAAGGTGGACTCAATTGAAGTGCAGCAGATGAAAGCTCAAGCCAAAGAGGAAAAGGCCCGCAAGAAGGTCTGTGGTCTCAACTCCATTGGAACATCACATTAGATAGGATGCTCACAGTGATCCATCATAAATCTTTTATTGTGGTTAACAAACTTTAAATGGTCCGCCATGTAGATGGAGCGCCAGATCCTGGCACGGGAGAAACAGATGAGGGAGGAAGCGGAACGGGCAAAAGAGGAAATGGAAAGACGGCTGTTCCAGCTGCAGGATGAGGCACGACTGGCTAATGAGGCACTGGTGAGAATATTGTCATTTACCTGAGATAACTGTTGGATTTTCAGAGTTTATCTTATGCAACTTTGTAAAAATTTGGATTAAATGTTAAATAAATTTTGTCCAGCTGCGATCTGAGGAGACAGCAGACCTGCTGGCAGAGAAAGCTCAGATTGCTGAGGAAGAAGCGAAGCTGTTGGCCCACAAAGCTGCAGAAGCTGAGCAAGAGAGGCAGAGGTTAGAGGTCACAGCCATGAAGACCAAGGAGGAGAAGAGGCTCATGGAGCAGAAGATGAGGGAGGCGGAGCAGCTGGCTGTAAAACTGGTGGAGCAGTCTGAGCGGAGGTCTGAAATCATTTGAGTTTTTATTTGAGATATTTTCATTAGTTAAAATTTAATCCCCTTATAACTTTTGTCCATGCATAACATTTATCAACTGGTAACTAAATAAATGAAACACTATTAATAAAAGTCCTCTAAAAATATTTCACATAAACCTGCAAAGATTTAGCCGAAGCTGGCATGTGGTGGTAATTTTAAAAAGAGTTTTCCACTTATTCTATTTTCAAAATGAGTAAAAAAAAAGATGCAGGAAACCCGAGATATGCTTTTGATTCCATCCAGTTTTCTTCCCTCTCAAAACCCAGCATTCCTCCTCAACCACCAACAGCATTGGGGTTCACTTCTAAAATGAATGTGTTAGAAAAACTGGGTCTGTTGCTCTGTCATTATCTTGATTCTGTTATAACATTAAGGCTGGGTTTAAACATGCATTGTTAAACTCAAAGGCACATGATCCCTTAAACTTAATTACTGAAATCACCTAAACTCAACCTAAACCTAAACTGCTATATATAAATGTGCTAACTGTGCTATGCATAAATAGGTCTGCAAATCACTTCGATAGGAGGATAAAAGCCCCCCAATTGTCATGTCATCGAGAGACACATGATGATCTTCATGTCTTTGATAAGAAGCCTATAATGCTTCATTTGTGTTCCTTTTGTTTCAGAATAAGTTGTAAAAAGAAAAGAAAAAAGTACTGCTCTGATAATAATCACATGTATTTACTTTACTCTTAGTTGAACTGACTAAATCTTTGATTCCAGGTTGAAGGAAGCTGATCACCTGAAACAGGACCTGACTGAGGCAAAGGATGCTGAGAGGAGAGCCAAGCAGAAGCTGCTGGAGATCACCAAAACAACCTACCCTGTACGTTGATCACACTACTGCTTCTCTGATCTCTGTGATGCCTGGATTTCTTTTGTAGATTGAAGGAGTTTGTTTTCATTATAAAAGCTCTGATCTCCGTGTTATTACGCTGCAAAGGCCATTGATTAGCTGCTCTAGGTAATTTATGAGCTTAATATGGACCATCAATTTGAGATCTTCAAAGTTATTTTTTTAGGGAGGATTATCATTGTTCTATAACTTCCCTCATTTATTTCTTGAAATTAGCGATTTCATGTCTCCCAGAATGTTTTTAATGGCAAGAGAAGAGGTGCGAAATCTGTGGGTGTTACTAGTATTGCAGATTTATATTTATTAGTGTGGATAATTGACGAGAAAAAACCCACAAAACATTAATGTGTTTTATATCATTCACTATAAATGGACTTTGTTAGTAACCAAGTTAGAGAAAGCTGTATGCTTTTATGTGTTATTGCTCAAAATGAGGGATTTCAAATAGCAGTGGTATTACACACAAAACTGAATGTTCTGGACCAAGGCCAGGAAGATCGTGAAGGACCTCAGCCATCCCAACAACAGACTGTTCTCTCTGTTGAGGTCAGGAAAGCGATTCCGCTCCCTGAAGACCAACACAGAGAGACTGAGGAGGAGCTTCTTCCCGCAGGCGATACGGTCTCTCAATCACAATCACACCACCACACAGTACTGACCCACACATGGTAAATGGCCTGCATTTTTATAGCGCTTTTCTAGTCCATAGGACCCCAAAGCGCTTTACACTACATTCAGTCATCCACCCATTCACACACACATTCATTACTGGCGATGGCAAGCTACATTGTAGCCACAGCTGCCCTGGGGCGCACTGACAGAGGCGAGGCTGCCGGACACAGGCGCCACCGGGCCCTCTGACCACCACCAGTAGGCAAACATGGGTTAGTATCTTGCCCAAGGATATTTGGCATGCAGCCAGGAGGCAGCCTGGGCTCGAACCACCGACCTTCTGATTAGTGGCTGACCTGCTCTGCCACCTGAGCTACAGCCACATATGGTTCTTACACACACACTGGACTTTCTGGACTTTGTTTTTGTACAACACTGGTCACTATATTCTTCATTTCCAGTTAATACTTGTACAGCTGCTGTTATTGTGTATATATTTATTTATATTTAGATTTCTTCATACATTCTTATATAGTTCTATATTGTGTATTGTGTATTTTGTTGTACAGTTATTTTATTTTCAACTTTAATTTATATATTTTATCTTATTCTTCCCAGTTAAATTTACCCTTCATTCTAATTTGTGTTGTACAGTTATTTCATTTTTAACCTTAATTTATATTTTATTCCTTCCTAGTTAAATTTACCCTTTTTAATTTTTCATATTTATTTCCTATCTTATTCATAGCCTTTTCCTTTTTTGTTTTCTTTAGGTCACGAGCAGTTGTCCAAGCATTTCACTACATATCGTACTGTGTATGACTGTGTACGTGACAAATAAAATTTGAATTTGATTTGATAATGATAATTCAGTGAATTATTTTGGTTTTTTGCCCTCATATGACCCCAGATTTTAAAAGTGTAATGTGCTTTACCTTTGTGAATATTTATACTTAAATGACATCTGTGTGCTTGTCTTCCAGCTCATAGCAGCTTATTCTGCTCCCCCTGCTCCTCCTGCTCCTCCTGAAGCAGCCGACTTTGCCTGCGAGTCACCACCTGCACGCCTCGACTTCAAGGACTCCGACATGAAACGGCTCTCTATGGAGATTGAGAGAGAGAGGTAAGCCGGGGTTTAAATCCCCTGCAACGGCACTTTAGAGTGACAGTTTGGCTGTTTGTTGATGATACTGTGGCATGCATAAATACAGGCTGGAGTACATGGAGAAGAGCAAACATCTTCAGGACCAGCTGAAGGAGCTCAAGTCTGAGATCGAGTCTCTGAAGCTGGAGGAGCAGCAGCAGCAACAGGCCAGCCTCTACAACCTGCACAGTGAGGCGAGGGGGTACATCCCAGAGCCCGTCTACATAGCTCACAGCAACGTACGTATGAGCCATTCATGTAATGTCATTAGTTTTATTGATGCTTAGTTATGTGTCAGAGTGTTAGTATAACCAAACCAGTAACTGCAGCTCACGCCCACTAATGATCCTAAGACCCAAACTCTTCCACAGCATGCATTTTGAATTTCTTTGATATTTGTGCTGATTGGGACCTGATGAATGTAAAAACAAAGAATTACCAGATTTTTTTTTTTTTTTTTACCTTATTTTTGTTTTTAAGAAAAATGAGAGCCACATATGAGGATATTCGTTTAAAATTTTGATAGAACAGTAGCAGTATAATGTCCTCGTAAGTGGATACCAGGCCCTTGTAGAGCAAAATTGAGTATTTTGGTCTAAATAACCCAAAACGTGATGCCCACATATGTGGATGCCAGGTCCTAGGAGGTTAATCAGGTTGTGAACAAACATCTGATATCCAAACATAACCTTTTCATTCAAAATGAAATTTTGGACAGTTTAAGTGCAAAATGTAATTTTTTGGGGTAATATTTCTTAAAATTTCAAAAATTCTAGATTAACATTAACATGCAAAAAGCAGATTGTGTTTATCATTTATTTTTATCTTATATTCTCTCCTAAGGTCATTGATTGTTTTCATTTGTAGCACATTTATAAATGTTCTAATTTAAAAACTCTTCAGCATAAACTAGGTTTACAAGAAACACGCAGTCCACCGCAATCAGTTCAGTTGAATTCAGTTTTTATTTGGCCTGTGTACTCACTGCATCACTGGTAATTACTGTTTGTCCTGTTGAGCTTGAATCACTGCTGGAATTTCAGATCTCATTATCCAAAGGACAACCAGAGCACCACAATATCTCTCGAACACGAATTTAAGAAAAGTCTAGATTAAAGAAAATGTTATAATGATGACAAATAAGGTTTAAAGTGGAGTGGTACTGTACTCAAAGGTTATCCATCGTCCTGGCTTTCTTTCATATTAAATTCAATCCTTTGACTATACTAATGTGAAAACATCTTCAAAGGAATTGCTTTTGTTATGTCAATATTTTACCACATAGAAGAAAATGATTTCAAATTGCATCTTAACATGTAACACAAACCGTTGCACTTCGAATTCTCGCATTTCTGTTTCACCGAGTTAGCCCTGAAGATAGCAGAATGTAATATGCAGCCGTATACTGATGATTCAGTTAAATTAAGGATATACCGGATCAGCAGACTTGGTAAATAGTTACTGTTGTAAATACTTTGTAATGCCAAAAGCATTTATGTGGCAAATATGAAATACTTGAAAATGTTTGCATTTGTATTTTTAGAATTACTGATTACTCCATGATTGCTCATGCTTCTCTTGTTTTGCAGAGAAACTCTGCATACATGTCTCAGATGGCCTTCTTTGAAGAAGTGTGATCCTGGCCCTTTAAAATTGAGGGAGCAGTTGCTGTGACGCTCTGCTTCCTCAGCCTGTTTGGTTAACGTTTACCTGACTGAAGCTAACAGACAGAAACTCTATGTTCTTTGGAAAGACTTTGAAATGAACTAATAACACTTGTGTGGCTTCCTGCGCAGACTGTTAGATTAAGTTTTGCCACCTGCAACACCTGCAGCATGTCAGCATCTAGAAAGAGTGCATTATTGGATGAGCGCTTCTTCAAGATATGTTGCTGAGGAGTTTTTATTTCATGCTTTTTGTTTGGTTTTAATGAATACTTAGCTGTAATGTGGTCAAATACAGAACTATGCCTGCTTAATGTCGAGATATCCATTTGTGCCTTAAAATACTTTAAGACTGGGATTGTGTTAAAAAAGAAATTACGCTGCAACGTTGGCAAAGTTCAGATCAGTTGTGATGTCAGCTGCGATGAATGTCGTAAACAGGGTTCCTTCCACAGAAGCAAGATATTCTTCAGGCATGGGTTAGAGTTCAGATTTACCAACTGTTGTTCAGTAACACTCTGAACGTAGACTGTATGTAAACGAAAGGCTCTGGCCCCAATATATAGAAATCTATGAAAAACAATCTTGCTGCTCATCTTATTTTATTACCTAAACACTTTGGTGATGAAGTTATGGTCTCACTCTAGCTTCTAAGGTTGTTTTGTGCTTTATAAATAACGTCCCCATTTAGAGTGTAACAGATGATAAAATGCATGTGATTTACAGTGTGGTTTCCTTCTGACTGACAAAATACCGTCATACGAGGATGTAGTGCGTCTGGTTTCTCACTCACTCAGATCCTCCTCTTGCTTAAAATGCCTGGTTTTAAAAGGCATGAACATATATACATGGTGGTGCTGCCAGTGGATGCTTCTCTGCTCCTACTGTCTGGCTCAGGAGATCTGACAAAGATCGCTGACCTATTCATGCATAAAATGCCAGACTTGTGTCCACTTTTGTTGATGTTTTAGTGAAAGAAATGCCAAAACAAAGGCAACAGAGAAAAACTTTCCACAAGTGAAAAGTTGTTTCACATTATTTTAGTCTTTTAAACATGTTTAATTTGATATGTCGACATCAGTAATCTGACTTTAGGCTAACTTAATGTTCAGTCGCTGTTATTAACATTAAGTTATATTAGCTAAAGAGGAAAAAATGGAAAGGTTTTTATTAATGTAATAAATTAGAGTTGAACTGAGAATGATATTTGGCTACTGTTGTTGTATGTGTTCTTATTAGGTACTTCTAAGTAGAGCAGGGCAATATGACCAAAAATATTTATCACGATATACATTTGAAAATTTGCGATAACGATATAACTGACGATATAATTGACACTAGACAAAACACTTTACAACTCCACAACTTTATTAATGCAAAAAAAACCCATCAATGTATTTTCACTTAAACAAGCAGCTTTTTATGTGCATTAAATGGTAAATGGCCTGCATTTGTATAGCGCTTTTCTAGTCCCTAAGGACCCCAAAGCGCTTCACACTACATTCAGTCATTCACCCATTCACACACACATTCACACACTGGCGATGGCAAGCTACATTGTAGCCACAGCTGCGCTGGGGCGCACTGACAGAGGCGAGGCTGCCGGACACTGGCGCCACCGGGCCCTCTGACCACCACCAGTAGGCAAACATGGGGTTAGTATCATTAAAGTTATATAAAAATGTAACAGTGCAAATGCAAATTCCTTGCTGACAGTTTAACCAAAAGGCATTTCCAGTGGAAATTGGCCGACATATCGGCAACATAACCATGTATAATATCCACAAAACTTAAAAAGAGGTTATAAACACAAAATACGGTAATATTATGTTGAAGCACAGTACGTATCACTCCGCGAGGCTCCTGCCTACGATAGCCGTAATGCTCCGACAATCCATCAAGCAGTGCGGGTTCATAGCTTAGCAAAGTTGTACTAAAACATTTGACAGATTTTTGAGCGCCGTGTACCACATAAAATCGTTTCGAGGTCAGTAAACACAACCAGAATTCATACATAAGGCACACAGGATTATGAGGGGCGCTGTCGATTTTCAGAAAAATCAAAGGATTGATTTTAAGTGTGCCGTATTTTCCAAACAACACGGTAATAACGACGGCCCGCTAGCATGCTCTACCGCAAATAGTGCTTTGTTGTGTATCTGACGGATGAAAGCCAAACCAGTCCCACACCACTGAAGTTGCAGCATTTTTACAAACCAATTCTGGTTCATCCGTTTCATTTAACGATCCACTTTCGCTCTTCTCATTCTGCGTCGCCGCCATGTGCGTATGTAAACAAAGGCACTGCGCATGCGCGTTTTACCCATATTCTATCGCGATATTTCATTTTCCTATCGTTGCCCAAAATTACACCGGTATTACCGTGAACGGTATGATATGGCCCAGCCCTACTTCTAAGTACTTAAGAAAAGAAAAATCTGCCCGAGTGTACCTGAAGCACAAAGAAATGGACAGAAATATAAATTTATGTACAGAAGAGACTTTGAGCCGCATTACAAGTCAGGAGACTCCTTTGGTGGTCCTACGTGTTTCTTTTACTTGGTTTGTGAAATGCCTTCAATGAAATCATCACACAGGAGCCTGTATTGTTTAATAGAAATGCTGTAAAATCTTGAGCTCTGCCATTTCAAGGTTTTATATTTTGTACTTTACTGCTGATGTGCCTTAATTTTATGTTATTTTATTTTTTGCTGTTACACTTTAAGACACTAAGATTTTATTTGGTGTCGTTGTGCTTTTTGATCTTAGTATTAGGGTGACTTTGATATCTTTCTCTTAATTCCTTGACAGAGTGGCAGATGGATGGCTTTTTTTTTTTCCCCCACATCACACACTTCTCAGGGTTAGTGTTAAACACCCCACGCCTTCACCGTCACCACCACCAAAGATGCAGTATGGTATCTAACAGCGTTTAAATTAGGTTTAATAATAATACGCATGTAGAAGACTAATGCAGCGATCTTTAGACTTCTTTTATATTCTGAAAAAAAGCAGCGGCTAGATGTACTCATTGATCGTGTTTGTTTATTTGACCAGCCTATCAGAGAGATTAAATTATGGGCTCAACATGGGGTCGTTACACTAACCTTGGTATTGTGTAAATGGTATTTTCCTTTGAAGTGTTCTTAAGTGCTTTGTTTTTTCTGTTTTTACCTTATTTATTTGTGCTGTAAGTCCTCAATTAACGTCACATTTGCTTGATATCTGTTATTGGGGGGAGAGCGGGTGTTTGTAATTTAGTCTTTTATTTTTCTATAATGAGATTCAAATCCAGTGTTAAAGAATGATTTCACATCAAAAAATGTTGGGTTATGTTTAATTTGAAGTGACAAAATGTTACAGTTTCATGAGTTTTGTCACTGATTTGTAACCAAGTTATTATGTGTATATTATTTCATAACAATGATAATACAACAGTGACTGTCCTGTCTGATCTGTCTTCTCATAGATTATGAGTCAGGCATATACACAGCAATTTAAGCGTGAGGAAGCGCTTTCAAAGCAGCTAAGGCTGTGTGATACAATAAATGAAAGTTTGCTAGATCTGATGATGCAGGTGTGGAAATTATCTGTGCATTATGTTATTTTGTTTATTGGAAACGAGTTAAAACAGAAAGCTAAACCATGCTAAAATGAAATTAAAAAGGCATTTAAAAGAAACTGACAAATTGTCAGTGTCATAATTACAGCAATCAAATATTAGCAAAAAAAATTAAAAAGACAATGGAAAGATGTTTATGTAATGAAACAGTATAGCAACACTTGATTTGAAGATGAGAATAATCCAAGACATGACTGTTTTGTGTTAATAATCCCTGTATTTTGAGACAAACTAAAATCTTCTAAACCTAACCAACAGTTTTGCACACCCTTAATCAAACTGGCAGTAAAAATAAATTAAACAGTAGGAGAAACAACTCCTGGTCTACAGGTTTGCAGCCTTTGCATTTCCACCATCAGGTCCATCCATCTGCAGGTCCTGAGGCAGCAAAACAGTCCCAGATCATCATACTACCACCACCATATTTTACTCTTTGTTTGATGTTCCTTTTCTGAAATGCTGTGTTACTTTTACGCCAGATGTAATGGGACACGCACGTTCCAAAAACTTTTGTCTAGTCAGTCCACAGAGTAGGAGTCTCACAGCTTTAGAGATGGCTTTATAACCGTTTCCAGACTCATTTACTTTGTTTCTTATTTGTTCCTAATTTTCCTTGGATCACAGCTTGATGTCTGGCTTTTGAGAATCTTTCAATCTACTCTGCTTTATCAGGCGGGTCCTATTTGAGTGATTTCTTGATTGGAAACAGGTGTGGCAGTAATCAGGCCTGGGTGTGGTTAGAAGAACAGCTTTCCAAAGATGTGATACACCACAGTCAGTTTATTGCTTTTCCACACAGGGCCATGTAGGTAGGTTTGGATTTTTTTACCCCTTAATAATAAACACCTTCCATTAAAAACTACATTTTGTGTTTACTTGTGGTATCTTTGACTAATATTTAAATTTGTTTGATGATCTGAAACATTTAAGTGTGACAAACATCCAAAAAATAAGGAACATTTCATCAATCTAACAAATTGTTTTGATACCTAAATTTTGGGGACTATAATAAAGCTATTATAAACTTGCAGCAAGATATAAGTCATGTTTTTGTATCATATTTCAGGGTATCAATCTTCCTCACATTAGAAATTAATACTAAAGTTGTTTGAAAATATGAAAAGAAATTCAGTACCTGGACAAAAGTCAGTAAGTGGTGATGAACTGATGGTAAGATCTAGTCACAATACAAAAATGTGTGATCAAAATCCAAACTAATTTCAAATATGTATGTTAGCAGCAGAGGGTGCAGGGCAACACACATTAATTTTCTAAAGGCCATAGTGATTAAAAATCCTAAAACCTAAAGCTTATGAATAAAATACTACTAACAGAGAACAGTTTGTCCATTTATCATAATTTCATCTGAGTGAAAAACATTCTCTTGAACATGATAAATGAGAAGTGTGCTTCTTTATGTTTGCACATCTATGACCAAATGAGAGCACTTTGAAAGCAAAGATCATGTCATGATGGCATGTTTGGCAGTTTCTTTCCTGTTTGTGCCATCTGTACCCAGGTTATCTGTCTGAAACCTGGCTGTAAAACATGGTCTCCCAGGTCTTGGTTCTCTGTACCTGTAAATGAAAAATACTTTCTATTAATTCACTCAAGTCCACTCTTTACCGTTGTACTCGCTGCAGCTCTGGAATTCCACCTGCCAGCCAGTCACACCTTAGGATACCAATCCAAGAAGCCAGCAACTAAGACTCCAGAACCAAATCACAAATATTACCTTTCATACTCACCTTGGCCACTCCTACTAAGATAAGATAAGATAAGATAGAACTTTATTAATCCCTCGGGTGGGTTCCTTTAAATTTGTGTTATTTATAAGAATTAGAATTTTAAAAACAAACCACAGCTGTGCTGGTAGCCACATCAAGGAACACACAGACAGAACGCGTTTTTTATGATAGCTCTGTCAGTAAAAGACTTCATGTGCACATTAGTGCATGTAGAAGTGAATGCATGTGAAAGTTTGGTGTTCAAATATTTTAAAATGTTTTTGTGTTGAGCAGGAAAAAAAACGTCTGTCTTAATCTGAAGAATCCCTGGATGTAAACTAAATAATTATTTTTGTCAGCACCAGAGGGCGCTACATGACGGAGTTTATTTTTGACTGACAAACCAAATCAAACAAAGCTTGATTAAACCCAAGGAAAGACTTTTTAAAAAATTGTTTATCACTGTTTTTATATTTCGAACGAGAGACAAAAGAAAAGGGTTCTTCTCTTAGTCTTAAATCAGATAACCCTCAGTTACTAGCAAAGGTATCAGGTTCACTGCTTTTCATGGTGTGTTGTTAAACATGTGCACAGCTATGACTGTATATGAGATCAGGCCTTGAATCTTTTCCTAACTGCTGAACTAAATCACTTGCTTCCACAGTCATTTATTCACAAGACAGTTTGGAAATCATAAAAATAACAACTTTCCTGGTATCATAGACATCGAAGAGGGCATGGAGAGTTGATCTATAGCAGACATATGGGAGGAAGTCAGAGCACTGAGAGATGGGGTGGTGGAGTCCAGTTTAGAGCTTGGGAACATGGAGGACAGACTAAAGGACAATGGCAAGAAGGTGAAAGTATTAAAAGCTGAGCCGACTAATCAAAAGGTAAATTAAACCCACACAAGAGAAAAATTTTCTGTTAAGCGTTAATATAAAGAAATTGGTGATATTTAAGCTACAGCTTCAGTTCATTTTAGCTGAAACATATGACCAACTACACTTTTATATAAAATTATACTTTAGGCCTCTAGGACATGTAATATTTGAAAATGCTTAAAAGGTTTCATGAAAAGAAAGAATGAAAACAAGGTAAGCAATTTCAGGTTGGTTACCAAAGAGTCTCTTTGTCTTTCTAGGACTGGGATTAAACACAGGTAATGCTAGGGAACTAAACCAGCTCCTTTCTTCTTTTCTCCTGAGAGCAGAGCTCCAGTGCTGTAGTAGGTGGGATGAGAGTGGGTCAGGCAGAAAAGGAGGTAAGTCTAGTAGCTGGCTTCCAATATCTTTCTACAGAGGGGAATGCACAGATGCATAACTACAGGCAAAGGATCCAGGAAGTGATAACTTTGGGACTGCCGACACTACTGTACTACAAGTGGACGATGACCATCTGGTAAGATCTTTAGGTCAATACCATGAACAGAGGTCTTAAACTCTGATATCAAGCATAAAAAAATCTGACTAACAGCTCTCATTAGGTAAGTGGAGATGAGCTTTTTTGTTTCCCTTTTCCAGTATTCTGGGGGGGAAAGTCAACAAATTTTGAAAACTCAAAAATTCTGACTTAAATCTCAGAATTCTGAGATTAAAGTTAGAGTATGGATAAACAAAAAAAAAAGACGTTCCTGCTGCTTTTTTTTTCTTTCTTCCAGTGGCCCTAATCCTCTTCCGTAGGTAATGCTTAAAATCCAGCTACAGGTAAATATTGGAAGAAATATTAGTATTACTAGGATTAGGGTTCTACTATTTCTGTTTTTACTGTGTGTGGTAACTCCTGATGTCTTCTAGGTGTAAATTTGATCCTGGCAGGCTTGGTGTTTCTTGCTCCCAGTTGGAGTTGCAGGTGGAGTTGTGCACAAGTGTCTCTCGCTGGTTTGCCTGTGGGTGGAGACCGACTTCCTGGATTTTCCCTTATGCACCCATTCTGAGTTAATCCATCAAGATCCTGCTATTTAAGGACTGGATGGTGCAGTTGCTCTCTGCCAGAGTTGATAAATAGGCTCTCTTTGAAGTTAGTTTACTAGTTTGTAACTTCACTTCTCTAAAAGCTGAACCAGTTTCCCAAGAATCCTGTTCTAATGAGGAATTTTGTAAACAATGTTAGTCACACTCACCTGAAACATCTTGCTGAACTCCAAACCTGAAAGAGGAAATCCCTACCCAAGTAAGGCCACTAAACCTGATCTCGGGATCCTTACACCTAGCACCCTTTAACTTTTCTCCTCTCTGGCAGTGACTCTGTTTGCAAGATAATTGCTGTGATACAAATCTGTAAAACAGCATGTTGTAAAGTCTGAACAATCCCCTCTTTTCCCTTTTCCCCATGCCATTCCATTTAAAAAAAATCCTTGAAATCCTGAAGTTCCATTTTGAAACCTTGTAATGAGGATGTGCCAGCAAGGGGTGTGTATTACCGAGAAACGCCACGCTAACTGGCTAATGTATTATCAATTATAAGTCATTAGCCAGTGAATCTACCCTGGGTAATCTGCCTTTTTGACATGTAATATGATCAAAATTTACTAAATGGACTTAATGTTGGTTTTTTTTCAGTGTGACCAATAATGACTGACAGCAGAAACTCAATGGAAAAGTGTTTACAGAGGCCAAGTCAGAGAACCGTTTTCCCATAGACTTCTACAATACCTGAAGTCTTTTTGCAACCACAGCTTTGTACTCCAGGTGTCATTACAGATGGGGGAAGTTTAGCTATGATAATGCAGGAAATGTTGGAGAAGCTGACTGGAAATGGGACATTAGCCTGGACTTTTAAGATTAGCCATTCTTATGGTTCTTTGTGCAGGCTGCTGGGGAATTCCCATGATGCACTCAGTGTTTCTTCTTCACTCACCTTTTTTACTTCTGGCATTTAATCATGAGCTATTATTAATCTCTGGCTCTCTTCAGTGTTACTTTGTCTTGTCTTCCTCCCCTCAGCTGATGGCCTCCACTCCCTGATCCTGGTTCTCACTAAAGTTTCTTCCTGTTAAAATTGAGTTTTTCCTTCCCACTGTTGCTAAAATGCTTGCTCATAGGGAGTCAAAGAATTGTTGTCCTTTTCTCTGTTTTCACTGTATTACTGTAAAGTCTTTACCTTAAATATAGGACACCTTGAGGCAACTGGTGTTGTGATTTGGTGCTATATAAATAAACCTGAATTGAATAGCCTGCTGACGTGATTTAATGATGTGAAAGGGTGAATTTTACTTGAAACTCTGTTTTTCACAAACCCTAAACAAGCAGTTTTAATGTCTAAGCCGAAGTGGGTAATCCAATGGCTGAACTTAAGTAAATTTTCATTTTCAATTTCAGTTTAAGTTTTAGTTTAGTTTTGTTTAACTATAATAAAGTTGGTTAGAGATCATGTTACTTTATTGTTTTCACTTTCATGTCATTATTCTTCCTGACGTTCGAGACAGATGATAAATCCTTTTAAAATAGAAGCCGTTCCTGACAAAAGTTGGGAATAAGATGCAGCCCACCCAAGCCATCCTCAAATCCAAAGTAATTTTAAGCATGTTTGTTAGCAGCTAAGGCTGCTAGACAATACAATTGAATTTTCGAAAGCCTTAGTGATTAAAAATCATCAACCCTAAAGCTCATAAATAAGTCAAAACTTAATAACAGGGGAGTGTTTATTCATCCATTTATCATAATTTCATATGAAACAATGTGAGATAAGTAATGAGGTGAATAAAAGAAAGAGGCACTTCTCTTGGACTTAATTTATAAAATAACTCTCAGTCACACTAAAAGGAGTGAGCATAATGATGTGTGCTTCTCAGTGTGTGTTATGAAACATTATGTATGCACAGCTGTGACTGAATGAATTAATGTGTATGAAAGCAGCTTGAGTATTTTTTTCTCACCAGCACAAAGATCAGATCTTAAATCTTCTCCGAACCCGCGTTTCCCATTCAAACTTAGTTTGAAGCTCACATACAGTGCTGTGGAAAAGTCCTTTTTTGAATATTTGCCACACTAGACTAGTCACATTAGACAAAGATCAACTGAGTAAATACAAAATGCATTTTTTAAAGCGATTATCACCCCAACATATTATTTGTGAATAACCACATTTTGTGTAAAGCTGAATTCAATTTTGCCTGATGATTGCCAGACCTGTTCAAGAAGAGATAATCAAGAAATCGCTGCCTGGCGAGCGATCTAACGAAATTCAAGAGGAGATGAGAAACAAAGTCACTGAAGTCTGTTTTTTACTGTTATAAGAACAAAAAAACAGAATTTTGTTGTATTTGTTCTCACATGCCAATACAAAATAAGCTTCACATCTTCAGGTAGTCTTGATTTATTTTTGGTTTGCAGGCTGTTTTTTTTTGGGGGGGGGGATCGTCTCAGAGGATTGTATTGTCTGTGCATCCGCAATGACTGAGTGCATCTGAAGGTTTTAAACTTACTATGCGTTACACGTATGTGGACTTGATTCACATAATCAGTATGTAAGCCATCGTGCAGGATGATTTTCACAACACTCCATCCAGGTTTAACACCCTCCTGTGGTCCTTGCTCTCTGGAATGGCAACTTGTTGGTATGAGTCTATTTCATTCTTCTTCCACAATCCCACTTCAGAAGTAAACTCACAGGGAGAGGCTTCAGCAGTGGTGGAAGCTGCATTTGGATCTCTTATTGCTCATAAGTAAACATAACATTAGAATGCAACAGTGGAAAAATACAACACATGCTACAGTCACACAAGGGAAAATGGTGGTTGGGAACCATTGCACAAAGAAAATTAGTGTGACCATTTGCAATGAACTTGCTGTCTTGTTCCCTTTTTAAATAGTTGCTTGACAAATGGAGAGCAGATGTAGGGTGAAGTTTGCAGATACATGCAATTAGTTTGTAATGATACAGCGAGTAACTGAGATAAAGCAGTCAAAATCCCAATTCTCTTTCAAACTGCTTAATTACTTGCAGCCAGAACCCCACAGAAATTCAGACATTCCTCCACAAATAGTGACATGGTTGCTGTGATTTAACTGTAGAATGAAATGAGGGCTTGACAGCTTTGATTTTAAATAGGAATAGAACCAGTCGGCAGCCAGTTATGTCAGGTATCCTACTGCAGAGAGACGTGACACAGATGAGACACACCCAGCAGCACAGGCTGACTCAGACTGGTTGCAACATGTTTGTCACAGTTTTTAAATTCGACTTCCAAACCTTTGCCAGTTTCTCTGAGAGTGATTGCGGTGCATCTGAATTGGACTGCAATTCTTTGGAAACAGGTTCATCGACAGTGGTCCCCAGCTTGTCCTCTGGATGAACAGTTTAAACTGTTTAAATTCCAGGTTTGCTCAGGTGAAGTTCATTCTATACTTTCTTCATTGTTAGCTTAACAATGCTCTTTAATTTTTAAACTGATCGTATCTGAATTTCAACACAGGACTTGCATTGCAGATTTTCTGTTTCCTTGCCGCAGGGTTTCCCCGGCTTTTGTTTGTTTTTACTTTCATGCAAAGGAAGCTGAAATGAGGTGATCTGGTTGTTTCATAGTAATATATATTTAAAAAAACAAAAACCCTGAAACATACCTTTATTATTACTATAGGGGCTTTTGTCTCATTGACAATGATAGATCTGCCAGGATGAGATTATGATTACACAGAAAAAAGGATTTTCAAAGAACTAAAGAAGAGTGCGGGAGATAAGTTGGTGGTGAAGGAGAGGGTTTCCTTCACAGGGATTCATCACAGCGTGGTGTCCAGCAGCCACAGGAATATCAGATTTGGGAGAATGAGTATCATTCAGAGAGTTCATTTTGCCTGGAGATTGGATTTTTACCTCTTTAACTCTGGACACCCTGAGACTGTTTCTTCCATCTGTTTTAACTGCGATCTGTCCCACGGCATTTGGCACACAGATTAGAGTAAGAGTGGAGAATGGGCAAGGGTACATTTAGAGACTGTGAATTGCATTCAAGGCAGGGCTGACTGGAGAGGAAGGGACACGGAGATATAAAGGAGTGAAATCACGTTCTACACGGCGAGAATGAGCGAATAGGCCTTTGAAGGGGTTTTGCTGTGAAGGCATTTAAAAGAGTGAAATAATTGGATGCTGGAGGCCTCGTCTCAGCAAAAGCAGGAATGCAAACCTCATTCTTTCCATGAGTGTGCTGCATGTGAAGGAGGCAAAGTGAAAGGTGCTGTCATCCAACGAAATTGCAAACAAGAGGTTTTAATATTATCTTTTCCCATTAGACCATATATTCAATCTAAACAAAATCATTTTTTTCTGCAAAATTTGATCTTGGGAAAAAGCCAAGTTATCCACAGGTATCAAGGGATGTACACAGTGTATTGCTTTTTCCCAGATATTGATTTTTTTTCCATCCTTTCATGGCTATTCTGCTTTGAGCAGCCATGTGCTGCCCTGCTTTGTATCATCCTGGTGAACCTGATGATAAACGAATGAATTCCTGAGAAAGAAATGGAATCAGAACACTTGAATGTAATCCTGTGACTTACTCTAGCAGCAACTGGGCTGTGGTTTATAGAACAATACAGCAAGGACGGACAAGTTCATCTTTATTCATCCTTTTTCTGCTGATGACAACTGACTGAAGCTGAGCTTAGGTTATTTAACCCATTTCATTCAAAAGTATCACTGTTGAACACGTTAAGATTGAAGTAGTGTTGCAGTGTTGGTTGATTGGTCTCTAACCTGCAGATATATGCCTCATCTGCAGCGGCTACTGAATACAGACACCAACAATATTTATTTAGCGTAACTGTAAGTCATACTTTATATTCTCCAACTGTAAAAAATTATTAGCTTATAAACCAACGTTTAAAAAGAATGTTGAAATGTGAGTCATTGGCTTTTTTCTATCAACTGATACCCTGTCCTCTTAATTTTTTTGAACATCAGTAGTGGTAGTGAGCATGATGGAAAAACATGCACTGGCCACTGTTCAGCTGCATGTTAATGCAAATATCTCATTAGCCACACATATGACAACAGAAACTGTTGATCTCCTGGGATTTTCCCACACAACCCCCTCTAGGGTTTACAGAGAATGGTGGAGAAAAGAGAAAATATCCAGCGAGCAGCAGTTTTCTGGTCGAAAATGCCTTGCTAATGCCAGAGACCAGAAAAGGATGGCCCAACTGATTTGAGCTGACATGAATATGGCAGTAACACAAATAACCACTCATTACACCCAAGATATGCACAACACATTGAACCCTAAAGCAGATACATCAGCTGAAGTCTAGACCAAGTGCCACTCCTGTCAGCTAAGAACAGGAAACTGAGGCTACAATTCACACAGGCTCACCAAAATGGCACCGTAAAAAACTGCTTTCTCTCTGAGTCTTGACTTCCTCTGGAGCATTCGGATTGGTAGGGTCAGAGTTTTCCATAAAGGACAAATGCATGAAAGCATGGATCCACCCTGCTTGTATCAGCAGTTCAGGCTTATGGCGGTGTTATGTTCTGGGGGATATTTTTTAACTGATATCCAAGAAGTTATCAGTTAAAACTGAAAATTAGATATGTAATATGAAGCAGTAACAGGCACAATTTTTATACATGTGTATATATTTTCTTGACACAGTTTGCACCCTTTAATACAAACTGACCATCATTTCAATGCCACAGTCTACCTAAGTATGACTGCTGTATGTTTTTTGAATTTTGACAGTTAAACACAAAATACTATTGATATTATCACATGTTGACTGTCTAGTCAGTAGTATTTTAATCTTTACTTTGTTGCTGACTGGTGATAGTCATGAAGACACCAGGCACACAGATACAACTGCAGTATCAACAGCACACACACAAACAGGCAAAGCAAAGGAAAATATAAATATATCCCAGAGTATTTGCATAAACATGTTATGCATGTGTGTGTGTATTTTGGTGTGTCTTTCTGTGTGTGCACCATTTCTCTGTACCTTGCAAGGTCAATGCTGTTCATCAGTCATCTAGGCCATTGGGATTCCTCTAATCTGTCAAAATCTGGCATCACTTGACTCCATGGAACAAGTGACAGATGTAGACTTTCTGTTTTATACCTAAAGGGCTTGTTTCAATGCAATTTATATGCGTGGTTGTGCGTTACTTTTCTTCCGTCTGTGGTTTGCTGAGACAAACCTATTTATGAGTATTTCATTTGTGATACTGCAATCACTGCAGCCGCAGAGCGGACTAAACAGGAAGGAAAATGAGAGCTTCGTGTTCCATTTAAATTGACACAGAGAGTACAGCTAAGGAAACCAATGATTTTCTTGTGGTCTAAATGGGCCGTTACAGAGCCTTTTTGGTGCAACTAAAAAAGAGGGTTTTCTTTAGCTGATAAACTTTGTCAATGAGATGCAAATCCATGCAGTACTGAGGAGAAAAAGAGCCAGCGGAGCTGGGCAACTTCACACACACACACACACACACACACACACACACACACACACACACACACACACACACACACACACACACACACACACACACACATAAAAGCCTGACTTTCTTCTTCAAACATGCATGCGTTTTCTGAGACACTGCATCGTAAAAATGTCTGCCTGCTTGATCAGTCACTTAGTGATTCACACACCATCAGTGTCATCTGCAGCTACACAAAGCCGTCTGGGCAATCCTAAGCACAAATTGAATCAAGCCAATCATCCTCACAAAATCCAATCATTCTGCAATACAGATATGCCATGTGGGGCTTTATTCAATAAAAGAGGAATTATATTCCAAAACATGATATATCCATTTCAGATTTAAAATATATAACCAAAAGTTTCAGTTAACTCAGAGGGGTTGATGAGATTTAATTTGTAAATGCTATTATCACAATCAATGTTAAATGTTCCTGGAGGTAAATCCAGCAGAGCTGCAGTTACAAAAGCAATTAGTGTAAATTAGAAAAGCTTTAGTGTAAAAGCTTTAGAAAAGTCAACACTTTGAAACTTGAGGATTCGTAGAATTTGTGCCATTTTGTCTTCGGTAACGAGGGCCTCAGCCTGGGAAGACAGGCAATTACTGTGACACCGACTCGAACATCAGTGAGTGTAAAACCATTTTGTCACTCCTGCTTTTGATGTGTGACTAATTTTATGGATCTGAAAACACAATGTATTTTTGTTTACTTTTTTTTTTTTAAATAGTGGCTGTGAAATATTAAGCCAAAGATAAATCATAAGTCATAGAGAAATGCTCAGTGCAAAATATAAGTCAATAAATTTCCAGAGACTCACCCACACAACATGTCTGAATTTACAGTATAAGAATGTTTCTAAAAGAAATACATACATTTCTTGATATGTTTGGAATATAGCCTTGGGTTATTTGACAATGAGGTAGAGGTCTTTCCATATTTGCAGTTGCGAAGAAAAGTAATGGAGGAAAAGATACAGTAGAAGTTCAGTGTGTAACAATTTTTGGTAGTTACACATGTTGACCCTGGAAAGTGAAGCTATATGCCATGCAATATGAGTATAAGATTAGTGTGCTCATAACCAATGTTGGGATTGTTGCTCATGTTATAACACACTACTTGTTACTTTTTAAAAAAAAAAGTAATTCAGTAAGTTACTCAATTCCTTGACAAAGAGTGTAACTTATTATACTACGTATTACGTTACTTTTGTGTTACTCCATAAGATAACATAATAATTTATATGAACAATGAAAAATCATTTTGCAGCTCTTTGGTTTAAGAGAATAGCTCTAAAATACACTGTGACATAATTACAAGTAAAAATTATAAACTTTAGGCTACATTTCCACAGACCAACACAAATCTCTGTCCTATATGATCTTTCTTTCAGCTTTAGCATATGAACACAAAAATGACAACACAAATTGGTTGAAAAGACTTCTAAATGATCACCACAATGAATTTACTTTTACCCCCGCCACACGTACACACACACACACACACACACACAAATGTCAGTGTTTGCCGATTAAAAAACGCTGTATAGTCACATATAATTTTCCTCCTCCCAGAACAATCGGCTGATTGTAGTGTAAGTGTGCAGGAAGAATAATTCAGATTCAGATAATTGAAGAGCCTTTGTAACACAAGCAATGACATCATTCTGACTTAAAGTAATCACTGAATTTAGTACAGTAATGTGTTACATTACTGCATTACTTAAAAGATTTCATATGAGCAATGTCTTACTTTGGAATGTGTTACACCCAAGACTGCTAATAACAGTGCAATACTTCATTGGAAATGCAATACACTGCAGACTAAATGGTTTGTATCTTGACTTCATAGAGGGGCCAACTCTCAGTTTTCATCCAGTCACTGGAAAATGTGTCAGTGAAGATGGTGTTGCCAATGCTACCACTAGTATTGGCTAGATAGCCACGCATTGCTAGGTAGTTGCTTTCTAGCAATGGCATTTTGTGTGTTGTCTGGATAAATTGTACTTGATGTAGAAGAATTTAGGGTAACATGTGTAGCTCAAACTGAGGCTAAACAAGTTGTAAATCTTCACAAAAAACATCACAATGAAATGTTGCTGTAGATATTTAGTGCAACTTGTCATGTTTAGAGAGTTTGACATACCATTATCCTGTATGAATGTACCCACTGTGATGGTAAAAAAACAATTTGTTTCTCATCAAAGAACAGCAAACAATGTCTCAAATGAGAGATACTGGTTTTATAACCCTAAAAAGGCAATTATTATGTATGTGTAATAGACACACCGGTCCACCGTGTCCATTTCACAGTTTGCCTCTCCAAAGCATGAAATGTACACGCATGCAGAAGTTGCAGTAAATTGCTGTAAGCTGCAGTAACAGTAAAAAGAAAGTGTTTAAACAGACATTATTAACACATTTACATGTAAATACATATTAGCTGCAAATGTTTTTCGCTCACTACCGGCTTCTTGGCTTCAAATATATTATCTGCCCCTGCTGGTAATGCAACTTCTGTATGCAGTAATGTGGTTTTTGAAAACATGTCCATATCTAAATGGACACGGTAGACCGAAGTGTCTATCACAGGCTTTGTCGTGATAGTGCTGCTTGGTTGTGTTTAACTGTTACTAGTGTTACGGCCCTAGCAGGGCCTCCTCCTGAAGTTGCCTGTGTGGGCGTGTCCTACCAGCTCTCCTTTTCCTTTTCTTCTCCCTTTTCAGATCCCGGACGAGCCCCCACTTGTTATGTTCCCCTAAAAGGTTCCAGGCTGTCAGGGGGGAAAGGCAGCTGTACAAGAGAAAAAGGTGGCACCTAAGGCAGGAGAGCTGGTAGGACACGCCCACACAGGCAACTTCAGGAGGAGGCCCTGCTAGGGCCGTAACACTAGTAACAGTTAAACACAACCAAGCAGCACTATCACTATTGTAACACTAGATTTTCATCCTTATGTGGCAGCAATATTAACTGAAATTTCTGTAAATAATCAAAATTAAGTGCTATTAAGTGCTATTAAATACTAGGGGTGTGCAATACTGCATATATTGGTATCAATCCAATACCAAGTAAATACAGGCCAGTATGGCCGATACCGATACTTTTCAATAGTACCGGTATCGTCATTGAATTGATGCATCATTGAATTGCTAAATCTCAAATAATTTTCATGACCTGAAGTGTTTTTTATGATGTTTACTTTTATTATTATTATTATTATTATTATTATTATTGTTGTTGTTATTATTATTATTATTATTATTGTTGTTGTTGTTGTTGTTGTTGTTGTTATTATTATTATTATTATTATTATTATTATTGTTGTTGTTGTTGTTGTTGTTGTTGTTGTTGTTATTATTATTATTATTATTATTATTGTTGTTGTTGTTGTTGTTGTTGTTGTTGTTGTTGTTGTTATTATTATTATTATTATTATTATTATTATTATTATTATTATTATTATATAGTTAAAACCCAGGACATATTAGGACAAAGTTTATAATTAAATAGAAAATGCTTTATTATCAATTTTTTTTTAGAAGACTTAAATAAAAAGTGCACGCAAACCAGTAAACAAATTAAAACAAACAAGTACTGTTGAGAAACTATAATACAAAACTTACAATTAAAAAGCTCAACAACAAAAACAACAACTGGTGAAAATATAAATAATATGTAAACAACTTACACAGACTGAAACAATGAAAAGATGTCCAAGTTGCAATTTCTTCACTTGCAACTCTTTTAGTGAACCAGAGACCTGAGTCTTTTCTTGTTTTCAATTATTTAAACAACAGCACATAACAATATGGATGATACTTTATGACACACTACTGAGAATGAAATGAATGTTATCTGTGTTCCTGCATGCACTCAGGGGGCGCTATGATCTCTCCCACTCACTGAAAACAACCTGTATGGTCACTGCTCATTGTTCGGAGGTCATACTGTGTTTTGCTTTGCTCCGCAGATCTTGTGAAGTGGATGGCTCTGTCAGATTAGATATTGATTTCATGTGTGAGCTTATGTAGTCTTATTTTTCCGGTCTCCCTATAATCAGGTTACCTTAATAGCCTTATAGTTTTTGTAAGCTGCAGGTCATTCTTTGACAGCAAGTAGCTCGAGGCATGTTGGTAATTAGCCAGCAGATTGTTAAATATTTGATGTCTTTTTTCTTCTGTGAGTGATGTGAGTGAGTGAGTGTGTTGCACTGAGGAAATATTAATGAATCAATTCTCGTTTACGTGGACGGACTCTGAATTTGAAGGTGGACTTTTTTTCTTTTTATCTGTTACACTGCTCACCAGCAGGAGGTGACATTGTTAATTCAATGGCGGATCAATGGGACAGGATACTGCCAAACCAGGGGATAATTAGACATCTTGCATCATCAGGTGTTTATTGAATACATTTTATTGATTACTTATTTTGAAGGCTAAAATGTGGGGAGGATAAGGATCCATTTTTCAATGTGAAACACATGAACTGCCACATAAAAGTTTATTTGGACTTTTTTCAGTTTAATAGTTTCAGGGTCTATAAAAGCTCTCAATCATTTTTGGAAATTTTAGCAACGAAGTAAATGTCCAATAATTTATTTTTATTATTCAACAAAGTCTAACTGTTTGCCCACTTTTATACTCTATTATTGCCATGCTATCAAATCTCTGAAATTAAATACAGACTGTACACTTTTACTGCATTTTCTGTGTATCTTCTGCTCTGAAAGGGAATAGTCCAGAATAATTTATTTAGAAATCATTACCTAGCTTCCTCAGTATTTCCTTGAGCTTAGATATTTTCAGTCTGTAACATGATGCATTTGATCCCCTTAGTTGGCCTTCGTGTTAAAAACTTCACCTGAATGAATGAATAGGTTATAGTGCACTATGATGTCTGCGGCTGAGCCTCTGATGATTAGATTTATGAAAAGTTTTTATTATGAGAATGTAGCTACAGCACAGCAGAAGGGAGTTGTTAATGATATTAATTCCTTTTAGGGAAAAGAAATTCACAAGCAAAGACCTTAACTCAGTAGTGTGCATATTATTAGACATTAAATGATGTTAACAATCTGGATAATTAGTAATTGTTAAAAGGCAAGTAAGATGAAGAGGGGAAGCCGCTGAGTTAGGCTGGTCAGATTACAAGGTCGAAAAGAAAGATGAACTTCCAAGATATTAAGTGATTCTAGACACTCAACTTCTATAACCAGGAAAATTACAAATTTATAGAGAATGATCCAAATCAGTGCAAGTTTTTGTGAGCGTTTTGCTGCTTCTATGCTAATCAAGGTTGCCCTATATACTACATCCAGGGAATAGGCATACTCTCTAACATCAGACATTACAGAAGCACTGTCGTTCTCGGCTTTCATATATGGCTTCACCTAAGGCAATTTAGATTTAAAAAAAACACACACACACACATGTGCACTTTATTTTCATATATTGCCATTTACAGGTCCCCAAGAGAGGTAATCAGACTTTGATATGTAAAACTGGTGGAGTTACCCTTTAACTGTAATATATGATAATTACAGTAACTTAACTGTACTGCACCCTGATTGTTTCTATATTAGCGGTGGATCCAATGTGCACTGTGAAGGGGGTGACTTATACTGATAAATAATCATCCTGCTCCACGCTTTAACATTTTCCATTTCATTATTTTGGTTTAATGTTTGTTTTCTCACTCTCAGTGGTGTGATCAGCAAAATTTTCCATCGACACAGGCAGCTGTTTTCAGCACAAAAAGAACAAACCCCCCAGTATCCCCCTGTATACTACCTGCTCAGCACCATACAGCAGACAGACTTAATGACTTGCTGGTGAACATGTGGAGCATTTAGTAGCCAAAGAGATATATATTTCTCTCAAGAGACCAAAAACAGAGATAAAAGCGAGAGAGCGCTGAACTTACTTTTCCCAGGTGGGCAGAAAGATGACTTCAAATGAATGCTTATGAATGCTCATAGTGCTCTGCGTCTATATATATATATATATATATATATATATATATATATATATATATATATATATATATATATATATATATATATATATATATATATATATATATATATATATATATATATATATATATATATATATATATATATATATATATATATATATATCAGACACAGACAGACACAGCTGTTTACAATGAAAGCCACCCACTTATATGATTACATCAGCCACAACACTGAAACCTCTGACATATCAACAAAATAACACGTTCTGTTTGAAAGCCTGTAGCCCAGGTATGTACCACCATCCTAAAACACTTTCATATTCATAATCCTCTTTACAGCCTGCACAACATGCACAACAAATTCAGGCCTAAACAACCCACTTTAGATCACATCTTGAACTAATTGCAATCAACCACATATAATATGTTAATATAGAAATGTAGCCACCGTTATAGAATTGCAAAAATATGTGCCTTAGATTGCAAAGTGTACAATACAGGAGAGACATTTTCTCAAAGTGCAGAACTGAATTGCACAAGTTGGCATCACTAACTGTCAGTGCAGAGTCTCCTTGACACATTTCCATTTGTTTTGCAATTTGTGACTGGAATCATGCTTTAAAACTAGCTGCACAAGCTAATGTGTGACATCTCTTTGCTTCCAAAGAGAGATAAAAGGGATGTCTGACCTGCATAGCGCCCTCCACTCTAAAATCAGTGTTTTTCTCAACTGCTGTTGATGCACTAATTTACTGTTGACTGAAAAGCTTGGTTATTACTGCGATAACTTATCAGCTAAGGGGGTCTTTAACCTTTTTATTGCAGAATTGTATGATTTCATTTTACTTAAAGTTTTAGTAGAGTTGTGCTGAGGACGTACAGTGTCCTTTTTGGTCTGGCCTGAACCCGTGGCCCCTCCATAACACTGTGATACTGTGTCCAAGGTACTGGCCTCAAAACAAACCTGACTAACAGAGGCTCCACCCCATCACTGTCAGGTTCTCCCAGTGCCAAACATCGCAGGACACCTCCAGACATCTTGTGTCCATGAAGTAACAGTTGAAGTTCTGAGTGGGACCTATAAAATATTAAACAATACTAATTTTAATATCATGTCTAATCGCTCTATATTGTGTTATTGCAATTAAAGTCTCCTTTATGCCAAACTGTGTTTACAATTTCACAAATTACTAATTACATTAGGGGATTGTCGGAGCTGCCAGAGCCACAGTTTCAGCTGTCTGCTTTAAAAAATGATTTGGAATGAACAAAGACAATTTGCAGAAGATGAGTCAGCAGACAAAGCTGCAGAATGATAGATGTTTGCACAGAACAACAAGCTGCAGCTCTGGCCTCTGTTGTCAGAGGCTGGTGCGAGAGGAGGATTTTTTCCTTCTCTCTGAAAACATAAAATGCTTGTGCGCATTTGCGCTGTCAGAGTTTGAAGATGCCATCTAAAATAGATCTGTACTTATCTATATGTAACACTTTTCAAAAACGTGTAAATAAAATCAAAAGATATGGATGTGGTGGTGGTGGTGGTGGTGGTGGGGGGGGGGGATCAGGTGCTGCTTATCTTTAAGAGATTTCAGTAGATTTGACTGAGAGACTGAGGGTGAGGAAGTGTATGTGTGTATGCTCATGTCATAGGGAAAGAAATGTATCACATTTACTGTTGTTTAAAGGTTAAAATAAGCTAATATCTGGGTTAGAGTTAAGCTAAGAGTTACTTTTACTGTACCAAGTACTGCTTATGGCTTGAATGAGCATATGTCTCCAGAAAATGAATATAAGCCAATGTAATGTCCTCTGAAAAGATGGAAGCCGTGTGTGTGTGTGTGTCTGATTTGGCACAGCCTCATAAATCCTTGGGCTGTTCATCTTGTCATCTGAGATTTGGCAGCTTCTCCCTGTTTGTGTATGTATATTTAGATATTAAAATGTGTGTGTATGTGTGCCTCTGTGTGTCTTGATATGTGCTGGTGGTCTAAGTATGCTAATACTCTCTCTTTTTTTTTCTCAATTATGCTTTTGCTCTTTCTCTGTCTCACACAAAAACCCCTGTCTCATGCACTTGTGGTTTTCCCTGCTTGTCTATTATGGCCTAGTTCCTCTCTAATCATGTGACCAGCAGGTAAGAGAGTGGGAGAACTGCAGGTCTAATGATGCCAAAGGGCACTGCAGGCCCCGGGGTGGAATGGGGCGCTGCTCTGCTTTCTTTGGCCTCTTGAGAATCCTCTTGTCGGTAATTACAAAAACTCTGGTGTGTGTGTTTCTCTGTGTTTGATAGGTAGATTTTTGTTTGCACTTCTAACAGAGAATATCCAGGCCCGAGCTGTTCTCCGCTTTTAGTCTAAACCTCCAGTTGTTGTGTATTTGTATATTAAGTGCTTTACATTTGTGAACAAAATGGAACACACTCTGCAGCAATAAAATCCCTGTTGCAGATGTACTTATGTCCTTTTATGGCATTTTGCAGACACTCATCAATTTAAAAAGAGTGGAATTTCTTACTAAAGTGCACTCTGACTGGACTTTTAAAGAACTACAGTTGCTTTGTGAAGGGACTGAATTAAAAAGTGATATCT
The DNA here is from genome assembly GCF_041146795.1 of Maylandia zebra. NCBI lineage: Eukaryota > Metazoa > Chordata > Actinopteri > Cichliformes > Cichlidae > Maylandia > Maylandia zebra. The sequence continues at coordinate 19,128,120 of NC_135176.1, read as the reverse complement.
GAATGTCTTTAGCAGCATTACAAATCCCTCTAGACTCAACAGAGAACACAATCGCATGCTAATTGTAGAGAATGTAAAAATTATTCACTTTTCTCATTACATTACTGAGGGCTGATGGGGCTAACACAGAGGTCCAAAGCCAGCGATTCTCATCTACAATTAGAGTGAGAAATCTTAACATTGTAATTTCATTAGCAAACAGCAGATTAGCTCCACATTAACAGCTACCTGCTTCATTTAGCACTGCAAAGGTTTTGTCTACACAGTGATCCCATAGGCAACTGGATTTTGTATTTGAAATGAAAAAATAAAACCTGCATTATCCAGAGCTGTAAGCTCGGGATAGTAACAGAATACATGCACTGGTCAGTTATAAAAGCTCTCTGCAGAAGATCAGAGTCATTTTAGTATAAATGTTTAGTGTGCTTCCCGAATGCAATGCAACCAATTTAGCAATATAAAATGTATTCTGTTAGGCTGCCTACCCACTCTTCAGCAAAGTCAGACAGTTATTACTTTGTGCCGGTACAGAAATAAAAGATATGTCTCCTTCTAAAACATCTGCTCTGTGACCTCAGCTTTACCGTTAAAGGAGAGCACAGAGGTTGTACTGCAAACTTATTTCCATTCATATAAGGGTCAGGATGAATGTATATCAGAGGTGGAAATGACTAGCAAGCAAGACATATGTTCAGTTGTATCCTTCTGGCTAAATCAGGGTGTCAAACATGCGGCCCCTGGATAACAACTGGCCCTTCTTAATAGTCCAACCTGCCCAACTGTAGGGTTTTGCAAGATCCACTAAGTGCAGATAAAGAGAGCATCATTTTTTAACTTTTCTTTTTACTTTGCATTGGATTGTCTTGTTAAGATTAACTCACAAAATGCTCTCTCAGTTTTTAAATTCATCCAGACCAGAGGTCTCAATGATTGTCTGTTTTTCAACTGTACCCATGGCCTGCCACACCACAGCAAACTAAGACGTTTAAGTCAAGAAGCCATGCGTACAGATTTCTTTAAGTAAAGTTTCTGCAGAACGAGTCAAATGTGAAAAAACTATTAATAACATACAGTTCTGTGCAAAAATGTTGAGTGACCCTTTACATCTTTTATTTTTTTCTAGGGAAATAGGACATATTTTTATTCAAACATGTGCAAACAAACAAGTAAACACAGCAAAAACAGAGTTTGTACAATTCTAGTTTTGAAAGGCCATTTGGCATGTACACCTTTATTCTTCAACACAGACTGGGCTCTCTTAGCCACACTTTCTTGTAATTTCTGGCACATTTTAATAATAATTCTCAAGGCTTCCTAAAGGACATTGGATGTTTTCTGCCTTTGTTTTGTTCTCTGTCGAGATGATTGCACGCGGCTTCAATAATACTGACTGATCATGACTGATAGCGCTCTATTCGGTGTTTTTCTATCCAGGTATGCTTTTACTGCATCTGCACTATGTTTAGGATCACTGTCATGCTGAAAAATGATCCTTTTCAGCTTTTACCGTATGGTGGATCAAAATCAGACTGTGAATTTCTGTGTTCATAATTCCATCAATTTGGACAATTCCCGACAGACGGATGTTGAAAATTACTGTTGTAATTCTCTGGCACCTTATGTACATATTGACCATAACTTGAACAAAAAATGTAAAATTTGAATTGTTCACTCTATAAAAGCTGTTGCCAATGATTTTTTGTCCTGTTCTTGTGTAATTTGGAATTTGTCCTCGTTTCCCTTCCTTACCGATGGTTTCTTGACCATTTCTGATGAGGTTTCAGTGAAAAATAGATGGATCAACTGAGGGAACAGATACATTTCTCATGTAGGTCTCTGCTAGATTTTTTCCAATTATTTCTTTCTGATACTGTTGATCTGCTGTAGATAGATTTTTAGACGTGTCACTTCTTTGTCCTCTGCTTGTCCAAAGTTTCCTGCTTTTATGTTTGTTTGTTTTTAATTGTGGTCTACACACCATGCAGAGATATGCCAAGTTTTCAGGTAATAGCTCTACGAGAATCACCTTGTTGGTGTAAAAGTACTATTTCATGTCTGTCAAACTGTGTTATCTGTAAATTTGTTGTAAATTTAACTAAAAAAATAGGAATAAATGATACAAATGATTGCAACATGCTGGTAATGAAGTGATTACAGATACAATTTAAAAGTAATTCTTTGCAAAGTTTTCTCTTTTTATGCTTGAAGGATTCATAATTAATAAACAAAATAGTAAACAAAACAAAATAAACAACATACCTCTGAAATTGCCAGGTACAAAAGTGAAAACATGAGTGAAAAAGCAAAGAGAAAACTTCGAAAGAATATCACAACTGCTGCTCAAGAGCACTTTAAAAATCATTAGAAAGTCTGGCTCCTTGGACACAAAACATAAAGAAATGATGGCTCAAGTCATGTACCGTACTGTAATTGTCAAGTCTTTTTGTCATTAACACTTCTCATACTTTTCATCTATTGCTGTGTAAACAGATATATAATTAAATTAGATTTTTTTTTGTCAAACGGTACTTGAAATTGTTTACACTAAAGAATGAAACATTTTTTATTATATCGGTAGGTTATTATGCAGCAGTTTTAGTCTGGCAAGGCAGAAGACCTAACCCCTCCCCTGGGCTAAATAGTCAATAGCAGGGATTATTCAATAAAAAAATAAATACATTAAAAAAAACTCTTTTGCTCACAGTTCTCCTGAAAATAGCCGTGACAAAAAGAGTAAAGCGAGGGTGTTCAGGTGCTCTCGTTTGGTTGCTCTTCAGTTTGCTGTCATGCTAATGGGAAGCATCTCTCCATATTAAGTGCGCCCTTGATCTTGTCGTCCTTCCACCAGTGTGTTTCTGAATCACATTATAATTACACACAAACATGTACACACACGTGCATTTTAAGCTCACAAATCCACGCACGTGCACAAACAACAACACGCACACACGCCCATTCACCCAGCCTTGTTTTATGTTATCCAAAGTCCAATCACCTCATTCACTCAAACTCTATCGGATCCACTCGCTTATCATTTCCCCATTCTTTCCACATTACGTCGCTGGCTCATGGTCTCTCTTTTATGATGAAGCTACTAAGCAGACAATGACAGAGGAAATGAAAAAATTAGTTTAGACACAACCCTCATTATTTCCACTCACAGCACCAGCGGCATAGTAATTGCAGAAAAACCTTCTTTTTCCTAACATGCACCATTTAGGGCTGAATCCCAGAAATAACAAGTGATTGATATCTCTCGCTCTCTCTCTCTCTAAACCCTCCACTCCCCAATTTCCTTTCCACGAGCTCTCTTTCATGTTCTTGGAACATCCGCCACACATGAAAAGACCACATGAATATTAAAGAAAGAGAGGTAACCTTCAGCAAGCGGGTGAAGTTCTCTGTAGTCACAGTGAGTGACACAAACTAACCTCCAAGTGTTCGCTCAAAAGCTTCCTTCCCACGTGCCTTTGATCTTCTTGTTGCAGAATCAATACTGTGTTTAGAGACACACATGGATGCGTACTGACAAGCACGTGCACACCGTCACAAATGAGGACACACAGAAGCGCCGGCATTCACACATAATCGATTGGCGCATTCAATCTCAGTGTTTTGATTGGCTCTCTCGAAGAAGTGAAGAAGTGAATGTAGGAAAAAACAGTGCTCTTCAATCTGAAGGTAGCTCTCTCTCTTCACACCTATAACAGACAGACATCAGTTGCCACCATCTGCGATCGTGGCTCAAGAGTTGGGAGTTCGCCTTGTAATTGGAAGGTTGCTGGTTCGAGCCCCGGCTTGGACAGTCTCGGTCGTTGTGTCCTTGGGCAAGACACTTCACCCGTTGCCTACTGGGGGTGGTCAGAGGGCCCGGTGGCGCCAGTGTCCGGCAGCCTCGCCTCTGTCAGTGCGCCCCAGGGCAGCTGTGGCTACATCGTAGCTTGCCATCACCAGTGTGTGAATGTGTGTGTGAATGGGTGGATGACTGGATGTGTAAAGTGCTTTGGGGTCCTTAGGGACTAGTAAAGCGCTATATAAATACAGGCCATTTACCATTTACCATGCTTTGTGTTTGTGTGTGCAAAGTGGGTGCATGACGCTCCCTGACAATGTGACATAGAGATGGTATCACTGCTAACCCACTCTTCTGCTTGTTGTTTTTCTGGCACCACATGAAAAGGATAGATAGCTTGGTCTTTGATTGGCTGTTCATACCAAGGTGAAGTTGTCCCTGAACATCTACCCTGCTCTGCTCTGTTCATGTTTCAGTCTCTGCAACTAAAAGCAGCAGCCTGTGCTTCAGTATGCTGTCCATCCATCCATCCATCCATCACTTGATTTTACAGCTGTGCGAAGGTTAAACACCTAGACTCAAATTTAATTTGTGTTTGATGGCACGCACAGTAAAAGAGGAAGCAGTTTATTATGAACACCTGGATATGTGTACATGCTGCATGTATGTTTGCTCAAGCTGATGGCAGATGGTGCGGCAAAGAAGATAGATCTAATGAAATATGAACGAAGACCTGTACAACAAGATTTAGAGATTTTTTTCCCCTCACTTTCACTCAATTTCCTACAACACCCTAATGAGTGGATAAGTATTGGAGATTTCGTTTTGTTAGAACAGAAAATGTGTGACGTCAAACCCAAACCAAATGTAGACCTTTGCCCGCAGTTCAAGATCAACAAGGGCAAGGGTAATTTTGTCTTGTTCCTGGTCTCATTTGAACCTGTGCAAATTTGTGTGTGTGTGTGTGTGTGTGTGTGTGTGTGTGTGTGTGTGTGTGTGTGTGTGTGTGTGTGTGTGTGTGTGTGTGTGTGTGTGTGTGTGTGTGAGAGAGAGAGTGAGAGCGAGAGAGTGAACTCACACCTGCTTGATGTTGCTAATCTGCGCTTTATAAATTAGTATTAATGAATCTTGCTGCATCTTATTATTTCTGTCTCTTTCAGATGAATTCAGAGAGACATTATTAGTGAACATGAAACAAAATATAAAGCACATAACAGGAAAGACAGAAAATCAATATTTATGACCTATAATGACCATGGCCATGGATGATCAGCCTTCAGACTTCAGCACAAAAATATGGATGTCATGTCTGATATTTAGAGAGCTTTAGCCATTTGTTGATACCATGCAAACTGCTTGCAGAGTGAGCAGCAGCTAGCACAGTTTAGTGTACACCTAGTACTCTGAGACAGAGCTTCTCGAAATCTCGATGACCGAGTGCCAATTTGGGACCACAGCATGTAACTGAGCTCTTTACAGGAAAAATTCTCACACTACAGTCAAAGATTGTAACGTGTCTGTGCAGTCTTTGGCCGTTTATGTTGCTACCTGATATTTCTGTGCTAGTGTAAATGTTTTGTAAGCATTACTGAGGTGGTTACTTCTTTCCTTGGTTCCTACTGTATTTATCAAAGTCAGGAGGGTTTGTTCTGGGACAGCACAATGGTGCAGTGGTCACCTCACAGTAAGAAGGTTGTGGGTTTGTGAGGTTGCATGCATTCCCTGTGTGTACCCCAGCTTTCTCTCACAGTCCTAAAATTAGGTGAAACTGTGATTCTAAATTGGCTGCAGGTCTGACTGTAAAAGTAAATGGTTGTCTATGTCTCTGTGTTGCTTGTGTTATAGACTGGTCACATGTCCAGGGTGAACCCTGTATGTGTATCGTACAGCCAGGGATAGGCTACAGCCCTCCCTGCAGCCCTGAGTTAAGCAGTTGGGAAAATGGATGGTTTGCGCTATAATGACTCAATTAGAAAAGTTGAAATTTATGAAAAGTGCTTCCTTAGTGTTGTTGGGCACTGCTGCATCATGGTATGTCATGGATTGTGGAGGAATGAAATGTACAGCAATGCTTCTTTCCTTGTTGTGCCTGAGAGCCCCATAAAATGTTACCAGTGGCCACTATGGGCCAGAAAACTGCACTTCAGGAAATCTGGCCCTGAAAAATCAGCAAAGAAAGTACTACAGAGCTATCCATCCATCTTTCCACTTCGCCAATTCATAGCTGGAGCCTACCTGTGCTGTCATATTGCAAAAGCTGGAGTACATCTTGGACAGTATATCGCAGGGCTATTTCAAGAGATGCCACGTTCAATTCATGTGCTGCACTAGTAAAAAATGAGAGAAGTCTATAAATGTAAATTGGAAAACAGGTTGATGAAATATTGCCCATTTTTCCAGTTACTTATGCTTAGCTTTGTGTGGTAGCAAGGATCCCAGCTGATGGTCCTTCTTCACCTTGGTCAGACTGTTAGGATATCACAAGGCTAAATCGATAGATGCACCCACACGGGCACAGGGAGAGTGTGCAGTCTCCACACAGAGACACCAGTCAACCAGCAGTTTTGTACCCACAACGTGATGAACCTGCTAATCACTGCAGCATAGTGATGTGAATTTTGCACCTGCACTCAACATTTAAAAAGTCTTTTTTTTAAAATATTTTCACTGCCCATAATTGTACTGTCATAATTCACTTGTTGTTCTACTCAGTCTTGTTTTAAGCCAGCAGCTGTTTCCATTAGTCAACATAAGAAAAATTCACTGTACTAAATGTTTCAGCACCAAACAACAGGTTAGAAAACAGCTGGTGTTAGTGAAGCATTTAGCAGAAATTTCCCTCTGGACTTGACCAAAATAGAGCTTCAACAAGAGAAAATATTGGACTTCATTCATCAGGTGGACAAACACATGAATGTTATAGTTGCGCCTCAGTTTCTCTATTTGTACATTAATGACTTTTCTCACACCACCATTACGTTCATGACAACCTAAATTGAAAGACAGACTTATCTTCTTTCTACTTTGTTATCTTTGGTCTTCTTTAGATTCATTTCTCTCTAAATGATGATGTCTGCTTTACAGCTGCTCTCTAGCCCAGTGGAAAAGCCCTAAACCATCAATCCAAGATCCAGGCAGCCCCATCGCAGTGGCAATGAAATGAGAATCTATGTTGTGACAAAGCTGACCTCCTTTTCCTTGTCTCGAGAGATTTTGCCAGTAGGAGGTGAGAAGAGAGGATGGGGGAGAAGGGAAAAGGGAAAAGGCAACTGTCAACGAAAAACTGAGAAAATTGGGTTGGTGGAGGCACAGATGAGGTAAGGCAGTTAAATTAAATCTGCAGAAGCACTGGAATGTAATGGGGAGGGGGAGGAAACTTGCAGGAATGTAAAAAGGAAGAGGCCAGGAGGTGGAAAAGTATGGGGGAAAGAGAGGGAGATTAAAGGAGAAGAGAGGTCAACGAAATAAGGGTAAGTTACTGCCAACAGGAGTTGGAGTGCTATCCTTTTCTCTTGTTTCATCCTCCTTGTGCCTCTAGCAGGAGTTGATTTACTGCCCACTACCGAATGAAGATACCCTCCACGGTCATCTGCCTCCATCTCCCCAGTTTACTGCTCCTTCCCAGAGGTGATATTAACACCTGAGGAAACACAGTGCTCCTTTTCCCCTGCTGTAGCAGGGACTTTATGGAGCCCCGCACTGGCAGAGAGAAAGAGCATTACTCAGGCAAAAGTGTGTGGTGCTATAATAGTTGCAAAATATCTCTGCTTTGCAATAGCGACACTCCACAGAGTTGTAATGGCCCTTCAGCAGAACTTGAATGGAACAAAACAGCCTTTTGTTGTAATGCTGCACTAAACTCAGTGGCAGTCTGACTCTAAAATCTGGAATAATATTGTCACAGAAATTAGTGCTATCTCTAATTTTGTCCCAAAGAACACATGGGTAAGAAAGCCAGCACACACAGAAGGTCCTTCTGACTCCTGTGTGTGCTTGTGTACTCTCACCTCTCTGATCTCTCTTCTCACCACCTCGTGTTACTCCTTCCTTGTTTCATTTTTGCTCCCTTACTTCCCTTTCCTCTTCTCTCCCATCTTCACCTCTCTCCCTCCACGACCTTTCTTTCACCTTAAATCCATATAATCAGTTTTGCTGCCTCTCTTTGCCACTTCTCCTTCCCTTCACTGTCCCCACGCCACTCTTCCATCCTCTCGTCCATGCTCCGCTGTGATGTTTCATTTACTTTAATCTAATTTGATGTTATTTAATTTAGAGCGCAGTGACTTGTGATGGCTCAGCAGGGATTCGGGGGTGTAGCTGCACTGTTGCACTATTATGTGTGTCTGTGTGTCTCTGCATGTGTACAGTCACACATATGCATACGTTCACAAGTCTGCAGTGTGCACACATGCACGGATGTGCCCTTCGGCAGAGCAGAAATGTTTAATTTTTGCAGCCTGTGTTTGTCTCTGAGAAAACAAACGAACTTACAATCATGCCAAGATGGTCATCATTTATTTACATGGTTGAGTAAGATTTAGGAGACAGTGGGGAGAATGAGAATGAAAAGATGATGTGGGTAATGTTTAGACAGCCATACTTACAAATAAATGAGGGGTGCAGGAGGAGAAATACATGGTGAGAAGAAGGGGAAGAAGACAACGAGTGACCTTGGGGAGGACAGATAAATAGACGTATTGTGATTTATATGACTTCATGCATTATTGACAAGGAAAGTATTAGCTGCAGGGAACATTTTTCACTTGCAATAATCTCCAGACTGTTATGACATGCTGCTATAGACGCCGACTATCAAGACAGAAGTGTATTGAACATTAAAAATTCAAGCCAGTGGACATACTCCAAGCTACAGAGGTCAGATCACAATGTATGAGATAAAGTAAAATCTGGTTTCTGCATCTCCCAATTCTTTGAATCTTTGGGCTGAAGGAAGGACAATACTCGGTGTATAAATGCTCAATCAACAATCATTTATTTTCATACAATTCAACAATAAGAGCATTACAACGTCCGGACGGGAGAGATGCCTGCAGAGGTTCGACAGCATGTCTCAAAATGGTGGCAACTTTCACAGACTTTTATAGCTAATCCCAGCCCCCCTCTTTGTCATAAAAGCTGCATCTTCACATGTTTTCTAATTCTTAGTGAGCCTGGCTCCTGACCTTGCCTCCCTGTCTTTCTGTGTGAAATTGGAAGGGGGGTAAAGAATGTGGTTTTATCTCTTCTGCCCAGACACCTAGTCTCCCTCTTACGGCCTTCTTCACATGATTCAGCACTAAAACATTCTCAAGAAAACAGTGTCAGACATTCACAGCTGATCAGGGATACAGAGTAATGCACATTTTGTCTAATGAACTACAAATGATTATGTTTCTTTTATTCAAGAGTATAATAGAGACTAAACTACATACATAGCACACCATTAGAACTAAAGGATAATATATGGCCTGCAGCTGTTAAGCTAATTTACTACATTGACTACTGGTCATAAAATGGCATATGTTTAACTACTAGTCTTTAACACTATCTTTGATATGTATCTGTTGGAATAAGGTGCCTTTGGCACAAAGCTGCTACGAGAGGAATAAAGTTACAAATTGATTGTAACTACAGATATTTTTCAGATATCTTCAGTACAATACAGCATGCCGGTGAACACAAATAATGAAGTAATGTTGGACATTTGTTTCTTTTTTTATGTTATATACTGTGATAATACTCTTGATTTGTGAATTCAGGTGTTTTCAGCCACATTGCCACAGGTGTGTAAAAACAGCTTAGGCACAAAGTGGGAGACCACATAAAGTTACAGAGCAGACTATGTGTTGAGGCACGTCGTGTATAAATGTAATCAGTCCTCTGCTGATTCAGTACTCTCCAAGCTCCAAACATCCTCTGTTATTAACATCTGCACAAAAATCATGGAAAGTCATGGAAGCCTGGAAACCCACGTTTCATGGTGTGGATTTCTATGGCTGATCAGCTCCTGCAGGTGTGTAGTGTGCGTGACCAATACTTTTGTACATATACTGTATGACTAGAAATATTCTCTTACATATTCATTTGCTAATTGAATAGAGTGAATTGTTTCCTGATGTAGTTACTTGTCATAATAAAGAATGCAAATGTAAGTAAGCAATACAAATACAGGAAAATATGAAATCCAATTTCAGAGTGTGTTTTTATGTCCACAATTGACATTTGCTTTTTTGCTTCACCATTGTGTATTCTGTATTGTTTGTTTACCTAGAAAGTCTCAAAGTTTTGAGCTCAGATGAACTTGTAATCCTGTTAGTTTTATCCCTCAGACGTTCTCAGAGAGCAGCAGGGATGCCAGCAGCATTACCATATCATGAATTAAAAGTAATTTAATCGTGTTTTAATTAAACCTCATTTGGGTCTGTTGCCAGCGTGTGTGGGTGTGTGTATGTGCATGTGTCTTTGTCTTTGACTTGAGCCTTCTCTCTATATCGCTCTCTCTTTCTGTGTGTGTTTGTGTGCGTGCGCACATGCGTGTGTGTGCTTTACACAGTGTGATGGGTTTTTTCTGTCTTTTTAGGGGAACTCTTCTTGTTAGTTTGTGATGATGCTCACACAGAAAGAGGGTACTTTTCTCTCTTTATGTCATTTATTAATTTTTTTGTTTGTTTTTTTCTTTTTGCCACTTATCTCTCACTCTGGGGTTTTTGTATTTACCTTTCAATGACCTAAATTAAATCAGGTATGGCTGTGTGACTTTAATGTAGCTTTTAAAACTGTTATACACAAAGATCCAAATATATGAACACGGAAATAATACGTGAAACATTTCTATTGGTTTGCTTGTGCCTGCGTTTGCACTTTTTGGATATAACTTGCACCTGATTCAAACTCAAACCATTTGGAACTTGACAGGGATGAGAAGAAAACTGCTGCTGCTGCTGCTGGATTCGGATGTCTGAAGGGATGATGGACTGGCAGCTGCCTGGCTCAGAAGAGAAAACAGACTAGAACAGCTTAAACCTACCAAGGTGTGAGATTTATTCATGCCGTGTGTGTGTGGGTGTGTGTCTGCTGAGGTTCAGCTGATATGGGTTTTTTGGATTTTCTGATATTTTTGAACTAAAGTTTCCTGCAGCTGGTGCATTACATTTGAGCATTTCATGGTGAAAAGGACATGCACTATATCAGTATATATATATATACACATATATATACACATATATACACACACACACACACACACACATATACATATATATGAACCTTTGGAGGTAGCATTTAGCAGCCAGGGGCACTGAAACACTGAAAGTTCCTCTCGAACACATTAAATATGTAACTGTTCCAGGATTTAGCAGCCTCTATTGAATGCTCAGGAAATCTCTGGGATAAAATGAGTTTTTAATCTGCTGAAACATTACTAGGTAATTAAACGAAGGAATGAGATCTGCAGAGAACATAAGAGATGGATCTTTGCATCAACATATCCACAATAATAAACACTGACTGTCAGTGTAGCAGGGTGATTTAAATGCTCCGTTATTGTGCGAGCTTTCATGCTTGTTAGTGTTTGTGTGCCGCTCATGTGCATCACTAAGTGTATCCAGCTATTTCAAGCAGATGATGAGTCACCAGTGGTAATCTCCAAATGACAGTGGGTTACATTTTGAGGGTATATCCATCTTGTTTGTGGGAAGTACCTGCAGGTGATCAAGGTAGTCCCTGTGCACAGTTAACTCGTTAGCTGTCCTACCAACTCTGACTTTGCCAGCCGCTGCTCTAAAAGGGGCATTAATTTCTAATTTTATGGTCTTGTGGGCAGCGGGGGCAACAAGCTATGTTAAAGTTACCGTGACTAATGTCATTACAGGCTGTCAGACAGACTTTGCTTTAGATGTGTAGCTCACAGCTTACAAACAGGGAGCAGGTAAAGCTTCATTGACTTTCCCAAAGGCACTCTCTGTCCCATTACAATTCAAACTGTGTTTTCATTTGTGCAAATACACCACTTTTAGAGTGGAAAAAGTTTTAGATTAGATATGCCTAATAATGAAAGCATGCAAGCTAAACCAAGTTCATTTTGAGTGTGGCACTGATACACACTGTTACACCCTAATTCAATTTGCGAAGGAAATGGAGGATTTATCACTGAAAATAAATTGTGGAAACAGTGGATGGTTCTGGAAATATATCTTAATTTTATATGCACTACTTGTATATGCGCTAATCAGCCACTTTATTTGGTACAACTGATCGACTGTTTGCTAACACAACTATGTAATACGCCAACCGCATTGCAGCACCTTAGTGCATTTAGGGATATAGATACTGATCCACTGGAATTTTCCCAAATAACCACAGTATTTGCAGAGAATTGTCCAAAAAGAGAAAATATCCAGCAAAGAGCAGTTTCCACTGTGACAGTGCCTCCTTCATGTCAGAGGTCAGAGGAGAAGGACCAGAGTGCTTTCAGATGATGGGAAGGTACCGGCTGATTACAATAAATAACTACTTGTTACAACCAATATGCAGCAGAGCATATTTAAACTCACCAGGCATCAAACCTTGAAGCAGTGGTGTGATGAGTCAGAATCTGGTGTAAACAGCATGAATGTGAGTTTAAAATACACATAATTATCTGAAAAAATGTGTTAGCCCTGTGACAAACTGGTGACCTGTCCAGGGTGTACCCTGCTTCGTGCCCTAGGATAGCTGCGATAGGCAGCTCGACTCTGACCCTGATAAGGATAAGAAGAAGAGAATGGATGGATTACTTTAAAACTATTCAGATGTAAGTGGCATTAAAGTTGTATTCAGATTTTTTTTCATGTGCAGTGGTGATTGAAGTTTTTTATTTTATTTGTGCAGAGCTACATGTCTCATGATGTTAGTTATCTTTCTCTTTTTTTTATTTTTCAGTGTCACATCTGTCAGCAGCTGGCCCTCCACCCCCATTCTCCATCACACATGCTTGCACACACTCTTTCCTCCAAAGGTCTAGATGTGAAATCCCATAAGCGTTGTATTATTCATGTGGTGTTGCAGATGTAACCTTCTGAGAGGGAACTTTACGTTTTGCCCCGGGGCTTTTGAGCTTATTACTTTTTATAGAAAGCATATTTATTTGTGTTTAGGAAACAGTTTGAGGCAGAGTTTTATAAGAACACTCGATGGGCAGGCTTATTGTTGGCTGTCTGACCTTTCAGCCGTACCGTTATGTGTAGTATATTTATGTCTGTTCCATTTCAGGCATCCAGCTGTTTACCACAGATTTCTTGTGATCTCTTCCTCACTTACACACTTTGTCCCTTTGTTCAACCTGTATGTATTCATGTATGCAAACACATATGGTAGAGCCAAAAAGGCACTATATCACTGATTTTTGAGTATCTCCTCATAATGTTCCCAATCCTGGGTACATAGGTGAAAGTGAATTACCCCGCATAGGGAGTTTAAATTTAATTTTCGATGATGCCCACGGTGCTAAACTCTAGCTGACAGGATAAATTTTTTCCCCATGGAAGGTCATCATTGCTTCAGGACTTCAAATAAGCATGGCAGGGAGGTGGAGTGGAATGGATGATGACAATATTTAAATGCAAATGAAAATGAGGTTGGATTTGGTGAGATGACGCACGTATTATCGAGCAGGGTAGTGATCTGAAACTGTAATCTGGTTTCTCAGGTTTCCACTGCATGAGGGAGCAGGAAACAAGATTAAGGCCCAGTTCCTCAGCCAGCTGCAAGTTTACTAAGTAGACAGAGTTTATGTAAAAAGTATTTCAAGTACCACCCAGATATAGAATATGGTGTCTTATACACTTTTGCACGGCAGTAAAAAAAACAAAACATAAGGTCACAGTTCATTTTCAATTATTTCTCTACTGAAATTACAAACGTTGTTGTCCTTCAAGACAGTCCTTTCATTCTCATGAAACTGTGGAGGAGGCTATTAAAGCAGTACATTATCATCACCTTTCACTCTGGTGGAGGAAATAAACTGCCATATCTGAACGTGGACTTTGAAATGCTAATGTTCTTGCTAGGAGGCTGATGTACTATGACCTCAACAGAGACTCTTTCAGTCTGTATACTTAATCTGGCCTGTTTCACTTAACGATCTGCTCCTGCATAATTCTGTTTCCCTGTTTAACTTGAAACGCTTGATACTGTTATTTTACTTACATGCCAAATATGTTTTGACTTGATTTGAGTCTTAGGGGCATCTTGATGGCAGGTCAGAGTTTCAATTCTGACCTTTCTGTTTCATTGCATGTCTTTCTGTATAATTTGTTGGCACTCTCTGCTGTCAACAATCTAAATGTGTGAAGTCTGTCTCTCCAGGCTATGATTTGGTCATGGTCCCATTTATGTAGTGATTAAAGCTCAGGAGGCCAAAAGCGTGCCTCTATTACCGAGCAATAAATGGTGTGTGAGAGCAAAACATGTCCGTGGTAGAAGATGCAATTTTATATGGTGCAGTTTGCTGATGCTGATGGTTGAACATCAGGGAGGTTAGTAAACTTAACAAGCTCCTTAGGGTTGCCAGTTCTGTCCTAAGCTCCATGGACACTCTGGGTGCAGCGGTGGAGAGAAGGACTTTGTCCAAACTAGGAGCTATAATTGACAACCCCTCAGGAGGAGTGTGTTCAGCAGGATGATCCTCCAGCTGAGATACAGGACAGCAGAACTGAGTGCCGGGATGCAGCTTCTGTCTGCTATATAACCATGTAATTCCTAAATAGTTAATGCAGCACTTTTGTTAAACCCTTTGAATTAAAACTGAAATTCTGCAGTTTAATCACATCTTGAATATTTGATTTAAGCCCCTCTTTGGTGGTATACTGAAGAAAATTAATTCAATTAAGTGTTATTTCTAGGGCTGGGTATCGTCACTGATTTCTAGAATCGATTCAATTCCGATTCACAAGGTCCCGAATCGATTCGATCCACAATTCGATTTAATTCGATTCGATTCGATTCGATTCGATTTGAATCTGGGAAATTCTGACAGTCAGAAATATTATAATTCAGATCAGTAGATTTACATATTTTTGTATCTGTAAAAAGGAAGCTGACACACGCAAGACTTTATCAAAGGTGTAAGCGTCACAGCAGATGCCTTTGTGTCAAAGCATTATTCTTATTACGGAGACGTGGCTTCACCTGCTGATTCCCGACGCTGCAGTCGAGTTAGCAGGCCGCACGCTACACCGGCATGACAGAAACAGCAACTCAGGTAAAAGCAGAGGAGGGGGGCTATGTGTTTACGTGCATAACGAGTGGTGTTGTAACAGCAGGATCATTCACACACACTGTTCTCCTGATTTGGAGGTTCTGGCAGTCTCGTGCAGACCTTTTTACATCCCGAGGGAGTTTACAGTAGTTATTGTGATAGCTGTTTATATACCGCCGGATGCTAACGTTAGCACGGCTCTCAGCCTCTTGCTCAACACCATAAACAAACAACAGCTTGCCCACCCCGATGGGGTTTTTATTGTCGCCGGCGACTTTAACAAAGCGTGCCTAAAGACTGTGCTTCCTAAATTTATCCAGTTTGTGGACTTTGCTACGAGAGGAGAACACACTTTGGACCATGTCTATTCAAACATCAGGCATGCTTTTAGAGCGACACCCCTCCCCCACCTGGCTGGATCTGACCACCTCTGCATGTCCCTCACCCCCACCTACACCCCCCTGCTGAGAAAAACAAAGCCCCAGACAAAGACAATAAAAACCTGGCCTGAAGGAGCCCTTTCTCAACTGCAGGACTGCTTCTCAACAACTGTATGGGATTTATTCTCCAGCCACAACCTCCAGGAGTACACGGACACTGTACTCTCGTACATCAGGAACTGTGTTGACAATGTCACCGTCAACAAAAGGGTCAGGGTGTTTCCAAATCAAAAACCCTGGATGAATAGCGAAGTGCAATCCCTCCTAAAAAGCCGCAACACTGCCTTCAAGTCAGGGGACAGGGCTGCGTGTAGGGCGGCCAGGGCAGACCTGAGTAGAGGCATCAGGAAAGCTAAGGCTGCCTATAGGAGGAGGATTGAAGATCACTTTGCTGACAACGACCCCAGAAAAATGTGGCAGGGGATCAATCACATTACCAACTACAGAAGCAATAACCAGGCAACATCTAGGACTGATGCCTCACTGGCTGAGGATCTAAACCGTTTCTTCGCCCGCTTTGAGACGACCAAGCCCTCAGCTGCCACACCACTTCCACCCGCCCCCAGCACTGGCACACTAACACTTAGGGAGCACCAAGTGAGGTGTGTTCTAAGGTCAGTGAATCCCAGGAAGGCGGCAGGTCCTGATGGAATACATGGAAAGGTTCTCAGAGCATGTGCTGACGAACTGACCGGAGTCTTCACTAAAATCTTCAACCTTTCCTTGTCATCAAACACCGTCCCGCCCTGCCTCAAAACCTCCACCATCATCCCCATCGCCAAGAAGACAGCTGTGGCCAGCCCAAATGACTACAGGCCTGTTGCACTTACGCCTGTAGTGATGAAGTGCTTTGAGAGACTGGTCTGTCAGCACATCAGGGCCGGTCTGCCTCCCACTCTGGACCCCCACCAATTTGCCTACAGGACAAATCGTTCCACCGAGGACGCTATCACCATAGCGCTCCACACTGCGCTGAGTCACCTGGAGCACCGAGGAAGCTATGTGAGAATGCTCTTTCTGGACTTCAGCTCAGCATTCAATCATATCATCCCGGAGATCCTGGTCCAGAAACTGTCTCACCTGGGACTCTCCACCCCCATCTGCCTCTGGATCAAGGACTTCCTGACAAATAGACCACAGTCTGTCAGACTCGGCCCCCACCGGTCCAGCACCATCACACTCAGCACCGGGTCTCCACAAGGATGTGTTTTGAGTCCCCTCCTGTTTACGCTCTACACATCCGACTGCTCCCCTACCCATCTCTCAAACACCATCATAAAGTTCGCGGATGACACCACAGTGGTTGGACTCATCTCAAGGGGGGATGAGTCGGACTACAGAGATGAGGTCAACAGACTGACTGAGTGGTGTTCAGTTAACAACCTCCAACTGAACACCACGAAAACTAAAGAACTTATCTTGGACTTCAGGAAGGGCAGAGCAGACCCGGCCCCACTTTACATTCACGGGAGCTGTGTGGAGAGGGTACACTCCATGAGGTTTCTGGGCGTGCAGATATCTGATGACCTCTCCTGGACTGCAAATACTACAGCGGTGGTTAAAAAGGCCCAGCAGCGTCTCCACTTTCTGAGAGTGCTCAGGAGGAACAACCTGGAGGAGAGGCTGCTGGTGACATTTTACAGAGCCACCATAGAGAGCATCCTAACGTACGGCATAACAACATGGTATGCAGGGTGCTCAGCTGCAGACAGGAAAGTACTGCAGAGGGTCATCAACACAGCCCAGAAGATCACTGGCTGCTCTCTGCACAGCCTGGAGGTCACTGCAAACTCTCGGTACCTCAGCAGAGCTGGCAATATCATCAAGGACCACTCTCACCCCAGCAACCAACTGTTTGAACTATTACCGTCAGGCCGACGGTACAGGTCACATAAAACCAGGACAAACAGATTCAGGGATAGCTTCTTTCCCAGAGCTATCACCGTAGTAAATAAGCACAAAAACAACTGAACCTATTCCATACCGTCACTGTCATTATATTATGCTGCTATTCATACTGTCATTATATTAATGCTGCTATCCTGTATATATTGTACATACTATTGTTTGAGTACTTACGATTGTTTTTTTTGTACTTTTTATATTTTACATTTATATTTATTATTGAAACTTGCACCAAGGGAGTGGCACTCCAATTTCGTTGTACTCTGTACAATGACAATAAAGGCTATTCTATTCTATTCTATTCTATTCTATTCTAAAGTAGCTGAGGATAAAACAGAAAAACATGAAGGTGATTTTCCTGGCCTGGGATTTTATAAAAATATTCTGCAGTACATCAAAAACGAAAGAAAACCATTAATCAACACATGAACATTGCCTCTGAAGTTACAGAGGTTTTACTAGAGACACGGCTAACCGTTTTGCATTTTGCGTAATTTTAAAAAGTTTAAATTTGCTCAGAAGCCTATTGAACCTATTGAGAAATTAGGTTTTCTTTTCGGAAAAACGGAAAAAAAAAACGTCGGCCGACAGCGCTGTGGTAGACTTGTGCGTAATAAACAAGCGAATAATGAAGAAAACAGATTTTTAGATGGGAAACTGTTGTTGAAGTACAGAGAGAGAGAGAGAGAGAGAGAGCTGTGCATCATGGTCGAAGCAAAACAGCAAAAGTCAGAGTGAATCCATGACGATGTTTATGTGAAGCTTAGTTTGGATCTTCTTTTGCTGCTGGTTCGGTCAATATTGTTTGGAGAGACATCAAACTAACAGCTTTAGAATCAGGGCATAAAGGGCGTGAACACAAAGCGCCGACCTGCCGACAGATCAGAATCAGCAAGCTGTCGGCTTTCAGCCCCGACTGTGAGAAAGGCGACATCTAACTGATTCTGATCCGCGGGTTGCGCTGTGTGTCTAAGTCTTTGTGCAGAATCCATGTTCCTGCTCTCATTTACTGTTTTAGCTGTTTGGTGGTTGTTGAAATTTTGTGAGATGTCACCAGAGATTCTGGCATTTCGGGCAAAATAAATTTATATTAAAAAATCGATTCAGGATTTTAATGAATCGATTTTACGTTATCCAAGCCAGAATCGATTTTAATCAATAAATCGATTATAAAAACCCACCCCTAGTTATTCCTATTGTGCCAAATCATAACAGCAAGGTGCTTTATAAAGTAAAAGACCCTACAATAATACAGAGAAAACCACAACAATCAAGCACTGTGAGCAAGCACTTGGCAACAGTGGGAAGGAAAAAACTCCCTTTTAACAGGAAGAAAGCTCAGGGAGGGGCAGTCATCTGTTGTTGGGGGTGAGGGGAGGGAGACAAGACAAAGACATGCTGGGGTTGAGAGCCAGATATGAATGACAACTAATGATTAAATGAAGAATGGTGAAAAAACATAGTAAGTAAAAACAGTGAGTGTAGAAGAAATACTCAGCAGCCTGGCCCTAGTGCAATGTAACTAAGGGTGGATCCGCGTCACTTGATCTAGCTCTACCTAAAAGCTTTATCAAAAAGGAGAGTTTTAGGCCTAATCTTAAAAGTAGAGAGGGTGTCTGACTCCTGAATCCAAGCTGGGAGCTGGTTCAAGAGTAGAAGGGCCTGAAGGCTGAAGGCTCCGCCTCTCATTCACAGAAGTACGCCTGTAGTCTGAGAGTGAAACGCTCTACTGGGGTGATCTGGTAATATGAGATCTTTGAATGTAAATGTAAATAGAAGTCAGTGTCCAATAATTTATGGATGTAACTAAATATATATGATCATTTCAGACCATTGTGATGGATTGCTGACCTGTCCAGGGTGTACCCTGCCTCTCCCCCTATGACAGCTGGGATAGGCTCCAGCTTGACTCTGATTCTGAATTGAATAGGCACAAGAAAATGGATAGATGTTCAGATTTAAAACTTCTTCTCGTCATTCCTCTGTTCGTATTTGAAGCTGCATGTTTCACCAGTTGTCAGTTCTCCAAGGTCACTTGGCAGGATCCAATTGTGAATGTGAAATCCATGTAATAGTCCAGGTGAGGTGTATTATTCAGTCAGCAGGGAAATGCAAAAGCATGAATGAGGATGCTGAAAATAATTCAGATTGTTAGACTCGGCGTGGAAACCAGTTATGAAGCAAACATAAAAAAGAACTGCTGACATTTGAGTTCTCAATACTGAAGAAAACCACAGTGAGTTCAACATAAAATTCAGATTATGACCAGACACCATCTGCACAGCTGGGTCAAGTGGATATTAAGGACGGATGGACAGATGGACTCCAGAAATACGGCAATGATGAAAGAAGGGACTGGACAGAATCCAGTAGTGGGCTGAATTTGAGTTTTCAATTCTGAAATTTTATATTTAGAATTTTGTATTTAGGAATCCCTGCTGTAACAGTTCAATAGTGGCAGAAAAAGGCCAAAGTTCTAACTTGTAAAGAAGAGGCACGGACTACATTGTAGACCTTTTACACCACATTCATCTAAAAATGGAATTAGGTAATATATATTTTAAAGAGCTCTCAGTTCTGCACTATATTTGAGATACTTGTAATACATGCAGGCTACATGGAGAAAAGGGGAAAAAAAACAATACCAGTGTTTGGTTGATAATTTTGTTGGATGAAGATATATTTTTTTGTACTTTTGCTTCTGGATGCTGTTGCAGTTCTTTTAAAATTAAACAGTCATGGTTAATTAATATGCAGATGTTGTCCACGTTTCAGCTGAGATTCAAGGGGTTTTACAAAAAAATTCTAGTAAATGTTTACTCACTGGAGATATAATCAGCCCATTTTCAAAGGCTTAAAGTTAATTGGGCTACTGACTGTCCAGCTATTTTGTGGCCAGGTAAGGGCTGTCCACTTGTTATTTAATGAGAAAAGAAGCAGACATGATATAAGAATCAGAATCAGCATATTTTATTAATCTCTGAGAAAATTAGTTAGTCGCATCTGAAAAAGTGTTGAAATGTGTTTTATGGCTTTTACTGTATTGATAAAAATGAGGGCCAAACAAAGAGCTTGTAAGTTAGTGAGGTTGCCAATATAAATAGATAAATAGATAAACCTTTCAGAGAGATACTAAAAAATGTAGAAGAGGCCAAATCAACAATCAATGGAACCTGGCCAGCTTAGCAACATCTAAAGACCCAAAAGGTCTAAAAAAGAAGAAAAGTGCATGATGACAGAATTATTTCTATAGTTAAGAAAAACAACAACGCAACATCTGTCTTTGGACAAATGAAACCAAAATGAACTTGAACCAGAATGATGGGAATAAAGGAGTAGGAGAGAAACAGCTTATGGTCTTAAATTAATTAAACATACAACATTATATGTCTAACATAGTGGAGGTAGCATTATGGAAAAGGTATGTATGGCTGCCAGTGGAATCAGGTCACTAGTGTTTATTGATAATGTGACTGCTGATAGAGGAAGCAGGATGAATTCTAAAGTGTGCAGGGCTATACTCTCTGCACAGATTCAGCCAAATGTTGCAAAACTGATCAGTGTTTCAGTGCAAATGGATAATGACCCAAGGATGCTCCAAAAGCAACCCAAACGTTTGTCCAGATCAAAGAAATAGGATATTTTTGAGATCATGTGACCAAGAGCATGCTTTTCCAGCACAGAGGCCTACAAGCAAGCAGCAACTGAAGGTTGCATTAAAAGCCTGGAAGAGAACCTCAACAGGGGAGACGCAGCATTCGGTGATCCATTTGTTCTAAACTTCAGGCAGTCACTGATTTTCATCCAAGTGTTAAAAATCAATCATTATTTATTTAAAAATATAAAAAATACAACTGCAGGTCAAAGCTCTATCATGCACAGAAGAAGCCAAATGAGAGCATGCAGCTATCTTAAAGCGAATCTAAAATCAGCTGATCAAAAGTAGAGAAGTGTTTTGTGGTAAGATTAATCAAAATTTGTAATTTATCATTTCTTTTTAGAACTCGTGGAAAAAGCATTCTCCAGACTAAAGAGGATAATGACCACTTGCCTTGTTATCAGCGCTCAGGTGAAAAGCCTGCATCTTTGATGGAATGGGGGTACATTAGTACCTATTGTATTGGCAACTTGCACATCTGGAAACGCTCCATCCATGCATAAAGGAATATACAGGTTTTAGAGCAACTAATGCTGCCATCCAGAAGACATTTTCTTCTAAGGGAAGGCCTTCGATACATTAGTAAGATAATGCTAAACTGCATACTGCAGCTATTACAAAACCATGACTTTCCAGTGGAAAAGTCGGATGCTTAACTGGTTTGCCTGCAGTCCAGACCATTCAGCAATTAAAAACATCTGGTGCATCATGAAATGAAAAATACAACAAAGAAGACTCAGTACTGTTCAGCAGTTAGAATCCTGTGTCAGACAGGAGTGGGACAATATTCCTCTTCCAAAAGTCCCGCAGCTGCTTATTTTTTCAGTATTCCAGACACACTCAGGATCACCTTCACTTCTCAGGGCATGTTGATAAACCTGCAGGTGCAGAAAAAAAAACAGAGGAGAAGGTTTAAATTTTGTTTTGCAGTTTAACCAGTGTTCTTAGTTGGTTCGCTAATCTTAAGTTAATGTTCCTTGTTTTTCTTTTACAGCTTCACTAACATATACTGAAAAAAGGGGACTGGCCATCTCTTGGATTTATGTAGGCATCTTGCGTGTATTTAACACAATTGCCTCATGCTTTAAAGTTCAGTGTAACTATAGAAATTACATGATATGCAGAGAGGGTATATTAAGTTGTTCATATCTTGTTCGAGTGAAGTACGTCAATAATATAGCAATGTTAAATCTCGCGACACCGCACGTGATTTTGTCTCGCGCCCTTTGGATTGTGGTTTGAGGAAGGCGTCCATCTCGAGTCTCAAGTCGAGCAGCCGCCTCTGCTTTTTTTGGTATACCAAAAAAAGGAAATTGAGTACTTGTTTCATTTACAAAAGTCTAACTTGTAATTTGAACAAAATAATTTCATGTTTCTATGGTGAACGCAATTAAATCATGTAGGGTCTTAATGAAATTCAGCAACTTAATTTGTTCTTGTTGAGATGACATGATAGAATCTAGTAAGAGTGGTTAGTAGCTGGACTCATGAAATTCACAAGATCACATAAGATTTCAAACTGCAGGAAAATCACTGGAGTTATAAGAGGCAGACAACTATACACACACCATCCTAGCTGCTATCTGCATCAAGCCTTGTAATCATAGCTTTCTTACTGTTGTTAAGCCTGGATTGGTGGCGTGGTGGTTAGTGCTGTTGCCTCACAGCAAGGAGGTCCTGGGTTCAAATCTACAATCTAACTAGCTTGCAGTTGCTTCTCTCTGGGGATTCTTGTTTCCTCCCACAGTTAGAAGTCCTGTACTCATTAGAGTTAGGTTAATTGGTCATTCTAAACTACCCATGTATGTGTGAGTGCAAATGGTTGTTTGTCTCTATGTGATAGACTGGTGAGCTTTCCAGGGTGGACCCTGCCTCTTAACCTATCACTTTGGGGTTATGCCCCTGCAACCCAGATAAAGATATGGAAGTTGTTGTAAATCCATTCAATTTTTTATGTTAACTAGACTTTGTTGATGTAATATGAAGACAACATGTAGTATTTAAGTGACCAAGTAGTACTGGTTATTGAATAGTGTTGGAATAAAAATGACAAAATTGTGAAGGATTAATATATTCCAAGAGCTCAACTTACAGTACTTCATCTAGACATGTTTCAATCATGTTTTCTCAACACAAAATGCACAGGTTTATTGAATATGAATGAGTTGTGTTGATTTAACTCAGTTGTTTAAGTTTCTGCCAAAGCAAAACAATTGTGTGCAACCAATGTCCACTATTGAATTAAATAAATCCAACATGCTCTGTGTTTCAGAGTTGAGATGGACAAGATTAACAAAACTCATCCTGAAAGACACGTTTTGAATATGCAGAAAGCTTGAAATCTTGCAGAACTACATCAGAATATATGCACATCTTGTTACCCTCCAACATCTGAACCCAGGCTAACAGAAAAGGAAGAAGATTAAATCGCTCCTTTGTGTGTCTTGAATAATAAGACAAAATGAGAAATGTTAAGAAATAAATCTATTTGAAACCAATACAGAAAGTATTTCAGCATAGTGATGCACATGGATGTATAAAGATTCACATGAATGCAGGGCGTAAACAGTCTGATGCTCAGAATTTCCTCGAAAAGGACAACACCTTTCTCAATGTCCTGTCATAATGTTTAAGTTACATATATACATAGATGTTTCCTTGTGGTACGTGTTTTAGTGTCCACCAACTGTACTAAAAAAATACATTATTATTTTTTAAAGACACCTTTTGTATAGTTCTGTCCTTAAAGTGCGGATCTTAAAGTATTAGAGAAGTACAGAAATTAGATTTTGACATTTAAAAAGGTCAGCGAGTGGCCATAGAGTGTTATTTTAGAGATGAAGTATGATAATATGTTTACGTGTTTTTAAAAAAAATATCGTAATAGATCCCAAATCCTTCTAAATGTTGAGGCATTTTACTTCACCTTCATTTGTCCCGCCTCTAATGGAAAACAAGGGGGAGCCATTCAGCACCATGGACAGCGCCCCCTTCAAGAAAAATGCTCATGTTTAGGAAACTTTAGAAAAACAGAGGTAAAGTTCAGAGCTTTGTAGGTCAGGTTCAAAACCTTCGATAGCCTCATTAACTCTGTACCCAGCACCGTCAGAGCGCCACGGTGAAACATTTATGGCTCGCTTGTGTTGTCTTTACTTTTCACTGATGTCTCAAATCCCAGGGAGAAACAGCAGTCTAGCGGCCCATCACGCTGCTACATCCCTGAGGCGAACGCATAATGTATTAACCCTTTGCGACCAGCGCGAGGAGAGTGCGCCGGGTGTTGAAAAGGGCTGCTCCAACTACTTTTAAATATTACGGCGGAGCAGCGCGGTAGACACAGTTTTCAACCTCAAGGCTAAAGACTGCAATCGAGCTGCTGCGGTCCCACTGATGGGGGGAAGCTGAGGCTTCACATGGTCTATTATATAATTAGTATACGGAGTGTAAAATGGGGGTATTTTCATCAGAGGCTGGAAACACAGACAGCCTGATAAGAACGAAAGGAAGGTCTAATAACAGTGGTTTAAAAATAAAAGGAAAAGAAAGAAAAAGGCTTGGGTGGAGGAAGGTGCCTTGAATCTTGCAAGAAGATGAAAAAGATGAAGACCTGGGAAGGGTGGTGGGAGTGAGGGATGGAGTGGGGGGTAGACACACTGCATCATTTAAGTACTGCGGCTGATGTCACTTCCTAAACACCATAATTGGTCATCAATGACTCTTATAGCTGTGAAGAATGGCTAAATGAAAAAACACATACACACTCCCCCGGGGCTTTGTTTCAGTGATTCGTTGAACCCTTAATTGCTCGGACCTCACAGCCTCTCTCTCTCACACACACACCTGATAGAAGGGCAACTCCCACTGAGGACGGCGTCGCATATCTTCCCGCTCACCTATACACAGCCTGCTGCCGTCGCCCCCCTTATGTGCCCCCTCCCTTACCGGACTGGACTGACAAATGGGTTAAATCTGTCAGCAGGAGTAGCCGTGATAGATGCACCAGGAGCGTCGGGAGATCCCTTCCCGTCCCTTTGCTGCTTGACAAATCTGCGCTCAAAGCTTTCGCCGTGCATCATCCACGCTGTGGTTTGAATTCGACAAGGAAGACTGAATTAGATCGTGTTTTTTCTTCATTTCTTTCTTTTTAAAATTTGTTTTATAACAGGCGACTGAGAGAAGCAGCTGCAACAGCAGCACCGGTTCTTAGACCCAGACCCGTGGGCGGCTGGGTGGCGTTCGTCTGGGCGAGCTGATAGGACGCAGATTTGGCACTCTACCTACCAACTGCTTCATCCCAAAACGACCCCAAATTCTCGAGACATGGCGATGAGAAGTGAGATGTAGGAAGCGGACATAAGGCCATTCATGTGGGTCTGTGTTTCAGCCAAAACGGACAACATTTCACACCATCACCACCACCAGCGTCCTCCCCATCTAACCAGTTGATTTTTTAAAATAACTATCTAAAAAGTGTGGAACACATGACACGCTGGTGAATTCCCCAGGCAGGTCCAACACACAGACTGAATGAGTCCATCTTTGACTGTCGGACGGACTCCTCAAGAGCACAGGACGGATGCAAACAGAATAAACACATCTTGGCAATTCACACAAACACCTTCAGCGTCTCCGCCAACGGTGCTCTAACAGAACGGGGTGACTCGCACACCGGAGGAAAAGTCGTTTCACGGGCAGGTAGGCTATACCCTCACGGCCAATTAGCGTGCTGCCTCCGGGGCGGCGTGTTAAAGGTGATAAAGGTGATTACCGCGACCTAGAGCCCATGCGTCGGTCCTTCTGATCGCCGTGGAGACGCGCAGGCGACTGCACCTGTTGTAATCTCGTCCGTGTGAATGTGTAGGGCTTGTGTGCGCGTGGGCGTATGCGCGTGCGGAGCACATATAGACCTCAGTATGCGTTGACGAGGTGTGAGCCGTGCTTTTTTTGTTAATGGGTGACAAAGTGACAAAACAGCGTGGTGTGTGTGTGTGTGTGTGTGTGTGTGTGTGTGTGTGTGTGTGTGTGTGTGTGTGTGTGTGTGTGTGTGTGTGTGCATATCTGAAAATATAT
The DNA here is from genome assembly GCF_041146795.1 of Maylandia zebra. Classification (NCBI taxonomy): domain Eukaryota; kingdom Metazoa; phylum Chordata; class Actinopteri; order Cichliformes; family Cichlidae; genus Maylandia; species Maylandia zebra. The sequence continues at coordinate 19,102,018 of NC_135176.1, read as the reverse complement.
ATTATTTCTTAAAATCTTTCTGTCTGCGCGAGTCAGAGCGCTGTGTGGGTTTGATCGATATGATTAGGTGATTATAGGTCCATCTCACACGCGCCATAAGTCCTTAGGGACTAGTAAAGCGCTATATAAATACAGGCCATTTAATTACAGTATGATTGTCTCAGTACGCAGCAGGGTGCATAACACTCCATCTCACTCTATGCATTATGCTCTGTGGCTTCTTCAGCCGTTCTCCGGTTCTCTCAGGCTTTAGCAGCTCACATATTGGTTCTGATAAATGGAGACTGGCTGCAGTCTAAAGCCCAGTTGTATTCGTTCTCATTGCCAGATGCTCTAAAACTCCACAGTCATAAAGTGTGATGGCCAAATCTGTCACCTGCCTTACACACATTCATCATCTGATACCCTGGAGGAGACTCGCCTGTGGATGGTAACGGATGGTGGGTATTATAGGTAATTGGGAGTGTAGATTTAGTTTGACTTTTTTTTCGTGTAGTCTTCGTTTAAAGAGGTTGAGGTGGGGGGTGGGGGGGTATTAGCATACATGAATGTTTTTCTTTATTTTCAAATCCTCGCACACCCCATTATGCGGTGAGTGTGTGTGACAGATCAGCAGCTTGGCAGCTTGGAGTGGTGTGTGTCCAGCTGCGCTCCCTCCGCCGCAGAGGCGCGCAGTATGGAACACTATCATGAGTGTCCAGCTTTTTTCCCCCTTGTTGGGTGGGATGCTAACAGCCTCTTTCAAAACACCTGATATAAGATCACATACTCAGCAGAGCTGCTCAATTAGCGCAGCAGCTGCAGATGGGGATTGAAATTGACCCAAGTTGAACTCCAGCAGAGGGGGTTTGGGGCGGCAGGATTCACAGCCCATACAGCGCCTTGTTGGAGAGATGTTTTTAGAATACAGCCTTGATGGGCAGAAGAAAGACAACTGATATCACAGCTATGCAGTGACAGCTAGACAGTTTGCCCAAGGTGACTTCAGTGGGATGCTGACAATGTGACATTGTGCAGAGGCACAGTGAATTATTTAATTAACCATTTCTGTTGGTTTAAAATCTGTAAATCTAATAAGACACAACTTTATTGTGGGCTTCTTGTCGATCTTACACATGTCTTTCTTTGATCCATAAATTCACAAGACCTTCTCTCCATATTTCTTTTTCCTTTGTGGTTTATAGTAACTGAAGGATGATGAATCACAGAGTGGCATTTTAGCTGTTTCCAGCACTGGTGCTTCAGATGATCAGCTGTGCTCTTTCATTGTTGTTGGCAGGTGGCATAGGCTTTAACTGAAAGTGAAGGAGACATGAAGAGAAAAAATGATGTTTTACTGGCTTGAAGTGCAGAGAGGATCATTGGTTCGTTTATCTGGTATCTATCTCCTGGGCCTGCTTACAGCTCTTGTGCACATCAGAGAAGCCTTGGATGATGTTTAATGGCTTAGTTGTAGTTAGTAGTTGTATGTTTCGATGGTTAACTGTTGGCTGCAGTAGAAGTAAAAACCTGTTCTCCTTGATGTGGAAGAGAAAATCTGATATTGTTAATCTGTTGTAGGATTGCCTGCTTTTGATGGTTGCACTGTGCATATGCTGCTGGAAAAAAAGCAATGGTGTGATCCCCTCATCTCTTTCCTACTATTCTGCTAATGCATTTTACTCCATGGGGAAGAGGTGAGGAAGGTGAGAAAAAACCCCATTATTCTCCATTTTCCCTATGCAACGCTTTTTTTTTCTCTCTCTCACTCACAGTACCTCGTTTCGCTTCATCTCAGCCTCTCCTCTCTGAGCTCAAATCTGTTCTGATCACCACCATTGCAGACTTGAAAATGGGCTACCTGGGGTGCAAGTGACCCCACAGTTCAAACACTGTCAGTCAGCCCACTTTGATTCGCTCCTTTCATCCCCTTTGCCCCTGCATGCCCCACGAACACACCTGCCTTTATGTCCACTATTCCACTATTCCTCATCCTGCTCTCACACAGTGAATGAAGCTTATCAGATGGTGGCTCTCTGCTAAATCATGTCAGCGCTAATGTCCATCTCTGTGACAACAGTGGGTGATTTCACAAGTAGAAAAAAACCCACCATCCAAAAATATACAGGAGAAGGATGGAAAACAACAGAGAGAAAGGACCGGTGTGCAAGTGTTTGATTTTTGTGCACACGTGTCTGCTGGTTTTTGCCACGAGTGAGTGGGCGTTTCTGTCAGGGGAACAATTGTGTGAACAGATGGACTGTTGCAATACATTCTCATATTAATTTCATATCATATGTCTTATTTATTTGTCCGCTGATTGAATAATTCCCATTTCCTGCTCATTTGAGTCGTTGAAGAATTTGAGAATTTATTCTGTGGCTAATGTTCACACATTAAATCTTCATTACTGCCGTCGTCGTTTTGTTCCCATAGGCTAAATACTGGATATCTGCAGCAGACTGCTAAACCATGACAAATAAACAGCATGCATGCATACATCAGAACAAATGTGCCAAAAGCAAGGATCAGGTTATGCACATGACTTGTTCTGAATCCCCCAAATCAAAAGTAACTATCGTATAGCTTTTAACTGCAGCACTGGAGGGTGGAGTGTCTTATCAAATATGCAGATAATGCCACATTTTTAGGCTGGACAGCATTCATAGTGCTCACATATGGGGTTAGATTTATGTCACTGTGAATGAACAAAATCTGACAGAAAAAATAAAAAAATTAATTGAGCATGAAAGATATAAGTCGAATGAAAAAAAATGATGTCAGTGGCAATAAAATTCGGCATCAATGCTGCATTTGACTAGGAGATTGTCACCTTCTCATCTTTTGCACATTTTCCCAGATGCAATGTTTATTGTTTTAGTTTTAGTTCAGACTGAGATGTCATGTGTATCCCAGTGCTGGGTTACTTAATGGGAAATATTCATTTTAAGTTATTTTATTACATTTTTTTTCTACCACAATACAAAGTAAGAGTCATTTTAATTGTCTTAATTTATTGTTAATACTATTTCGTTAATGGGCAGCAGGCTAACATAGACAAAATTAAGAGGAGTCTTAAGTAATAATGTGATTAGGTGAGGGGAAGACAGTTTATAAAGCTGTTCAACTACCTACCTGCTGCTGCTGAGCTTAGCAACAATGAAACAAAATGACTTGACAAGTATGACCCAAACCTTGCTTTAAGTTATTAAATTCTGCTGTGAGAACATGAAGATGAAGGATTTGAACCTGCAGCCATGCAAGCCAGTTTCTAAATGAGCTGAATCTCATTGTGGTTGTATTTCACTGATGTTGCCAATCCACACAAAGCACCTTCGAGTAATTTTTGGAAAACAGGAGCCAGCGTGGCAGCAAAGTGCAGTAAATGTGGGGTAAAAGCAACAGAATTAATGAGCCATTATCACACATGCACTGCAGCCCTGGAGTGTTTTTGTGTTGTTTCTCACTTCTCTGTAGTGCTGCATGTGACAAAGCAAATGTCCGAATAGCTTTGATGTGATATCAAAGCCTCTTTTACCTGCAGCTCCTTATAGTTTAAAGTCTGCGAGATGACCAGTCAAGCCCATGTGGTCTTCTTTGTGCATGTTCTAAGTAAGCACCACCCTTCTCCAAAACCAACTGGAGCTCTAGTAGTGAGAATGCATTTGAAGTTTATGTGTGAAAACAGCTCAGTGTCTGTTACAAAGCAACAGTAGTTAGTAACAACCACCCTCCACTGGTCACACCAAAGTAAGTATAGCTGAAGCAGAAAGCCCTGTGATTCTATTAAACTGTTTGGAAACATTTGAACTTTTTAATTATGAATTAACGCAAATATTCTCACATTAAGCTTTCATTTTATTTCTCCATGTGACATGCAGCCACTGCAGGTAGTACCTGGAAATGTTTAATAATGAGGCCTCAGTGTGTCTGTGTGTGTTTGCGTCTTGTTGGCTGAGACCGATGTCTGCAGAACAGATATATGTTGCCACGGTGACCGCAGTACCTTTAATGTGCAGGTGAGGCACGAGTAGACCCAGGAGCAGATGGACCGAAGAGCAAATTTCCTCCGAGCGCACAAAACTATGGATACATAAATACTTCCCCGCACGCACTTTGTTTGCTGTCTGCCTCTGTCTCATGCACATATGCAATTTTCACCCCTGATGCCCTCCACAGATCATCAGAACAGGCAATCGCACTGCTCTTAACCTTTTAGGCTGTTTTTGTCTTTGCACACTTTGGGTAATTTTCTTCCCTCTGCTCCAATTCCAAAATCCAAAAAGGATTTCAGTCTAGAAGGAGAGGAGATGGTTTATATTTCTGCCATGTTTCCCATCTCATAGATACCCCCACTTCCAAATCTATCTCTCCTGTCTGGCAGTGGCTGGCTCGCAAAATCCTATTGGGATCTCTATCTCTTCCTACCTACCTATCTATCCATCTATCTTTCTTTCTTTTTCTCCCTCCCTTCAGCTCAGTTCACTGTGTACTATTGGCAGGAATATAACATGAAGCATATCGCCAAAGTGTCAAAATATTACAAGCCCTCAGAGGCATGACTCTCATGAATCAAAACAGAGAATGGCTCTGATCATACGACAGCGTGGGCCACGGTTGATTGATGCCCTGTCTCGCCCCGAGGTGTCTCAGCGAGGTGTTGGGTGGCGTTTGGGACTGTCTGGAGGGACAGCTAGTCAGTAGATCTGACAGGGAGGGTTAGAAGAAATTATATCTGGCAAGCGTGTGGCGCTTCTCCTCTGTGGACCAAGGAGACTGAACAAAGACCAAGCAGGACAAAGACAAAAGGAGATGAATCGCCTGACTGTACTATGAGGGTATTATCAGAACAATAGTAGTGGAATGTTTTCTGTGACTCCGTTGAATTATAATGTGATTACATAATTTGTCACTGCGATTCTGAAAGGAGGAGACTGGATTGAACATTAGAAGTGTGGAAGGAACAATGTTGCCTCAGCAGGACCTCGTGTTTCTAAAAAAGGGCTCATGACTGCTTAGAATACCCATGCGTTGCCACACATTCTCACCTCATTCTTACCTGTGGCATGCATAGCTTATTTAGATTGTGTGTATGTGTGCTCTGCAGGGAGAAGATGCCATTCCACCATGTGCGGGCGGGCCTGCTCTATCCAGACAACTACCTGAGCAGCTCCCTGGCAGAGGGGAACGAAGCCTTCCAGCTAACCAGCCTCTCCACTGAGGAGCTGGGAGGTGAGTGTGCTGACAAAGGGAGCGAGAGAAGGGGGGAGTGTGTGGGGATGCAGAATGAAGTGTGAGGTACTAGCAATTAATGGTTCGCTGCCAGAACAATGCAGTTACACTGCTCCAAGTCTCCAGAGGAAAAGTTTTTCCATTTAGCCACTTTGTCTGAGCTTGACTGGATTCATTGGTTTCCAATTATAGTGCTCAGGAAATAAAATCAATTCAATGGGCTCAGAAGGAAGCAGTGTCTGACAGAATGTATATATGACCAGTTGATACTGGTATGGTAATTTAAGTTTTCAATTCAAATTCATCTTCCATGAAAATTGATGTTACGTGTTCACACCAAAGGCTTTGATGTGGCAAATAGATTCTTGGAAAGCAACGCTACACATTAATAATTTGAGCAAAAATACACCTTTTTGTAATGTTTGTGTGTGTAAATAACCAGAAAAAGACTATTTTAAGGAGGTTTATTTTTGCAGCTCTGACCAATACTTTTATCAGTTAAGATCTTAATCTACTACGAGGAATCTAGCAACATTACTAAAAAAAAAACATGGATTCAGTACAGCAAGTGTTCCCTTTAAACTGGTTCATAGACTCTTTGTAAACAAATCCCCACAGTTAGTCAGATTTATAAGGACCACGAAAGAAAAGTGATAAAACTGCAGCCATGTTATAAACACAAGAATCAACATCTAACCCACTGTGGGGCCCAAGTTTTATCTGTTTATTGCATCATGAAAACTAACTTTTTGAGCATCTGGCTCATAAAGGTCTGATGAAGAGCTGCAATGTGCAGGCTGTTTATTTTTCTCTAGTGAATGCTGGGTTGTTTCAGCCCAAGACTTGCCTCGACTCTTGTGTTGATGCGCATGTAACCGTATAAACATTCACCACAGTAGGAAGAAAGACTTCCTAAATCAAATTCGACATCCAAAATAAACAGTAGATGTGTCCTACAGGGTTGATAACGATCAACCCTGTAGGTGCTAACTGCCAGTAGTGCTGGTAAATTAAATGGCAACTAATCTGACGTAATTATGCTTTTCTTTCCCGGCGATTACTTTGGTGAGTGAAAATTTATCTTTATTGTGCTTTAACCTGGGAAAACAAATAGGGTTTTCCTTTAAACTGGCCTTTACTGAATTTATACATCATGGGCGCACTTCACTGAGTGCCAGCTTTTCTGCAGCGATCCAAAATCGTGCTGTGCATGCAGTACATCTGGGTCCTGATTTGATGTGATTGACCAGGTGTAAAAAACAAAGACTTCTTACCCTGTGGTTGTGCTTTGATATGAAACAAACAGCTAATCCTGCCATAGACCGAGGAATGAGAGCATGAGCGTTTGTCTCTGACTCTCTGACTGTGCCTGTTTGTTTGTGCTTATACATGTGGCCCATTGTAGCTTGCTCGAATGAGCTTTGGTATGAAGTACTTTGTAGTATAAATCTTTTAATCCAGCGTCCCTTGTGCACAACTAAACTCAACCCAGTTCAATAAAACAGTTGCTTTACTGCGAGCAGAGCGGGTACAGTAAAACGTCTCATCATCATTAGTCTGGTTGGCCTCTGTCTGTGTCTTGTTAGTCAAGGGCAGCAAGAACGTGAAAGTAGTCTGGCCGTGTGTAGAGCTTTTATATAAATTGAATCTGGACTCTTAGGTTCCAGACATCCTGATGTGGTCTTATCTAGTGCCTGTCAGCTACAGCTTCGTTGTAAGCAATGGGACTGTTTGATGTGGACCAAATATCAGTGGTATATGCTGCCAGCATTTGAAAACTCCTAATCCCACTTCAGAGAGATGCTGAAGGTTCTTCTAGGATCATCTGTTACTGCAGATAGAAAGCTAGTTAATCACCCCTGTGTAGATCCCTCCTATCATTTCTCTAGTTTTAAGGCATTTCATCAATCACATCAAGAACATGTATAGTCCTGGGGGTTGACCACATAATACCGAGTCATGCACAGGCAGGGTTGGAGCCTAACACACGAACACACGCAGGCATTTCACAGTAATATATCAGGGACTAGCTCATTTGTACCCTGTTGAAAATCTACTCTTCACTGTTGAGCTGCATACAAATACATTTCACTTTGTTTTGGGAGGCCGCACATTCACCCGCATTCCCAATCCCTCGCCTCTGTTTCTCACTTTATTTTGTTGGGGGAGGCAGTGGCATGGTGCTTGAGTCTAGTTATCAGCCGTAGGGGATATTTACAGGCTTAGGCGGGGGCTGTGACTGAACTTCAGCTCTCACGCAACTGACAGTGAAAAGACAGGCATAGGAGACAGATCTGAGGCTGACTTAATACACAAAGGAAGGAAGGAGCTGCATGTCAGGATAAGAATATTAATGACACGAGGCCTGAGAGAGACACAGAGAGATGAACTTCATGTAAAATTCATTGTTTAAGGTTTGAAAAAGGGATTAGTCTTTGGGAAATTGTGCTTTTGGTTGTGTTCCTTCTGTAAAGATTTGCAGAACGCTAGGTGAAATGGCACCCGCTCCGACCCCTGAAGCAAAAAAACGCACTGAATGCTTGCTCGCTAAAAGATATTAGATAAAGTCCTGCAAAGCTTGTCCCACCTCTGTCGTCTTTTTAGCGTCGTTGAGTTCGACCCCTAACTCCAAATCAGAGCTCCCTCCTCTTCTCAGACAGCGCTAACTGATTGACAGGTAATTAGCCCCGAGATTGACCAATGTATTTTGTAAGACGGTCCTCGGAGGTTTGAGTAATTCTGCTGCATGAAAAGATAGATGCCTTGCAAGCCGTGTGTTTACTTACAATTTGAAGATAGAAGTAAGCCTTTTATGTGGGAGGAGAGAGTCGGAAATGCTCTTGGCAGTTCTTGTGGTGATTGTGCTGCGTGGAGGGATTGGGACAGTTCCCTCGGGGTTTGTAAAATACACTAAGTACACAAAGATGTAAAAGAGCAAGAACAGGGAGAGAGGGACAAAGGGAGCGAGGGCGGGAGATCACTTTCACCTTGATTTGTCTGTGGCACTTCCAGTTAATGGGGAAGCCTGTTATCAACACCAGGGAAGCACCTTTCAGCACCAGCTACAAACCTGCTAAATCCTGTTAATGATTAATTTCTTTCCCATGGATTAGTCCATCTCCCTGACACCATCTGATGACTCACAATTGCATTTTTAGTTTTTCATTTTATGAGGCTGGAGACGGTATGAACATTGTTGTTAAATCGAACCAGAGAGCGGGTTGTTTGCAATCCGATTGTTCAGTCTGACGTCACTAGCCGTGTCTGGGTCTAAACTCCGCTGCAGGTCCATATATCAAACGATCACTATGGCATTACTGAGAGTTGAAAAACTGTCTAAAGTCTTTCATCTTTAATAAAATGATCAGCGTTCTGCTCTACCAGGTGTAACAATTGAGTTTAACATCCAGGCATCCATGAAAACGGAATTTATGACATTTAACGGAGTTAGAAGTTAGCAGGGAGTTAGCTCGCTAGCTTCTATCTAAATACAATATAGCATGTCCTGACTGCAGGGTTTTGGAAACAAATTAAAACGTACAGCTCTGTTATCATTTCCAACATAAATGAAGACGGAAAACTAAACAGCAGTGACGTTTGTAAGGTTACTGAAGTTGGGCTAGCTGGTATATAATGATGTGCTACGTGACCGCTAGCGACACAGCTATGTTAGCATAATATAAACAAGCTAACTTTTTTTTCCCACTCGATAAAAGTTAACGTGAGTGTTCTCGGTGGTCAGGAACAAATGTAATCGCATGGCAGGATGCTGTAAAAGGACCAAACTTCAGCCAGGAGAACAACTGAAATAATCCATCCACAATACGAGGTTAGTCATTCATATACTGCTGCATGGGCTGGGCTGTAGTTACATCCTAAGGTTTTAAAAACTGAGCTTAAATAAATGATTAGCGGTAATAAAAGCCGAGGGAGGTCAACAGGGATCACTGACTGTTTTAGGAGCTTTTTGAGATTAAATAGAAGAAAATACAAAACATTAAACATGTTAACAACACAAAAGCCATATTAAACGCAGACTACTTTAGACCCGGAAGTAGGATTCGTCACGTCATCACTGAACAACCGGATTGCCCTCATATTTAAAACATTAAAATGTATTTTAGCTTCCCTGACAACATTTCAAATAAGTCACATGACTTTGACCTGCGATTAAAATGATTAGCATTGATTTTGGCACAGAAATTGTTGGGTTAAATTACACACTATATATAATATAGTATATATATATATATATATATATATATATATATATATATATATATATAGATAGATAGATAGATAGATAGATAGATAGATAGATAGATAGATATACATTTTTTTTTTTCGTTTGGACTTTGTTTTTGTCTCTATAAACTCTCAATGATCTTCTGTCCTGCCGCTTCATGTCCATCAGTTAGCAGCTAATTTGTCTGTCTGCTGTTTGGAGCTGAGCAGGTTGTGCACAAAGAGGTCAAGGAAGCCTTTTAGCTCATTCATCCAAATGACCAGTGAGCCTATGCCATACAGAACCTTCATTGTATCTTTATCCATTCATTCATTTGTCAGGAGTTCACAAGAATTACTGCTCCTTCTGCAGCATTGCCCAGAATTTAATCACACTTAAACACAATGATCACCCATATTATGCTCAAGGTCAAGGTCATATTTGTTGTTTTACGGCCAATAACCTGTGAGATGTGGTAGATTGTGAGGTGGGAAGCTACGATGCAGAAAACAGCTGCATCATGCAGCAGCATGTGAGACTGAATGCAAACAGTCACGCTTAAGGCTGGAAATTCAAAAATGTGAGCAGAAACTCTATAGAGCTGAGAGGAACTGACTGTCACTCGTTGTGACCCATTTAACGTACAAGTAGGCATTTGATCGATTGCTGATGTGAAAAATATTGATGTTTGCCACTTTTTTATGGTTCATGGTAATCTTGTTTAATGAACAATCCGTGCAGTTCAGCTGCTAGACATTTAATCGACGCCATGCTGCTTTGTTCCCAGAGACAGAAACAATTACTATTAACGCAATTGCATTTTGCGTATCAATCAAAGTAACTTAAATATGAATGAATTAATGTAAATGAATAAAACAAAACATAATTTAATATGAACACAAGAAAGAGGTTTGGGAAATGCCAATAAAGAGATTTCACTGGCTGTTTCAGTTTCCAGCTTATAACATAAATTAAGAAGTTTGTAACTTTATTCCCAACTAACCAGAAACCAACACAGTGACCTCAACAAGATAAATATTTACAGAGAGTTTTATCTATGATAAGTGTGTAGGTTTAACTTTTAAAACATGTGTCTTATCTCCTCAAACAAGATAAAGAAGCTGAGAGACTGACAGTGATGCACAGCGATGTGTTGTATGTTTGCTGCGCAGAGATCCGTGAGGCATTCCGTGTTCTGGATCGTGATGGGAATGGTTTCATCTCCAAACAGGAGCTGGGCATGGCCATGCGTTCCCTGGGTTACATGCCCAGTGAAGTGGAGTTAGCCATCATCATGCAGAGACTGGACATGGATGGTAAGATGCTACATAAGGACACACTCTTGGGTGCATGCACGGAGCAGCAAACCATGCATTTTCACATATGCAAAACACAGAGTGCAACTCTGCATGTGCGACTGTTTTACATAAAATATTTGTGTTTATATTGGAATAAAAAATGTTGTAATGTTATCCTTTTAGAGAGAAGCTTATCATTATCTTTAAATGTGTTGCATTTTTAATGAAGTGTAAATGACTTAAGTAATGCAGTCTTGCAGAACTTAATTCCTCTTTCACTTGCTTGAGGCTAAAAAGGGGTTTTAGTTTTAGTTACAGTGTCCTTCAAACTTTGAAGTGCCTAAATGGCAGCAGGTGGTCACTTATCTAAAATTAATTCACCTGGAGACAACAGAGAGAGAACCTGCCTCCTCCTTAAACTCCTGCTTTGCTTGTAAATTCTCAGAGGGCCGCAATTTCTCATCAGCAGTCCCTGAATCACAAACCAGCTAGTCAGTCTTTCGGCCGGTTCTTATCAGCCTGCTCTTGATTTCACGGCTCGCTGTAAATATCAAAGGTCAAAGCTAGAAGCTTTTTGCGTCCATGAACAGCTTGAGAGCAGCACTGCCATTTGTTCTGCTGAGAGACAGTATCTCTTTTAAAATCCTTTACCCCTGACTGCTATCATCCCCATGTCACCGCTCATAAAGGACTGAAAGGCAAAATTATTTTAAGAATGAGAAATTTTATAAGGTGTCAGAAAACCTGCGCAGTTCTTCGGATGTATTTTATATGTATAATTAAATCAGTTCTTAAGCATTCTTGATCCTCTGATATCCGGCATTATCCTTTTCCCTCAGCTTTAGGCAAATAGTCTTAAAAAAATAAGATTATTCTATATTATGTTAATTCAAATTACTTTTGAGAAGCTGTAGTCAGGCTTTGGAACCAAGCTGATGCTCTTTCATGTGCGCAGTATCCTATAATACAAGATAATGGTTTATTTTATGGGTCTGTAATCTCCTAGTCATTTTTGAAAAATAATTTAAAAGTGATAATAAGACATTTACTGCAAAAAATGCATAATTTTGTAATAAGTATAGGAAGATATATTTTCTCCAGAAGAATGTCTTCATATACCAAAAACTTAATTTTGTATTCAACATACTGAATTGTTGGTGTGTTTATAGAACATTTTCAGGCTCTCTAGCGTTATCTGTGGGTATTGTTTGAATCATTTTTTCTATTATATCTTCCAAATTACAAATAATTTTCAGGAAGGAATAAAAAAAATAATTGACACACACAACGGTGTTCTCACACAACATTACCGCACCTTGTCCAGACTACTAATGCGTCTAATATGCTCTTTACGATAACACATAATAAACCGAACATTAGATAACAATTTTAACTGGTCATAAAATCAATATTGGCAATATACAGTGTAATAAGTCTGGGTGTTTTATGGTGCGTGTATTTATTCCACGGGGCGCTGCCTGTTGACTGTTATCTATAACAACATACGGCTGCAGAATACATAATGCAAGCACACGCAAAGTTGTCTCTTTTGAATTTAAATCTGCCAAATGATCCCTGAATTGTCACAAAAATCAGTCCCACAGACACACACAGGCACACACTCGTGCAGGTCCACGCATTGTATCCGAAAGGTGAATTAAGGCCGATGCTGCACGAGTGCTCGTCATGGATGAAAGCACACACCCATCTGTTGATCTGTCTCCTTTGTTTCTGGAAAGAAATGAACTTTGTCATAAAATGCATTATTTAACTCTGCTTTGCCATCCTTCCTGTCTCAGTATCTGATTGTTTTTTTGTGCTGGTCTGTCTCCTTGCTCCTCTTTTTCTGTGTGTGTGTTTGTCTACCTGCAGGGGACGGCCAGGTGGATTTTGAGGAGTTCATGACGATACTGGGGCCCAAGCTGCTGTCATCTGACAACAGAGAAGGATTTCTAGGCAACACCATTGACAACATCTTCTGGCAGGTGAGAGACAAAGCTTCCTCCTCCCAGCTGGTCAACAGTCTGTTGCTCATCACTCACTCTCCTCATCATTTATCAGTTCAATCCCTTATGCTTCCTCTTACTTCTTCCGCCTCACCTCTGACTTGTATTTTAACAGTCAGAACAAGTCTTACATCTTTGAGAACAGCCCTAGTTTCTCCAAGAACTCTGCAGGCACGCATAAAACATACACACATACACAAAATACACTCTCAGCCCCCCTACCTGCCTTTGCTGTTCCCTTGCATAGCTTTTTCCCCCCCTTTTTGGATCTGAGTCTTAAAGGAAAAGAGACCTGCTGAGAATTAAGTGTGTTTCTTTATGTACGTTTTTTGGAGATTTTTGGGTATACATGTGTTTATCATCTAATGTGTTGCAGAGAGCATTATCATAATGAGGAGTTTGGGGATGCACTGTTCAAATTAGGCACCACAGTAAATAAAGCTCATTTGCATGTGCTTACTTTGTTTTTGAAAATTGTTGTAGACAGAAATTAGCTTCTCTCCGAGTCTTTTTTCTGTGCCTCGTAGGTAAGACGTGCAACAATAATGAAAAGTGCAAAGTTTTGAGTTTGTGTACGTGCGCTTTTGATGTGTAGGGAGGAGGCTGAGTGCGAGGACGGTTGGATGAGCACAGCGACAGTGCTCAGGAAGCTGTTCAGTGCTTTCCTTGAGTCAAATGAGAGGAGAAACAGGGTGACTCATTGAAATGAAGAAGTGTGTGTGTGTGTGTGTGCCTTTCAGGTTACAAACACACACAGGGCCACATTTGCATTCTTCATCCTAGGTTTCAATGTTCAGTTACTTTAGACAATATAACTGGTGAAACAATGAGCCATTCACGCGCATTCACAAAACAAAGAAAATTCTTGCAAAAAACAACAACCAAAAAAAAGGCAATTTTTAAAACGAGGAATGCTGTGTGAAACAGAACACCTTTTATAAATGAGACACGCTGAATCTCTGACAAATAGATGGAGCAAGACAGACAGTGTGCAAGCCAGAGAGGCTGAAAGAGATGACAGAATAGAGAGAAGAGCTGGACAATAAGCGGGGATGGGGAGTTTGTGGGGGTGGTGTGGGGGGATGCCCCACATAAAGATATCGAAGTACAAAGGAAAAGCACACAAGAAAAAAAAAAGGGGGGGGGGGATGACAGACGGAGTAAGAGAAACTGTGAAGGTCGCAGACAGTGTGCATCTCAAGGGTGATTTGAAATGTTCACCTCACAAAAACAAGAAGAAGAGATGGGGGAAATGACAGTAGAGTCAGGAAGCACGGAATGTAGGAAAAGCAAAAGGGGGGGATTTTGTGTGTGTGTTTGTGAGCCTGTTTATTTTCCACAGACCTCAGTGGGAGACGGGAAAAGAGGCAGAGCCATCATGTTGAGAGAGATGGAAGAGGTCCGCCATGATGGATACATTGTGATGGGCCATAATGACTCAGTTCAGTATGTTCGAATAATATCTGCGCTCTGAGAGATGCATGATGGTTTCACTGGGGAGAGTGGAACTGCCGTGCGTACCTGTTTATTGACTTCTGCGCAGTCGTGTGATTCTGCGTTCTTTTTGTTTGGTGTACCTCTGAAAAAACTCCTCTGGTTCACTGTTGATTTTCCACTGTAGCGTGGTGTGAGTGCGATCTCACTGAGCTTTAGATATCTGCTTTGAAAAACTCCCGAATCAAGTTACCGCATTCGCTCTGACAGCCAGTAAATTAGATTTGAGAAAGCTAGCACCCACTCTTCCATTGCAAATTAAGCTGCAGCACCTAAAGACAGTCACTTACAAACAACAGTTTTTAAACCAATATCTTAACAGTGTTTATAGCTTATGAGAAATATGTTTATGCTGAGCGAGTGGGAAGGAGGTCTGTGGGATCGCCATCGTGTTATGATTGTGGCCAGCCTTTCATTACATTTATTTGGCAGGCATGTTTTGTCCTAATGGGCTTCCACATTTTTCCAAAACATGCCAGGAGCATTTCCTGGATTCATGTTCACAGGCACAACATGCAGACAGGAGGAATCGGGCATTGAACCAACCCAACATTTAATGGCCAGCCTGCTCAACCACCTAAGCTACTCCTGCCACCAAAGCATGTTTAACCTCATTTGCAGAAACCATGTATAGTGTGATGTTACAGTGATGACAGGACCCAAACACTGGCCACCAGAGTAGAAAGCCCAAACCTGTAATGAGGCATGCAAGGTTTATGAGCCAGTGGGGCAACCAGAGTAGGCAGGGAGCAGGGAAAAGAGACAAAAATATCACAGATATAGTTTATAAAAAGAAGATTAAGTAGGAAAGAAAAGGTAATCGAGAGCACAGAAAGGATTAGATTATTCATTAGAGGTAAAGGGTTAAATGAAACAAAACGATTTTTAAGTGACTTATTTTAAAACATCATGTTTTATTAAAAATAAAAAAAACAACATCTCAAATTGTGTATTGCTATACTTCTTGCTATACATGTAGTTGTAACTTCACTGTGAATTATAGCTGATGAGCCCAACAGCTTTCAGAAAGCAGCATCGTATGTCATCAAAATCTGTCAGCAGATTCTTTCCAGGCATTGCAGGTAAAATGTGCTGTAGCCTTGTTTTTGTTTTCACTGTGGAAAAAGTATATGTGCAAATGTTTGCAACAATTGTCAAATTGTTGTGTTTGGTACTGAAGTCAAATGTTGCTGTTGTTGTTTTTCATTCAAGTTGTACAAAAATAATTAGGTAGTGTGTATCGCAGCTGACATACAGAATAATATGTGTAATAATAAGTGTTACTTAACACTCCTGCAAATCTTCAAGAGACTGAACTTGGTTCTACTTTGCTGTAGTAAAATCTACACTTCAGCAGGGCAAACTTCAGAGCTGTGTAGATATCCGTAAGTTGTGTTTGTAGTAGAGATGGCACGATACCACTTTTTTATGTCCGATACCAATATCATAAATTTGGATATCTGCCGATACCGATATGAATCCGATATAGTGTTTTTTAATCAATAAAACTGTTGTTTTTTTTATCTTGCTGCATTTTGTATAAGTTCATACTGAAGTTTATTTATTTATTTATTTATTTATTTATTTATTTATTTATTTTTCTTCTTTTTTTTTCTTTTTTTTTCAGGAAGTAATGTTTGACACAGCAGGAGTCCTGCCTTTCAGATGATCAAAGTCATACTCAAGTTTAAAAAAACAACAAGACTAAAGGTATTCTGTTATACCTGTATGCAAAAAAAAAATTTCATAGTTCAGCAATACTGATCAATCTAATAAACTTAAACCTACTCCATCCTCCCTATTCTGGTATTTTAAAGAGTACTTAGCGTAAATATTAAGCAACCTAACTAATCCGGTCGTTAAGTGATGACATGACGAATCCTACTTCCGGGCCTAAAGTAGTCTGTGTTTAATATGGCTTTTGTTTTATTAACATGTTTAATGTTTTGTATTTTCTTCTATTTGATCTCAAAAAGCTCCTAAAACAGTCAGTGATCCCTGTTGACCTCCCTCGGCTTTTATTACCACTAATCATTTATTTAAGCTCAGTTTTTAAAACCTTAGGATGTAACTACAGCCCAGCCCATGCAGCAGTATATGAATGACTAACCTCGTATTGTGGATGGATTATCTCAGTTGTTCTCCTGGCTGAAGTTTGGTCCTTTTACAGCATCCTGCCATGCGATTACATTTGTTCCTGACCACCGAGAACACTCACGCTAACTTTTATCGAGTGGAAAAAAAAGTTAGCTTGTTTATATTAAGCTAACATAGCTGTGTCGCTAGCGGTCACGTAGCACATCATTATATACCAGCTAGCCAAACTTCAGTAACCTTACAAACGTCACTGCTGTTTAGTTTTCCGTCTTCATTTATGTTGGAAGTGATAACAGAGCTGTACGTTTTAATTTGTTTCCAAATCCCCGCAGTCAGGACATGCTATATTGTATTTAGATAGAAGCTAGCGAGCTAACTTCCTGCTAACTTCTAACTCCGTTAAATGTCATAAATTCCGTTTTCATGGATGCCTGGATGTTAAACTCAATTGTTACACCTGGTAGAGCAGAACGCTGATCATTTCATTAAAGATGAAAGACTTTAGACAGTTTTTCAACTCTCAGTAATGCCACAGTGATCGTTTGATATATGGACCTGCAGCGGAGTTTAGGCCCAGACACGGCTAGTGACGTCAGACTTAACGACCGGATAGGGTTCCAACTCCCAGCAACAAAAAAGCAAAAACAAAACAGGGAACTACCCCTCACGCTGCACCTCATGATACTTAATCGACGTAATCAACCTTAATTTGATGCAGTGTGAAAAGAAAATGCACAGAAATCAATTATTTTTCAAGAATAATTAAATAGATTCAACAGCTTTCTTTAACAGAATTGCAGACTGCACAGATGGTACCTTCCCAAAGGAAAAGCTTACTGGGGTATATATTAGACTTAATAGTTACTATATACAGTAATGGACTTCTATTCATTTTACATCAAATTAAAACTTTGGGTGTCAGATAATTATTTATTAAAAGCTAGACATTTTAAATGAGAATAAGAAAGAAAAGTATGTCTTTGTGCCCCCTTTTCCCTGTTAATGCCCTATCGGCCCCCTTGGCTAAACTTTGCTAGATCCGCCCCTGCACAGTTACTAGCCGTCAGCTACGTAGAAAAGGATCCTGGTGTACAAAGTAATATTAAATAAATTCTAACAACAGCTTAAGCTTAAACGTGCTGCTGTTGTTCAGTTGCTGGTTTCCTCTTTCTGGTGTGAAGTGGGCCAAAAACAAACAAGAGAGACGGACTCCTGACAGAAAAGCCGATCAGCTGATCATTGATCAGTTTCATGACTGAAGTAGCAGCAGGAGAGGGAGGGAGAGAGAAGAGGCAGTCGCTCCATATATCGGTTGTTAAGCTTAACGCGGAAATGCTTTATAAACATTCAGAGACGAACTTACGCACTTGCTTTACTTCTCTCTGGGATAACTTCCTTGGAGATGAAATGCCAGATGGCCGCTCTATCACGTGATGCACACTGCTCCGACGTGCTACGGTTATGAGCCGAGTTACGCCATGTTGCAAGTTTTGTGAGGTTTTTTGATATTTAATGGATCGGATTACATTTTTTATTTCCCTCCGATATCCGATCCAGTAATTGACGTCAGTATCGGACCAATACCGATACGTAATATCGGATCGGTACATCTCTAGTTTGGAGTATGTGAGTATCTAGCTAGCTCTACAGAAGAGGAGCAAGTATAAAGGGAGCAACATTTTTTAAGTGGCAGGCAATTTCAAATGCAACATTTCAAATGCAGCTCAAGAAATATCAGCAAATATACAGACTGTTTGTGCGCAGTTTGTCACTCACCGTGTCTGTAGCTACTCTGTTTCCCAGCCAGAGAAAAAAGTTCTCTCAGAGATGGAGAAAGATGTAAGAAAGACAGGGCAGGACAGGAAGAAGAGAGGTTAGATATAAAGGTAATGTAGTGAAGTAGATTTTTACGTGATGTCCGCAAATGCAGCACTAACATCCACACCTTCCCAGCTGCTAATTAGAGGCCCTATAAGAAACAGCTGCGCTTCACTACCACATGGAGGTATTTGGCAGTCTTTTCCCATCCAAGGTAGCTGAGACCGTTAGGCAGCTAAGCACTGCAGGTCTGCTCATGAAAGCTGTTCATTTTAGTATCGCCCTTTAGAAAGTGGATTGTGCCATACTGCTGCGGTCTTGTTCGGTTTTATTCTGTCTTGTTGTGGCCTGTTATCTTACAAACGTTTATGGACTGGCCTCGACTGAGTCCTGGTTTTATGGTCTTTTACTCAGAATTATTTTCTGTATTTTAAATCTTGCTTTTATAAAGTACTGTAACTTAGGGTGTATTTGTTTTATCTTTTACTAATTTGTTTAAGGTTTTATGCTGTGTCTTTAGTGGCGGTGTGGTCGCTTGTTGAGGGGCTAGGCACGATGTGGAATCCCCTCCCCGATGCATAAGAGTGTACACACCGAGCATAGGTAGATTGCACCATTTAGATTTCAGTGTGAGTGACAGTGAGGTTTGCAGTGGAACTACACGGGTGAGTAATTGGTGGCACCCTGGAGCACTCCTCTCTGTAGGTTCGATTCAGGAGGCACCTGAATAGTCACCCATCTACAATGTAGGCAGAAAATATAACTATTTCCCTGCTTGTGTCTTACATAAGAGATTCCAGCTAAGTACATTCAATAGATTTAGATTGGCATGACATTTCATTCTCATGTGCTGGTATTATTTTGTTTGTTTGTTTTTGTTTTAAACACAAGTGTCTGTGCTTCTACTTCAGTAAAGAAAGTGTGTACTTTAGCCACCTCTGGAGTCAGTGCCATTTAAAATACAAGAGATGAATTTTTACAGGGACTGCACTCAGAGGTTTAATTCATTCAAGTCATGTAATGTGTCAAAGAGATGATTAATCTGTGTCAAATATTCATTAAAAATATTAACTGATATTTAAGTCAGGGTTCTAAATTTCTATCATCAACTTGTTAAGTTTTCATCTTTTTTAAGCGTAGCCAGCTGTGAGTTATTTTATCAATGAAAACTGAAACCCAAAGGAAAGACTGTCTGCATCTACAGCTGTTAAAAACACACCACAGTGTTCATTCTAATAAGCAAAGATTAGTGCGTTTTAAAAATGTTGTGTCCCTGCTTCCCCATATTTTAAAGTGCAGTGAGATTAAGTGGATTACTTTAACACGTGTTTGAAAAGTGACCAGTATGGTGCCTAGTGAGTTTCAGCAACTTTCAATTGAGAATTTTCCTATTTTCAGTTTTATTCCCTCACATACATCTGCAATTGATTTCTGTTCCCGTGGCTCTTGTTTATCTATTATTCATTTCTGGTTGACTGTAGCTTCTGCCTTTTTTAAGTCAATTTTGCACTGCCACATGCAGTCAAACCAAAAACTTTACTTGAACTTGAAGATGACGCCTAACTGTGACAGCACTGCTGCAAGACAGAAGAACTAGGTGGTGAGGGGGAAGTGTACAGAATAAAAGAAACATTGCTTTCGGGATGTCGCTCTGGGTGACTTTTTAGAGAAAGGGTCAGAAGACGAAGCAGGTGGACGAATGACGAAACAAGCCTGTGTTGTTCGAGGACAGGAGGATTAGTAAGGAAGGACGGCGTGTAAGCACCTGTTCCTCTGATTGATGTGTCCTGGCTCCTTCGATATGTCACCGGTCACTGCTCGCGATCCCCTGCTGCTTCTCTGTCAACCATTCACTCACATACAAACACACATTTCTATATAGAGAGACACACAAATGACATATTTGAGCTCAGTCAGTGAAAGACAAAATGCTCTGACAGGAAAACTCTTGGTCTTCATTGTGTGTGTGTTTGGGGAGGGGGGATGTCAGAGACCTGGCAGGAGGAGAAATCACTCTGCTGCTTAGTAACAAGTACCACTGTGGATTTCACCCAGTCGATAGACAGTCAGGAACATTGTACATTCTCCATGCTCCTGCCTCACCTGTCATGTCATCTGTCCTGCGGCTGCAGTCCGAAGAGGTTTTCCTCCATTTCCTTGTATCTATTCAATTTAGAGACAGCTATGGCAAGAAAGATAGCAGAAGTCAGTCAGCTCATGCCCTCCAACTGCTGCTACCAAACCCTATTTATTTGCCCTGGAGCACCAGACAAGGCAGCATTATTCAGTTAAAAGTCTAAACAGGTTTTTCTATGCTAATTGCAAATTTAACAGAAGTCAAGACAATTTATTTTCATAGACCAATATCACAAATTTGCCTGAAGGTACTTTACATTGCAGTCAGCTCCCTCTGTGAGTTTCATTGAAGTAAGAAAAAAAAATTCCCAACATGGAAAGAAATGAGAGAAAAATCAAGAAAAGCATGTGAAGATGGATCCCTGTTCCACTGCCAGCTTTTTGGGTGGTAGAGTGACAGTTTTATTTAAGCCAGGAATTATGATTTGTTGTTGCAGTTTGTTTTTCAGCTCTGGCTAAGATTATTACAACTCATACCCCTGCACTGAATCTTGTTTGTTGTGTCTTACAGCCCCTCTATCTTTACCCACTCCTGTCACTTTTGTCCTTTTGAAAATAAAAGTTGCTTTAGTTTCATGTTTGCCAAATTGTGAATAATCTCCTATGGGTTGTTTTACCTTAGCTAACCAAATAAAAGCATCTGCATGCGTGGGTGTTGAATTGTGTGTGTGTGTGTGTGTGTGTGTGTGTGTGTGTGTGTGTGTGTGTGTGAGAGAGAGAAAGCGAGAGAGAGGGAGAAGAGGATGAGATAGAAACCCAGAGAGGGTGTCTGTCTGTGCAGTTTTGTGTCTGCAGTTATTTACTGCAGTGTCTCAAGTTTGCTTTCATTTGTGTGGGTTTGTGTGCGAGTATGCATCCAAATGCATGTTTCCATAATTAAAGCGTAAATCCCCAGGAAAGGCAAGACGAACAGTTAGATTGGAATCAATACACATTTGCAGAGCACAGAGAAGTGGACGTGCAAAATACATAAAGACCTGACACAAGTCCTTGTTATCATGTGTATCCATGCCTGTTCAAGGACATTTCTATTAATGGGTCAATATATCAGTTATGATTCACTTTTTTCTTTTCTTGCAGTCTTGAGATCTGTTATAAATCAGAAATTCCCCAAATTAGCTAATAATTTGGGGATTTTTATGTGTAAGATTTTTTTTCTCTTTATGATACCAAAAGGAATTCATTTTATGACACAGAATTTTGTTCCTTCTCAAAACAATTTTCAAATGTTCAGTGTAATCAAAGCACTAGCATTTAGGAACCTAGATAAAATACAAAACATGAGCACAACGCTTAAATGCACAAAATAGAAACAGAAGCTTAAACAATCTTCATATTTGCAAATCATCTGAGATGCTCTTGCCCCTCCTCTATCCACTGCTGGCATCGATCCTGATTTTGGGCCCAGTAATTTTGTGATGCCATGCTGGTGCCGGCTTTTTGGCACCGTCTTTAGTCAGTGGAAATGTGTGGAACTGGTTTTAGATTGGACACTGGGAATGCATCCGTGGAAAAGAGAGGACTGACATCAGCGGCTTCAGTAGTGGCCATGGCGGGGGAAAAAACTACAAAAATCAAACTTCTTCTTCCTGTTATGTTTAGTTCTCAAATCCGTTCTCGGACCACTACTGAGCATGATGTTAAGGGAGAAAAAACTTCCAAAGAGAAATGCTGAAGAACATGACACACGATACAAAGGCAATTAGGCAGAGGAGAGGCTACTAAACACATAAATGAAGGACAATTAGACACAGGTGACAGACAGTAGGGCAGGACAGGCAATGAAAGGAAGTGTAAGTATGACAAAATACAACAGGACACAGAAAAAAATAATAACAAAGACAAAGAATGATCTCAGAGTCAGGACAAGACTCACTAATACATCTCGAAGATGATGCTATAAATCAATTATTTTCTGACACAGAGTTTAAAAAAAAAGCTTAATACCACTCTCATACAGTATCTGTCCAAATATGCTGTCACAGCTGTATTCACTAATGTCTGGAAATGGGAAAACCTTTATTCTGACTCTGTAATTTGTGAGCTATACAAGCCTATATTTGGCAAAGGACTGTTCCCCCTTTGTTCCATATCACTGTGCGAACTATGTACTGGCTTTAGCATCATATTTAATGGACAGAGACGAGACTGCACATTGAAATTCCAGAAAGAAAGCAAATCAGTTTGTTTGTTTTTTCCCCAAAATGTGAAACTTGTCGATTAAACAAGAAATGGGCCTCAACTTCAAGCCTGACCAGGCAGGTGATGTAAGGATTAACCAAAAATTTGTAAGTCCCAAAGACATGTTTAGGTTTCACGCAAGGTCATTGATAGGTTTGCAGCGTAAACCTATTCGCTGGAACGTTCAAGACAATTCTACTACACAGCAAAAGCAAGACACGAGTAGGCAAAGTTCTTTATGTTTCTCCTGCACGGGAGAGAACTGGACAAACGCCGTTCCTTCGCTTGACCCCAGTTGCTCTCGTCCACTCCCCCGTAATGCTGCTCTTTTATTGAGGTTACATGAATATACATAGGTTCATTAACATATGACGTCTACATACACACAAAGCATATAAGCATATATGAGTAGATATTTCTAAGCATAAATGACAATCAACAATACAAATCTAACAGTCATGCTTCTAAAATCATTTATAAGCCCTCCCTCCCCTTTTCATTCAACATCTGTGGTTTTCCCTAAAGTCATTAGTCATAAAGCACACTGGTTTTAGTATTTTAGCGTATAGTGAGCAAGTCAGTAAAGCAAGAGCAGGATTATCTTCTCGTTAAAATGAGCATCTCTTCTTCACAAACGCAGCTCTTTTACTTTTTTACCACCATTGTCTGCCAGTTCTGTTTTCTCCATCTGTCTCCCACTACTTCACACATCTCCCTTTTCTTTGACCTCATCGTGCTTTCCTGTTTTCTTATCTCTGTGTCTCTCTCTTCCTTTCTCCATCAAACCCTTCTTTTCTTCGTCTTCGCCATGCCTGCCTCTCTGTGTCCATCTGCCGTGCTAAACCAAGCGACTGATTGTATTTCAGGCAGTCAGTGAGGTAAATAATCTAGGCCTGCATGCTGGGCTTGAGGGATATGTCCATGAGTATCCCTGGATTGAGCCCCTGGGTGGTTGGGGGGTAGAATAGATGTTGGACAGAGGCAAAGATTCAGACTTCAAGTCATGGATATTTGATACCCTTATTAATAATATGAAACAATTACACAAAACGACCACCTACATGGAAGCCAACATGCCAGTTTCTCCGCCTATACATGTGAACAGGAAAAACAGGATTATATCATGACTCATGCACCAAAAATAGCTCCAGTTTTCTTTACATTACAACTGACACAGTTCCTACCTACATACTGTATCCCTGCGTTACGCTGTTGACTAATTAAAAATATATTCATATATAGCGTCATTTCCTACACCTCATTCTTCTATATTTATCTGCCCTCATGAAGTCGGCCTGTGTTTGACTGTGTATCTGCATTGATTGCTGTGTGCCCCTGCAGTTCGACATGCAGCAGCTGTCTCTGGATGAGCTGAAGCAGGTGCTGTTCCACGCCTTCCGGGACCACCTGACAATGAAGGACATAGAGAACATTATCATCACCGAGGAGGAAAGCCTCAATGAAACCTCAGGGAACTGCCCTGAGTATGAGGGAGGTGAGGAAGCAGTTCTCGTGGAAACTTTGTTGGTATAAAAAGGTGTTTTGGGCAGTAAACAGTAATCTCTTAATGATTCAAATAATAACATGCACTATGCTTATTTGAACTGATTAAACAATCCAAAGTACACATATTTGTTTTTTTGCCAAGAGCCTGGTGAGTAGATCAATATCGCTTTTATTACTGTGTGCTATGAAGCTACAGCCAAGAGGCAATTAGACAAGAAGCAGGGGGAAACCAGTTTCTTTCTCTCTCCACATCTCTGGATTATCCCTGGTGGCTGTTTATGAGAGATAATCAACCAATCAGAGCTCAGGAGGATGGAAATTAGGGCATCATCTTCCTGCATTGCTAACTAGCCATATTCATTAAAAATGGAAAGAGAAAAACATGGTCAGCATGTATAAGATCAGGACATCTGTACAAGTTGCTGTGAGCTAACTTAATGCAAACTCTGACTTGTTTCTTCAGTGACTGTGGAAAAATCTTCACCAAAATGCCTGTAACAAGACAGATAAGGCAGCTGCTACTTATTGTTTTGGACAAAACTAAATCATACCTCTGGCCAACTTGACCACAGTTAAATGGATGAGTAAACGGAGTAAAAAAGAAATGCAATTTCACTTTGGCAGCTAACCTGGTTCTCTGCAAAGAATAATACCCAAAAAGCCTCTAACACTCACAGTTTGGTGTGTTTTGTTTTGGGGGGTTTTCTGTCTTTTATCAGTACACAAAATGAAGCGGTTAAGCTGCAGAACACTGTGTGTTGACTTCCTCAAGTCTGCTTGGCAAACTCAGTGAAACGTCTCAAGCAAATAATTAAAGCACACGATAACACTCATAACTATTTGCCATGACACCACAAATAGCTGTATTTACGGTTTAGGTGTGGAGTTTTGTAGAGTGCCAGGCTAGCTCTCTGATTCCAGACTTTTTCGCTATGGTGAGCTTTATGCCTTCATACTTGAGGCACAGGCACGAGTCGTCTGATCTCAGCAGTGTGTAAGAAAATAAGCAACACTCCAAACATTATACTAGCCATTTACCATCAGCAAAGGATTATTGCAGTGATCAGTTCTCTTACAGGAGCCCTCGTGCACACTTTACCTGCACAGAGTCATTGTTTTTGTTTTTCTGCTTGTCTAGTCAGACATGATCTTGACAGCTGCCCTGGTTTCATTTTGACTATGTCTAGAGAGAGCCACTGATGCAAGTGTGTGCTGTCAGCCAGCTTATCATTGTCTACAAACTAAACCAAGGACTGAATCATGGACTGTATGTGAGCTTTTGGCTGATGTGGAAGTGCTTAAGCCAAAAGAAGGTTAACTCCTCTGACTGCAAAGACAGGTTTGACTGTACAGATAGCCGACAGCAACAAGTAAAATTCTAAAACCTTTGCTTTAAATACAGTCTTTTGACTGAATCAAAACAACTTCAACAAATGAGTGAATGTGCTATGGGACTTGACTGGGAGTCATGATGTGCCAGAGCAAACCAGCTGCTCACGAGAAATAAAGTTAAGAGAAATGAAAAGTCTGAGGAAAGGAGAAAACTTAGTGCTACTGGAACAAAGTGGAAACTACATAGCACTGTGCTATGGGTGAATCCTCAGGCTCGCAGAAGCAACTTTTTAAGTGTTGTTTAGCAAAACTTTGAGGTGAAATCCTTCATTTTCTAATCTGTTGCTATATCCATCACAGAAGTTTCACCTGTAAAGTGTTGATCATGTCAAAAAGACTATGAAAAATCAAGACTGCTGAAGTAATATTTAGATGATAAAATCTAAACATCCTGCAGTCATAAATTAATGTCTGTAAGTTTTTGAAGCCAGGAGTAAGACAGATTGAAGATTGACGCCCTGCTAAATGTTTGACTGAACAGCTGAAAGACAGGCAATATTTTTCCAGCCTATGAACAACTTATGTCGCTGTAGGGAGAATAGGGAAATGAAAGCCTAAACCTGACCCTGCAGAGCCCAAAATTGCCTGTCTGCTGTGAAACATCCACTGAGTAAGACTAAGACAAAGGTAAAGAAAGATCAAACACATTGAAAAACTTAGAAAGCCTTAATGAATCCACTGGGACTCAGTCTTGGGGAGACCTTAAAAAGAGACAGCTGGAGGGAAATGGTGAAACTAAGCAGAGAAGGGACAGAAGATAAGAAGCTAAAGAGGATCAGGGAACTGCTGGCTTGGCACTCTCTTTCACGAAGTTTTTGGTGTTGAGGGAAGGCTGTATCGTGGAGTTAGGGAGAGCAAAATGGAAAGTATAAAAATGTTGAGAGTGGGAAAATAGGCAGGGGGAGGATGTAGAAGACATGAAGAGGTATAGACATCACTTCTAAAGGACAGCTGTACACCTCTCCACATTTAACCCTCTTCCCATATACTCAGCTTCCCTCTTTCATGGCTGCTTCGTTCCCATCTGCGTCCTGTCCAGTGGGATCCCAGTGCCTTTCACAGTTCCTCTTAGATCCCCAAGTCTGAGCGCTGACTTGATTTATTGATGCAGTGTGTGATACTAACAACCTGAGACAAGCAGGCTGACAGCAAGGAAACTTTTGGTTGTTACTTCTGCTTCAAGGCCTGTTGGAGGACACATCTGTCTCTGCTCATCTTTTTCTCTCAGTCTCCAAAGATAATGTCTTTAAGGAGGAAAGCAGGGGCCTGTCATCCCAAACACCCCAAGCAGAACAAAAGTTCCACCTTGCGCCTCTTGTCTTTGTTTTTGCTTTGCAGCTTTGCGTGCATTGTAACCAGTTTTTGCCTCTGATGAATTGATTGTCTTTACACTGGAGACGCTTCAACTCGACGATCTGGGTCACCGAGATAAACTGCAAAACATGGCAACCAGAAATGTTAGCTGCTACTTCACCTGCATTTGTTTGAGTCAAAGAACCAACATGTCTCCCGAGGAACAGGTTAAAATGGTAAAAGCTGAATTCTTCATGAAGACCATTAGACACTTGGAGAGAAAATGCCCGTTACCTTTATTGTTCCGCAGACTTTATTTTCTAAACCTTCACACATTCTTTCTTGAATGCCGTGTTAAAACAGTCTCAACTCAAAGGTCCATTTAGTTGCATTTTGAAGCTTTTGGTAATATGTTGGAGTTTTCACTCAGCTAGTGGAAGTCACTTAGATTTGACATGAGCTTTGATTATATGATCATGGAGGTTGCATATGGGTGGGAGACTGTATCCCCTAAAACTGCCTCACTGAGATTGTGAGAACATCCACTGACTTCTTTTTTAATGCTGCACACCAAGATGCGGTTGTATAGCCATTATAAATCACCAGATCAGCATGTAACAAGGCCTGCCTCCATATAAAGCCAATTAACTGTTTTGTTTTTTCTTTTTAAAGACACAATCAACTGTGAGAGCAGCAGAAAACCAAGGGGGCTATCTATTACCTGTTTCATACCATGATGCAACATTTTGAGAAAATACTGTGCTTGTTTTTCTTGTGAGATATCTCTTGCACCTGTGATCTAAGTATAGTGTGAAGCTAGCTCCGGCAAGTGGTTAGCTTAGCATATATGCTAACACAAAAGAAAGACCTTCCAAGAAATTGTCCGATCAATTTTACCTACAAGCAACCATAAAACTCACCAGGTGTTATTTTTGGCCACCTGTGTTGACTTCGAGTATCTGCTGCTTGCGAATGTTAGAAGGTTATTCACGGGTACAAATTTTAAAGCATGGCAGAGCATTAGAGATGCTGTAGTTTCACCTGACTTTTAGGGTGAGTTAAGCTGACTGCCTCTTAGCTCTGACTCCACACCTAATTCCTAACATAAAAGTGATATTGATCTTCTGGTTTAACTCCCTGCAAGGGAGCTCTTTTCCCGAAATGTCAAGCAAACACCTTACATGACAGAAGGACCCAAATAGAGGCAACCAGGGCCAGGATAAAATCCAAACTTCAAATATTTTGCCAAGTTGAGGTCATATACAGATGGCCACTTGGCATAGCAAAGAATGCAGAAGATGTAATGGGAGAAAAAAAGAGGAACAGACAGACAACCCATGTAGTAAATCAAAGAAATGAGGAGAATACCACACAGAAGGAAGTAAATTGTTTGATAACTTGACGACTGAGCGGAACGAGACTTTCTGGGAGCTTATTACTGGAGAGCTAGGGATATGTACACTGGGGAGATGGATTAGATTAGTAACAGGTGGTGCACAAAATTGGTGGGAAAAACACGGGGAGAAAGTAAAACAAACCACAGTGCATGAAAGTGAGTGACTTCTAACTAAAACAGGAAGTCACAAAGACTATTCATTTGAACGTCCAGTTTCTATTTCTTTGTTTTCAAACTGAATGCAGTAGCAACTGAATTTACCATGACAAAAAATAAGATGTACAAAAAAAAAAAAGACAAATTATAATAATCTCTTCATTTCTCTTCTTTTTTCACTTCTCTCAGTTCATCCCAAGAAGAAGAATAGGCAAACGTGTGTCAGGAAAAGCCTGATCTGCGCCTTTGCTATGGCTTTCATCATCAGTGTCATGCTTATCGCAGCCAATCAGATGCTGCGGAACGGCATGGAGTAACCAATTGCACTGTGAGCATGGGGAGTGGACAGAACAGCCATGACCTCACATCTTGTCTTTGCAGCCAAAGCTGGACCACAACCCAAGCACTTCTCTAAACAATCAGTTGAGTTTTGTTTTTTTGTTTTTTTAAGTTTTATTTGAACTGAACTTACAAAGGCAGACAATGAGTAAAATAAGTAAAATGAAAGGAGTTGTATTGACGATGTCACCACATAGAGTCACTGGATTTACTGATCGTAAGGAACCTGAACTGCAAAAGAATTCTGTTTTTATATAAAACACTGAAATTAAGGGGGGAGGGTATTATTTTGTTGTTTTCAAGAACAAGACCACCCTTTAAACTTGATTTTCTAATTACCGAAAATGTGTATCAGGTGCTTTGAGCCATTCCTAATTACAGAAAACAAATAATGGTTATTATGGACAACTTCAGAAGTTGCACTGAATGTGGAATGAGTGAATGGTGGGCACAGTATTGAAATGCACACACACACACACACACACACACACACACACACACACACACACACACACACACATATATATATATATATATATATATATATATATATATATATATATATATATATATGTGTGTATATATATATATATATATATATATATATATATATATATATATACATATATATATATATATATATATATATATATAGTTATGTATACAAAAGACTTTGTGAAACATTTACATTAGTCCACCAGTCTTGGGTCACATACGTTCTATGTGAATCTACAAGAAGCACAACTCAGTACTCAGTGACAACCCACTCAACAGTCATTGCTATCCCACTAGTAGTATTGATTGATTCATTGATTGATTCATTGATTGATTGCTTGGTCAAGGAAGATTTGTGTGAGATGTGAAAAACAGTGGTGTCCACGAGTAAGCTTGGAAAGGTTTTAAAAAAAATCTAATCAAATGGAGTGAGGACTGAAAAATATGTTTAGGAATGTACTGGGAGAAAATGTTTCATCTCAGCATGTCACTGTAATACTGCCCAGCTGTGGTAAACATAAACCAAGCAAAAGCATGCCACAATACACACTGCCATACCAAACATTACCCCTACTTGTTCCCCATGGATTTCACTGTATATATAATACTACTTAGCTTATGTAATGTATTATTCCTCTCAACAGCAGAATGTATGAAAGATAGAAACTACTGAGCTATATCAGGGATAGAGTTGTGACATGCTGTCTAATACAGTTGTTTTCTTGGACAAGGTTGCCGTCTAGTGGTGAAAATAAGTACTGCAGGTAAACGCCTGAACAGCCATGTTTACTATGTCTACAGGGGGGAAGAACACCGCCAATAAATCTGAGCTTTGATATGTTTTTTGTGTCAGTGTCACAAGGGCACTTTGGTCTGTATTGGTCACTTTTTTTAACAAACATTTCTTTGCCAAACTGGATTGTTGCAACAGTTGATCAAGGTTGGATGAAAGACTGAAGGTGATACCTGTTGTAGTTTCTGGGGTCAATGCTGTGTTCTATGGTTCAGATTTAATAGAGATTTTTATTTTTTATTTTTTACAAGGCTTACTGGGATGAAAAAGTCCAAGAAAGACCTTGTAGGAGATTAGAATCATGCTCCTCTTCTTGCGTAATGGAGACAGCCAAGGTTGAACATCTCAGTGACACAATATATTAAATCTGAGGATGAAGCTGTACTCGGTGGTGTTGGTTTGGGGCTGGGGAATAAATAAACATCATTATTTATGTGCTGAGATTAGAACAGTATTGTGGGGACTGAGCAAAATGTTACGTTTTCATAAACAAATTTAAGGAATTAGTGAAAATTACAGCAAATATTGTTTACAGTTATCTTAACCAAATAGCCCAGCCCTATGTAGATGTAGCTTTATATATGCTAGTGTTTATTAATCCCGATTGCAACACGCCATAACAGCAGTGTAAGCGGACTGCACTGTGCTCCCCTGGGATATTATTGTAGACTTGTTTGTTTCCACTTAGAACTTGGAGCAATTTCACTTGTTTTCTAGCACTTTGGCAGGGCGGAGAGAAACAAAACTGGATGTTTCAGTCAAACTAATGTGCAACCACAAGTCCGGCTTAGACAAAATATAAAGAAGGTAAGAGGGGAGAGGGCTCTCTTTAAAAATAAATAAAAAATTTAAGAAAGCTTTGTAAGATTACAGCAAAAATGTATAATACTGTAAATCAGTATGCATGTTCTTGTTTAGGTTTTCATGTCTTTGAAAGACAGGGAATCCAATAATCTTTCTTTGTGGTGGCACAGCCTTGGTCTAAATGTAGGTATGTATGTACTACTGTCACATACTGTATTTGACTTTCCAATTTATACAGTAATAGCCATTTTTCTAGTTTCTACCAGCTATTAATCAAATCAGAGTGCGGAAGAGGGCATTTTCATAAATATGCAAATACAAGGTCACGTCACCAACATCTCTGTTTCACGTCACCTAGGGTAGAGTCTGTAGGCCTCACTGTGGATGGTTAAACTTTATATTGAATTCAATATATCGTGTGTTTTCTTCACATTAGGTTTTACTGGAATGTTCTCACTGCCTCATTGTCCTTGTATAAACTGCTGTATAATGTATGCTACACTTATTCCTGTAAGTCGGTTCGTCTTTGATATTGACATTTGACCAATGGGCCATCTCTTCGCCTTTGTCGATTAGCATCACAACCCTTTTGAAACCAGCATAGAGCGCTTTATCTTAACAATTCTCCGATAATTGTGCCATTCAGACATCCTTGCATGGCTATGTAAGGGAAACAAGACCTTTTATCGACACTTTTGATGTTTACATTGTTATACTGTACATCTGTATCAGGACAGGATCAATTCATGATTTTCATGTTTTTGAAAGTTGCTTTTAAGATTTGTTTTTACCAAAACATGTTTTTACCAGTTGTAGATTGTGTAAAGACAAATCCTAACACAGATATGTAAAACAACCTTGGCATGCTGCTTAGAAAAGGAGAAAGAAAACAGCAATAGTTACCAACTGAATGGATATTTAAAAATGCAAATAACGAGTTTAATCTGTTTAATCTAAAAAAAAGATTTAAAAAAAAAGTTATATCCATATATGTTTATGCAATAAAATTTTGTTTTGATAGAAAAACTATAGTAACTGTGGTTTATTTTGAAAGATGTGCAAGAGAGTTTGAAACAACTTACAAGAATTAAAGCAGCACAGAACGGTCAAACTTAACATCAGTTCAAGTGTGAGAACTTCTGTAACAGCAGAAGTTTGGGGCCAGTCAGGAAGATTCCTGTGTTTGTGAACACAATGCCAAGAAGGAAAGGTGTTGGCAGTGATCTTGAAGAAGCAATTGTTTCTGCCTGTCAATCTGGGAAGGGTTACCTATAAGGGCAATTCCAAACAATTTGAAGTCCATCATACGACAGTGAGAAAGATTACTGAAGTGGAAAACAATTGGAAAACATTCAAGACAACTGCCAATTTTCCAAGAAGTGGGTGCCCCAGCAAATTCCCTCCAAGGTCACACCGTGCAACACTCAGAGAAATAAAACAGAGGAGCTATATTTCAGCCTTCACAGGCTTCAGCCTGCACGTTAAATGTTCAAGATGTTTGTGTGTATTTTTATTATGTTCAGACACATAAAACCTTAGAACTGAAAGTGAGTGTACTTTTTTTTGTACATATAATTTTTGGCTCAAAGTAAGTTTGTAAGCAGCAGTGCTTTCACTTAGTGTTTATAATTTAAAGCTCAGGTTGTTGCTTTGTCACTTGCTATCATCGTTGCAGTGTCATTTCTAAATATCAGGCTTAAAAATAGAATGACAGCATGGTTGGCTCTGAGCTCCTCTCATTCCCCACATACAGCAACATCCCAGAGTGAAAGCCCAGTATGACATCACCTTCATACAAATGCTCTGAGGCCATTAATCTTAGTGGGTGTTACAGACAAACTGCTTCTTAAAACTCGATTTGGCGTGATGCAGTCTGTAATGTCTAGAGGGGAACTAACACGTTTGTCAGCTTGTGTCAGACGGAGGATTCCAGTGGAGCAATGCTGGCATCAACGCTAACACTAAATCATGATAATTAGGGGGCATAGGTCAAACTCTAGTGAGAACAGCCTCATAGCAGATGCACCTGAACTCCATTAACCGCCAAATAATGAACCAAAGATGCCATTAGGTGGACAAACAAGGCATTATGCTTAGTGTAATGGTCCAGATAGATATTAACAGCCCGGGTTAGCTGCAAATCCTTCACTCTGTTATCATTGTGGGTGAAATTAACGGGTTGGACTTCATAAGTTAATTCCAGTTTGCTTTAAGGTATAATGTAAGAAATGGAACAAAGAAGTCACACTGACAATGATTTGCATTAAAAAAAACTCTTTAATATGAGGTATTCACTGCAGATTCATTTTTCCTTTGAACCTCTGGAGCACATATAAATGCACAGGCAGCATGAATGTCAAACACTACTTTCCCTCTACACTTCTGAGCAAACAAAGATAATAAACAGCATTCAGTGCATTAAAGGGGACCTATTTTCTCCAAACTTTCTGTCATTCACATATGATGGTGGGTTCTGCTCATATTAAATGTGGTCAAAATTACAGTCTATTTAACAGATTTTTTCCTTTACATGTTTATACAGACATTCAGTCCAGACAATAAGCACAGATCCCTGCCCACTTGTTGTGCAGACCTACTGTTTGTAAGAGGTAGCCAATCAGAAGAAAGCTGGCTCGAAGGGAGGGGTAAGGGAGATACTGTCTGAGAAGTGAGGGTCTGCACCAAGGAAGAGGACAGAATAAATAAAGATAAAGATTATATTGGACTTTAAATTCTGAAAAATATGGAGTATAGGTCCCCGTTAACATTAACAAATATCCACAGAAAAAACTGTTTATTTTCTTATGCGTTATCAGTGTGGGGTAAATCATATGCAACACTGACTTAAAGGGGGGGAATCATTTTCTGTATTAATACTGCTTCGCTGTCACTTGTGTAAAACATGGTATAAGATACCATAAAATACAATAAAGACTCCACTATGTAAACAATTACAATGTTTTTAGCATAAAGGCACAACTGTAACAATGTCTTTTTAGATCAACTAAACACAGGACGACTTTTATTTATTTTTTTATGTGGAAAACCTGCAGTGTCTTCTGTGTTATAGTTTAACAATAAATTAAAGCTAACAGGACAACTTCTTGTTTGACATACTTGTTACAAAATGCAAAAGAAAAAAAACATTAGTGTTGGCATACAATAAAACAGTACGTTCAATACTCAATGTCTTCTTGTACCTTTTAAGTCAAATTATAGTGCCATTCACAGATTAAGTCTGAGTGTAGCTGCTTAGCTGCTGGATCTATGAGTTTCTTGCATTGTTTCCAAAGTATGTTCTGGTGAAGGAAAGGGACTGCTGGAACAGATATAATTAGAGACAGAAATAGGTAGAGAGGAAAATAGAAAAAGACAGAAGCAGAGAAAGAAAAGTGAAGTTTAGAACTCTGTGTGTGGGTGACTGTAGTCTCGACTGCCTCCTGGGCTCTCACTGGGCTTCATGAAGATACCCTCCATGGCTTTCCACAGACTGTGCTGGCTGGGGCTTGACATAGCATGAACTTCTGTCTGACCGTGGATCGGTCGTCCATACTGCTCCCCCGTCACAGACAGCAGTGCATCAGTGGCCCTGTGACGGAAGCGGATGGCCTCCTCCCGCTTCCATACGGATCCCCCGCACTGAACCGTCCACTCATCGAGGTGGTCTCCTTCTCCGTTTTCGCCAAATGCGCTCACCTCCTGTGAAAAATGAGAGAGAGATCAGAGGACTAGTGAAAACAGAATAAAGAAGAAGATGAGGTGCTTTCTTTTGTGGAAGCTCTTTGAAACCCTACAATGTTTAGACATTTTTAAACAAAATAACCTCCTGATGTTTTTATGCATGCACGGCAGACTAAACTTTACTAGACATTACTGAGCTGTGTGTGGGAATGAAAATATCTAGATCAGTCAGATTAGACAACAATCTTTTACCTGGCAGCCCCCTAATCTATGTAATATTAGACTGAGCCCATAGAACTGTCTTCAAAATTGACAGCCAGCATTAGATCATTATGCATCCTGTAAACTCTGAAGGTGCCACCTCTCACCTAAACCAAACAAAATTATTAAATCACAATTCTGTAAAATTCCTTAACCTGCAGGATACATCCACCCTATATGACCCCACCCCTTTGACCCAATAGGCTCATTTCCCTCCAAATCCAAATGAAAACAAAGGGGGTTAATCACACGCTGACTCTGATAAATGGTTTAGAAGATACATGCATGGATGCTTGAATGTGCACATCACATCCTATTCAGAAGCTTAACCAGCTTCGGTCTGTTTTTTCAGGGGTATTTACTGGAGTGAGAACAAATCTGTTGTAGATGCAATCGCCTGTCCATATCTGACCAATGTCCTGCTCTTTACTGCATCTAAAGCCTCGGTCACACAGACCTAGAAGTCAGTTGGGGAGTACCCTGGCAAACCAAAATCCTTGCAACCTCCAGAAAACACTAGACCAACTGAAATTAAAAAAAATTATTCGTTTGTGGTTAGCGTCGGGGAATACAGCTTTTTTCCTAGCAACTTGTGGTTGTCAGGGGTTTCCAAGTGGTTTCTAGACCTGTGTGACTGTGGCTGCCCCTGTGTGAATGGGGCTGCCCCTGGGACTTGTGCAGTGTGGGATACTGTCTGAATCTAATTTACATGTTTGGATTTTATATATGAAAAATCCAGATGTGCAAATCACTCATCTTTTGACATGACTGAGGCAAATCTGCCCAGACTTAAACGGGGTACCCTGATGGCACGAGGCATTGCTGGTTGTGGTTGCCAGGGGTCACCAAACAGTTTCTAGGCCTGAGAAAGAAAGTGATGGTTTCCTTTTTTTTATAATTTTTAGATTTTTCAAAAATCCTTATTCTGTCCTTTGCAGTTTCCCAGCTGCGTAAATATAGCTGTTGACTGTGTTAAACAACCTTCACAGATTTTAATATTTATCAGTTAATAGATCACAACGCCATGTATACCATTTTTTTTTTATCTGGTGTCTTATCTCATCACCAAAGGTTCGGTGAAATACATCCCAGTCCACTGAATGGTGTACTAGTACCGCTCATACCAAATTACTGGGCTTCATGAGTGGATGAGAGCTCCTGACAATATAAAGTGTATATTATGCAGTCATAGTTGTCTATGTAAATGAAATTATTTACTATTGTGCTAATTTCACATTGATATACAGTTGTACTAAAAGCTTAAAAATTATTATAGGAATGTTTATTATTGGCTATTGACCGGATAAACTAATCTTTCAATCAGAATCGATCTGGATGAATCAGTCTTGTAACTCACAAAGCAAGCTTTTCCACTAATTTTTCGATCACTCAAAATGATCTAACACACCCAGATATTTATTGGCCAAAAACACGTGATACGATCAGCCATGCCAGATCCTTCTGAGTCCCCATACAAATGGAAATTATAGGTGTGGAAACTGTTCCCAGTGCCATACTAGTAAAACCACATAGTTTTTTTCATCCACCTACCGGTAAATATTGTCAGACTATAAGTGTGATTACAAATTTATGAAAGTGGCAAATGCGATTTGCCACTTTCATAAGTATTATGCGATAGCAGCCCATTTTAATAATATGTAACATGATATAGCATCTTTTGACAATTTTGTGGCATTGAGCATTGCCACCACCCCCTGGGGATTTATTATTGAAGAGAAAAGAATTTGCAGAACTTGTACTCAATGTAGTTTCTTCATAATTTTTTTTAAAATTAGATTTGTTTTGAGATGTGATTTGTTAATATTGGGATGTTGGTATTTTTTTAAAAATATACATCACTGATTTGTCCAAAGTATGAATATTTGTTGTAAACTGGTTTTATAATTGAGGTAATTTATGAATTTAAGTGACAATTTCAGAACAGGAGACATGGATGGTCCAGTTTTCGGATCAGGTGGTGATGTTAAATGTTATTTGGCTTTTTGAAGATTGTGTTGAAGTTTCGAGTGGACTCATTCATTACCTGATTGATAGTATGCAGTGTGAGATGTCTAGCCAGGAAACTGGTTTTTTTTGTACATGACGAAGGTCACACAGACTGAAATGTTGTAAGTCAATAAAAAATGATGATAAGCTGGACAGTGTGTGGAGGTTATATATTGTTACACCCAATTATTACAATTTCAGCATTTCTTTATCATGTAGAAAAAATATGATGTACAGTTGTAATTGCACTTCTTTTTATTATATTTTAATATCTCAGATATTAAATGTAAAGAAATATAAACTAAAATTTCTGTTTTCCTAAGGTACGCGTCTTCCAACCCTCTGACACTTTGGTCAGACAGTGTTCTCACACTTTCTCAGGATTTGGGAGTTTTACGCTGACCCGAGGCTGTTTTCCCAGAGAGTTTGTTAAGTATAAAAGCTGCTGTCAACTCAGGTTCACTGCAAAAATGTTGGTTTAGTTTTGAATAAAAGTGAAAGGCAGGCACCCTGTTTTTGTGTGTCTGTGTGTGTGTGTTTACACAAGACTACACATTAATAAATGTTACAGCTGTTTATCGCTTCAGTGTTTTTCCTAATCTTCCTAATTCCTACATTTATTATCAGCTTTTTTGATTAAGAAGAAAAAAAAATAAAGTCCATCTTCTACACACTGACATCCTTCCCCAATTTTTGCAAAGAGAAA
The DNA here is from genome assembly GCF_041146795.1 of Maylandia zebra. Classification (NCBI taxonomy): domain Eukaryota; kingdom Metazoa; phylum Chordata; class Actinopteri; order Cichliformes; family Cichlidae; genus Maylandia; species Maylandia zebra. The sequence continues at coordinate 19,064,723 of NC_135176.1, read as the reverse complement.
CCTGGTAAATCCCACACATAGCCCCAAAGCTCTCAGCTTTTCCCTTGTACTTCTCCCACCACCCACCTGGTTAGATGACAGCGGGGAGGCGAAGTAGTGGCTATGCAGGTTACGTCCTGTGTTGACATGAGTGAGGCGAATCGTCTGCCCACACTTAACTGGGGTACCTCTGTGGCACAAGGCATCACTGGTCCCGCGAACACTCCAATAGCTGTTGCTGTCTTCCACTGCAGAAACCCCTGTTACAGACTGCTGTCCACTACCTGCCTCAGAGACACAGTCAGCAGAGGATTGTTAAAGATATTAGAGACAGTTCAAATAAAAAAATAAAATTTCATCTAGAATAGAAGATTGTTATTTAAAACCAGTCCTCTGCATAACTTATGAACTTTGTGTATGTGATGAAGGTTAGGTTTGCTTTATTGGTCGGTTTTTGGCAAACAACAATTCCATATGCTGGTGTGCAACTACAAGTCAGTGCGGTGAAACAATGTTATACCTAGAGTTTTCTGAGTATACAGTAACATTTCTTGTTATTTCCTTTTGTGACGCATTATTGCATACACCAGTGCCAAATGCTGATATTAGGATTAAAACATGCAGGTACTCTAATAGGAAACAGTAGAGGTGGAGGTATTCACTGGAGACAAAAGGAATGAAACGTCACGAATATCAGGGGTGATTTGTGACAGAAGGTGTGAGAAGGAAAGGTTTACAAGATGGCAGTGAGACCTGGTGTGATGTATGGTTTGAAGACAGTAACACTGACAAAAACACAGGGTGCTGAGCTAGAGGTGGCAGAGTAGAAGATGCTTTGATTTTTGTTGGGAGTGACCAGAATGGACAGGATTAGAAATTTATATATTAGAGGGAGACGTGAGGTCATGCAGTTTAGAGACAAAGTTAGAGAGACAAGGCTGAGGACATGCAGAGTTTCTTACAGAGGAAAAAAGAGTGACATGGTGGCAGATGATCTGCTGTGACGACCCCTACCCAGAGCTCATGGCTGCTGGTGAGGGTAGGGGTGAAGATTCACTGGTAAATCAACAGGTTCGCTTTTACACTCAGCTCTCACTTCATTACAATGGACTGGTACCATGGGCGCCAATCTCCAGCAATCTCCCCCCATCACTCATAAACAAGACCCCAAGATACTTGAACATCTCCACTTCCTGACCAGGAGTGTGCCTTCCAACCTTTACCAGCTGAGGATCAAGGCCTCAGACTCAGAGGCGCTGATTCTCATTGCAAGGGCACCAGCTTATTGATTATTGTTGTATCATGATACCATCCATCTTCTTGGAAACATATCATGATAGTATTTTACTGTGTACAGGTGTCATTTGCATCTGTACTCAGAGTTTATGGGGTTGTTATAACTGATACCTCTAAACCTCTATCGCTGACTAGTACTTGCACATATTTAACACCACCCTGGGTTCTTGCTCTGTCAGCTAGTACAGATGGAAAGAACCAGTGTAAACACAGTTTATGCTGCTGACTTAGAGGGGCTGCATTTTGTGTTGGAGATGTGATTTCACCTTCGCTTCTTCTGTCTGTCAATAAAAGACCACAAAGAAACAGAAACAGTCGTAACTGTGTTCTAACTGTGGTTGTGCACATAAACGTTTTTATTTGTCTCACCAGCAAACCTTAGAAACTGAGCTGACCTCCTAAAACGTGTCACATTTAACTGCAAACATGATGGAGTTAAGTTGAACATTATGACAAACTCACACTGACACAGTTAATGGATGAAAATTAAAAAGTCAGAATTGTATTTTTATCCAACAATGCAAACTTAGTTACGAAGGAAAATAACTGTAGTTATTGTTAGCTGAAAAACACGAGTGTTTATGAATGAAAAGATTAGTTTTGACAGCAAACTTACCGGACCCGTAGCGTACGTCGTGCGAGTGTAGTCTCACGTTGTGCTTTAAATTCAACAGTTTAATGACTGATCCGCAGGTCACAAAGCTCAGTTCCGTGCCAAGGGAGAGTCCAAACACACAGGAAAACAACAACAAAATGGCCTGTACAAAGCGTGGCATACTTTCACAGTTTAATTTACCCATTCCTTCTTTGTTTAAAAGCCAAGCACATCCAGCCGCTGATCCTTCTCAGAGATTTGCCTTATTTTTCGCTACGTCATTAAAAACGTACAGTAAGCCAGTGTTGAGCTCAGGAGACAGCGCCTCTAGCGGCTCGGAACGGCATCTGCGCGGTCTTATTTGGTTTTGGGGTTATTTAAGCGTACTGTTTGGCATCTTAAATGATATTTATACTAGAAAAAATACCTTAACGATAGTAAAGGTTGTCATATGGCATGGTGTTATTTTAGTTGTTTATGTGTGTATAGAATCGAGGTAAACCGCAGGGTAGTGATGGGCAGATGAAGCTTCATGAGCGCAAAGCTTCTTGAAGCTTCATTTGCTCTAGTAGGACATCTACTGGACGTAAAAATATTAGAAGAGTGTGGCCTTTTGCACACAGCCTGTAAATGTCAACAACAAAAGGAGTGTGTAAAACATGTATATTGTAGTGATGGCAGTATACTGTGTATATTTATACTGGCAGTATGGAAAATGATTATTTGGAAATGCTTAAAATGGAAATGATCATTTACTGTGAGGTGAGGTGTGGTTGGGGGTGTGGACAGTAGTTGTGCTTTTGTAACGTTGAGGTATGGACAGCTACACACTGAGGCTTTGAGCCTCAGTCCTGCCTGTTCACATTTTATTCTGTAAAAACAACATTTTCACTGCTTTTATGACCTTTTTACTGGGGAGAACATAGCTAGGATTTAATGATTTAACAAGTCTTTTAAATCCTTTGTCCTCCACAATGCTAAATGGCTGTGAGTCCTCAATCACCATGCTAACCAGGTCTTCATCTATTTGAGATTGTTCTCCTGAGGAAAGACAATAAAGACAAAGCACAAATATAAATATCACACACGTAACTTATAACAGCTGTATAATATTGTTATATTATTTAGTAACATTACTGCATGCTATATTATCATGGCATTTGATGGCTCACCTGGTCTTGCTCCACAATCGGTGTTCCCCTTATTCTCATGCAAAGCTCTGTAGTGCCTAAGCATGGATGAGGTGTTGTTGTTATATCCCAGCTCCCTGGCACATAGCAAACACTTCACCTTGTACAAAAGTAAAGCCGCTTAACATAAATTGTATTGCACCATCAGTATTATGAAAATACATCTTATGTAGAAATTTACATACCTTGTTGGGAGAAATAAAATCAAAATGTTCCCACACAAGGGAGGACATCCTCCTCTTCTTAGCTGGCTCCATTCTCTCCTGACTTTCTCTCCTCACTCTCATAAACCTCCAAACTGTCTCCAAACTCTCACTAACCGCAACTCTCCATCAAACACCCACATTTTTGAATGAAGTCTGAGGGGTTTATATCTGTCATAGCTCGCGGCAAAGTTCGAACCACTTCATGAACCAGTCACGTGGTACAGCCGGGCAGCGAGGCTTCGGACGTCATCATTTTCAGCTCCTCCCATAAATGAAGCCCCAGCCAAAATCCTTTCCACGCCCACCCCCGTGACATCACGCTTCGAAGCCTCGAAGAACGTCACATCACTACCTTGCAACGGAATTTAAGACTAAACCAACACTAGCTTACTGGAAAAATGACTTAAACCTGTTGGTTAAATCTTTGACTTTAGTTAAAAAGAAAAAGGCTGCTTTTTTTGTTTCCTTTATGGAAGATTTTGATTTAGTGAGTTAATAATTTGTTAAATTATGTGACCCCATCTTTATATTTTATTTTCACTATGTATGAAAGTTGCTAATATGTAAGAAATGTCTATTCTCTGAATCTGTAATATATGGTGCATTTTGTTTGTATGTTTATATTACTAATAAAAAAAAATAAAAAAATAAAAACCTTGCAACGGAAGAGGTTGGAAGTTCACTTACCGCATCCCGGAATTGTCATCACGCCGCTCGTTCTCGGCCATTTTTACAAGTGCAAGCTTCGAAATATAACATACAATACAAGTCAGTTGTTACCGTTAATATATTCGGAGTACGCTACCCCACTGATACGTGTAAGTAAGTTTCTTTTAGCGTGATTATATGCTATGTCTTCACTGCGATGTCTTCTTTTTCAAGTAGTTAGTACTAATGCTGATGGCTGTTGTTGTCTTCCCAGCTAATGCCAGGCTAACATATCGACATGCTAAAGCGTTAACTAGCCAACGTTAAACTGCGAAGTTGGTTTGGAGGCCTTGGTTAATTTATGTAATGGTGAATTTACTTTAGGTACAGGAGCCTTTTATTGCCAACACGTTTCAAAGCAACAACGTGCCACCGTTGTACTAGCAGCAACGTTCCTTTCTAGTTTATTAGCATTGCTAATTGTCGTTTAGCCTCGTTCGTTGCTAGCGAAGACGTTAGCTTTAGCTACCTTTATTAACAAAAAATGTTTATACAACAACCTTTTACTCCTTTAACTTGAAGATTTCACCCGGATAACTCACTCTACCGTTATATTTAAAGCAAGTATGCTGTTTGTACGGTAATCACGGCCAGTGTTTTGTATGTGTGTGTGTACGCATTGCGACATGACTAGGTGAAGTCATTGTTAAAGCCCGCTTGTTAAGTCTTTCTGGCATTATAACAGTGCTAGAGAATAAAATCATTCAAAGGGCTGACTAAAATATACCCTTTTGTTGCTGTTAACGTTAGGCGTTGTTTCTCAACATTACACACATATGTTTTATGAAGCTCTCAAAAGGCATCGTTTTCAGATGTAATCTTTCGCTTTATTGTGAAAGTCTGAAGCTAAACCCTCATTTCTTTATACTTTACATAGCTCAGCATGGTGTGTAGTATATTCATAAATAGTTGAGGGAAACTATCTACAGCAGATAAACAATATCTGGAAGACATGTCCTCAAGAAATAAGAAGAAAAATCATCAAACACCTGACACAGGATATGAGAAATGCATCAGGATGGATCAGGATGCCAAAGCATCATCAAAAATTGTCTCAGTAGAATGCAACACTTTTTTAGCAGAATACGAAGAAATGAGAAGGAAAGTAAAGAATCAAAATTCCTGCACAGCACTATTATACATTACTATCAAATTGTTATCATATTAATCACAAAGTCATTAATAATCAGTAATAACCTGATAAATAATCTATATGTAATACAGGAGACATTATAACATCTTTGGTAATACATTGAGATATGTAAAAAAAAGTAATAGTTTAAAGGGACATTAAGCAATCTTTATATTAAGGATTACATTTCTTATTCTAGCACAATGTTATCCAGTATAGTGTAAGATTTGTGTGTATTTGGCTTTTGTCAGGAGAATTTTGGGAGAACCCAATATTGCCTGATTGATGACATTTTTATTAATAGCATTTTAACCCCTTTCTCAGGAATAGCAGTCATGTCGGACTTTATTGAAAGTGAGGCAGAAGAGTCAGAGGAGGAGTTTGAGGAGAAGGACTTAAAACCTAAGAAGAACCAGAGATTTTTGGAAGAAGATGGTAAGATCTGATTTCTTTAAATTTGGGAATGTGTGTTGAAGTTGTATGGCATGTGGACCCCTCATCTGTCATTTCTCAGCAGATGAAGAGGAAGAAGACGATAACCCAGAAGACCAGGATGAGAAAGGGAATTTACGTGGCTTCATTGATGATGGAGACGAGGTAGAAGAGGAGGAAGAAGCAGAAAAAAGTGGAAGTGGCGGAGGGAGTGATTCAGAGGAGGAAGTGAGGCGTCGACATAAAAAAAAGCGCAGTAAGTTCACCTGGTGTTTTTAAAAAATTGTTAAACCTGTGTGATTAATTACATATATCTATTTAACCTGTCCAGTCAATAGAGTGAAAACACTCATGCCCCATTATTATGCCATATCACACCATATTAGTGAGTGGAAGATGATCTTGGTTACTTCAGTCTTGCAGCCATGTTGGTACCCTACTAAGCAGCAATTTTGAATCCTATAAGTAATGCATTGAAGGAGAACCATAAGGCCACAGTATACCCACCGCTTTGGTCACTCTGCACTCTGCTGAGAAGGTCATGACACAATCAAATCCATTTATCCATCTATGTTCGCCATTATAGCGCTGGTAGCAGCTGCAGTATTCTCCTGAATAATAGGTGGTGCCACTCAGGCAACACCTATTATTCAGGAGACCATGTAAAGGAGAATTAAAGGCAGTGCCTGTTTTTCCAGAAAATCTGTCTTTTTAAGCAGTTGCAACAACTCTCAGCTTCTGTACTGATACATCATTAAAAAATTGCAAACCTGACACGATCGGGTGTGACAATGTGTCCCCAACCCAGCAGCGGCAGCACTATGCATCAGGTTACAAAAATCGAGGGGTGCATGACCATTAGAAATGGTTACTTGCAACAGCAGGTGTGATGTCGTTTTTATCCTATGGTGTTGTTTGCCAGCCACCACATGGTATGTTTAGTGGAGTCTTAACGTTCAGGCCAGTGGTTTTTTAGCAGAATACGAAGAAATGAGAAGGAAAGTAAAGAATCAAAGGTTTAGTGACTTTGCCCACAACAGAGTTTTAAAGTTTGTTTTTCTTACCACAAATACACAAATTTACCCAATATTATGGCTTCATTAGCAGGTTAATCTAGAGTACCAACATCAGAACAAATGATATGCTGATTTGAGTTATAGGTGCAGTAAGGCCTCAAAAGTGAAAACATTTGACTATATCTTTTCTACGGTAATGAGTTGACACTCCTGCCCTATTATAAATGCTTTTTTGTATTTCTTTCTTTCTTTCTGAGACCAAATGTAGTCTGTATAAACACATTGCTTGATTAATTGTGATCATTTGGCTCGGTTCCTTGAGAAGTTGACATTAAATATGCCAATATATTAAAGGTTACTGCAAAAATTAAGTAGTAGAAAAATGTTAAATGAGGTTAGTAATTTTGGAAAAGCGGTACCTTTTACTTAGGTGGTTGAGCAAGGAGCACTGATAGATTTTAAGATATAACATTTTCAATTATGTTCTTAGCATAATATTAAATCTCTGAAATTCTGATGCCTGCTCTGGCAGAAAAGTACATTTTATTTACAAATATAGGATAAACAAAGTATATTCTGTCACATCTTAACTGAAAAATAGCCTCATATTGTCATTTTTACAGGTACCTCAGCCAGTAGTGTATTTCTAATATAATACAGATATAGTTAATGAGGCAATAGATTGAAATTTATGACTGTTTTCTTATACTGTAGTTGCAGTTTTCAGTGTTATGGCCTTTCTTTTTGCACAGTAGAATTTAAAGTCGGGGGAAAATATGTTTCTAAATAATGAGAGCTGACCTTAAACAGATTCCAGGCATCTGTTGGCCACATGTTGCATCTTTCACATTTAGCTCCATATGTTGTGGATCCAGATGCATCCCAGTGTTTACCCAGGCGGGTGATGTTTGATGCAATGCTAGTTCTCTGCTGGTGTGCTTTACAGTTAACATTCATGTTGTCCATTTTTAAAGAAAGTAAAGGTCTAACACAGATGAGTTATTTGCCGTTCTTATAGGAAGTGACAAAATGGGATTTTCAGTGACTCTGGTGTTAATGTGTCAAGTAAATCTTTATATCTACATTAAAAAATATTTCCAGTCTTGTATTTAAACACTGGAATAGACATGCTTTGGCAGTGGTAGCTTGAAGTTGTTTCCTCTGTTTAAGACTTTTCACCTTTGCAGGCTACGATGACTACCTGGATGATGACGACCTTGACCTAATTGAGGAAAACTTGGGTGTCAAAGTAAAAAGGAGGGTAAGTTCCTGTCTACATTTTTATTTTTACCCTTACATCTAACAATTTCAAGTCACTTTTGTACACTTGAAAGAGTTGAATCCACCTGAACTGACTTGTCTTGAATCACAGAAGAAGAAATATGACCGTGTAAAAACACTGGATGATGATGAAGATGATGACGAGAAGGACTTGATCGCAGATGAGATATTTTATCCGGATGGTGAAGGGGAGCTGGAGGAAGGCGAGGCTGTTGATGAACCTATGCAACAGCCTGATGATGATGAAGAAGGAGAGGATGAAGAATCAGGTTGGAGTCTTAAAAAATAATGAGAAAGTAACACATTTTATTTGAGATGTTCTATTGGATTGGGCTGTGGGGTTGTAAGTTTGTGTTATACTTCCACAGATATCGATGACTTCATTGTGGATGATGATGGCCAGCCCATCACCAAAAAGAGGGGCAAGAAGTTCTCAGGATACACTGATGCGTGAGTGTTGGAGTTTATGCTGAAGATCTTTGGGTGATTTATTCCTTAATAAAAATATATATATATATATAATTCAGTGCAGGGTAATGCACTTTTCTATTATTTCCTCTGCATTCAGTTATTTTGTCTCAAGTGTCAATTAGTGTGAAATATTTAATCAAACTAAACACAAAATAAAAAGTCACAAGCTCTCTCTCTGTGTCTCCACAGTGCGCTCCAGGAAGCTCAGGAGATTTTCGGTGGCGACTTTGACTTTGCTGACTTTGATGCTGATGCATATGACCAGGGTGAGGAGGAGGAAGAGGATCAAGATGAAGAGGGCTGGGACCGACCCAAGAAGCAAACTAAGAGGAGGCTGGGGAGGAAAAGCATTTTTGAGATCTACGAGCCAAGTGAGCTCGAAAGTAGTCACATGACTGACCAGGACAATGAGATCCGCTCCACAGACATGCCTGAGCGGTTCCAGGTGTGTGTTTTGGGGTTAATTTATTGTAAACGTACTTATTCTCTGCGAACCTGAGGCTGCTTTCATGACTGTTCGTTTTTTGGCTTGTAGCTGCGAGCTATTCCTGTCAAACCTGCTGAGGATGATGAGCTGGAAGAGGAAGCAGAATGGATCTTCAGACATGGGTTTTCCACTCTTACAATCTCCATGCAGGTAGAGGCTTCATGCCCCATGGCATACATACAGTACTGTGCAAAAGTCTTGAGCCACTCCTCATTTCTTTAGATTTGTCTTGTGCAATAGTTCTCCAGGTTTCCTGAAGATCTTTCAAAGCCTTTCTTTGGGCATTGACTACTTTTTCACTCATTTTCAGTCCAGCCCTTGTACCTTAGCAGTTTCAGGAATGTTTTTTTTGTTTAAGCTAATTAACACTGAACTATGAATCATTCAAGCATAAAAAGGCTCGTAACTCAAGGAGTGAACCGGTATTCTACACACAATAGACAACTTGGCAAAGAGCCAATTTTAAATAGTATTTTCTAGCATTTTGTTACTAGAAGACTGTTGCACACACATAATATTTTCTCATTTCTCTTGCTGAATCTCACAATGTAACAGCCATAAAATAGTATCTTTGCACCAAGGTGATTTCCAAAGAGTTTATTGCTGAAAATCTGGCAAATTTTAGCATGCTGTGGCATTTGTTCCTTTTGTTCTGAAGGACAGAAGAACTGTCTATAGCAGATTAACAATGTTTGAAAGTCATGTCCTTAAGAGACGAGGAAAAAACAGCAGATATTTTATACAGGAACTCAGATGAGAGATGCATAATTTCCTGAAGCCTCACTGAAATATTTTTTATGCCTTTAACAGGAGAGCACAGATTACCTAGACAGGGGCACAACCACAAACTTCAGCAGAAAAGGTCCCAGCACAATTGCCAAGATCAAAGAGGCCCTTAACTTCATGAGGAATCAACAATTTGAGGTAGAGTGAGCTGCATATTCCTTTCAAGATACGAGCTTGTCAGTGTTATTTTAATATGAGTAAAATATGGGACACTGTAAAGAGTTCTTGTATCTTTTTCCCCAGGTTCCTTTTATAGCTTTCTACAGAAAAGAATATGTTGAACCAGAGCTCAACATCAATGACCTGTGGAAAGTGTGGCAGTGGGATGAGAAGGTATAATTGCGTTGTCAAATAAGAAATGGATACAGACTAATCCATCAGTAATCGTTTACATTGCTTCCAGTAGCTGCATTAAAAAAACAGCAAAGTTTTCTGGTTTCTATTTTAATATTTTCCTCTTCCACTCACCAGTGGACTCAGCTAAAGACCCGGAAGCAGAACCTGACCCGTCTGTTTCAGAAGATGCAATCTTATCAGTTTGAGCAGATCTCTGCTGACCCTGACAAACCTTTGGCCGATGGTATTCGTCCTCTGGACACTACTGACATGGAGAGGTATGACTTTATAGCACTACTGAGCCTACTGGTGAAACGTAGGCTAGAAAAGTAATCGTTTATTTAATTTCTCCTCTGAAATTCTGCTTTGTCCTTATTCAAGGCTGAAGGATGTACAGACTCTTGAAGAGCTGGGTGATGTCTACAATCACTTTTTGCTCTACTACGGACGAGACATCCCCAAGATGCAGAACGCTGCCAAAGCCAACAAGAAGAGGCTCAAGAAGATCAAAGAAGTGTCAGAGGATGGTAAGAAAAACATGGTTCACTAAATAATGGATAGCTATATATTTAAAATAAATAAATAAATAAATCACCATGGCTCTTTCTTTAGGAGATGAGGAGGAATTAGAGGTAGAAGAAGAAGAAGAGCAGAAAGGACCTGATCTCAAGTTGGCATCCCGTAGGGATATGTACAGCATCTGCCAGAGCGTGGGACTTGGTTAGTCTCCCTTTCTGCTTTGGAAAATGTAATCTCAGTGGTTAAGGAGGATTACTAACTCTTTTCTGCTTTCTTTCTCTCTGCAGATGGCTTGGCTAAAAAGTTTGGTTTAACTCCAGAGCAATTTGGAGAAAATCTGAGGGACAGTTACCAACGTCACGAGACAGAGCAGTTCCCTGCTGAGCCCGTAGAGCTGGCCAAAGATTACGTTTGCAGTCAGTTCTCTACTCCAGAGGCAGTGCTGGAGGGAACTAGGTATATGGTAGCCATGCAGATTGCTCGGGAACCTCTGGTCAGACATGTTCTCCGACAGACGTTTCAGGAGAGAGCCAAGGTTAACATCAAACCTACAAAAAAGGGCAAAAAGGTACACAGCTATTCATAAGAATTGGGTTTAAAAAAAAAAAAAAAGACATATAAACCATGCTCTTTCTAACCCTGCCTTTCTTTCTCCCTGTAGGAGGTAGACGAAGCTCACTTTGCCTACTCTTTCAAGTATCTTAAGAACAAGCCTGTAAAAGAACTGAATGGGGATCAGTTCTTGAAGATGTGCCTTGCAGAGGATGAGGGGCTACTTACCATTGATATCTGCATAGACCTTATAGGAGTTAAAGGGTAAATAGAGTGACATTTTTAGTGCATATTAATCAAAATCTTTAGAGTATTCTGGTGTGCTTAGCTGCAGAAGCTGAAACACATAGGAATGTGCTTTAAACGCAAATTTTTTTGAAATATTTGTAGTTTAATGACAACTGTTTGGTGTAAAGTTCAACCACTAAGCACAAGGCAGAACCCCTATTAACATTAATCCCACTGGGAAAATTAAACATGTGTGCAGTATAGCGTGGTCAAAAGTCTCTGGCACCTTTGCATTTAAAATACTGTTTGTTTCTTAACTAATTTTATCAATGGTGTCAAATAGTTCTTTAAGAAAGAGTAACTGTATATGTGTTTTTTGTTTTAGACTTGATGATTAAGCTAATCTTTTAAGCTAATCTTTTAAGCTCATTAATGTTTAGATTTATTTCACCATTTGAGGAGAATCATAAAAAAGCATCATCATAAAACATCCTGAGTTCTTATGAATCCTATCAGTTTTGTAATTAATGAACATTCCTTGGCCTTTGGACACCAAACACAGGCTCTGATGTGACTAACGGTTGTCCCATTTTTAGCGCCTGCATAGAAACCTTGCTTGGATGTCGCAATAAAAGAGTAGTAAAGTAGGATAAACCCGTTGAGTCTAATTTCTTGAGTTTCTGGCTTTAGCGTGTTCTTTTTTTTTTTCTTTTTTTTTTCTCTCATCCTTGTCAGGAAAAAATTAGGCTTTTGAATTATTAATGGAAATATTAAGACACTCTGCCCTTTGTCCACGTTTTTTACATTTTTTCTGTGCTTCTCCACAGGTATGCAGGGGACCAGACGTACTTTGACGAGATCAAACAGTTCTACTACAGGGACGAGTTCAGTCACCAGGTGCAGGAGTGGAACAGGCAGCGAACTTTAGCCATAGAAAGAGCTCTCAATCAGTTCCTCTACCCTCAGATGGCCAAGGAGCTTAAGAGCAAACTGATTGCTGAGGCCAAAGAGAGCATTATCAGGGTAATTTTCTATCACATTGATGTGATCTGTTCTTCCATTTGTGCTATTATTCCCTATCAGTCTTGCACAGACAATCAAAAGCGCACAGTCTGAGAAGCTGGACTACGTTTGTGATGTCGTAGATATAAAATCTATTTGTGTTTTTAATCTGAAAACTAATTATGATTTATCCCCCCCCCCATTTATCATTGAAGTCCTGCTGTCGCCGACTGTATAACTGGCTGAAAGTGGCTCCGTACAGGCCAGATCAGCAGGTTGAGGAAGATGATGATCTGATGGATGAGAATCAGGGAAAAGGCATCAGAGTGCTTGGTGTAGCCTATGCGCCCAGCAGGTGTGTATATATCAGTAGCTTGAGCTGTTGGTGCGTTCAGCAAAGCACAGACATTTAAGTATAGCATATACGAAAAAAAGTAGTAAGATTTTCGTGTATATAAACTTTACTCTGGCAGAGATACTCCAGTATTCTGTGCTCTGATCAACGGGGAAGGAGAGGTGATGGATTTTCTTCGTCTACCCTACTTCATGAAGAGAAGGAACGCCTTCAGGGAGGATGAGAGAGAGAAGAAGGTAGAAGCAGAAAACACAGCTGTAGCACCTCTGTAATGGTTTTTGTTGAAAACAAGTCACTTAAAAGTCTTTGTTTAAATTGTGTCTAATCAGGCCAGTGACATTGAAAATCTCAAGAGGTTTCTGTCAGGCAAGAAACCTCATGTAGTAGCTGTTGCTGGAGAAAACCGGTAAATCACCAGATTACCTCCTGTTTTTTCTAAATGTATGCTTGTACACATTTTTAACAGCATTCACAATGTAGAGCAGAAATGTTAAAAACATGAACGTGTTTACAGAGATGCCCAAATGATAATGGAGGACATCAAGAGAACTATCGGCGAGCTTGAGCAGGAGTCCTCTCTGCCTGCTGTAGGAGTGGAACTTGTTGACAATGAACTGGCCACGCTGTACATGAACAGCAAGAAGTCTGAGGTACATATTTGTTATGTCACCTACAATAGAATTACACAAAGATGTCTGTGGTTTAATTGTTTGTTAGTCAACCGGCAAGCGTGTTCAATTTCAACCCTGTGTTAGCTCTCATTATTTCTTGTGATCCTGTTGCTTTCTGTCTGCAGGCTGATTTTAGGGATTATCCTCCGTTGCTGCGACAGGCTGTTTCAATAGCCAGGAAGATCCAGGATCCGCTGGTGGAGTATGCTCAGGTCTGCAGCACTGATGAGGATATTCTCTGCCTCAAACTACACCCACTGCAGGTGAGTGAATGAAGACATTGATTTTTGATTGGCTAGTATATACAGGGTAAATCAAAAAGAATCATCCAAATTCAAAATGCTTTTACTGTAATGTTAGAAAGAGGGGATTTTTGAGTTTCACAGGGTTGCTGGTGAAATGCATAACAACAGCAGTTGCTGCTTTGACTCCAGACATGCTCGTAAAAGTCTGGGACTTTGAGTATTGCATGGATGTGTGTCTGGAGAGGGGCAGATTAACCTTGTGAACGTTGTCATTTTTGGATGCAAAACTTAAGCCATTTATTTTAATATGTACTTTCAAAGAGAGCTTTTTGAAATCAATTTTTTTTATATTCCCTGTATTTTTTGCTCAGTATTGTCTTAGCATTTTTAGGTATCACAAGGTGTTTTATACCAGCTGCTGCTTCACTACAAAGATACCATTACTCATTTTCTCTTGTGGGTAACATGAGATTTTTACTGCTATGTTTGTCTACTTTGTTTTCTTCTGTAGCATCATATACACCTGTTACTGCAATCAAAGCTTGTCCTGCAAAGTTAAACTGTAGAAACCTCTCAGTCAAGTTTTCAGCCTAGTCAAACGCATCATTTGTAGGAACAAATTATAATAAATTAGATTTATGTCAGTTTCATTATCAACTCTACACTCAACTCATATGCAAGCCTTTTCCATTGTAGTGAAATTGTTTTTACAGTGTCCCACTGTAATGTCAGTATTAGTAAAAAGAATTTTTAAACTTAGAAATGTACAGGGTAAGCAGGACAGACACTTCTCGATCTCTGTCTTGTAATCGTGTATTAGTCAATGTGAATTCATCAATCGTAGGCCAGCTTCAATCATAGCATGACTTGCTGTTTTTTTTCAGCAGCTACATACAGTGCATATGTAAAAAGTAGTTTGTCCTCTCTTGTCCGTCTTAGGAACATGTGGTGAAGGAGGATTTGCTCGATGCTCTTTACTGTGAGTTCATCAACCGTGTTAATGAGGTTGGAGTAGATGTGAACAGAGCCATCGCACACCCTCATACTCAGAGCCTTGTTCAGTATGTGTGTGGTTTGGGACCAAGGAAGGGTTCACATCTTCTCAAGGTATACATTTCTGCTGCTGATATGTAAAGCGTATGTGCAAGATATCATTGATAACATTATTAACCACTGTGATTTTATTTTGTGTAGATTCTGAAGCAGAACAATACTCGTTTGGAAAACAGAACACAGCTCGTCACAATGTGTCACATGGGACCCAAGGTTTTTATCAACTGTGCTGGTTTCATCAAAATTGACACGGCTTCGCTTGGGGACAGGTTGGAACTTCGTCTTGAAATTTTCAGACCATTTCGATATTTCTCAAAGGGCTGGATGTGCACATGTTTGAGTCTATTATGCTTCTGTGAATTATTTTAAATCAGCCTCGGTTTTTCATTCTCTCAAACTCTCCTGGCAGTACGGACTCCTACATTGAGGTCCTGGATGGCTCTCGTGTCCACCCTGAGACATACGAGTGGGCTCGCAAGATGGCTGTAGACGCGCTCGAGTATGATGAGTCGGCAGAAGATGCCAATCCAGCCGGAGCTCTGGAGGAGATCTTGGAAAATCCCGAACGTCTCAAAGACCTGGACTTGGATGCATTTGCTGAAGAGCTTGAGAGACAGGTCAGTGTCTGTGTGTTGTACCTTTGACTAATTTAGTATCATACTTTATCCTGCCAAAGAAAAATACGCCTAAGAGGAACCAACACTCCAAAAAAAGAAAAAACAAGAAAAACAAGCATTTCTTTTTATTTGTCTTTCATGTGTCCATTTTACCTTTTTATTCAGAAAAGGGAGAGTTCTATCTTCTACCACCATTGGATTCAGGAGTCTGGTCACAATATTTTTAAACCTGTCATCCTACTGTGTTATGTGCCTGCAGGGTTACGGAAACAAAGGAATTACTCTGTATGACATCCGTGCCGAGCTGAGCTGTAGGTATAAAGACTTACGAGTTGCGTACAGAGTCCCTAACACTGAGGAGGTTTTCAACATGCTCACCAAGGAGACTCCAGAGACCTTTTATATCGGTAATATACACTACATTAAGATATGATGCCTCGAATTAAGCTCAGTTCATCAATAAGAATCTCATTCACTTGTTCAATGGAGTGATGCTGGTCAATTGTCTGCCATGGTAGAAATGTGTAATTCATAATTTAGCCTATGATTAAGGTTTTTCATATCTTTCTTTCAGGTAAGCTGATCACTAGTGTAGTAACTGGCATCGCTCACCGGCGCCCTCAGGGAGAGAGCTATGACCAGGCCATCCGTAATGATGCTACAGGCCTTTGGCAGTGCCCCTTCTGCCAGCAGGACAATTTCCCTGAACTGAGCGAGGTACCACACATCGAGTTTTCTTTATTTCTTTTTATGAGTGAACTTTGTGTTACAGATATGCCATGACGATCATGTTTATAATTTTGATTGTGTGTGGTGCTTCAGGTGTGGAACCACTTTGACAGTGGGTCATGTCCAGGTCAGGCCATTGGAGTACGGTCCAGATTAGATAATGGTGTTCAGGGTTTCATTCCCACCAAGTTTCTCAGTGACAAAGTGGTCAAACACCCTGAGGAGAGGGTCAAGGTGAGGCATTTTTTGTTGTGCCCCCTTTATTTGGTTGATCTCACCTGCAATTGTTTTCCTGTTTGTCCACTTACACTGCCCAGTCCTGATAGAGCTGTATTATTACTACTTTCTATTTTTCATCCTTCAGCCTTGGTTGGTGTGTTAACAGATTTTCCCTCCTCCTACTTTAGGTGGGCATGACAGTTCACTGTCGAATCATGAAAATCGACATTGAGAAATTCAGCGTTGACCTCACGTGTCGCACCTCTGATCTAATGGACAAGGCCAACGAATGGAAGCTCCCTAAGGACAGCTACTATGACTTTGACACAGAGTCTGAAGACCAAAAGCTGGAGGAGGAGTTCAAAAAGAAACAACAGCGAACACGTGAGTATATGAAGTAAACAAAACATATTTGGTTGTTGAAGTTGCAGACAGCACTGCATTTTTTAAAATCTTAGTAGTGTGGACTTTAACATAATTAATTCTTATACCATTTGTCTTTGGCTTTTTAGCATATATAAAGCGTGTGATTGCCCACCCCAACTTCCACAACATCAGTTTCAACCAGGCAGAGAAGATGATGGAGACCCTGGATCAGGGTGACTTAATTATTAGGCCCAGTAGCAAGGGAGAAAACCACCTCACAGTCACCTGGAAGGTAAGAAAACGAGCACTGCAGAAGGGTTAAAACTTTGGTTGATTGAAAATAACAAATGTAATAAAATGCTTCTTGCTTAAAATGCTGTGTCCAAGCATTTTAAGCAAGACCTGGCAGTAAGATGCGACAAAGACTTAAATGATTTCTTTGGTACCAAATGCTCCACTCTGACTAAATATAATGTTTTATAGGTGGCTGATGGCATCTACCAGCATGTTGATGTGAGAGAAGAAGGCAAAGAGAATGCTTTCAGCTTAGGGCACACTCTGTGGATCAACAATGAGGTAAGCTGGTTTTGTTGTTGGGGGGGGGGGGGGGGGGGGGGGTTGTTGAAGTGTTGCTTACAGAGTTTTTTTGATTCACTGCAGGAGTTTGAAGATCTGGATGAAATTACTGCTCGGTACATTCAGCCAATGGCGTCATTTGCCCGGGATATGCTGGGGCATAAGTACTTCCAGGAGTGCAACAGGGGAAGCAGGGAGGTATGTATATTGAGTTGTTTTTTTTTTTTGTGACATTGTTCTTATAATTGAGTTGTGAGCTGTTTGTTTGTTTTGTCTTGGCTTGCACATCTTATCTTGCTCATCTTGTTCTTTATCTGTCAGAAAATGGAAGAGTTGCTGATGCGGACAAAGAGGGAGAAGCCCACCTTCATCCCTTACTTTATTTCAGCATGCAAAGATCTACCAGGAAAATTCATCCTGGGCTACCAACCACGTGCAAAACCACGGTATGTGGAAATGTTTGTTTCCTACTTTCATGAAAGAAAATGTGAAGTCGGATGTATAAATGTGGTACAAATATACATTTCTTTATTTATTTGTTGAAAGGTTTCTGGTTGATTAACAGGAAGGTTGTCCTTCATGTGAAATGCTTTATTTTTTATCCTCTCCATAGGATTGAGTATGTGACTATTACCCCAGATGGATTCCGCTACCGTTCACAGATTTTTCCTACGGTGAATGGGCTTTTCCGGTGGTTTAAGGACCATTTTCAGGACCCTGTGCCAGGTATGAAAGTGCTATAACTATACATTATAAAATGTATCACAGCTCCTAAAATACATTATAGGTGATTGTTTAAACATTTTCTCCTTCATTCAAGGCATCACTCCCAGTAACAGCAGCCGAACAAGGACGCCTGCCTCCCTGAACGCTACCCCAGCCAATATTAACATTGCAGGTGAGCCCCGCAGTCTTCCCCCAATTTATTAATCTAGATTTTCAATTTAGGCTCTATTAATTTTACAGTTTTCTGCTGTATTCCCTCCTTTCTCACTAGACTTGACACGAGCTGTCAACGCCCTCCCACGCAACATGACATCTCAGATGTTCAATGCCATCGCCGCAGTCACGGGCCAGGGTCAGAACCCCAACACCACACCTGCACAGTGGGGCTCCAGCCAGTACGGCTACGGTGGCAGCACAGGAGGTGGAGGGAGTTCGTCTGCCTATCATGTGAGGACAGCTTTCTTGTTTTTAAAAGAGAAGAGGATGTTTTGGGGATTGTGATTACTCCCAACAGACTGTTGGGAGTTGTGCACGGTGTCCACTAGAGATAAATTGGGTTCTGTGGAAATGGTAAATACCAGCTTGCAATGGTGCAGTTTGGAAAACGGATCATTAGCTGATATGGTGACCTGTCCCGGACACTATTGGAAACCTGAATTACAAGATAAGATTGACCCTTTGTCTAATTATTAATAATTGAGTTCCTAAGGTTTTTGCCACATTAAATATTATCTATCAGACTATTTCTGATGATGGCCACAAGACCAAAACATTAGCATGTTTGTTGACATGATCAGAATGAATTGGTGACATTGTCTACCTTTGGGTCCCCATCACTGAAGGAAATTGGAACCCAAAAGTTTTTTGGCAGCATTAAAGCCGACTGAATGTGGTTTTACCTCGACTCATTTCACAATCGATGTGTACTTCATTTCCTGCAGGTGTTTGCCACACCTCAGCAACCTATGGCGACACCCATGATGACGCCCAGCTACTCGTATACCACACCGAGCCAGCAAGCTTTGGGCACACCGCAATACCCAGGCTCCACCCCTCAGTCTTCACATTCTCATGCCCACGCCCACCCACATGGAAGCCACATGTCACATCACGGCCATCACAGCAGTCACCACGGCCACTCATCGGGCACACCGTCATCTTCCACCTCATCCCGAGGACGGACGCCACAACAGCAGCCAAAGTAAGTACAAAATGGCAGTCCTTCAGTCTTAGTTATTTGTGCTAAGACTTCATCTGCAGTTCAGATTTTTCCCTCACCTCCAACTCTTAAAAGTGAAATGTCTGTTTTGAAGTTTGTCACTCTGCCAGGCAACAATTTATGTTCATGTTGCAGTTTTCTGCCACAAGGCGGTGCTAAACCTGTAGTAAGAATTATATTAAATCTAAACAGCCTCCCAATGTTCGGTTGGGTTTCCTTTCATATGCTGTCCAATAAAGCCATCTCCCTCTGTCCTCTGTTACTGCAGGCCAAGCAGCAGCAGCTCCACCGCAGTAGACTGGGGCAAGATGGCCGAGCAGTGGCTGAAGGAAAAGGAAGCAGAGGGCAGAAAGAAATCTCAGAGGATGACGCCACGACCGTCACCCAGCCCTATGATCGAGAGCACACCCATGTCAATCACTGGAGACGCCACACCCCTGCTGGATGAAATGGACCGATAGGGGACAAAGGGGGGCGTTGCTGTACCCCCCCACACACCCAACTTTGTCCCTTTGTACTGCTTCTTCATCCAGATAACCCATTACCCTTTCTCTCCCCAACATCCCATCAGCCCCATCTTCACCTTGACTCTTCATGTTTTCCCCTTCACCTCATGATATTGTAGCAGCAGTTTTCACTCTGGTGTCACCCAGCCCATATCTCGTCTTCCCGTCGACCCATCAAATGTTTCATAACCTCACCTCCAGCCACCTCATGCTATGGCTGCATAGTATTTTGTACAGTCAGAATAACACTGTATACATCATTCAAAATGTCAGTAGAATGACATAAATAAAGGAGAAAAAAAACACTTGAAGTATGTGGAAGCAGTTACGTATAGGATATGGACCTACACTGACATTGCCATTGGTTTTAGTTTGATCGAGGAAATAGGTCTGACAGATGGGGAACAACAACCCGGTCATGTTTGGCGGAGTTTTATGAGCAGTTGCCAAAAGAGCTCTTTGCCAAGCCAATGAGGAAATTGAATATTTGTATGAATGCGTCAGAACGAATAAAGACTTTTTTTTTTCTTGTTTGAATCTTAAGACTTCAATCTTCACATCTGTCAAAGCAAACACACATGTTACTGAGCAGACACACCCGGTGACAGGATTTATAACGCCAGCCTCTGTCAGGCATGAGTTACAGATTATTGTCTCCACCACACGCTGTGATATGATCAGCTGACACCGTGTGATTGGCTCCTGTAGATAGCCTCTAATGTATTGCTGAAATTTAAGTGGCCTGTTCTGTGTGGTCATTAATGAAGTGCCACACTGAAACAGGGTGTTTTTGATGACTTCTTGTGTTTCAATATGCAGAAGTTGTCTTCAGTTTAAAACTGTTGTTTTTAGTACCTGCTCTCTGACTGGCAGATTGTTGACGAAACTTTCATTAGTCTGTCAGATGTTGATTTTAAAGTTTACCCAGATCTGAATTTCGTGTATGTTAAATGTGTGCAGTTCAGTGAATACTGGTTTATGATGTTTGCCATCTTAAAAGATGTGATCGCCACGTGCTGCTGCTGTAATTCTGTCTGAGTCAGTATCTCTTTTCTCACTGATATCACAGCCTTCAAAATTTCCAATATTCCAGTGGATGAGCTAAAGTTTTTCTAACACTATCAACCGAATATACTATCAGACTGACTTCCCACTGCTTATATTCCTGAACTCTGTGTAATGTTCTGAACTGCATGACAGTTTATGGCCACCCTGGTTCTCTCCTGATTCATGGATTCAGTTTTACTCTTGCTGTTTGTGCCAGAGTACAAACAGGCAGCACTGGTATTCAGAGGTGTGTTTAATTTTGCTGTGTGCGAAGCAACATGGTCCCATAATATGCATAATCTTTTTAATTATGGTTTTGGAGTAAATGCTCTGGGTTTTACATTTCTTGCCAGGTGGAGATCTCACATGTGTCTCAGCGAGGCTGTGATTGGTTGTCGGCAGTAGCTGGTCTCCAGCACTGCTGATGGCTTTTTCTACCTGTGATCCCTTTAATAAAAGTGTTCATATGAAGCTTCGTGTCTTATTCTTGATGATATGATGGGCACGTTTGTCTGTTGTTTTTATTTCCTTACTGGCAGCTTACGTCCAACCTTGGAGTCAACAATAGGATAGAGAATGTAATTTTACCTTGGTTTATAGTTAGAGATGTGATGATAACAATTTAATTTAGCCTCTTTTATATTATTTACAACACTGTGGAGGTGTGGGAAAGATTTCAATACCTAAAGAATCTGTATAATATGAGTTAAAACAATATATCCAAGACACACCCACGTTCTTGCTGTCTGGCTTACTGACGAAATTCAGTGGAAGCAGATTGAGCTTGCTGCTTTTTCCCATTCCTGCAAACAATCCCTCCATTTTCAAGATCATGAGAACAGTTATCTCAGAGGAGAGGGATGTGTAACGGGTGTGACCGTGGTCACTGGAGTTGGCGTACGCATCAAATTAGCAGCAGAGAGACACATGACAGGAGGCCTCTAAGGCCCACTCCCCCCTTCTTTTAAAAAAATGCAGTCAGCCCATCACTGACATTTCAGCAGGAGAAAAACGCTCCTTCAAACAGATGTTTTAAAGGCATCAACAAAGTGCAATTTAATGGTGGTTGTAGTGGAGAATAATCTTCCTCTTCTCATAAACGTTTACATAATCAGGGACATCACAATGGCCTGTTTGTTGTTGCCGCAGTCAGCTGTAAACATTCCTGAGATTACACTGCTCCGATCAGTCAGCTGACAGGCCTGTTTACAGGAACCACTTAGAATTTACATCTTGACCTATTGCTGAATCCTTCTCAGGTTATTATCAGCACTGTGACCTTTCTTTCATGGGTTCTACTCATGATATTCACAGCGAGCCGTACAGTCCGCATTTTATCTTAATTTTCCTGTTGCACGTCCCATTTCGTTTTGCTTCAGAAAATTTCCAGCAGATATTCATCCAATCTCAGCAGCAGTTGGGCTTCTTCTTTGGTTTATGGCTGGTCTCTGTGCTGTCTGTGATCCCTGTGAGCAACATAAATAAAAACATATAATTTTTTTCACTTTTATGTTATTCGTATAAGCAATGTGAGCTTTCTTTTTCTCACTGGAAGCAATAGAACAATCAATTTGTGAATGGATCTTAACGGTTAGATTTCCTCAAAGATATATCTATGTTAACACACAGAAGTCACACCATTGAACTGGCAGATGCAGTGAACACGGGGCATATTGGTTACGCAGGAGTTCTCCCTTCATCAGTACAAATACATGCCTATGCTACATTACTGTTTGGTCTGTTTATGCTATCGGCACATTGATATGGTTAATTACACAAAGAAAAGTTAAAACATAGGGGTGGTGGGTGTTGTTTATAGAAATATATAGAAGACCAATATAAGAATGATTGTAAGTTTATAAGCAGTAAAATGTATTTACATCTTAAATTTAGTGAGGAACCACTTCACCAAAAACGCAGTTATTTATCTGACATTAAACTTTTGATATAATCCCTAAATACAGTAAACTTCATAAGCTAATGTGTCAAAATCTGTAATAATGATACTGTAAACATCAAGATGCTTTTATAAAGTGTCATAAGTACACAAAACCTAAAAATGGGTCATATTAGCCTGTTGTTAGGTGGTTGCTAGAGAATATGCTGACATATCTAATATATATAAGAACCTGTAGGGGCTCAAGATGTACACGCGTGCCTTGACTTTTGATTTCTCAGCTCACGGTTGTGTAGGAGGAGTTGGTGGATAAACAAACAAACAGAGATTGCTTGTGTTATAGTAGGAAACATCAATAGCAGAGCAGTGGTTAGCATTCAGGGGTGTAAAATATCAAGGACACAAAATGATTTGAGTTTTTTCCTATATAACTTAACTTAGTCCCTATTGGAAGTAAAAATATCTTGAGCTCCAATTTTGAAAACACAGCTTTCTTTCTTTCTTTCTTTTTAAATAAAGCTCTGACTTGTATTATGACTATGAGTCTGTGGTCTGGGAGAGAGTCCTGGTACTCTCTCTCTGCAAAATACAGTATATAATGACCAGTGTTGGGCAATTAATTATATAGTTACTTCTTCAAAAAAGTAACTGAGTTATGCAAACAACAAAGTTTTTTGCAGCTGTTTACCTAAAAATGCAGCCAAGGCGTTTTTTAAAAATAAACATTTCAAACTATTTATAGAACAATCAGGTTTGCTGCATCGAATCTGATGCCACACAAATTATTTGTGTCACTCCAAAAACTAATTTCTGTCCACTATGAGATAAAGGAGAACACAGCCTGATACCTGCAGGCCTGACAACAGGAGATGTATCACTCCTGTAACACCTGTAACATTCAGCAGTCGCCTCATTGTTCTGACACACACAACAAAACAATTGACTACACTGCACACTGACTACACAAGATTTACGCTAAACGTTGCAAATCTCTCACATCTCAAAACACCACCGTCACTCCTAAAACTTTCCCCCTCCCTAAACAACAAATGCCATGTTTTGTTTGGTCGACATGGTACATTTTTCGACCAATGGGAAAGGGTGGGGGTGTTTTTGGTTTTGCTCACAGGCTTTCGAGCCTTTTTTCTTATAAAACGCCAATTTAGCCGTTTCTTCCTGCAGTAAATATAAACAACGATAGTATTCAGGAAGAAAACCAAACATTGCATTTATTTTTATCATTACTCTGGTTTTACGTGGCCTATCAACACAATTGAAAAACTGGTATAAAGTCCACAGTTTTTCCATCAATTGTTCCGTCTGTCCTGCTCACATCTCCAATGGTTGTACACGTTGTCATTAACGTGGCTTCACTCCACATCAGCCACGCCGCTTTGCTAGCTAAAACACCGGTGTCGGCACATAAGGACGTCATGGCCTGTCAATGACATTGATTAGGTGCGCATTATTGGCTGGACTATGGGATAAGGTGGCATCGTTCTAATCCCATACTGGAGCAGCCAGTCACTAACACTGCAAAGCAGAATTGTTAACATATTTACTTTAATTTCAATTCAGGTTAGATTTTATTTTTGTGCGCAACGCAGATTTTTTCTGCGCAGAGATCGTGCCAGCAGTGCGCAATTGCCCAGGCGCGCAGCTTAGAGGGAACATTGCTCAAAACATTCCCGAAGCTCCTCCGGCAGCGAGTTGGATAATACGAAAAGCAATAATCTCTGCACACAGAAAGGAAGAGAGTGATTTCATGACAGAGGATCCCAGATTACTATGTCACAATCATTCTCTTTTTTAATGAGAGGGGGTAAAGGTCACAGTGGGCTTGTTTTAGTGCTGCCAAGATCATTTTTATACGTATTAACAATTTTCAGTGGCATACCACATTTGTTTGATTAATAGCAATTTATTTGGTGGATCACTGTGCTACAGGGGCACTTACAGAGTCTCCAGACCTCACTGGAGAAGGTCTGGCTTTGACCCACTGTGGAGTGAGTTGGTCGAAAGCCACTCCAGTGACAGTCAATGGAGGTAAGATTAGAAAACACTCCGTGTGTCTAAGCAAAAAAGATTTTTTTTAAATGTGTTTTTGCCTACTCACAAAAAACATAAACAGATAAAGCACAGCCCCTTTCATTTTTGTGCTAACAACCAGATAACAACCACTGAATAATGTGGACTCACTGATTATGTCACCAACATGCCTCGACCCGCTCCTCTCCAGCTCAGATAAAACATTGGCCTCAAAAGTCAAAGAAGCCACACGGAAGAAGAAGTCCTTCACACCATCTCCTGGACAAAAACAAAGTCACAGAGTTTACTGAGAGAACAAAACATGAAAATGAAAAGCATTCAGGCTTGATGACCGACTGTTTATCTCCCACCTGACTTTGCAGACACGGCCCAGTACTCTGCTTTGATTTCCTCAGAGAGCCTCATGGCTTCCTGCTCAATCTGAGCCAACAGGTCAGGAGACTGAAGAGCAAAACACAGACAGAGCGAGAGTGATGAGTCACTGCAGGGCAACTTCAGCAACCAGTCAACCCATTATCAACAATCTGACTGATCAGAACGAAACTCCCCAATATCTGGCATTTTACAGAAGACTAAAATTGAAAGCAGAAATATTTTTATTACTGTTAAAGTCTGTCATGTATGACGACAAGAGTTTTTATTATTAACTAAAAAATTCCTATCATTCAAAGCCTTTCATTTTGAATGAAAGGCTTTGAATCAGTAACAATCCTCACAATCTCACCTCACATTTTCAACTTATTAATCAACTATTACATTAAAAATGTCAGGTCAAATCTCAGTGTTTCATAATTTTTTCATAAAATTCACCCACACTGAGGTCCTTCTTGGTACCGACAAGGAACAATAAGACACTGGACGGGTCATTTTCCTTCATAGCATCTTCCAGCCACTGCCTGGATGCACACACATATACACACACACATACATTTTATCGGCTTTTTAGAGAAAATATCTGACAATGACATTGTAATGGAAACGCCTTACCTGGCATGAGCCAGTGAGCCCACACTGCTTAAGTCAAACACGACAATAATGGCTGGAGAAATGCAGACAGTTTGATATGGGTCAGAACGAGAACACGAATCTTTCACCAGCTTTAGTTAAAAGACAAAAATGAATATTTTGAATCTTCATTCACCTTGTGCTCCTCTGTAATAGGTGGAAGCGATACACTTGAAGCGCTCCTGACCTGCTGTATCCCACCTAAAACAGATCACACGAGAGCTTTAATGGTCGTCTTTGGAATATTTGGTGAATGTGAAAGAAACAGTGGGATTAAAAGTGAACTAGAGTCCTAATGTTGACTAGATGCCAAAATGATTACCTTAATATTACACTGATTCTACATGTGCACTCACAGCAGGTACACGCACATCTGAAGGTGACATAGTGAATTCAAGGCATGTCATTTAAGTCGCACTGAGCAGCCTGAACAACCAGATCGTGAAATTATCAGGCGGATGCTGCACAGCCCCACAATTATCTATTTATGTGATCTCATTACACACAGACTGCTCATATTTGAACTTCTTCGTGGAGATTACTCATATGACCCTAGGGCTCAGTCTACGAACTGGATGTTTCTCTCTGGTTAAGAAGTACACTTACAGCTGTAAACTGAAGGGAACACCAAGCACCTCAAAGCGCTCCATCTCAAAATCCACCCCTATAGTCGCTTTGTAGTTCTTCTCAAACGCACCCTTACAGAACCTGAGAGCAACAGGGGACAGCTGGCAGACTAAGAAAGGTAAAACGAAAATCTTTTTAACATTTGTTGAATAAAATGCTTCATTTCTTAAGCATTTTTACCAAACAATACAGTAAACTGATTCCATCCTACTACTGAAATACAAAATATTCCAAATATTCATTAGTAATTAAATGTAAATGACATTTGTGGTATCATAAAAGTCTTCATCCTGAGTGGCATGGTTTCTGCTGAAACTATTAACCTGTAATGAGTAGGGATGGGTATCGGTTCTGACATAAACGGTAGTAACCAGACCGAAACGCAGCGCACATTTCGGTGCTTCATTTCGGTGCTTTTGTTTTCCTAAGATGTCATACACTTTGGATTCTAGCCAATCATTTCACCTTTGCGAGCGTAGTAGGCGGGCCCAGGTACGTACGTTCTTTTAGAGCAGAGCTACAGATTAAAAATGCCCAAAGCGAAGCGGTCAAAGTCTGGCTGTACTTCAGAGTAAAATATGCAAACTCAGCAGCCTGCAACAAGTGCTTTAAGGTGATACTGTGAAAAGGAGGAAACACCTCGAATCCGATGAAACACCTGGCGATGCATAGCGTTTTTTTAAAAGCCGAGAAATGCGCCATATTTGATAGCTTGCTGCGAGACCTCACACCGAGCACATCTACTGCGGGTGGGTTGCCAGTTATCAGACCCGGAGTTAGCAACATCCCCCAAAAAGACGAAGAGGAGAGTCCTGGCCCCTAGCCCTGCCAGTGTAGCAGAAATGATGACGGATGATGATGCAGCAGCAGCCGTTCTTCTCTGCGTGAGTAGCTTAATGTTGTTCGTGTGTAATTTACGTTGAGTAGGCTAACCACGTTATTACATTAATGCATGTAAGGTGAACTAGCAAACATCATCATAGCTACATGCGACTGTCCTCTTGTTTGATGGCAGATACTCCCTTCACCCTGGCCAAAAAGGCTAAAAAGACCAAAGAAAAAGTGGAAAACAGTTAAACATGAGAGGTTTTTGGACAAAGTTTGTGTTTTTTCCACTGCTTCCAGTCAAGAGTGATACCATATATGCCCTATAGCTGCAGGGGATAACCCTTTTTATAAAAAATAGCTGAACATGAGAGGTTTTTGGACAAAGTTTGTGTTCTTGATTCTTTAAGCACCGGTTCGAGCACCGTTTAAGCACCGGCACCGTTTCAAAAGTACCGGTTTGGCACTGGTATCAGATAAAACCTAAACGATACCCATCCCTAGAAATGAGGATGAGAAAAACAAATGAGCCTCAGCTCTGTGCACATGCTCAGTGTCTTTAGGTGTGATTGAAAGTTTCTGCCTTAGTATGTTATGCTTTAGGTGTAATTTAGGTGAACAAAAAGTGTTAGGTAAATTCACGCCCCACACCATTACACCAGTGACACAAAGCAGGTGGGATCAATGTTGTCATGCTATTTACCCTAAATTCTGACCCTACCTCTGAATGTTTCAGCACAAATTGAGAATCATCAAACCAGGAAACATTTTTTCAGGTTCTGTGAATTGTAAATCTCAGTCTCCTGCTTGGATGACAGGAGTGACACCTGGTGTGGTCTTCTGCTGCTGCAGCTCATCTGCTTTAAGGTTCAACATGCTGTGCACTCAGTGATGGTCTTCTGCATACCAGTGGATGCTTGACTTGTTTTTGTCTTTCTAACAGCGGTCTGGCCGTTCTCCTTTAAACTCTGAAATCAGCAAGGTGTTTCTTCCACAGAGAATTACTGCTCACTGGATATTCTCTAGATTCTTTTTCTGACCATTCTCTGTAAACTGTAGATCAGCATTTTCTGAAATACTCAGAACAGCCAGTCTGACACCAAAAACTATTCATGTTCACTTAAATCACATTTCTTCCCCCATTGTGACATTCAGTTTTAATTTCAGGAGGTCATGTTCATCATGTCTCTATATATCAAGCTATATAACATATAGAGCTGTAGCTATATAAAAGCTTCTTACCTGCTGATCAGACACGTTTTGCCAACTGCAACATCACCCACGACGATGACCTTAGCAACATTAAAGCTGAGAACAGAAATCCACAACTGTCAGCATTCACTCAAAATCATGAAAATACACAGCAGGGTATTCCACAGCATGGAGAAATCACTCAAACATTTAATTACATAAATACTTGATATGTTGGAAGCACTGGGAATTTAGTAAAGTGAAGTGAAGACTTAATTTAAGGAGTTCTGCATCACTGCCTCAGTAATGCAGGAATTACAGCTATTTTTATTCATAGCCCCACCCCCACCCCCCCTTTTCACACACTGGGATGGTAAAGAGAGGCTAAAATGTACCTATCCTACATAAACCTTACTGTATTTACGTGAGACTAGTTTGTTCAGATTTACTTCTTTACGAGGAGTAAACATCTAAGCAAAGTCAATGGTTTTGACCTTTTTAAAAAAAAGTGGTTTGTAAAAATAAATGCCATTAGCCTTTTCTTTAAAAACACCACCAACAGAAAGTGGTCAGATGTGGCAGGAGCGTCAGCTGACACAGTCAGTCTAATGTGATTTAGAAGACCAAATTAATCAGAAACTCATTAATATAATTTAAACCCACAGTGTAGAGATGTGTGTAGTAGCATGATGGGAGGCAGAGAGTGTTTATTAATCCTTATGTGACCTTACCTCACTGTGTCTGCTTTCTGGACCTGGCATGCAGCCTTCACGTGCGGGTGGAAGCCTTCTTTGGTGTGCAGCGCTGCATTTGCACTAAAACACTATAAAAAAAAACATGTCCATGTTTTATCATGCTTGGATAAACTGACCCATTCAGGAATAAAGACTCAACATTCATTTCAGTCATGATGTAAAACTGGAGATTCCGTCTCTTCATGCTCTGAGATCAGGTTGCACGGCTGGAGATACTTTTTTTATCACTTGCCAGATGGCAGCAAGGTTAACAGCCTGTGCCTTTTTGTATCCATGGAGATTTTTGTTACCATGGGGATAAACACAGAAGTCATTGTGGAGTACCTTTATTGAGGATTAAGACTAGGTTCAGGTTTGCGATAAGGTAAGGGTAGGAGATTCAACTACAATCATGGGGTTTGTGTGTGTGCGCGTGCGTGTATATATATATATATATATATATATATATATATATATATATATATATATGTGTGTGTGTGTGTGTGTGTGTGTGTGTGTGTGTGTGTGTGTTGACTAACCTTTGGGAGCTGAGTAATGACCCGGTCCTTCTTCACAGGTGGCAACATGCTGATGCAGCTGATCGATGTACACACACGCATGAACACACACCTCCTTCAAGAAGCCGCTATCACCACTACAAGCACACGTTTCATTCACTGCAAGAGGACGCACTTCTTGTATTTATCCCTTTCTCATAAATCACCCACAGAACTACAGAATCCACGCAGCACAATGCCTTCTAAGCTTGTCAGAATTTAAAATTTAAATTCTATTTTTAGTAGTCAATGGACAGTAATGCAGAAATACACAAACAAATAAAGTTTTTCTTTTTAACAAAGAAATCTTAATGGATTTTCACCAAATGTTGTAGAAACGTAGACAGTCACCTGAACAAAGTTACTACTGTCATTACTACTACTTCTCATGGCAGCACTGCAGACCCCAAACTAACATTCCTTACGGGCCTGTTTGCTGGTCAAGGATTATGCAAGTTGTAAAAATCTTTACCTGAAGCACTCAGAAGATGTGATGTGTTATCCAAAGTCCGCAGAGGAAACAAATTCAGAACAAAATGACGGTCCCACAGCCTCAGAGAGAAGACCCACATACTCTGAAATGAGCGACGAGACACAGAGTTAGCTGTCAAACAGCGACAATGTGCGGTCACAGGTCACATTTTATATTAAGAAATAGCTGCATTTGTTAACGGGAGAAAAAAATAAAATTCACAGTTAAGTGGACAAACATAAATTACTAGCTTGAGCACATAAACAAATAAATAACACACAAAAGTAGGTGATGACCACTATAATACAGCTCTTAGCTGGTAATTAGATGCTAAAATGCTAACAAAAAATCCGGCACGTTGTTATAAATAAAACAAAAATGTTCAAATGGTTAAAATACACGCATTTAAAAAAGTATCTATCACCACAATTAAAGTGTTATTAAAAAAAAAAAGAAAAGAAAAGAAAAGGATTATCAAAGCTAGCGAGGCGTTGGAGCAAGTGAGTGACGGTTTTCTCCGACAAAATGCGAAGAAAGCCGAAGTAGCACTGACGTTTTATTTCCGCGACAGCCGCAGTATAAAAACGCGCAAACGCGCATTGTTCGCCCTTTTGGTCTCTTCTCGTCCGGTGTGGTTCATTGTCGCTAGTTTCGCTGAACTTGCGAAGTGCATTGATACGTGAGAAGGCTGCCGTGGTTTTAGATGGAAGGCCCTGCGTTAAAGGTTAGTTTGTAAGCGTGTTTAAGTCGTGATTTCAGTTCGTTAAAGTTGAAGGTTAGCATTGTTCTTAGTTGTGATGTTGTAGCCACGTGGGGAGGACTGCTGGTCCTGTGCTTTTTGCTTTCTGCATATCTTAATGCAAGCATTGAATGCCTCCTCGATGTCTCATGTCTGCCATGAGTCTGGAAAATCATATTTCTGAAAGTCTGACGCACTTATGCTACTGATAAAATGTGGTTATGCAAATTATTTCAAACCCATTCATTCTCTTTATCTCTTTTTGTGTGAAGAACATCAAATAGTGAATTTTGAATTCTCAGAAAGCTGTCAAATGGCTGAGTAACAATATGAACACCATAGAAGGATTTTAAAAATAATTATTATTTTCCTCTCACTCTCAGGTGGACCTAGCGCTTTTGGGTCACAGTATGAGTACAAAAATTGTTCTGTTCAAGTCATCCTGTGGTCTCCTTGTGTCCTTGGAAGGTGAGTGACCATAAAGTGGACCCAGCTCTTTGTCTGATACATCTGTAACCGTGATGAAAACTGTGAATAGGAAGTGCCGTCTGATGCGATAACTGACGATGTTTCTCACTCACTGTTCTGAGCCTCACTCTCAAAATAGCTCTGTGGTAATAAGTCTGTTCACATGAGTTAACTTCTGTTTGCTCTTCAGGCTACTCGGAAGATGCCAGATCAAGAGGATGACAAACCAGGATCATAGGTTGGCTTAATAGTTCTGAACCCATGTAGTTCTGATGCATGTCAAAACAAATGAACTCACACGCTCACGGTTTCCTCCTCCGGGTAAAGGAAGAGAACTTGAGCATCCGTGAAGGATGTTTGTCTGCATGGTGCGTGCACTCCCAGCTGAACTAGTGGACAGATGTGGATTTGTTACACACAGGTAAATTTCCATTCCTGCCCATAAGCAAGAAAAACTGGCTGCTTCTGTTGTGATGAAATTTAAACTGATAACAGCTGGAATTACCGGCAGATTGTTCAGTGGTGATCATTGGTTTTCTGAACACAAAGTGAGAATAAATTTGTCTAGAATTGACTTGATCAGTTCAAGTGGCTCACCATTTTGAACTTTGTTTCAGATGTCTCTAAGTGAGCTGGTTGAGATTCATCTGAAGACATGCCTAGCCAGTCTTCGTAAGTACACTTATAACAAACCTGACTGTATTTAAAGATAAGCTCACCTTTGTACAACAAGGACTGATTTTTAAAGTACTCACTGTGCACCACATGGAATTGACATCATTTGAAATCCTGCTGGGATTTGTTTGTATAATTGTGTCTGATCCTAAAAAGCTTTCCACATTTTGTCCAATGAAATAAAATCTGTTTAAAATTGAATCCAATGCTATTCATCATTGTGTGATACTTCAGTGTGCTTTGTTGTGCGAAGGAGAGTTAATTGGAAATGCATTTCCTAAGAGTCCTATGAGCCCTGAGTGGCTGTATCAATGATGAAAACCTGGAATAGGAAGTGCCGTCAGATGCGACAACTGACGATTGTCTCTAATCCACCTTTCTGAGTCTCTTCAAATTAAAGAAATTGATGCTTATCAAAGTGTGCTGCATATTCTGATGTCTCCCTTTTTTATTATCAGGTCTGTCAAATGATGACTTAGTTCACTGTCCAGTGAATTTATCAGGTAACATTTTTCCTCTATATGACAAGTACTTATCATTAATTGTGGTGATGAAACCTAAACTGAAAAGCTGGAATTACCGTCAGATTGTTCAGTGGTGATTGTTGGTTTTCTGAACAGAAAGTTGGAAGCGTTACATTCTGCTGTTAGACGAAAGCTTCTTGACATTAACTTCCTCTTATTTATGTCTCAGAACTTGATTCAGTGGCTGCAGAGACTCTGCTTCAGTATACATGAATCCAGAGCTCGGTAAGATACATGCATGTTGAGTTATTGATTAAAGGGTCAGATGTCTTAAGTCCTATAATTGTCTTTTAGCAATAATGTGGTCTGTTTAGTGTGACCTCTGCTGGAGAAATGCAGTGATGAAGTTTGAAAAATAACATGATGCAATAAAGAAACTTTTTGGAATTGTTAGCCTATTTTCACTATAATCTGTGTTGGCTTTTTATTTTGCACATCGTTCAGTCTATTTCCTTTCTCTCAGGTGAAAAGAGGACTTGGACTGGATCTTTATGTGAAGATGGAAAGCATTTATTGCTTGATGTTTAAGAGCTGATGTTGCTGTAATTTGAATAAACTATTGACATGAAACCAGTGTTCTCATTGTGTTAAACAATAGGCTTGAATTTTAATTCAACAACACCTGGTTGGCCCTCAGTAAAATACAGACTTTTTAGTCTCAGTGTTTTAATGGCTTGGCTTTCAATATTATCTGACTTGGACTTGAACCACATCAGGTGACTGTAGTTTTACTCAAAATTTACTGCAAAGAGTTCTGCTCTGAAATGAACAACGGACTTGACAAAATATAGGGAACATCAGATTTGGGTCTGATTGCATCACAGCAGCTTGAAATGAGAACCTGCCATCAGCAACCCTGTTACTCTGGAAAATCACTGTCAGGTTTGAACTAAATCTACATACATTTACTGAGTTGTAAAGCAGTCTGGCTGCTGTAAATAATGAAGTGGCTGGTGAGTGTTTATCATGCTTCTATTAGATTTATTTTTATTGTATAGCACCTTTCAGAACTCAAGTCATTCAAAAAATGGCAATTTAGCTAGCTTAGGTGTAAAGTCACTGACTTTTCAGAACATGTTTCAACAATCAGAATTGGTAGCTCTGTTCCTGGCTCTTCATCGGAATCTAATGAGCAAGATGAGCAACTCCAAGTCAGCCCTGGCAATAAAGTTGAATCAACTTAAATTGAAGTCTAAAGCTCAAATGCGTCTGTTTCAGGAAAATGTCTTTAACAAGTTTGGACTGGTGAATACTTTACGTTGTGTGTACTCTCCTTCCACTACTTAATGACTGAGTGAGCTCGTGATTTTATCTTAGAATTGTTTAACAGTTGCGCTCTCTGCAGCTGGCAGAGCAAAGCATTTTATATAGTTGGCTGTAAATATAGGGACAAATGGCAAACGGAGCATGTTTCTTAAGGCTGTAATCACCTCACTAGTAATGGGTAGATGAGGCTTCATAAAGCGTTTCAGCACATTCCTCAAACTAGCAAAACAGCAACACTGTGTAGACACAGTGTTGCTGTTTTGCTCCATACTGACACCTGCTGGACCTTAAATATCATTGCAGGCAACTTACTTGACACAACAGACACTGATTTAATGACCTAGTCATTCTTGTATACACTGTAAGGTATTGTACTTTCTATGGAATCATTTTATATCTTTTACATATTGTAGACATCTTTAAAATATATTGTGAATGACATTAAGTGAAAATTAAACAAAGTATTCTGAATATCACCCATTTAAATGTAATTGACTCAGAGTTTGTTATAAATTTCTATTCAAAAAAATAAGTTTTTGCATTCAGTTTATTGCGTGTTTTTTTTGGGGGGGGGGGGGTTTGACACCATTTCCCCAGTTTTGGAAAACTGACAGGCATAGATGAAGCTGGGGTACACAAAAAATGTAAAGCCAGGTGGAAAAGGTCATCCTATTCCCCCAGTACGTTAAAGGATCCTCTGATCTTGGAATGTTTCTCTTTGACACTCTCCTCAATACTAAGAGGTTGGCAGTCCTCTATAATACAATTCAGGACTGCCTGATCCAGAACGGTCTTCCTAGATGCTTGTTTTCAAAATAATAACACACATTAATACAAAAAAAAAAAAGATGATAAAGCTGTTCAGTGTCTATATAGGTTTACCTGTGTTCATTCTCGGTGTGTTTGTCTCCTCATTTTCATGTTTGGCTCTGTAATGCCTAAACACTGAGGTGTTTATGTTTGTGTAAGAAATGCAGAACAGATACGACATTTAACCTGCATAAAATGAAATAAATAATTTACACTGCAAGTCTCATCGCTGATGGATTACACTGAAACAAAGACAGACAAACTATTTGCAGTTAAAAGATCAAAATGATCCCACACAGCAGAAACATTTCTTTTTCTTTCGGGCTCCATTTTGTTATGGAGAGATGTGTAATTTTTTTTTATTTGTTTGTTGTTGTTTTTTTTTTAATCTTTGCGAGAGTAATTTCGTGTTGTTGTTTTGGTGACTCATTCCGTTGGCGGATGCGGATTCGGTACCTTTTAAACACAGTTTGGCGCGTTGGAAATGAGCGATACAGCAGCTGTATCGATCACGTGACTTTTTCTTAAAGCGACACACGCACCGATACAGGTTTCACTCTGTGAGCTTGATATATGCGCCTGTGCGTTAGTGTTGCTGGACCCATCACTACACCTCACATTCTTTTCAGATGAGCGTTGAACAAAAGTCACCAATATTGTCTGATGGTGTAAATAAAAAGAGGCAATGCACGTGTATCTTATTGCCTCTGCTGCAGAAACATGATTCAACATAGTGAAGGCCTTCACTATGTCGAATCAACTATTAAACAAGGTATTTAATTTATCTACCGGTAGATAAATTAAATACCTTGTTTAATAGTTGGAGAAAAACTCAGAAGTTTAGGAGGAATAGTGGAAACATTGTCTAAGTTTGTTGAATAAGGAGCTATGACACAAAAGGAAACGGGAACACCACAGGGATAGACCATGCAGAGCATTAGTATGACAGAGGAGTATGCTCAGGAACAGGGTGAGATAAAAGCAAGTGATCATGTATATTCTTTAAATCAAATCAAATCAAAATTTATTTATATAGCACATATTAAAACAACAGTGTTGACCATAGTGCTTCACAGTCAGTAAAAGCATGATACAATAAAAAAAAACAATAAAAGAGGACAGCAAACAATAGGTAACAACACAACAAGCTAGACCAGCCAACTAGACAGAATCAAAAGCCAAAGTAAAAAAATAAGTTTTAAGATGTGATTTAAAAGACTGGATAGACTCGGCAGTACGAATATGGACAGGGAGGTTATTCCAGAGTCTGGGTGCCACGGATGCAAAGGCCCGGTCACCTCTCGACTTCATTCGAGACCTAGGTTGTGCTAGGAGCCTGTGGTTGGACGATCTAAGTGCTCTGTTGGGATTGTATAAGTGGAGTAGTTCAGAGAGATAGGTGGGCGCTAAATTATTCAGAATATTAAAAGTGAACAAAATAATTTTAAAATCTATGCGATATTTAACAGGGAGCCAATGTAATTTGGCTAAAATTGGAGTTATGTGTTCATGGATTCTCGTACCTGTTAAAAGACGCGCAGCTGCATTTTGAATTAACTGAAGCCGGCAAAGAGAAGAGTGTTGGAGGCCCGAGTAGAGGGAGTTACTATACAGGGAGTGCAGAATTATTAGGCAAATGAGTATTTTGTCCACATCATCCTCTTCATGCATGTTGTCTTACTCCAAGCTGTATAGGCTCGAAAGTCTACTACCAATTAAGCATATTAGGTGATGTGCATCTCTGTAATGAGAAGGGGTGTGGTCTAATGACATCAACACCCTATATCAGGTGTGCATAATTATTAGGCAACGTCCTTTCCTTTGGCAAAATGGGTCAAAAGAAGGACTTGACAGGCACAGAAAAGTCAAAAATAGTGAGATATCTTGCAGAGGGATGCAGCAGTCTCAAAATTGCAAAGCTTCTGAAGCGTGATCATCGAACAATCAAGCGTTTCATTCAAAATAGTCAACAGGGTCGCAAGAAGCGTGTGGAAAAACCAAGGCGCAAAATAACTGCCCATGAACTGAGAAAAGTCAAGCGTGCAGCTGCCAAGATGCCACTTGCCACCAGTTTGGCCATATTTCAGAGCTGCAACATCACTGGAGTGCCCAATAGCACAAGGTGTGCAATACTCAGAGACATGGCCAAGGTAAGAAAGGCTGAAAGACGACCACCACTGAACAAGACACACAAGCTGAAACGTCAAGACTGGGCCAAGAAATATCTCAAGACTGGTTTTTCTAAGGTTTTATGGACTGATGAAATGAGAGTGAGTCTTGATGGGCCAGATGGATGGGCCCGTGGCTGGATTGGTAAAGGGCAGAGAGCTCCAGTCCGACTCAGACGCCAGCAAGGTGGAGGTGGAGTACTGGTTTGGGCTGGTATCATCAAAGATGAGCTTGTGGGGCCTTTTCGGGTTGAGGATGGAGTCAAGCTCAACTCCCAGTCCTACTGCCAGTTTCTGGAAGACACCTTCTTCAAGCAGTGGTACAGGAAGAAGTCTGCATCCTTCAAGAAAAACATGATTTTCATGCAGGACAATGCTCCATCACACGCGTCCAAGTACTCCACAGCGTGGCTGGCAAGAAAGGGTATAAAAGAAGAAAAACTAATGACATGGCCTCCTTGTTCACCTGATCTGAACCCCATTGAGAACCTGTGGTCCATCATCAAATGTGAGATTTACAAGGAGGGAAAGCAGTACACCTCTCTGAACAGTGTCTGGGAGGCTGTGGTTGCTGCTGCACGCAATGTTGATGGTGAACAGATCAAAACACTGACAGAATCCATGGATGGCAGGCTTTTGAGTGTCCTTGCAAAGAAAGGTGGCTATATTGGTCGCTGATTTGTTTTTGTTTTGTTTTTGAATGTCAGAAATGTATATTTGTGAATGTGGACATGTTATATTGGTTTCACTGGTAAAAATAAATAATTGAAATGGGTATATATTTGTTTTTTGTTAAGTTGCCTAATAATTATGCACAGTAATAGTCACCTGCACACACAGATATCCCCCTAACATAGCTAAAACTAAAAACAAACTAAAAACTACTTCCAAAAACATTCAGCTTTGATATTAATGAGTTTTTTGGGGTTCATTGAGAACATGGTTGTTGTTCAATAATAAAGTTATTCCTCAAAAATACAACTTGCCTAATAATTCTGCACTCCCTGTAGTCCAATGGCTTTGCTTTGGAAATCTGACGCAACTGGTAAAAGCTGTTTTTTACCACAGTGGACACCTGTTTCTCAAGTTTAAAAGAGCCATCCAGGAACACTCCGAGGTTTCTTACAGTGGGCGAGAGATGGCTAGCGAGAGGGCCAAGGGCATCAGCTAACTGGTCTTTAACATGTCTGCCACATAGATTTGTGGAAATTCATCAAATCTGACAAAACAGCAGGCTCAGAGTGAGGCCTTTCTATCTTTTTTTTTTTTTTACATTATATCCAATCTACA
This sequence comes from Maylandia zebra, assembly GCF_041146795.1. Taxonomy (NCBI): domain Eukaryota; kingdom Metazoa; phylum Chordata; class Actinopteri; order Cichliformes; family Cichlidae; genus Maylandia; species Maylandia zebra. The sequence continues at coordinate 19,026,881 of NC_135176.1, read as the reverse complement.
TGTTTAGGGTTGGGACTCCAGTCTTATGTATTACATTGTCAATATATAAAAGAGGGTGTGTGCTGCACATGTCACATCTTGCAATTTCAAGGAGGGATCAGTTGGTTGTCACCGTGCACAGGTAATAATCTCTGTTCCTTTCAATGATAGCTCTCACACGGAGTTAGGTGTCTCTGAATTATTATTATTTTCCTTGCACCAGAATCTGTCGGAAGACTTTGATCATCATCATGGCTAAATCTGAAACTTGTCTCGTCAACTTGCATTACCAGGATGGCAGCGAGGGAAGCCCCTCCAACCCTGCCAAGTTCAAAAATCAGGACTTCGCTCAGATAAAAGCTGACTGCCTCCGGAAAGGAGAACTGTTTGTGGACAATGAGTTCCCACCAAACGGTCTTTCTTTGGGTGACCTGCCTGATATGAGTTCCTCACAGGAGAGTGAAGTGAAATGGCTTCGACCAGCAGTAAAATCATTTTAATTATATTTATTTTTCTTTCACTTCGAAATCTGATGGATTGTTAGTTAGCGTTTCTGTACAGTAGGAAAACAGATTCTTTTTACATGATTGTCAGCATATTTTTCTCCACTGTCTTTTCAAGGATTTATTGAGAAAACAAGGAAAGAAGGATCAGCCTGCTTTCAGTAAAGATGGTATGTCACGATTTGACTTTGGACAAGGCGACGTGGGTAAGCAAAACTTTCTTGCCTATAGCTAATGACAATGACAAGTATGTTCCACATCTTGGGAGAACTATTAGTTTCCTCCTTTTAACAGGTAACTGCTGGTTTTTGTCTGCAATATCTGCGCTGACCTTCCAAGAAAATCTGATGGCACAAGTTGTGCCAATGGACCAGTCCTTTGAGAACTATGCAGGAATATTTCACTTCAGGGTAACAAAGGATTAATAAATGTGTCTAAAGAATACTGTCACAAAACAGAAACACAACACATTGTGGTTAATTATTTCAGAGGTGGTGAGTAACGAAGTACAAATACTTTATTACTGTACTTAGAATTTTTAGGTATCAGTACTTTACTTGAGTATTTCTTTTTCTGACAACTTTTTACTTTTTAAACAAATATCTATACTTTCTACTCCATACAGTTTCCAAACAGCCTCGCTACTTTTGTTTTAACATATTTGAGGTGAGTAATTGTTTCACGTCACTGCAAGTCTTGGTGATTGTGGCTCAAGAGTTGGCCGTTCATCTTATAAGTGGAAGGTTGCCAGTTCGAGCCCCGGCTCCGACAGTCTTGGTCATTGTGTCCTTGGGCAAGAGACTTCACCCGTTGCCTACTGGTGGTGGTCAGAGGGCCTGGTGGCGCCAGTGTCCGGCAGCCTCGCCTCTGTCAGTGCGCCCAGGGCAGCTGTGGCTACAATGTAGCTTGCCATCACCTGTGTGTGAATGGGTGGATGACTGAATGTGTAAAGCACTTTGGAGTCCTTAGAGACTAGTAAAGCGCTATACAAATAAAGGCCATTTACCATTCAAACATCAAACTGATTTGAGCTTAAACAGTAACACATGAAAGATAATCCCTTTCCCCAGTACAAGGGGAACAGTGTTTTTTTATGCTGTGAAACCTGCTGAAAAACAAGCTGAGGCAGATTTGCTGTGTTATTCAAAGGTGGCTTGAAAAAACTTTGCAGGTCAGTGCAGGATAAACAGGTTAGTTTGCTTTACTGTCATGGATGGATGATGATCAAATCACCACAGCCTGAACTATCACTGAATGGAGCTCTTAATAGAAATTATTGTGAGTTGTGATTCTTTTCTCCACTCTGAGCCATTAAAACTGATTTTAGGCCCTACATCAGGGGTGGGCAATTCCAGGCCCTGAGGGCCGGTGTCCTGCAGGTTTTAGATCTGCAGGTGGGTCAACACACCTGAATCACATGATTAGTTCGTTACCAGGCCTCTGGAGAACTGCAGGAGCTAATTTAGCCATTTAAATCAGCTGTGTTGGTTCAAGGATTCATCTAAAACCTGCAGGGACACCGGCCCTTGAGGCCGGGAGTTGCCCACCCCTGCCCTACATGCTGAATCTCACTTTAACCTCTTGCCGACTTATTTTCTGTTTAGAGGCAAAGTCACGCCTACAATCTAGGCAACAAAAAATGTAGGTGTTTGTATTTTCCTTCTGTTTCTCTGCTGATGTTCAGCTTATCCTAGAAATGTCCTCCAAAGAGCTACATTTTACTTTCTTACTTTATTACTTTTAAAAAGAAAGTGAAGAAGTGGAGTCAGTACATCAACCTTTACTGGAGTATTTTTTAACACTAGTATCTTTACTCCTAGTACAGAAATCTAATCTAGATCAAAGTACAGAATCTCGGTACTTTTGCCACCTCTGATTGATTCTTAGCTGTCCTCTCTGTTTCAGTTCTGGAGGTTTGGAAAGTGGGTAGATGTTGTCATTGATGACAATCTGCCAACGATCAAAAAGCAGTTACTGTTTGTGTCCTCGAAATGTGGAAATGAGTTCTGGGCTCCTCTGCTGGAGAAGGCATATGCCAAGTAAATAATCATCTCTCACACTTTCATGTAAATCAGTTTAGAAGGTCACATTTCTGATATGAATGTCATTGATTTAAAAATGTTTCTCCTTCTGGGTGCCTCCTTCAGAGTTTGTGGCTCGTATGCAGACATGCATGCTGGGTTTCCATCAGAGGCCTGCAAAGATTTCACTGGAGGTGTAAACCAGACTTACAACCTGAAGGAGATGAACTCAGCTGGCCATGGTGATCTTTGGCTCACATTAAACAGAGCAACTAGGTGCCAATCACTGATTTGTTGTTGGACTTACCACGAAGAGGTAAAAAACAGACAAACAAAAAAACCCCAACAAAAATCAATAACAATAGATTAAAAAAAAACAACCCTTGTTCTGTCTTTTTCAGGGTGCTTTGGTCTCTGACACTGGATTGGTGAATGGCCATGCCTATTCCATCACAGGTGTCACTAAGGTAAACCAAGGAGCTAGAAATTTGCATTCAGCATAGGAAAAGAGTGAAAACAAGAGCCAAGAAAACTTAATTGCAAAAATTTTGATAGTATCAATGAATGTGATAATGTGATACCATTACTGAAGCATTTCCAATACCTGATGTCTTCACTTCATTATTTCATCTGAAGGTGGAATTAAACGGCTCCAAAGTACGACTGGTGCGAGTCATGAACCCATGGGGCCAACAGGAGTGGAACGGAAAATGGAGCGACAAGTACTTGACTTAATTAAACAACAAACAACGTCCATATATCGCTGACAATGACACAATTTGTACTAGCGTTGCACCTACACATAATCAACTCACAGTGTTATGATAAATAGACAGACATAAAACTGAAAAAAAAAATAGTAATTATAATTTAATCAGAAGCTGTGTATGCAAACCTACAACAGGCAGTTCAAGAATTTCTAAACATAAGATAAACAGTATAGCTGGAACAATAAGTGGTCAACAAAAGAGAGAGAGAGAAAACATAGGTATGCTGTGCAAAATGAAAATGGCCAGACATCCACAGAGAACAATAGCGGTGGATGATCACAGGATGCTTTCTAATATAAAGAAGAACAACTTATGAACTTCCAGCCAAATTAAAAACAGTGACAAACACTCTCACATATTGAAGGGGAGTTTTCAGCACAGTGCAAAATATCTATCGACCTCAAGAACAGAAATGCTGTATGTGTAGTATATATATATATATAGTATATAAAATATATCTGTTTTGCAGCATTAAAGTCTGTCATTAACTTATTTGTTTCGTGTTCTCAGGTCAGATTTGTGGGACAAAGTAAGTCCAGAAGTTCGAAAAAAGTGTTTCAACCATGACGACGGAGAGTTCTGGTAAATTCTAAATTTTGCACACTGATTACTCTCAATATTTTAAAAAAGCTTTTAAAAACTCAAAAACAAAAAATCATATGATCATTTTGATGCATTACCAAAGAGTTTACATCTTATTATTTATTGGTTGATATTTTATGTATATATATATATATATATTAAATCTCTATCTGCTCATCTGTCTGCCAGGATGCAAATGGAGGACTTCTGTTCCTATTTTGCTTACGTATCCATCTGCTGTGAGACCCCTAACTTTCTTGATGGAGACTTAAAATGTCAGTGGAATTGCATGATTTACGATGGCAGCTGGGTAGCAGGGAAATCTGCAGGTGGCAATGTGAAACACTGTAAGACAAGTTCACTCCTATCTAAACTTTAACTATCACTAAAATAATAATATAGTTATTACATATTTATTTTATCTGTGCAAACACAAAACCCACCATAAATTTCTAAAACCTGTAACTAACAAATAAACTGTTTCCTCTCTGTAGCCACCTTTGCAACAAACCCTCAGTATCGCATTCAAGTGACTGTTATAGACAAGAAGGAGCCGGGAGACAAAAACATCATGCTCTCCCTGATGCAGAAACCTCATCAGGGAAATCGCAATGAGATACGCCTCCACCGAACTAGACTTACCATCTATAAGGTATTCATTCTCAATGTGCTTCCTTTAATTTAAATAATTGTTAAATACTGCAACTGAATACTGAAGGACAAGAAACCAAATCTTTAAAATAATTGTATCACCCTGTTATGAAGACATGAGTACTTACCTAATTGAGCAGCTGAGTTAGTAAGACAATAATAATGAAAAAATGTCTTCGCTGATTTCACATTCATTAAAGTTACTATGGAAAATGGTTCCTGTGAAACAGTTTAATGAAGTTATTCTTACCATTTTCCAATTAACAGATTCCACCAGGGGTAAGTGCAAACAATAACAAATATATGAAACTTTGACTGTGCACCGAAAGTAAATTCAGCATTTTAATAACTTTAATAACAATGTACACTGAGACTCAGGAGAGTTTTTCACTATAGATATTCCTTTATATTTCTGCCAGACTCCAAAACGACGCCTGCAACAGGATTTCTTTCAGAGGAACAGCCCTGTGAAGGCAGAAAAGACTTACAGGTCTGAGCGAGATCACATTGAACTCCACAGTCTGGAACCTGGAGAGTATGTGATCATCCCATCCACCAAAGAACCCAACATCACTGCAGATTTCGCTCTCGCTGTCTACACCAAGACTGATGAATAATATCATGTAAAGAATCCTTCACATAATGAAGGATTAATATGATTAACTCAGGATAATAAAATACATGAATTATTTATTTAACAAATGACACCATAGGGTAATTTCCTATTTGTTAGCCAGACATGAGCTGTGTTATCTCTGCTAGTGGTGCCGCAGAGTGGACCAGAAGCAAAGTTTGGACCCGGAAACAGCTAATGATGTCAGACTTAAAACTTACTTATGGGGACAAAATGCCCATCCCCACAAGTTTGAAGGCATTTTTGAGAGTCAAAATGGGGTTTTATTGTTTGGGTTACGATTTGGTTATAGTTAGGTTTAGGCCGAGGGTTAGGATTAGACATTGTTCAGTGTTGATCATTGGTTTTCTGAACACAAAGTGAGAATAAATTTGTCAAGAACTGACTTGATCAGTTCAATTATCTCACAGTTTCGAACTTTGTTCAGGTGTCTCAAAGTGAGCTGGTTGAAATCCATCTGAAGACATGCTTTTGTGACCCATGAAGAGTAATATTTCAAACTCCGCCACTCTGTGTTCCTCAGCCACTGCCTCGTTTGAGTTTTGGACGAAATGCATTCTGAGATATTGCATTTCGTCATTTTGAGCTGATTGGAGACCAAAACCGCCAATCAGATTTTTTTGCATCCAAGTCTGTGATTGGCTGGTTTTGTGGCACAAATATAACGGTGTACAGAAAGAGTTGAACGCACATGGGCAGTAATGTTGAGAGCGCAAGCAACACATTGCGAGCAAGCGCAAATGCAAAAACTGAGCGAGAGGGGCTGCTTTTGTGTGTGTGTATGGATAATAGCAAACACTGAAATAAATTTTTTGCACGCAGCAATGAATTTTGTTCATTCAAATTTAACTTTTCTTCGCTCAAAATAAATTTCTCCTCAAAATGCAACACTTGCACCTGCAAACTTATTTTACGTGCGCTCAAAATATTTTTTACGTGCGCTCAGAATAGTGGCACAAAAATAACGCCATAGGAAACTGCAGTCATTGTGCTTTCGATTATACTCGGAACTCTGAAATTCTGCCTTCTGAGTAGGAAGATGTGGGTAATTCCAGAGTGCAGATGAGCTGCATAAAGGGCTGGACTGGGTCAAAAAAATCGGTCCGGGCATTTTGACTAGAGACCGGCCCGCCCTTATAGGAAAAACCATAAAGCCTTTGAATGAAAACATACACTGTTGTGACAGTGATGTACACTGTCTTGTTTATATATGTGAATCTATCTAATAAACTTAAACCTACACCACCCTCCCTATTCTGGTATTCTAAACAGTACTTAGCCAAAACTGCTTCATCGACTTAACTTCCTGAACTATCTACAACACATGAGAATAAGAAAGAAAAGTATTTCTTTCTGCTCCCCCTTTTCCCTCTTAATGAAAAAAAGCATCCTGGTGTAAGTTGTCTCTTAGAAACAGTTCTTAACAGTTCTTAACTTCCCTTCAACCCATTCATATCACCTTATATCACCTCATATATCCTTTTTTTTTTCTGTCCCATTTGGTTCTTTAGCCGTCAGAATTGTTGTTGTTGATGCCCAATGGATTTACTTTACTAAGTGGATCACCACGGCCTTGCCGTATTGGTCCATTTTATCAACCTCTGTTGTTATTATTTATTTTATTTTATTTTCAGTTGTTACAGACATGACTGGGGGATAGGAAAGGGAGAAAGAAAGTTGAAGGAAAAGAAAAACAGAAGGGAAGAGGGACAGTGAGAAAGGGCACTTAAAAAGAGAAAGAAAAAAAATCTCCTGGATCACCTGTTGAGAGAAAAAGAAGAGAAAACAAGCAAAAAAAGAGAGAGCAGCATAATAAACACAACACCATTGCATTAATCTAGCTAAGTGTAAACAGCAGAAAATACTAAATATTGAATATTGTTGTGCAGCACGCAGGACCAACAGCGCACAATGTGTTTTGAGGTAGCAGCCAAGAAAGGTGTAGTTTATGTCTATGGACAGTGAACACCCGTGTGTACACCTGTGTGGATCAGCGCGTTTGTATTCAAAAGGTTTTCCCATGTAACGGTCTGCTAGAGGGTGTAGAGGGCCATAGCCCTGTCCCCCAGGGCATGAAGCAGGCATGGAGGAGATCCAGGCTCCAGACATCCAGAAGCCCCAGAGTGCGAGAGCCCAAGGAGGCCCACCGGAGGGGCATCCGTGTCACCCTCCTGGGAAGAGCTGAGAAGAGTCCCAGATGAGGGGTCACCCAGCAGCCACGGAGCAGAAGCCAGAGGGGGCTGCACTGGCGTGCCCGCCGGCTCTGCTGGCAGCCAGCTGTACCAGAGTGAACCGTAGGGCCCCCTACGTGCTGGAAGAGGCCTTACCGAGCAACAGGCGCCAGGCCCCGCCAAGTAGCCACCGGGAGTGAGCTGGTACATACCTGAGCGCCCAGCCCCGAACACCAAGAACCACCAACGCACCGACCCCTGAGGGCATCAGCCACCGGCAGGGAGTGTGGTGAGGGGAGATAGGCCTCCATACTTTGGGGGGCCTGGGAGTTCCCAGAGAGGTGGAGTCTAAGACCTGACCTGACATATGGACAAAGACAAACAGGCACACACAGACACAAACATGCATTCCCACCCTCATGCACACATATACAAATACTCAGCACTCACCCAACGTAAGGATAGACACAAATTGACATTGCACACACAATCACACTCCCCAAACATACTCTATACCCCGGGTCCAGGTACCCTCGCCCCCAGAGGCAGAAACGGCACCTAGACCCAGGTGATGTTACCCCCGTGTTTCGATTTCCGAGGTAAGTCGAACGCAACACATGAAGTAACGAATAACAATCCTATCTAAATCCCAGTAACGATTAACGCGTTCCTGATTTTGGCATAATAACTAGTTACCGTGCTCATCACCACAATAATAACGTAGTTACTGTAATGTTACTTAATAACGCGTTAGTCCCTACAGTGGTCATATAATTTGATGTGTCAGTTTTGGTCTCTATTTTACACTACTGCTCTCTTGTAGATCTGTAACAAAGACAAGGAGAAAATCCCTGACGATGATCCCAACCATGCCTTGTTTAAACTCTACGCTGCCCATATGGAAAAGAAATAGTAAAAACTTATATGTGATTACTCATGAAAGTGGCGACTTTCATGAGTAAATCATATAAGGCTTACATGATTTACTCATGAAAGTGGCCACTTTCTCATTACTTTCATTGCTTTAGTAAGTATCCAAAACATACAAGTTTCATTATATAATTTTTCAAGGGATCTTATATCTGTTTCACTCTTATATGCTCTTATTATCCTGACTGAAGTTTGGTCCGTTTACAACATCCTGCCATGCAATTGCATTTGTCCCTAACCACCAGAAACCCTCACGTTAACTTTTATGGAGTGGAAAAAAGTTAGTGTTCGTCCTTCAGCTTCACTGTGCTAATGTTATGCTAATGTAGCTGTTTTGCTAACAATCACATAGGACGTCATTATATACCAGCTAGTCCAATTTCAGTAACACTACAAACATCACTGCTGTTTAGTTTTCCCTCTTCATTTATGTTAGAAGTGATAGCAGAGTTGTACATTTTATTCTCTCAGTTAGAACATGGCATATCATGTTTAGGTCGAAACTAGCGAGCTAACTTCCTGCTAACTTCTAACTCCGTTGAATTTAATAAATTCTGTTTTCATGGATGTCTGGATGTTAAACTTAATTGTTACACCTGGTAAAGCAGCAACGCTGATCATTTTATTAAAAATGAAAGAACTTAGACAGTTTTTAACTCTCAGTGATGCCGCAGTGTTTGTTTGACTTGGGACCTGAAGAAGACAGAGTTTTGGACACAGATTCCTCCACAAGGCTCCTGACTACGTCAGCCATAATACTCCGACAATCCATCAAGCAGTGCGCCTTCATAGCTTACCAAAGTCGTACTAAAACATTTTTGACAGATTTCTGCGCGCCGTGTACTACATAAAATCGGTTCAAGGTCAGTAAGCACAACCAGAATTCATACATGAGGCACACTGTCGATTTTTGAAAGAATTAAAGGACTTTAAGTGTGCCTTATAGTGTTTAAAATACGTTATAAAGAAGAAAAGAATATATCACGATCAGTGTTGGGACTAACGCGTTATTAAGTAACGCGTTACAGTAACGCGTTACAGTAACTACGTTATTATTGTGGTAACGAGCACGGTAACTAGTTATTATTCCAAAATCAGGAACGCGTTAGTCGTTACTGGGATTTAGATAGGCTCGTTACTCGTTACTTCGTGTGGTGGCTATTGCGGAGCTTTCACAGATTCAGTAACATTAGCAAGTGGTGGAGGCCAGCAGGTGGAGGAGGGGAAGGGGACGCAGGAGGAAAAGAGACCCGAGGCGACCACCGGTCCAAGTGTGAACTGAACTTCAGGTAAGAAGTTATGACCTGCAGTCTCTCTGGGTCAGATATAAACCAAGTTTAGGTGGAGTTTATTTTCGTTATGCTGACTTTTTCCGTACTGCGTACTAGCTAGCATGACGGAGTTTCTATACAGCTGGGTGGTGCTATGAAGTTAATGATGTTAAACTTTATTTTGTTCATAAGTTATTAGAGTTGCCAACCGTCCCGTCTGGTATTCAGAGAAAATATTACGCGTTTCTTATTGAGGTGAAAAGGAACAGTTTGTCCCGTAATTCAGCTACAGTGAAAAAGGCACAAAGCTGGAGTTATTCTGTGTCTTTGCTGCACAGCTGCCTCTTCTTCTCTCATTCTCCCCCCTCCCTCTTCTGTTTCTACTTCAATCCTGAAACTGATCAATGATCAGCTGATTGGCTCTCTTGTTTGTTTATCGCCCACTTTGCGCCAGAAAGAGGAAACCAGCCGATGTCGTGTTAAACAACAGCAGCACGTTTAAGCTTGATCAGCTGTTGTTAGAATTTATTTAATATTAATTTCTACTACCAGCTGGTGTTGGCTGGAGCCACAGCTGCAAAAAAGCTGCTGGTCATGATATCGTTTGGTTATCTGGTGAGAGGGAAACATGAAGATGAAACCAGGAGATGTCCTTACTGGATCATCAGAGCTGAACAGGTGATGGAGAAACAGGTTTACCTTTTAGGTGACATGAATGAGTTGAAGGGAAGTTATGAACTGTTTCTGAGAAACAATTAACACCAGGATCCTTTTTTAGGTAGCTAACAGCTGGTAACTGTGCAGTTGCGGATCTAGCAAAGTTTTGCCAGGGGGGCCAGGTAGGGCATTAACAGGGAGCGGTGGGCTCAAGGAAATACTTTTCTTTCTTATTCTCATTTAAAATGTCTAGCTTTTAAAAAATAATTATCTGAATCTTACAACAAACGATTGATAGATTGATACATATATACCATCAAGACAGTGAACATCACTGTTACAACAGCGTTTGTTGTGAGGCTTTATGATTTTTCCTATAATGGTGGGCTGGTCTCTAGTCAAAAATTTTTTGTCCCAGTCCAGCCCTGTATGCAGCTCATCTTCAGTCTGGTGTTACCTACATCTTCCTATTCAGAAGGCAGAATTTCAGAGTTCTGAGTACAATCGAAAGCACCACGACTGCAGTTTTTGTGTTGGATGTAAAGGGCGCACATGACGCTGTGACGTAGGATAGAATCATGGCAGCAGTCAATGACGGTCCAGGCGTGGGATTTCTCTCGTGGAAATATGCACATTATCTTTTCCTTTCTATTGGTAGGTGGCACAGTGCACTTGTGGCAAGTAAGCAAGCTAGAAGACTGGCAAAGTTATGGAAGAAACACATTAACAAGAGAATTCTGAGTAAAACCAAAGTTACTTTCCCTAGTAACTAGTTACTTTGAAAGTAACGAGTAACTTGAAGTAACTGAGTTACTTTTGATAGAAGTAACTAGTAATGTAACTAAGTTACTAATTTAAAGTAACTTACCCAACACTGATCACAATATATATTGTTACCGCACATGCTTCAAATTATACCGTGATTTGGATTTTAGGCCATATCGCCCAGCCCTATGCTGCACCCAAAATGATCAAAGTTGATTATGAAACTGACAGCTGGCCACATTTCTACTAGAAATAAGAGCTTTTTGTAAGATATCCTTAACCTGCACAGCTCGACCAAAGGATGACAACGACCTTCGCTGAATTCTCAATTTTCTGGAAGAAGATTCAAGAATACAAAGTAATGCAGCAAGTATAGCCTCCAAGGTTTAGGTGGAATTTAATTATTTCTCCAACTTTTAGAGATTTTTTTCCTCAAAAGAACAGTCGCAGTTTAAAAATGAGATATGTTCAAACTACTGTTTGCTTCTAAATGTAAGTTCATTCTGTTTGTAGAATCTCTTTCATCACTCTGATGTCAATGAAAATGGATCCCTGTCTGACGATGAGCTCCAGAAGGCAATTGAAGCTGCAGGTAACACTAATTATTGTCACACGTTAACACATTTAAGTGTAGTAACACATACGAAACTTAATTTGGGTTATAACTGGAGAACTCCTCACTTTCTACTCGTGTCTTTACCAGGAATGGATGTGAATGGTGGCATTGTGGGGCTAATGATGTTTTGGTATTCAGGCTTCTCCACCACCTCTTTGGAGGAGTTCATCACTGTCATGTTGCGTCTGGACAGGATGTCAGGTAAGTGACATGGCAACCACACATCACATAATTTAAAAGAATAAACACACATCATTTATCTATTTTAAAATGCGCTTAGACTGCATGGGTCTTTTCTCCACAGACATTTTCAAGAGCAAATCATCTGATGGAGTGATCCACCTGACATGGGATGAGGCAAGTATATTTCCGTAATTTCCATACATTTTTTAAAATGTAAATATGCAGTTTCTTTTGATAAGTGTTACTATTGTCATTTACAATTGTGTGTAATATGCAAGTGTGACAGTTTTTAAAGTGTAAACAAAACTAAACAACATTCATACACAATGGTCATTAGTTATACTTGCAAGTATTGGGTTTCATCCCCTTTTTTCCTCAGAATTGCTTTAATTCTTTTTTGGTTATTTCTCAAATATTTTGGTCCATGTTCATATGATAGCATCACACATTTACACATCCATGATGTGAATTTACGATTCCACCATTTCCAGATCTGTTGACTGTGACGGCCAACTGAGTACAGTGAACTCACAGTCATGTTTGGGAAACCAGTTTGGGATGAGTTTTGTCACATGATGTGTTATCTTGTTGAAAATAGCCATCAGAAAACAGTTATTTTGCGGCCTAAAGGGATGGACATGGTCAGCAGCAATACTCATGTGGGCTATGGTGTTGAAGGGATGCTTAAGGGTCCAGCAGACTGAACCATTAACACAAGGTAGAATGGGTCCATGTTTTTTGTGTTGTTTATGACCTACCATCCATATATAAAGATTGTAGTGTGGCGGACCACCAGGTGGCTCCACTCACACACAAGTTGAAAGGAAGTGTGGGGGTGGAGATTTTGGCGCTGACTATATGTGAAGTTCTGTCAGTTAATAAAGTTGTTGGAGTGAGACACTGAGACCTCTCCTGTCGTTGTTACATACCTCCACATTGGTGACCCCTGTAGTGAACATGCTAAGGCTCGACGACGAAGCCAGCTCTGGCCTGGAAGCATCGGCGGCCGCCGGACCTTCACCTCCGCCGATGGCTGCGTTTGCTGTGGCGCTTAAATTGCCGGATTTTTGGCTTCACGATCCTCCTTCATGGTTCATGCACGTAGAAGCTCAGTTTGCTCTTCGTGGAGTTTCAGCCGACCTCCTGCGCTGGGGTTGACAGTCTCTGGTTTTCCCCCCAGGACTACCCCCGGACCACCAACGTTTGAGCCTCCTCCTGCCTTTCCTGCTCGCCTTCACCAGCCTCGTTCACAGGATGGACCTTCCTCTGCCTGTTCTCTCCCTCCCAGGTTCAGTCGTGCGGGTCGTTTGCTTAGACCCAGGGTCCTGGACTGAATGGAGACCTGACTGTGTGTTCAAGGGGGGGTATGTGTGGCGGACCACCAGGTGGCTCCACTCACACACAAGTTGAAAGGAAGTGTGGGGGTGGAGATTTTGGCGCTGACTATATGTGAAGTTCTGTCAGTTAATAAAGTTGTTGGAGTGAGACACTGAGACCGCTCCTGTCGTTGTTACATACCTCCACAGTAGGGTATTTTTCCTTTTCTCAGCTTACAGGAGTGGTACCTGGTGAGGTATCCTTCATCTTTGGGCCGTCTGCTTCGACCTTTGAAGTGCTGTGTGTTCAGAGATGCTCTCCTGCATTCCTGAATACCTGCATACAAGTGCTGTTACTGTTGCCTTGCTATCAACTTGAAGTAGCCTGGCCATTCAAGCACCTCACTGAATACTTGGTCTTTGTGGACCATCTTGTCCAAAGATTTCGTTTTGCGGCGAAATCCAAGTAGAACAGCAGTTTCGGAAATACTCAGAACAGCCTCTCTGGTACCAACATCCATAACACATTCAGAGTCAGTTAAGTCACAAGTAAACAGAGAAAATTAATTTTACTGCATAGACATTAGCCATAACCAATGTTCCCTCTAATTTTTCACGTGTCTGAGCGAACACACAAACTCCCTGAGCAATCCCTTTGACCACTGTGAGCAACATCAGACGTGTGCACTGTGGTCACGCCGGCATCTTATCCATCCAAGTTACAGTACATGGTTTATTAAAATAATCAAATTACAGCGTTTACATTTATGTTAGACTACTTTTAATTAACTGCTTTAGCCCACTTACAATAAAAAATTATAAATAAATCTTGTTCATGAGCTGTGTATTGTGTTAACAACTAAGCTTAACAACTAAGCTGTAGTGCCTCTTCACCTCACTGTACAATACCTTGTGCAATACTTTTTGTAAATAGTCAACAGTGCAATAGACTCAATACTTGAAATGTGCAATTCACTTGTATTTTTATTTTTTATTCCTATTTATTCTATTTATCCCCTTTGTATATTTTATTTATATTTGTTTCTGTATTTATATGTGTGTGTGTGTGTGTGTGTGTGTGTGTGTGTGTGTGTGTGTGTGTGTGTGTGTGTATATATATAACAATTCTGTAACTGTAACTTTGGTCGTTGCTGTGCTTTTTTTGGAAATCGAATTTCCCAGAGGAACCCACCCAAGGGATTAATAAAGTTCTATCTTATCTTATCTTAACACTATTGGAAGTAAAAATAACTTGAACTCCAATTTCGAAAACACAACTTTTTAATAATTTTTTTTATAAACCTCTGACTTGTATTATGATAATAATAATAATGGATTGCATTTATATAGCGCTTTTCAAGAACCTCAAAGCGCTATACAATTCCACTATTCATTCACTCTCACATTCACACACTGGTGGAGGCAAGCTACAGTTGTAGCCACAGCTGCCCTGGGGCGCACTGACAGAGGCGAGGCTGCCATATCGCGCCATCTGCCCCTCTGGCCATCACCAGTGGGCAGTAGGTGAAGTGTCTTGCCCAAGGACACAACGACCGAGACTGTCCGAGCCGGGGCTCGAACCGGCAACCATACAATCGTATGAGTCTGGGAGAGAGTCTGTAACTCTCTGTCTGCAAAATACAGTATATAATGACCAATTTTGGGCAATTAATTATATAGTTACTTCTTCAAAAAAGTAACTCAGTTTGGCAAACAACAAAGTTTTTTGCAGCTATTTTTTTTTAAACGCAGCCAATGTATTTTTAAATAAACATTTCAAACTATTTACAGAACAATCAGCTGTTCTGCATCAAATCTGATGCCACACAAATTATTTGTGTCACTCCAAAAAACATTTCTGTCCACTATGAGATAAAGGAGAACACAGCCTGATACCTGCAGGCCTGACAACAGGAGATGTATCACTCCTGTAACACCTGTAACATTCAGTCGCCTCATTGTTCTGACACACACAACAAAACTATTGACTACACTGCACACTGACTACACAAGATTTGCGCTAAACGTCTCAAATCTCTCACATCTCAAAACACCACCGTCACTCCTAAAACTTCCCCCCGTTTCTTAACAACAAGATGCCACGTTGCCATATCATTTTTTGATTGGTCGACATGGTACTTTTTTGGACCAATAGGAAAGGTGGGGGGTGGAGTTTGTTTTTGCTCACAGGCTTTCGAGCCTTTTTCCTTATAAAACGCCAATTTAGCCGTTTCTTCCTGCAGTAAATATAAACAACGATAGTATTCAGGAAGAAAACCAAACATTGCATTTATTTTTATCATTACTCTGGTTTTACGTGGCCTATCAACACAATTGAAAAACTGGTATAAAGTCCACAGTTTTTCCATCAATTGTTCCGTCTGTCCTGCTCACATCTCCAATGCTTGTACACGTTGTCATTAACGTGGCTTCACTCCACATCAGCCACGCCGCTTTGCTAGCTAAAACACCGGTGTCGGCACATAAGGACGCTGTCATAGCCTGTCAATGACGTTCGCTGCGTATATACCTATCGGCTGAACTATGGGATAAGGTGGCATCGTTCTAATCCCATATGGGAGCAGCCAGTCACTTACTGACTAACACTGCAAAACATGATTGTTGAAGTATTAATTTGAATTTCAATTCAGGTTAGTTTTTTTTGTGCGCAACGCAGATTTTGGCCATAACCCTAACAAATTTAAATTGAAAAAAAAAAAGCCTCTTTTTTTTTTCTTTCAGTGGTCCATCATTTCTATGTACAACTAGACCCAACAAAATCAGGAGACTTGCTGTTACAGGAATAACGTCTTCCTTCACCAATGGGAAAGCAGGACATTTTCTGTCAGGGTGACAAGGCTGACAACATAACCCTTTTTGATTTGCTTGGAGAATCACTGTAGACCAGTTAATCTTTTGTGATCAGTCCCTTCTACCATTTTTTCATATAAATATGACTGCAACATAGCCACGTGACACCTCCACTATCTCACCATTTGTTTTCAAATAATTTCATTAAAAAGGCAACAACAATATAAACGTGGTTCAGATGGATGTACTACAAAGCAAGTTAAAACATATCCAGCTCTCTTTGCAACATCTCACTTAATAAAAACTCAGTAGGAGGTAATTGTTAGAAAGAAGTTTTTTGATAGTTTCTTTTTAACATTGATTCCAATATATGCTAATAATAGAGTTGATACACTCCTCGTTAGATATAAGCACACAGTGTGAAGGGTTAACTCAGAGGCAGGAGAGGTAAATGGCTAAACACTTACACAGTTTCAAATAGGGAGAGGCTGCTTTGACATTTTGTGAGCAGTGTTGCCAAGGGAAGCAACAGCTTTGCACATGCACAATTCATTTGCAGTTTGTAAGCATAGGGGTGAATATCTCCTGCTCCGACATAAGATAGGGGCGACTGCTGCATGAGGACTAGCTGCCACCTGCCATGTCTGGTAACAACTCGGAGTAGGGAGGAGTTTTCTCACACAGGACAAGATCCCTGATTGGAAACCCAAGACCACTGACATGCAAAAGGTCACAAGGAGAACACAGTGGAATCTGCTCACCCATAGCCAATCACAAATATTTCCCGATGTCATGTGTCTAATATATGCTTTGAGTTATGAACTGTAATTCACTTCTCTGTGTGCAAACTGCCTGACATACAGAAGTCCACAGCTTTGCAACCCAACTATTTAAATGCATAATAATAAAATAGATTATCTCCTGAACTCCTGAAAAAAACACCACATAAAGTGTATTATGACAAATAGGGATGGGAATTGAGAAGTCTGCTTGTCTAACAGTCCCACTTATCTGTTAGTGTGTCAGAGGAGGAAAATAGTGGTGCAAACAATATGCTTCTTAGTATTGGTGGTAACTCTCAAAGGCGGGTATTAAGAACCGATAAGAGTATCGGCAAGGAATTAAATCAATACGTAATATTTGTAACGGAATGAGAGTCAGAAAATTATTATCAGTTCCCATCCCTGATGACAACACTCATCAACTTTCTTAAACTGGTCTCTAGCCCAGGCTTTCTGTTTCAGGATTTGTGCATCTTCAAATCTAAGGCAGCGTTTGATACCTAATTTCCCTCTTCTGCACATAACAGGTTAATGCAGTATTGTCTACTCCAATCAGAGACCTTACAGTGTGACCAGGTCATTCAAAATCTCTTAAGTAGATAATCTAGATAGCACAGCTATGTACTATGAATAAAAGAGTTAAAGAAAATTTTTTTCATTCATTGTTAAAGTGAAAATGGTAAATGGTCTGTATTGGCTCATTGGTCTGTAATGGTCCTAAGGACCCCAAAGCGCTTTACAAAACCAGTCATCTACCCATTCACACACAGGTGATGGCAAGCTACATTGTAGCCACAGCCACCCTGGGGCGCACTGACAGAGGCGAGGCTGCCAAACACTGGCACCACCGGGCCCTCTGACCACCACCAGTAGGCAACGGGTGAAGTGTCTTGCCCAAGGACACAACGACCGAGACCGTCCAAGCCGGGGCTCGAACCGGCAACCTTCCGATTACAAGGCGAACACTCAACTCTTGAGCCACACTGTGGTGCTTACATGCGTGTTAACTCTGAATATTACCTGGTTCAGGGCAGGTTATGTGCTCAACAAATTGTATGTTACCATAGGGATCTAGTCAGGAGAAAAGAACCACTTTCATGAGGCATTCGAAGTCTGATTTTAGGCCAAACATACCTCAGTAACCCATTAATCTCCCTTTGTAGTACACCCCTCAGTTCAATGACTTAGATTAGAGGTGAGGCACAGCAGACAGCTCAAGGCCTGTGCCTCGCAGCTTTGTGGAGTTTTGTCTGCAGAGGGTCCTAGTACTGTGGAAAACGTCACGCCTCATTCCTGTACCAATGACTCCACATCCTGGAAACCCCCAAGATTACAAGCCTGTTGCACTGACTTCTCACGTCATGAAGATGCTGGAAAGACTCATCCTTGACCAGCTCTGACCTATTTTCAGGCTACATCAGGATCACCTTCAGTTCGCTGCAGGTTGATGCGTCTCTTGTGTCCTGGATTGTTGATTACCTCACAGGAGGACCACAAGATTACAATATCACCGTACGTTCTCTATCATATTGAGACTATCTCTCCACTCCGTTACATATTCCATATGTAATGAGGAGACAGTGCAATTGAAGCCAGAGTTAATTTACCAACTTGTGCATATATACACAGCACGCCTCCATTGTGGTCATGAGAGGCGACCATGATCAGTGGTCACCTCTCATGACCATGATCAATGGACATGACATAAGAATTTACATATTATTGATCAAGGAACTGACCTCCCAGCCCATTGTTCATTCAGTGGGCTGGTTTCAGTCATTATGCAAATGTATTGTTTATAAGATTGTGGAAACCTGCAGTCAGCTGAGACTGAAGAAGTCACTTGGACGAGTGACGAAACATTTCTCCCACTGAAAATGCTACGTCCATAGGAACAGAATCAACTTTTGGAGAATTACTTACCTGGATGATTGAGCATGCATCAAGACGACATTTAACTCATTCACTGCCAGCCATTGGCAGTGAATGAGTTAAACCCATTGACTCATTCACTGCAATTGACGGCTATAGACGTCAATGGCAGTGAATGAGTTAACAATATTTCATAATAAACTTTATTGTATTTTATTACAAAAGCAAGAACTTAAAATTGCATTACCTCATCATCTAAAACCTGAGACTTGGTGATGTACAGGATTCCTATACAGTATCTGCATTTTTACAGACACATCACTGTACATTACTATCACAACCACAACACTCTCTCTCTCATTTTCTTCTCTCATTCCAACTAAATGAACATTTCTACAGGTAACAATCACAACCACTTCAACTAAATAAGATTTTCTTGTTTGTTTTTTTCAGTCGACATTTTCAGGGAACATGATATGGTATTAGCTTCGGGCAGCAAAGAAATATGTCAGGCATCCTTTGTTACGCTAACATGTTAAAACATGGTAAAATGTGTGTGACAGCTCTACGATAAGAGCGAGCTTGTTTCAAACTCCAGGCCAAATGCACACCCCATATTTAAGTGAAGTACAAGAAAAACAAACGCAGCAATCACTCTTTGTGTAGGCACTGCTGGAAAAAGACATACTGAGATGTATTTATTTGTATTGATCACTGTGTAGAAATGTGGTTAAATGATTGAAACACTGGAAACTGATCTGCTCACTGTAACTCAGCCAACAGTTTTGTCAAAACATCAGTTTTAATGAGGAACAGAAATAATAGTTTTAACACACTCCTCCTCATATTTCTGCCTCTTATTCCAAAAACATGAATATGATAGTGGTAAATATCACAACCACATTAACGAAATACGGTAAAATGCTCATGACAGTTGTCCCAACTTCTAACAGCCATCTAAAACTTTTTGTAGGACCAATGCCCAACATGTAATAAATAAATATATAATTTCCTTTATTTGATTTCAAACCCCAAAATTTACTGTCATTACCTCAGCCTTTTTTCTGCCATAATACCAATACAAGTTTCCTTTTTCTATTTACTAAATAAGACAAACATTAACCCGAGTGACCAGCTGGAAAGAAAAAAAATAACTACTGGTAATGTTTTTAATTACATTTAATAATTTTAACTGAAAGATAGACTCAACAGGATAATGTAGTAGCAGCAGCACCTTTGAAGAAGATGATATTTTAACATGTTCTCCTAAAAGACGTGGAAAACTTCATTCTGATCACAAAAACAAAGCAAACAAACAAACTGTATTTATTTATTCAGTTATATTGTGCTAAAATGAAAACACTACATTATTTGATGCCACAGTGTGCATGGTAAGAATGTATATACAATTTTTTTTCTAATACAAGTGTAAGCACAGCAAATTATTGAAAGTTAGACTTCATGCCTGGTTGTTGACTGTGTGTGAACATGTCCAAACCCATGCTGGATTTCAGCAGATGGAGCAATATGCAAATTACAAGAAATCAAAATATCAGGTGTCATGGTTCTGCATCTGTTTTTTCCAGAGAAAATCTATTTTGTTGTCCAACCCATTCCTCTCAGCCACAGCCTATAATAGCTGTTCTATATTTTTGGGGGTGGGATTTCAAACTTGTGTAAGACAGTGTGAATATAAGATATATAAGTAAGTAAATAACCATCTCTCACACTTTCATGTAAATCAGTTTAGAAGGTCACATTTCTGATATGAATGTCATTGATTTAAAAATGTTTCTCCTTCTGGGTGCCTCCTTCAGACTTTGTGGCTCGTATGCAGACATGCATGCTGGGTTTCCATCAGAGGCCTGGAAAGATTTCACTGGAGGTGTAAACCAGACTTACAAACTGAAGGAGATGAACTCAGCTGGCCATGGTGATCTTTGGCTCACATTAAACAGAGCAACTCAGTGTCAATCACTGATTTGTTGCTGGACTTCCTACGAAGAGGTAAAACACAGACAACCCCCCCCCCCCCAACAAAAATCAATAACAATAGATTAAAAAAACAAACCTTGTTCTGTCTTTTTCAGGGTCCTTCGGCTGACACTGGATTGGTGACGCGGCATGCATATTCCATCACAGGTGTCACTGAGGTAAACCATGAACCTAGAAATTTGCATTCAGCATAGGGAAAGAGTGAAAACAAGAGCTAAGAAAACTTAATTGCAAAAATTGTGATAGTATCAATGAATGTGATAATGTGATACCATTACTGAAGCATTTCCAATACCTGATGTCTTCACTTCATTATTTCATCTGAAGGTGGAATTAAATGACTCCAAAGTACGACTGGTGCGAGTCATGAACCCATGGGGCAAACGGGAGTGGAACGGAAAATGGAGCGACAAGTACTTGACTTAATTAAACAACATAAAACGTCCAAATACTGCTGACAATGACACAATTTGTACTAGCGTTGCACCTACACAACTGACAACTGACATCCACAGAGAACAATAGTGGTGGATGATCAGAGGATGCTTTCTATTATAAAGAATAACAACTCAAGAACTTCCAGCCAAATGAAAAAAATGACAAACATTGTCACATATTAAAGGAGAGTGTTCAGCACAGTGGAAAACATTTATCGACCTCAAGAAAGAAATGCTGCACTAGACTTTGCCATATATTTTTGTATATTAAATATATCTGTTTTGCTGTATTAAAGTCTGTCATTAACTTATTTGTTTTGTGTTCTCAGGTCAGATTTGTGGGACAAAGTAAGTCCAGAAGTAAAAAAAAAAGTGTTTCGACTGTGACGACGGAGAGTTCTGGTAAATTCTAAATTTTGCACACTGATTACTCTCAATAGTTAAAAAAAGCTTTTAAGAACTCAAAAACAAAAAATCAAAATCATATCGTTTTGATGCAATACCAAAGAGCATACGTCTTATTGGTTGATATTTAATCTTTATTTCCTTTTTTTTAAAAATCTCTATCTGCTTATCCGTCTGTCAGGATGCAAATGGAGGACTTCTGTTCCTATTTTGCTTACGTATCCATCTGCTGTGAGACCCCTAACTTTCTTGATGGAGACTTAAAATGTCAGTGGAATTGCATGATTTACGATGGGAGCTGGGTAGCAGGGACATCTGCAGGTGGCAATGTGAAACACTGTAAGACAAGTTCATTCCTATCTAAACTTTAACTATCACTAAAATAATAATATAGTTATTACATGTTTCTTTTATCTGTGCAAATTTTTGAAATAAATTTCTAAAATGTAACTAACAAGATGAATGTTTCCTCACTCTCTGTAGCCACCTTTGCAACAAACCCTCAGTATCGCATCCGAGTGACTGTTATAGACAAGAAGGAGCCAGGAGACAAAAACATCGTGCTCTCCCTGATGCAGAAACCTCATCAGGGAAATCGCAAAGAGATACGCCTCCACAAAACTACACTTACCATCTATAAGGTATTCATTCTCAATGTGCTTCCTTTAATTTAAATAACTGTTAAATATTGCAACCGAATACTGAAGGACAAGAAACTAAATTATTAAAACAATTGTATCATCCTGTAATTAAGACAAAAGTACTTACCTAATTGAGCAGCTGAGTTAGTAAGACAATAATGACATTGATAATTTAAAAAAAATGGTCTTCGCTGATTTCGCATTCATTATTTAAAGTCACTATAGAAATTGGTTCGTCCGAAACAGTTTAATGAAGTTATTCTTACCATTTTCCAATTAACAGATTCCGCCAGGGGTAAGTACAAACAATAACAAATATATGAAACTTGACTGTGTAAAGTACACCAGTAAATTCAGCATTTTAATAACTTTAATAACAATGTACACTGAGACGCCACCATAGACATTCCTTCATATTTCTCCCAGACCCCACAAGGACGCCTGCAACAGGATTTCTTTCAGAGGAACAGGCCTGTGAAGGCAGAAAAGACTTACAGCACTCGGCGAGATCTCATTGAACTCCACAGTCTGGAACCTGGAGAGTATGTGATCATCCCATCCACCAAAGAACCCAACATCACTGCAGATTTCACTCTCACTGTCTACACCAAGACTGACGAATAAGATTATGTAAAGAATCCTTCACATAATGAAGGATTAAAATGATTAATTCAGGATAATAAACTACATGAATTATTTACTTAACAAAAGACACCATAGGGTAATTTCCTATTTGTTAGCCAGACATGAGCTGTGTTATCTCTGCTGGCTGTGAAATACGGTTGGTTGGGTTAAAAATGGTCACATGATTGTGTGAAATGTATAGTTTTCAGGGTTTTTATCGGTTTTCAGCGTTATTTTGTTATTGTTTTTATTGTTTACTCGGTTTTCCTGGGTCTTTTCACGTGTGTTATGAATAAACCTTCTTTTTTTCGGTACCGGTACTAGTTTTATTTTGTTGTATTTATCCGCGACACTTTAAAGGCCGGTCCATGAAAATATTGTCGGGCATAAACCGGTCCGTGGCGCAAAAAAGGTTGGGGACCGCTGTGCTAGAGGGTGTAGAGGGCCATAGCCCTGTCCCCCAGGGCATGAAGCAGGCATGGAGGAGATCCAGGCTCCAGACATCCAGAAGCCCCAGAGTGCGAGAGCTCAAGGAGGCCCACCGGAGGGGCATCCGTGTCATCCTCCTGGGAAGAGCTGAGAAGAGCCCCAGATGAGGGGTCACCCAGCAGCCACGGAGCAGAAGCCAGAGGGGGCTGCACTGGCGTGCCCGCCGGCTCTGCTGGCAGCCAGCTGTGCCGGAGTGAACCGTAGGGCCCCCTACGTGCTGGAAGAGGCCTGACCGAGCAACAGGCGCCAGGCCCCGCCAAGTAGCCACCGGGAGTGAGCTGGTACATACCTGAGCGCCCAGCCCCGAACACCAAGAACCACCAACGCGCCGACCCCTGAGGGCATCAGCCACCGGCAGGGAGTGTGGTGAGGGGAGATAGGCCTCCATACTTCAGGGGGCCTGGGGGTTCCCAGAGAGGTGGAGTCTAAGACCCAACCTGACATATAGACAAAGACAAACAGGCACACACAGACGCAAACATGCATTCCCACCCTCATGCACACATATACAAATACTCAGCACTCACCCAACGTAAGGATAGACACAAATTGACATTGCACACACAATCACACTCCCCAAACATACTCTATACCCCAGGTCCAGGTACCCTCGCCCCCAGAGGCAGAAACGGCACCTAGACCCATGCTCTCCTGCATTCCTGAATACCTGCATACGAGTGCTGTTACTGTTGCCTTGCTATCAACTTGAAGTAGCCTGGCCATTCAAGCACCTCACTGAATACTTGGTCTTTGTGGACCATCTTGTCCAAAGATTTGGTTGTGCGGGGAAATCCAAGTAGAACAGCAGTTTCGGAAATACTCAGAACAGCCTCTCTGGTACCAACATCCATAACACATTCAGAGTCACTTAAGTCACAAGTAAACAGAGAAAATTTATTTTACTGCATAGACATTAGCCATAACCAATGTTCCCTCTAATTTTTCACATGTCTGAGCGAACACACAAACTCCCTGAGCAATCCCTTTGACCACTGTGAGCGACATCAGACGTGTGCACTGTGGTCACGCCGGCATCTTATCCATCCAAGTTACAGTACATGGTTTATTAAAATAATCAAATTGCAGCGTTTACATTTATGTTAGACTACTTTTAATTAACTGCTTTAGCCCACTTACAATAAAAAATTATAAATAAATCTTGTTCATGAGCTGTGTATTGTGTTAACACTATTGGAAGTAAAAATAACTTGAACTCCAATTTCGAAAACACAACTTTTTTTTTATAAAGCTCTGACTTGTATTATAATAATAATAATAATACTATTACTACTACTACTACTAATAATAATAATAATGGATTGCATTTATATAGCGCTTTTCAAGAACCTCAAAGCGCTATACAATTCCACTATTCATTCACTCTCACATTCACACACTGGTGGAGGCAAGCTACAGTTGTAGCCACAGCTGCCCTGGGGCGCACTGACAGAGGCGAGGCTGCCATATCGCGCCATCGGCCCCTCTGGCCATCACCAGTAGGCAGTAGGTGAAGTGTCTTGCCCAAGGACACAACGACCGAGACTGTCCGAGCCGGGGCTCGAACCGGCAACCATGCAATCGTATGAGTATGAGTCTGTGGTCTGGGAGAGAGTCTGTAACTCTCTGTCTGCAAAATACAGTATATAATGACCAATTTTGGGCAATTAATTATATAGTTACTTCTTCAAAAAAGTAACTCAGTTTGGCAAACAACAAAGTTTTTTGCAGCTATTTTTTTTTTTTAACGCAGCCAATGCATTTTTAAATAAACATTTCAAACTATTTACAGAACAATCAGCTGTTCTGCATCAAATCTGATGCCACACAAATTATTTGTGCCACTCCAAAAAACATTTCTGTCCACTATGAGATAAAGGAGAACACAGCCTGATACCTGCAGGCCTGACAACAGGAGATGTATCACTCCTGTAACACCTGTAACATTCAGCAGTCGCCTCATTGTTCTGACACACACAACAAAACTATTGACTACACTGCACACTGACTACACAAGATTTGCGCTAAACGTCTCAAATCTCTCACATCTCAAAACACCGCCGTCACTCCTAAAACTTCCCCCCGTTTCTTAACAACAAGATGCCACGTTGCCATATCATTTTTTGATTGGTCGACATGGTACTTTTTTGGACCAATAGGAAAGGTGGGGGGTGGAGTTTGTTTTTGCTCACAGGCTTTCGAGCGTTTTCCTTATAAAACGCCGTTTTTACCGTTTCTTCCCGCAGTAAACATAAACAGTACTCAGGAAGAAAACCAAACATTGCATATTTTTATCACAACTCTGGTTTTACGTGGCCTATCAACACAATTTAAAAACTGGTATAAAGTCAACACTTTTTCTGTCAATTGTTCCGTCTGTCCTGCTCACATCTCCAATGCTTGTACACGTTGTCATTAACGTGGCTTCACTCCACATCAGCCACGCCGCTTTGCTAGCTAAAACACCGGTGTCGGCACCAGAGATGGGCAGTAACGCGTTACTGTAATCCGATTACTTTTTTCAAGTAACGAGTAAAGTAAGGGATTAGTATTGCAAAAACGGTAATTAGATTACCGTTACTTTCCCGTAGGAACGCTGCGTTACTGCGTTACTAAAACCGTTATTTTTTTTGCGAGAATGTCTCATGACAGTGACGGAAGCGAGTGTGATGTTCGTGACAAAAGCTGTGTGCAGATCAACAGTGGATCATATATCCAGTGCGGGAGAGATTATGAGCGTGCAGCGTTTAAAGCGTGGAAGTACTGACCTTACTTTGAGTTTGATTCCATAAAAAGTGACAAAAACATTAGTTTCCGTTGCGCGTGGGAAGAAAACTTCTTTTTACAGCGAAAAAAAACCCCCTAAACTTCCAAGCAAGCACCAAGTGCGCTACCACGTAATGGGAAACTCACAGAGAAACTCGCGGATTCTTCCACTGACCGCTGCGGCACACCTGCACCAGGGTAAACCTCCGCCTACGCCACTCCTGCTTTACAGGTGAAAATAGAGCAAAAGGACCGCTAGTCTTTGACTTTATTTATTTTCTGCTGTGTTTTACTTGCATCTATTTGAAAGAGTGAGTGTAAACACACAAAAAAATTTATGTGCTGGAATGTGCAGAAAATAGGTTTAAATGTTAAACAAATTTCTTCCAGTCAGAGAATGTTGCATATAATTTAATTTTTGCTTGATGCATAAAGTTAAAAGATTAAAACTAATAAAACAAGTTTTAAAAAGGGACTTTTCCATTTGATTACATTTTGTATGATGTATTATGCAGAAAAAGTAGAATTGGGCTGAAAGATCTATCGCTTTATTACCTATTCAGGTTGTAAATCGTGCTTTTAAAAAGTAACTAAGTAACTAAGTAATTAATTACTTTTGAAAATAAGTAATCAGTAAAGTAACTGGATTACTTTTTTGGGGAAGTAATCAGTAATTAGTTACTGATTACTTTTTTCAAGTAACTTGACCAACACTGGTCAGCACATAAGGACGCTGTCATAGCCTGTCAATGACGTTCGCTGCGTATATACGTATCGGCTGAACTATGGGATAAGGTGGCATCGTTCTAATCCCATATGGGAGCAGCCAGTCACTTACTGACTAACACTGCAAAACATGATTGTTGAAGTATTAATTTGAATTTCAATTCAGGTTAGTTTTTTTTTGTGCACAACGCAGATTTTGGACATAACCCTAACAAATTTAAATTGAAAAAAAAAAAGCCTCTTTTTTTTCTTTCAGTGGTCCATCATTTCTATGTACAACTAGACCCAACAAAATCAGGAGACTTGCTGTTACAGGAATAACGTCTTCCTTCACCAATGGGAAAGCAGGACATTTTCTGTCAGGGTGACAAGGCTGACAACATAACCCTTTTTGATTTGCTTGGAGAATCACCGTAGACCAGTTAATCTTTTGTGATCAGTCCCTTCTACCATTTTTTCATATAAATATGACTGCAACATAGACATTCACCATGTGACACCTCCACTGTCTCACCATTTGTTTTCAAATAATTTCATTAAAAAGGCAACAACAATATAAACGTGGTTCAGATGGATGTACTACAAAGCAAGTTAAAACATATCCAGCTCTCTTTGCATCATCTCACTTAATAAAAACTCAGTAGGAGGTAACTGTTAGAAAGAAGTTTTTTGATAGTTTCTTTTTAACATTGATTCCAATATATGCTAATAATAGAGTTGATACACTCCTCGTTAGATATAAGCACACAGTGTGAAGGGTTAACTCAGAGGCAGGAGAGGTAAATGGCTAAACACTTACACAGTTTCAAATAGGGAGAGGCTGCTTTGACATTTTGTGAGCAGTGTTGCCAAGGGAAGCAACAGCTTTGCACATGCACAATTCATTTGCAGTTTGTACGCATAGGGGTGAATATCTCCTGCTCCGACATAAGGTAGGGGCGACTGCTGCATGAGGACTAGCTGCCACCTGCCAAGTTTTCTCACACAGGACAAGATCCCTGATTGGAAACCCAAGACCACTGACATGCAAAAGGTCACAAGGAGAACACAGTGGAATTTGCTCACCCATAGCCAATCACAAACATTTCCCGATGTCATGTGTCTAATATATGCTTTGAGTTATGAACTGTAATTCACTTCTCTGTGTGCAAACTGCCTGACATACAGAAGTCCACAGCTTTGCAACCCAACTATTTAAATGCATAATAATAAAATAGATTATCTCCTGAACTCCTGAAAAAGAACACCACATAAAGTGTATTATGACAAATAGTGATGGGAATTGAGAAGTCTGCTTGTCTAACAGTCCCACTTATCTGTTAGTGTGTCAGAGGAGGAAAATACCGGTGCAGACAATATGCTTCTTAGTATTGGTGGTAACTCTCAAAGGCGGGTATTAAGAACCGATAAGAGTATCGGCAAGGAATTAAATCAATACGTAATATTTGTAACGGAATGAGAGTCAGAAAATTATTATCAGTTCCCATCCCTGATGACAACACTCATCAACTTTCTTAAACTGGTCTCTAGCCCAGGCTTTCTGTTTCAGGATTTGTGCATCTTCAAATCTAAGGCAGCGTTTGATACCTAATTTCCCTCTTCTGCACATAACAGGTTAATGCAGTATTGTCTACTCCAATCAGAGACCTTACAGTGTGACCAGGTCATTCAAAATCTCTTAAGTAGATAATCTAGATAGCACCGCTATGTACTATGAATAAAAGAGTTACTGAAATTTTTTTCATTCATTGTTGAAGTAAAAATGGTAAATGGTCTGTATTTATATAGCGCTTTACTAGTCCCTAAGGACCCCAAAGCGCTTTACAAAACCAGTCATCTACCCATTCACACACAGGTGATGGCAAGCTACATTGTAGCCACAGCCACCCTGGGGCGCACTGACAGAGGCGAGGCTGCCAAACACTGGCACCACCGGGCCCTCTGACCACCACCAGTAGGCAACGGGTGAAGTGTCTTGCCCAAGGACACAACGACCGAGACCGTCCAAGCCGGGGCTCGAACCGGCAACCTTCCGATTACAAGGCGAACACTCAACTCTTGAGCCACACTGTGGTGCTTACATGCGTGTTAACTCTGAATATTACCTGGTTCAGGGCAGGTTATGTGCTCAACAAATTGTATGTTACCATAGGGATCTAGTCAGGAGAAAAGAACCACTTTCATGAGGCATTCGAAGTCTGATTTTAGGCCAAACATACCTCAGTAACCCATTAATCTCCCTTTGTAGTACACCCCTCAGTTCAATGACTTAGATTAGAGGTGAGGCACAGCAGACAGCTCAAGGCCTGTGCCTCGCAGCTTTGTGGAGTTTTGTCTGCAGAGGGTCCTAGTGCTGTGGAAAACGTCACGCCTCATTCCTGTACCAATGACTCCACATCCTGGAGACCCCCAAGATTGCAAGCCTGTTGCACTGACTTCTCACGTCATGAAGATGCTGGAAAGACTCATCCTTGACCAGCTCTGACCTATTTTCAGGCTACATCAGGATCACCTTCAGTTCGCTGCAGGTTGATGCGTCTCTTGTGTCCTGGATTGTTGATTACCTCACAGGAGGACCACAAGATTACAATATCACCGTACGTTCTCTATCATATTGAGACTATCTCTCCACTCCGTTACATATTCCATATGTAATGAGGAGACAGTGCAATTGAAGCCAGAGTTAATTTACCAACTTGTGCATATATACACAGCACGCCTCCATTGTGGTCATGAGAGGCGACCATGATCAGTGGTCACCTCTCATGACCATGATCAATGGACATGACATAAGAATTTACATATTATTGATCAAGGAACTGACCTCCCAGCCCATTGTTCATTCAGTGGGCTGGTTTCAGTCATTATGCAAATGTATTGTTTATAAGATTGTGGAAACCTGCAGTCAGCTGAGACTGAAGAAGTCACTTGGACGAGTGACGAAACATTTCTCCCACTGAAAATGCTACGTCCATAGGAACAGAATCAACTTTTGGAGAATTACTTACCTGGATGATTGAGCATGCATCAAGACGACATTTAACTCATTCACTGCCAGCCATTGGCAGTGAATGAGTTAAACCCATTGACTCATTCACTGCAATTGACGGCTATAGACGTCAATGGCAGTGAATGAGTTAACAATATTTCATAATAAACTTTATTGTATTTTATTACAAAAGCAAGAACTTAAAATTGCATTACCTCATCATCTAAAACCTGAGACTTGGTGATGTACAGGATTCCTATACAGTATCTGCATTTTTACAGACACATCACTGTACATTACTATCACAACCACAACACTCTCTCTCTCATTTTCTTCTCTCATTCCAACTAAATGAACATTTCTACAGGTAACAATCACAACCACTTCAACTAAATAAGATTTTCTTGTTTGTTTTTTTCAGTCGACATTTTCAGGGAACATGATATGGTATTAGCTTCGGGCAGCAAAGAAATATGTCAGGCATCCTTTGTTACGCTAACATGTTAAAACATGGTAAAATGTGTGTGACAGCTCTACGATAAGAGCGAGCTTGTTTCAAACTCCAGGCCAAATGCACACCCCATATTTAAGTGAAGTACAAGAAAAACAAACGCAGCAATCACTATTTGTGTAGGCACTGCTGGAAAAAGACATACTGAGATGTATTTATTTGTATTGATCACTGTGTAGAAATGTGGTTAAATGATTGAAACACTGGAAACTGATCTGCTCACTGTAACTCAGCCAACAGTTTTGTCAAAACATCAGTTTTAATGAGGAACAGAAATAATAGTTTTAACACACTCCTCCTCATATTTCTGCCTCTTATTCCAAAAACATGAATATGATAGTGGTAAATATCACAACCACATTAACGAAATAAGGTAAAATGCTCATGACAGTTGTCCCAACTTCTAACAGCCATCTAAAACTTTTTGTAGGACCAATGCCCAACATGTAATAAATAAATATATAATTTCCTTTATTTGATTTCAAACCCCAAAATTTACTGTCATTACCTCAGCCTTTTTTCTGCCATAATACCAATACAAGTTTCCTTTTCTATTTACTAAATAAGACAAACATTAACCCGAGTGACCAGCTGGAAAGAAAAAAAAATAACTACTGGTAATGTTTTTAATTACATTTAATAATTTTAACTGAAAGATAGACTCAACAGGATAATGTAGTAGCAGCAGCACCTTTGAAGAAGATGATATTTTAACATGTTCTCCTAAAAGACGTGGAAAACTTCATTCTGATCACAAAAACAAAGCAAACAAACAAACTGTATTTATTTATTCAGTTATATTGTGCTAAAATGAAAACACTACATTATTTGATGCCACAGTGTGCATGGTAAGAATGTATATACAATTTTTTTTCTAATACAAGTGTAAGCACAGCAAATTATTGAAAGTTAGACTTCATGCCTGGTTGTTGACTGTGTGTGAACATGTCCAAACCCATGCTGGATTTCAGCAGATGGAGCAATATGCAAATTACAAGAAATCAAATTATCAGGTGTCATGGTTTTGCACCTGTTTTTTCCAGAGAAAATCTATTTTGTTGTCCAACCCATTCCTCTCAGCCACAGCCTATAATAGCTGTTCTACATTTTTGGGGGTGGGATTTCAAACTTGCGTAAGACAGTGTGAATATAAGATGCTGCACATATCACATTTGGCAATTCCAAGGTGCTTCTCTTGCAAGGAAGAATCAGTTGCTTGCCACCGTGCACAGGTAATAATCTCTGTTCTTTCAAGAAAAACCTTTAAATTAGAGTTTTGTGTTTCTGAATTTTTTTTCCTTGCACCAGAATCTCTCTGAAGACTTCGTCATCATCATCATCATGGCTAAATCTGAAACTTGTCTCGTCAACTTGCGTTACCCAGATGGCAGCGAGGGAAGCCCCTCCAACCCTGCCAAGTTAAAAAATCAGGACTTCGCTCAGATAAAAGCTGACTGCCTCCACAAAGGAGAACTGTTTGTGGACAATGAGTTCCCACCAAACGGTCTTTCTTTGGGTGACCTGCCTGATATGAGTTCCTCACAGGAGAGTGAAGTGAAATGGCTTCGACCAGCAGTTAAATCATTTTAATTATATTTATTTTTCTTTCACTTTCAAATCTGATGGATTGTTAGTTAGCATTTATGTACAGTAGGAAAAACAGATTCTTTTTAAATGCTTGTCAACATCACATTTTTCTCCACTGTCTTTTCAAGGATTTATTGAGAGAACGAGGAAAGAAGGATCAGCCTGCTTTCTGTACAGATGGTATGTCACGATTTGACTTTGGACAAGGCAACGTGGGTAAGCAAAACTTTCTTATTTATAGCTAATGACAATGACAACTATGTTCCACAGTTCAGTTCATTTTTATTTTAAACATGTACGTTCACGATCATTACATAATATCATTCCATTTTTTTTGAAAGGGAGTAGGTAGACGTACACACTTATTTGGCCCTACCCCCTCAAATTTTACATCTCATTCATTTAATTTTCTTTTAGTCTTAAATTAAACAAACAAATGAAACCAAAACAAAACAAAACCAAAAAAAAATCACAATATAGTTTCTTTCATATAAATAAAGACAGAATGTGTAAATATGCAGATTCACAAATAATGAAACCAACAAACCAAAACATCCCTTCAATTACGGTCCTGTGTTAACCCCGTTTTCTTCATTCTTATATTTGTTTAAAATTAGTTTTGGTTTATGTTGTTACTTTCTTTTATTTCTGCTTTTAGACTGTTCCATAATTTAACTCCATCAGCTTGAGAAAACTATTAGTTTCCTTCTTTTATCAGGTAACTGCTGGTTTGTGTCTGCAATATCTGCACTGACCTTTCAAACAAATCTGATGGAACAAGTTGTACCAATGGATCAGTCCTTTGAGGATTATGCAGGAATATTTCACTTCCGGGTAACAAAGGATTAATAAATGTGTCTAAAGAATACTTTTACAAAACAGAAACACAACACACTGGTTATTAATCCTTATTAAGCTGTTTTCTCTGTTTCAGTTCTGGTGGTTTGGAAAGTGGGTAGATGTTGTCATTGATGACAATCTGCCAACGAAAAACAAGCAGTTACTGTTTGCGTCCTCGAAATGTGGAAATGAGTTCTGGGCTCCTCTGCTGGAGAAGGCATATGCCAAGTACAGAACCACGTCACACACTTTCACGTAAATCAGTTCAGAAGGTTCAGAAAAGATTTACAAATATTTTTCTTTCTCTGTGTGTCTCCTTCAGACTTTGTGGTTCATATGCAAACCTGCGTGGTTGGTCATCATCAGATGCCTTCAAAGATTTCACTGGAGGTGTGAACCAGATTTACTATCCCACAGAGCCCAACGCACCGAGTTGCGATGAGCTTTGGCTGACACTAAGCAGAGCCACTAAGTGCAAATCACTGATTTGCTCTTCGACTAAAAAGGTGAGAAATAAATTTCTAGAGAAACAATAAAACAAAACAACAATAATTAAAATCAAAACAAAAGAACCCTCAATACATAATTTATCTTGCGTGTCTTTTCCAGGATGCAATGGCCAACAATGGATTGGTGATGAGGCATGCCTATTCTGTCACAGGCATCACTGAGGTAAATTCTTGAGTTTCAAAAGTATATTCCATCTAGGAAAGGGGCTTTTGGTACGAGGTTAATTGCAGCAAAATTGTAACAGTGTCAATTAAAGAATACTTGGTGATAATGATAAAGAAGAATTTCGTTTAAAAAAAAAAAACTTTATTATTTCATCTGAAGGTGGAATTAAACGCCTCTAAAGTACGACTGGTGCGAGTCATGAACCCATGGGGCAGACGGGAGTGGAACGGAAAATGGAGCGACAAGTACTTGACTTAATCAAACAACAAACAATGTCCATATACCACTGACAATGACACAATTTTTACTAGTGTTGCACCTACACATAATCAACTCATTATTATTATTATTATTTAATTAAAAGCTGTTTTTTTACAAAACCACAGCACTTGAATTTCTAAACATGAGATAAACAGTATAGTTGGAACAACATCAGTGGTCAATCAAAAAAAGAGTGAGAGAGAGAGAAAACACATATGCGTGCTGTGCAAAATGAAAATGGCCAGACATCCACAGAGAACAATAGTGGTGGATGACCACAGGATGCTTTCTGTTATAAAGAAGAACAACTTAAGAACTTCAAGACAAATGAAATTGTAAATTAGATATATCTGTTTTGCTGCATTAAAGTCTGTCATTAACTTATTTGTTTTGTGTTCTCAGGTCAGATTTGTGGGACAAAGTAAGTCCAGAAGTTAAAAAAAAGTGTTTCGACCGTGACGACGGAGAGTTCTGGTAAATTAGAAATTTTGCACACTGTTTACTCTCAATATTTTAAAAAAGCATTTTAAAAACTCAAAAACAAACAAAACAATCACACAATCATTTTGATGCATTACTAAAGAGTTTATGTCTTACTGCTTGATATTTAATGTTTATTTCCTATTTTATCTCTATCTGCTCATCTGGCTGTCAGGATGCAAATGGAGGACTTCTGTTCCTGTTTTGCTAAAGTATACATCTGCTGTGAGACCCCTAACTTTCTTGATGGAGACTTAAAATGTCAGTGGAATTGCATGATTTACGATGACAGCTGGGTAGCAGGGACATCTGCAGGTGGCAATGTGAAACACTGTAAGACAAGTTCATTCCTTTCTAAACTTTAACTATCACTAAAGGAATATTTTGGTTTTTACATTTTTCATTTACCTGTACAAACACAAAACCCACCATAAATTTCTAAAACCTGTAACTAACAAATAAACTGTTTCCTCTCTGTAGCCACCTTTGCAACAAACCCTCAGTATCGCATTCGAGTGACTGTTATAGACAAGAAGGAGCCAGGAGACAAAAACATCATGCTCTCCCTGATGCAGAAACCTCATCAGGGAAATCGCATTGAGATACACCGCCACAAAACTACACTTACCATCTATAAGGTATTCATTCTGAATCCGCTTCCTTTAATTTAAATAATTGTTAAATACTGCAACTGACTACCAAAGGACAAGAAACTAAATCTTTAAAACAATTGTATCACCCTGTTATTAAAACACAAGCGCTTTTCCTAATTGAGCAGCTGAGTTAGTAAGACAATAACAATAAAAAAATGCCTTCACTGATTTCACATTCATTAAAGTTACTATGGAAAATGGTTCCTGCGAAACAGTTTAATGATATTATTCTTACCATTTTCCAATTAACAGATTCCACCAGGGGTAAGTGCAAACAATAACAAATATATGAAACTTTGACTGTGCACCGAAAGTAAATTCAGCATTTTAATAACAATGTATACTTAGACTCAGAAGAGTATTTCACTAAAGTTCCTTCATATTTCTCCCAGACCCCACAAGGACGCCTGCAACAGGATTTCTTTCAGAGGAACAGGCCTGTGAAGGCAGAAAAGACTTACAGCACTCGGCGAGATCTCACTGAACTCCACAGTCTGGAACCTGGAGAGTATGTGATCATCCCATCCACCAATGAACCCAACATCACTGCAGATTTCGCTCTCGCTGTCTACACCAAGACTGATGAATAAGATCATGTAAAGAATCCTTCACATAATGAAGGATTAATATGATTAACTCAGGATAATAAAATACATGAATTATTTACTTAACAAAAGACACCATAGGGTAATTTCCTATTTGTTAGCCAGACATCAGGTGTGTTATCTCTGCTGGCTGTGAAATATGGGCGGTGGGGTTCAAAATGGTCACATGAGTCATACTGTCTCATAAAATTTTTTATATGAGACATATAATTTTTTGCTGGGCATTTCTATTTATTTCACAGCCTGCATAGGCAAAATGCAGCCATGTAGTGCATTTTCTGCACAGATAACATAAATGCTGATAAATAACATGAATTTATCCATACCCAAAAGAAATAATAGGCTAAATGATTAAAATATACAAAGATAATGCTACTGATAGTTGGCCAGGTTCATCAATTTCTATAAAACAGAATAATGATTATGTAAAAGAATAAGTTCTGTGGACACTGGGAGTTTAGTTTGAAGAAGTGATGTGGTGATGCAGTGGATAAGGTTCCTGGTTTAATGTCCTGATCTTCTGTGTGGACTTCGAGTGTTCTCCCCTTTTGAGGACAGATTCCCACATTCCAAAGACACGGATCTTCACTGGTGACTCTAAACTGGCTTTCACAAAGAATAAGAAAATAAAACAGCTCTGACTCTGTCTATTCTCATTTTCCCCTCTACTTTCAATAGAAAATATTATTTGCAACATTAAGTGATGTCATCCTCAGCATAAACCGTTACACACACTGTGCTGCCATAAGGAAAATATTTATAAGGTAAAAAGAAAAGTTGGAAAATTACACAAGCTTGTGTAGCTTATTAGTTTAGCTTAATATGTAACCCCAGATAATAGTATGTTTTGATGGCCAATTAGCAGCATTCTATAAAGGGCTGCCAGTCAGAGGTGGGTAGTAACGAGTTACATTTACTCCGTTACATTTACTTGAGTAAGTTTTTGGAAAAAAAAAGTACTTTGAAAGTACCTTTTTTGCACGATACTTTTTACTTTTACTTGAGTACATTTGTGAAGAAGAAACGGTACTTTTACTCCGCTATATTTGCAAAATTTAACTCGTTACTTTTTTAAAAAATAATTAGTTTAACACATTAAATAACATGCCACCAGTGGAGTTTCCGGTAACTTTTTTACCAATCAGATGTGGCCATGCAGTCACATGACCAATTTGAAACACAAACACATCCTCCAACCACACACACCCTTATTTTGCTCCGTTGAGGTTTATTTCACACCTCAAACATTTAGTAAACAATTAAAAATGACAGGTAGTAATAAAATAAACTACTAACTCTTTTACACTATGTCCACACCTACACGGGTATTTTTGAAAACGCAGCTGTTTCGTCCACACGTAAACAGCGTTTTGAATCACCGAAAACGGAGATTTTTTAAAACTCCTTTTTTGCGTTTATGTGTGGACGAAGAATACAGAGTTTGTCACACAACGTCAAAGGTATGTACCTTTTTTTCACGTCACACTGTGCGCCACGTTATTGTTTACATGAGATGAATTGCAGAATGCCGGATAGAGACAAAATACTGTTAATCTGACTATCTTCAGTTTTTACAGGCTTACATACACACGCAGTTACTGTCCCTCCATTTACAAAGGCAGAGGCATCACGTTGTGAATATTTTATGTGTAGTTGTTTTTTTGCCTGTGTAATAATATTCAACATTGCTATCAATACATTTGTCAAAAAATGCCTCTCTGTGCAAAAGGGGTTCAAAAACATAAACAACTGTGGGATACAGTTTGTCTGTGATTTGAACCAGGGGAACAAATCACGGCAGGATCAGCCTGATATTATTTGTATCCCGCTGTAACTTTACTGTGTAAAGAGCAAACATCTCCAACATGTCAGGAGTAGTTAGTCATTACAACAAGTGTTTGTGAACTAAAAATCAAGAATGTGGGATACTGTTTGTCCGGGATTTGAACAGCCCAGCGCGTGCTCCCGACGCAGGGAAAACCAATTCTGCTGACGAGACCTACCTTGGCACTTGTGCAGGTGAAGCCAAAGGGAAGACATGCTTCATCATATTTTATAGTCTTTGGCTTAGAATGAAGTTGGTTGGAAACATACTCAGCGATGCTTCATCTCCTGCTTTGCGTTTCTGTGGCCGCCTGTGCTAGCAGTGTCCAAGCGTTTTGGTTTTTTCCCCCCTTTTCATACCGTGCCTCCCCTGCAATGGCTCTGCGCCCCCCCCCCCCCCCCCCCCCCCCCCCCCCACACACACACACACACACACACACACACACACACTTTGGGAAGGTCTGAGCTAGCCCAACTGCAGTAACCCTACAAACTGCTGTTTAGTTTTCTGCCTAAATTTATGTCAGAAGTGATACCAGAGCTGTACGTTTTAATCTTTTCAGAAATCTCTCAGTCAGAACATGTTATATTATCTTTAGATGGAAACGAGCGAGCTAATGCCCTGCTACCTTCTAATTCTGTTATACTTCATAAATCCTGTTTTCATGGATGCCTGGATTTTAAACTTAATTGTTACACCGGGTAGAGCAGCCACAATGCTCATTTTATTAAAGATCAAAGAATTTAGACAGTTTTTTAATGTGATCTTTTTTGTCCATTTCCTTTCATAATTTTCATAATACAAAATGTTATCATTATTCAAGTTACCAGCAATGGCTAGCAAAAGTTCCATTCATAAACTATTAGGGTGCCATGGTCAGATAGGTATACCTGCTAATTAGTGCTTAGTAACTTTATAACATACTAGAACTAGGTTTTAGAGCCAGTTTAAGGGGTGCAGTTTGGGGGGGGGGGGTTTTCAGAGGGGGGGATTACTTGGGGAATCCCCAAAGTATTTAGACCAAAAAATGTAAACCATTTTCTTTATTTTTCCTTTTTTGTTTAATATTGTTGTGACACAAATGAGCAAACTGATTATTTGACAGTTAACTTTCCTACATTCTATTACTAAGAGGTTGGATGAAGTTAGGATCAGTCAATCAGTGATCTAACTTCCTCAACAGTGATCAATATCTGTGTTTGAGCAAATTATACATTAAAAAAATGCCCATGTTAAGTAAAACATATTGTGAAATAGGCATAATAGTGACTCAGCAGCATTAATGGTGAAAGCAAATAAATATGTTTAACTGTCAATTCTCTATATCTCCAACTTTCCTTTGCAATGATTATATAGCAATAAAAAATGATACCCTCTGAATTCTCTTTTGTACTTATTTCAGTATGTAATTAAGACTGACCAGGAGCAGTAGAAACTGTGAATCAGACCTTATTTTATTAGTCCATCACTGAATACACCAGAAAAATAAAAAGTGAATGAACACATCACCAGTTCAGAAGTCAAATCTGCAGTTTAGCAGCTGAGATAAAACGTACGATTTACACTCATTCATTTAGGACAGGATACAAGAGGCTCTCTAGAAAAAACCCCTCATATTCAACATTTTTATTTTTACAAAGATAAAACACAAATCTGCATTTCTTTGCCAGGGACTGTGAAATATTTGCACACTTTCAGTCTGTTCATTGTATGGTGGTTACAGGAAAAGGTTGGTAATGTACTATAATCATATTAATGTTCCATGAAAAGACTATAACCAACAATAAACTTACCCTACTAACAAGTACTGTCATCTTACTCAGTTTGAGCTTTACTGCTGTTCAGAAACATTATGAAGATCAAAAATCCACATTGCTGCAGTGGGAGGATGGTCTTTAAAATGAACACAAACATTGCAGTTCATCCTGTTCTATTCTTAAAGCCCCACTAGTCCACCATGTATGCATTAATCCACAGTGAAAAATAGTCCTTAAAAATACATTTTCCCAATTTCCTCCAGTTTGAGGATTTTCCCTCTAAACATTTAAATAAGTCTCTTACATACAGCTTCATGTTAAGATGTTAAAATGTTTATTTTTCAGTAGGAACCACCCTACAGGTTCAGTTAGCACTAACTGTTTAAAGAAAAAAAAATCATTTGCTTTTTTAAGGGATGTCTTTTAAACAAAATATAAATATTCTCAAAACACAGAGTGCAGTTTGGAGATGTTTTCTGTGTGTGCTCTCAGTCCTCCTCTTTCTCGATATAGCTTTTAGATGCAGAGCGGGCCATCTGCCTGGCCATGTACCTCTCTCTTGCCGAACTCACAGTCTGATCTGTGCTGCGCTTTGCAAACTTGTTTGTCTTCTCTTCCGCTTCCTCTTTCTCCTCGCCTTGATTTTTCTGCTCATCTTTGTTCTCTATTGTGCATTCAACTTCTTCCTTCCTTTCAAGTTCATTTTCTTCCTTGTTCATGCCCTTCTCCTTCTCTGGTTCCTTCCGTAGTGCCTGCTCTTCCTCCAGATGTCTGTCTTTCCTCTTGTCTTCATCCGGTTTCCTTCTCTTTTCCCTCTCCCCATTCTTATCCCGTTCTCTTTCTCTGGAGCTCCTCTCCCTCTTTCCATGCCTGTCGTCCCTTTCGGTATCACCTCTGCCTCCTCTACCTCTGTCGTCTTCTCTACCTCGGTCTCTGTCTCTCCTTCTATCTCTGTCGCTTCTTCTTTCTCCATGCCTGTCATCTCTTTCCCTTCCCCTGTTTCTGTCTCTTTCTCGCTCTCTCTCTCTATTCCTTGCTCTGTCTTGGTCTCTGTGGCTCTTTTTATGTCTGTCTCGCTCCTTCTCCTTTTCCCTCTCCTTTTCATCACCGCTCCCTGATGAAGGTGACCTCTGCCTGTACTGGCGTTTTGAGTGTGCAGAGCCGCCCCCAGGCTTGCTAAACCCAGATTTCTGCTCATGTGCCTCCTCGATGTCACTGCTTGAACTTGGGATATTTTCATTGGATGGAGGCGAGGAAGCAGGTGAAGTCTTTTCTGTGTCTTTTGAATCCTTTGAAGTTTGAGGTCTGTAAAAGAAACAGTGATATAATAAAGACTCCGAAAAAACAAAAAAAAAAACATGCACATGTTCATCGGTGAGCAAGTAATGAGAAGCTATGACTGACTTGTTCGCAGAGCGATCTGGTATTGCCTCCTCTCCTACAGTCTGATTCAACAGGTGCCGATAAAAGCCACTCAGGTCTTTTTGTTTCTTCACATCCAAAGCAGCTAAGTAAACACAAATTTTAACAAATCACACATACTTTGTATTTAAAATATCCAAAATGCTCAAAGATTACAAAAAGTTGCATCAGTCATTCACAGACATTAATAACAACTGCTAAGTATCACTCCAACCTTCCATCTCTGCCTCTCTCTTCTCTCTCTCCTCCTCCTCCTTCTGTTCCTGCAGTTTTTGCCTATAGGCGGATGTAACATAAGCCTCTTTATCCGCAAACTTCTCTCCCTCTGCTTCTCTTTCCTTCTGAATCTTCCTCTCCTCCCTTCGTTCTTGCTCTTTCTTTCGGTCCTCTACTGCTTTCATTAACTGGTGGATATATTTTGGCTGTAACAAAGAGAGACAGACAAATTTTCATCTCATATATTACGTCAAATGGACATCAGAAAACAACTTGAACCGAACAGCAGCACTGAGGTTTTGTTACTACTCCAGCTGCTTAGTTTTCAAGCACAGCTTTATAAGCATTCAGCATAAATTAATTTACCTTTTTGTCTGTGCCTCCCAGGATTTTTTTGCTGGTCTCTAGTCTCTGTTTTTGAATGTCATCGTACACAGCATCGTAGTCATATACAGTACTGTCCTGTTCCAGGGCCTTCTGCATCTCCAGACGCGTCTTCAGAAAGAAGGAAAGTGGAAGACAGAAAGATGAAGGCATCAAATCACTGTTTGTTTGTTTTTAATTTAATTTAATTTTTTAATTTTTCTTCTTACTTGTTTCATCATCTTCTTTTTTATAGATTCTCTCTGCAGGCTTTCCCCAACTGAGGTCTGAGGGAAAAAACATACAAAAATAAATTCAGTATATTTAGAAAGAAGCCTGCTAACAAGCAAGCTAGTTAGTGGATAAACTTCTTTATTATTTATTTTCAGTTTCTTAATAGACAAAATACTTGAATAAAATTCATTTTACTAAGTGACAAAGTACAAATTGTAATGTCTTGTTTATAACAAATCTGTTTACCCACCTCTTCATCGGAGTCATCATCGAATACAGAGGGTTTTGGTAAGGTAGTGGTCTTTGATAATCCCTTCTTTTGTGGCAAAATGAGCCCATACCTGAGGATAATCACGAAACAGAGGTTCTTAAATTAGGATTAAGATTAGGATTCAACTTTGTTGTCATTACACATGTATAAGTACAGGGTAACAAAATACAGTTTACATCGAATCAGAAGTGCAAGAGCAGTAAGTGCAAAAGTGCGATTATACACAGATAAGGGTAGTTTAAAAGGTGGGAATCATTATGAACGGATTCTGACAAATAAGTATACAGATGTTTATATTGCTATACAGAGAGCAAATATACAGATGTACTACGCAAAAACGCACAGATGTATACATGTGTAGAGTTATACAAATGATCTGTATAGCATACAGATTCAACGGCACATTTGACAAGCTTTCACTGGTTATCATAATGATTATGCATCTTCAATGGGGACAACAGCAAAGGCTTTAAACTGACTGTGACACCAAGCAAGCATATTATTTGTTTGTTTTTTTACGAAATAGACCAAATTGTATTTTGAATGACTAGCATTTGCTGTGAACTCTTCCCAACTACAACCATCTGTTCGGGTTAAAATAAAATTAAAAAAAATAATAAGCTGACAGAGGAGTGGTAACCATGAAAAACACAAAACGGGTTTTTTGATAACCAACGTTAAGGAGCTGCTGTTTAATAAGTTATGAGAGAGACTAGCATAACGTTAGCATTTCGCTAGCTGGGTCGCTAGCTGCAAGGAGAGCCGACGTTTTTATACAAAACCCCGAGCTGGTACTACACGGCTGATATAGTGAAATAAGCTCTTTTAGCACGACTCTAAGCTTTACCGTAACAACCTGAAACAATATAATAACATGTTGTTATAATCATGCTAGCATGTCTGCAACTCACTGTTTCGTAGGGACCGCCATCTTGCTCCGCTGGCTGTGGACTCGCACAGCAGATTCGACACAATTTCAAGCGGCTACAAACACAAGCTTCAACTCAGCAGGCAGTAAATAAGGTCACCGCATGAAGGAGCCATATCCATGTTTTTGGGGAGTGTTATTTGCTGCTGTTATGGGTTTGACCCTCTTGACAAATGTACGGACTTCTAACGCATAGAGGTAACATTAGATAAACATCTGCATTCTCAATCATCCAGGAAAGTAAATCTCCAAAAGTTGATTCTGTTCATCTGGACATAGCGTTTTGTGGGAGAAACATTTCGTCACTCATCCAAGTGACTTCTTCAGTCTCAGCTTACTGCAGGTTTCCCCAAATCGTACATTTGCATAATGTCTGAAAACAGCCCACTGAAGGAACAATGGGCTGGGAGGTCAGTTCCTTAATCATAATTATGCAAATTCTCATGACCATTGATCAACAACCACTGACCAAAACCCACTGATCAAAGACCACTGATCATTGGCCATGAGTACCATTCACAGAGAGTTGGGGAATTGCTGCAATCACAGCATTGTAAGATGTACCCTTAGCGAAAGATGTACCCTTAGGCCCCCTTCTCGATTCAGAGGAACTGACCTCCCAGCCCATTGTTCCTTCAGTGGGCTGGTTTCAGTTAATATGCAAATGTACTGTTTATAAGATTTGGGGAAACCTGCAGTCAGCTGAGACTGATGAAGTCACTTGGATGAGTGACGAAACGTTTCTCCCACAAAACGCTACGTCCAGATGAACAGAATCAACTTTTGGAGATTAGATAAACTCCGACTTGCTTACCTGGACAGGTAATACATAATTCGGTAATACTGACGCTCATATAAGCTATTATTACAACTCGTGTACATAGAAC
This sequence comes from Maylandia zebra, assembly GCF_041146795.1. NCBI lineage: Eukaryota > Metazoa > Chordata > Actinopteri > Cichliformes > Cichlidae > Maylandia > Maylandia zebra. The sequence goes on along the minus strand of NC_135176.1, from coordinate 18,983,783 downwards.
ATGTGTCAAATGTTTAAACTGGAAAAAAAAAAATCATTTTAAGGGAAAAAAATGTCACCTTGAATTTGACTGTAGCCACAGGGACAGGGCCATGTTTATATAGCATCCAAGTTTCAAGTTCAACTTTCAGATTTTCAAGTCGTTTATTTGTCATATAAAGGTATCAATGGCACATTACTACCAGCAGTTAAATTCTTAGGCTCAGAGCCCCCTCAATATTGCACATAGAAAGGTAAAATTGCACACAAGAAACACTTAGATAACAATAAGATGAACTATATAAATAAAGAAAATATATATTTATTTAAAATAAGAAAAGAATAAATCAGTACAGTTTACTATAAATATTGTAGCAGCTGTAGTGGAGAGGTAGTGGTATGTACATGTACAGTGACTGTGCAAAATAAACCCATCTTGGGAACTGAGGAGATCTTTTGGCAGATGAATTTTGTCCCACTCTTGTGTGATATAGGATCTGGTTTTTATTCATGGTAAATGGACTGATTCTTAGCTTGACTCATAGCGCTTTTATACAACATGCCACATTCAACCAAGCTCTGCCCAGCTTTACCACTTTGAAATTCTGCCTCTGTAAGATGCTCTTTTTATATTCAGTTATGTTACTGACATGTTGCAAATAAAACAAGTTAGCCTACTAATTCTGCTGCTGCCGTTATATACATAAAGTGCATGTGCAGCAAAATGGAGTTTGTAAGTGTAAGTATCTACTTGTATTCTATACTGCATATAATATGCTGCATTAGTATGTACCCAGCATTTTACTGAAGCTGAGTTTATTATCGCTACTTCTGCTGGTTTGGTACTGTCACATGTGTAAGTATAGCTACCATGTGAGAACCACAAAGTGACAAGCTCAAAAATGTTTTCAACTTAGCAACCGATAAAGTCTGAGAATTTCCGAGAACAGCTGACCCTCAAGGCCTAGTTTATTACTAAAATTCATCATAAGGAAGTTTGAAATGCTTGTTTTTTCAATGATTTCAAATGGCACTACAAATTGTGATCTGAAAAGTAACTTGTAGGCTAATTAAAGCTTAGTAGCAAATGTAATATGTGCCTCGGAGATGTGGCACTGTAATAGTAAAGTACATGATATTGGTATTTGAGTATAGCATTTATGTTTTATCTACCACTGCTAAATTTTCATTTGCCATGACCATCACTAAAACATGAATGGCTGACTTTTCTACAAAAAGTCAGTCATTACAATGCATTACAATTGTAAGATTTAAATATAATTATTACAATATCTTAATTGTAATTTGTGAAAATATTTACAAACTAGTAAGCCCCTTACCATACATGATTTCACCCCAAATCCAGCACCCTGAGGCTGCTTGCAAAGCGGACAGAAGGAGGCCGAGGACTAGTGAGTGTCATATCCAGGATGAAACAACAAACATCCATGAGTACATCAGGAAGATGGCCACAACTGATCATGTGCTTAGTTAATAGTTTAGGCAGCAGAAAAATATATATTTTTAAAAACCTAATTTACTGTAGCAGAACTGGGCTTTAATATTTTCTGTATTGGTACAGCTCCTTCACCTCCCTAGAGTTGATTCATTAAAGGTTCCTTACCTCCAAAGTGGAAACAAATTCTACAATAAATCACCACAATGACCAAAAACCAAAGTGTACTGAAATTTGTGACCGAACATCAACAAAGTGCAATAGCATGAAAGTAGTCATTTATTATTAAAAACAATGGGAGGCCCATAGGGACGCCTCACATTGCTCAAAGTGCTCCTTAAATAGATGAGTTTTTAACTGTTGAGAAATCAAGTGCTGATAAATCTCAAACACCTTTCATTTATTTTAATTTGATTTGTTTTGTCAAATGCTCTCTTCTAAACCTGTACGTTAATTCATTCCATTAAATAAGATCAAAGAGCGCACGGCTCACCTGTGATTAAAGCTGTAGCTTTCAGTCCCAGCCGCCTCATCTGAGTGACTCTAAATCCAAACACCATTATCTCTTCCGTAATCTGCATCTCATCTCCCCTGTGGCCTTACTGCTAATCCTTGCGATTCACGACCAAACCTGCCTGATAGATGAACGGACTATATGGCGATCAAATGAACTATGCAGTGCTGGTTAAATGGACAGGTAGGTTTACATAAGGCCAGAAGAAGTGCTTTAAGTAACATTCACGTAGTAGGGCTAAGATATGTGGATATTGGTGACTAAAAGAAACATTTTCGCTTTTTGTGCAACAGAGAAAATAGGGAGAAAAGGAACTACCAGTGCCTTTAAGGAAATACAGTGAATTATTGTTTAATGCCTTAGTTTTTGATTTTTAACAATTAAGTCTGTGCAGACGAATGGAGAGAGTGAAACCAGATTTCACAACAGGTAATGGCAGTAGTAGTCCTGGCATGATGAATCTGTGCATACCTCCACGTGCTGGTCTCTGGGCTGTGTTACACTTGCTGATGATGACACACATTTAATATATTTACGTCTGTGGTTTTTGACAGGTTCCTGTTATCCTTGATCTGTGCCCTCAGGCAACAAAGATAACAGTGTAGCTGTACAGGTTTGGACAGGAAGCTACTTGCGTATGCTTACAAAATATCATATGACTGCTGGCTGGTAGACTACAGGAAGGTGCCCCATTTTTTTCTTTTCCCCAGCCTTAAGCATGAGTACAACAGGTTTAGACTAATTCTCTTTAGCCATTTTCTACAAAGGTTTTTCCAATTTAGTCTTGCTTTTCAGATTTGAGAGCAATTTACGAAAGTGGATTTGGTAAAGTCTTTGGTCTCAGATCATTGTAAATTAATTAAACTGACAGCAGCATATGTATAAAAGTATTTTATGCAAATAAACTCTCTTAAATCAATAAACCGCATTAAGAAGCACTTTGAGATCATTATACATCTATCAATATTAATGTCTTTTGCTGCTATATTTAAAATATTAAAGATACAATCTATTTAAAATTAAAGCAGCATGCCTACAGAGTATTAGGATATATTTGTCCTCAAGCTTCATTAGTTTAACTACAACAGTCCTAAAGTAGTAGTCTGTGTGAGTAGTTTCAAGGAAAAGCCACACAGTATAGTATGCTGACTGCTTAGTTTCCACTGCCCAAAACATTGTAAAAGCCTCCTTTCACCCTGCCACCACTGGTTTGACTTTCTGCCCTCAGGCAGACGCTACAGGTCACTAAATCTCAGACTAACAGTTGTGGAAACAGTTTGTACCCTAAGGCCAGTACCACTCTCAACCAACATGCAAAGTGAACAATCACAGTACACACTCGCACACACTGTCACACAATAAAACCCTTAAAATATTCTATTAATTTTATGTTATTTATATACATACTTATTATACAGTCTTGTAGTTTGCTTTCCTTTAGCTTCAACCTTGTTTCATCAAGCTGGGGTGGCACTCCCAATCTCTTTGTAATTGAATTGCAATAACAATGTAGGCTTTCTGTTCTATTCTATTCTATTCTATTCTATTCGATTCGATTCTAGGCTTAAACCTTGTAATGCAATTGTTGTATGCGGTTTACATAATGGTGCATTTACACTTCTATTCAAATAAATGACCTCTTAAGAAGTAGTATTGCTTCTCTGTAGACACTCCTCATAAGTGCTTTGTTTATCTCCAGCACACACACGGTTAATCGGGATTGACAAGCTAAGGGTAGTTGCGCATGCGCAGGTGGCGCTTACAGAGGAAACAGCCGGGGAGTAGTCAAACAGTGTACGATCACAGGGAAAGAGAGGGAGGGGGGTTAAAGGAGAGAAGATCAAAAAGTCAGGTTCAACTGGGCTTTCGCCCTCACAACACAATTATGCTCGTGTCTCCGCCGTCGCTTCTTCTCAGGTGTCCGCTTCCCGGTCGCTGAATGGCGCTGGTTACCGTGCAGCGTTCACCGACCCCCAGCACCAGCTCCAGCCCCTGCGTTTCGGTAAGAACCGCTTTTCCCTGAAGCCTCCTCTACTCCTTCTACCGCCTCCACCAAACTAACATCTCCTCGATACGGAGGGCTACTTGAGGCTACATTTTTGGCTGTCTTTTTTGTCGGCTGCTCACTGTCACCCAACTGCCTTGCCTTTGTGCTGCTGCGCATGCGTGACATATAGCTACCCATCATTTTCAGTTACAGTATTAGTCGCTACTAGCTGCTAAGTTAACCTGAAAATATCTTCTTATTTCTTCTTATATACAATAAAAGGGTTAACTTGAAAGAAAATGACAGCACCTTTTGTTTTAATGCACACCGCTGCTTATATGCTCATTGTATGTACATTTCCGGTACTGTAAACGCTCAACTGGCAGTTAGTTGCTTTTACAGTATCCAGAATAGAGAAACTTTCAGCGATGGTGTGACCACAAGTCATGTCTGTTATTATGTAATGGTTTTTACCTGCATACATTGAAGTAGTCGCGTTGGTATTTGTCAAGTGACACGCGTGAGTGCAGGTATTTATTCTTACAACACTGGTGCAGTGTCCTGCCTTGTATGTAAACGAGGCTGTGGACGCGTCTTTTCTTTTTCTCTGCGGGTCTGTCACGTACCCAGACTGTCTCTCTGTCTGAATGCCTTCTATGTGTCTGCCTCTCTCTTCCTGTCTGTCTGTCTGCTTGTGTGTGTGTGCGTTTACTGAAGGCAGGAGTGTACCCAATGCAAAGCAGAGGAGCAGGTGGTTTTCCTGTTGCTGCTCCCTTTGCTTGTCTGGTTTCTACAGAAACAGGGAACCCCATCAGACAGGCAGAAACAGAGGGAGGAAGTAATATACAAGCACACTCTGTTTACCATTAAAATGTTATCTGTTTCACACTTCTGTGTGTGTGTTTTATTGACATTATGTGAAAAAGTTGACCTATATTAACTTCCCAGTGTATGTTGCATTGTCATATAGTGTTTACGGATTAAATTACACATTAAGGTGAATTCCTTGGCTTACTGTACAGCCTTTAACGTAGATTCAGAGTGTGTGCTTACTCCAAGACGGAGCACAGTAGGGGAAAGCAATTTCCCTTGTTAACTTGCTACTTGGACCCAGGAGAAGATTAGATGAACTGTGTATTTTTTCCCCCTCCTCCCAGCTTTGCCCCAAATCTCAACTACAATCAAGCTATTTTTCCACAAACTTTGTCAGTCATGGAATTTCTTTAGAGGGACCCTTTACCTTATAGCTCAGAGCAAACAGGTTCTGTGAGTAGGCATAATGATAACCTTCGTGCTATGTACACATATTTCTTAGGTAATTTGTCATCCACGATGAAATGTAGTTGAAGGAGCTTTTATGTCTTATCACTGAGCAACAAGTAGCAAGGAGTCTTGTCTGCTAAAGTGTCTGTCTTTCAAGAAGTGATGGTGAATTGAGGAATGAGTGTGTGCTGTAAAAGTAAGCACGTGTGATTTTTAGGAAGGTAAATAGGACAGGGGTTGTGAAGTGTATGAAGCTTTTTGTAGTGGAAATGTGCTATCAAGTTGTAAGCCACATACATATTTTGGTAGCAAATTGTACAGACACTTACGGCTTCCTGTGCTTTTTTTCCCCCTCCCCGTGAGTGTGTGTGCGTGGAGGGGGGGGGGATGTGACGTGTCTGTCTGTGTGCGACATGTCTACTAGCACTCTTCCTCCCTTTATATTAGCTTGCACCCTATGTGGAGTGAATGTATCTGCTCGCTGCGTTTACAGGCAGAGCACACACATACACACATGTTCATTTTACGGTAGAAGCACTTTTGCATTGTGATAATCTTGGCTGTAACACGTAAGCACAGACTGATCTCTGGACATGCAGATCCCTGCCCAGACCGCATGTTCAGGCTTGACATTTCCATAAGCTTTGGAAAAAAAATCAATCATTTTCATACATATGCAAAATATGCAAAGTCTGTGTGTTTTCCAATCTAAACAAACACTAGATGTTATATCGTACTGTAGGACAAAGAACAGTAACAGAAACTTTGTCTAATCTGCTGTACTAAAGTTGATATTACAAATGCATCAATGCATTTTTCCCCTCCTGCTGCATACTCCGTTATGTCAAGCTCATTTTACATCAAAGGCGACATACAACCATAGAATTAAATTCCCCTTTTTGTCAATGTAAAGAAGTTTAACTACACATTTAGTACCTGAGTTTCAACAGGTTTTATCCGTGTTTATACATCCCAGGTCTCTTTGAGATTAAATTTTAGAAAATAAATGTAGTTCAGGTGCTGACTTATAAAAAACCATTTTGCATACAGGAACATTTTTTTGTTTAGTTGTTTATCTGTTAATTAATTACTTTGGTGTAGGATGAATAGCCATAGAGGAGAAAGCTGGAAAAACTAAAAGTACACTTTAAAGTTCAAAGATTTTGCCCTCCTTCACTTTTTCCAAAGCCGTCCAGTGGACCACTTTAGAGTCTTTGCTGGGCCAGTTTTGGCTCCTGGGCCTTATTTTTGGCACCCCTGCCCTAACCTGTTCTCAGTTTTCAATAACATGTACAACTAGGTGCTTTGAATTTTTAAAGTTTCTCAATAAAATCAGTATGATTGTAATCTTTGCAGCAGTAGATATTTTAATAGTATCGTTTCCAAAAGGCCAATTACTCAAATGTTCAGCACTAAGAGTTAGCGAGGTTCTAATTATGTTGCTTTGTTGTCTAGCACACCATCTAGCAATCCAACCAATAGTTTCTTAATGAAACTGTACCAAGAAAGAATCGTATGGAGCAGAAACTTTCTGTGACACCATTACTCCAGCATCAGGTTGTTTACATGAGTTGCTTTTAATTGCACAGGATCTGTTTTAAATATCTTTATTCTGAAAGCCCACAATGGAAATCTGCTTTGGACACTGTGGCTTAAAGGAGCTGGGAACCACCTTTTGCAGTTATTGCACTTAACTGGATCCACAGCAGTGTCACAAGACCTGGCAGTATATGATAACTTGAACCAAACTTTACAGTTCTATACTTCCTTCTCACACTGATACTGCATAAATTATCTACTGGCTGTATAAATTTTTTTTGTGATCTCCAATCAGGCTAGACCCCCTGAAGTAGCCCTGTATGTGTTTATTATTATTAAAATATATATATACCTTTAATCTACTTTTGTGTGATGTTAATGTCATTAAAGGCTAGTTAAGCTCACACAGGGTGTAAACAAGATAAGTACAAGCATTACAAGATAAGGGCCAGGTATTTTATCAGCCACTGAGCCTTAGCATCCACGTTTGGCACATTTTTGTTTTCCACAACTTTCGGATTTAAATGTTTCTTTTTGTCTCTTCATGTCTTCATGTTCGTGTATGTGAGCCGAGAGAGACAGAGAGATTGTGTTATTCCCTGTCCAGCCACACCTTAAAAACAGACTGAGGTCATTTTCCTGGAGAGTGTGTAAATTGAGTTAAAGCGCTCTCTCTCTCTCTCTCTGTCTCTGTCTCTGTGTCTCGTGTCTGTCAGGTCACGCAGTGTTGAATGTTAAGCTGGATGCTTGTGCCTTTAATGTGTGTGTGAACATGGAAATATGCAAGTTAGTCTTTGTTACCCAAAATAGGACAGTGGGATTTCCTTTCTGTTCTCGTTTACCATTTGTTTGCATGAATTGAGAGCTCATTTGAGTTTTTACTAAATTTGTTTATGGTGACGTTTTCTCTATTTAAAGATGGGCTTTCCTGTGATTTCTTTTTTTTTTTTCTTTTTTTTTTTTTTTAAATGGCACTTTTCTTTTAGAAGTTGGGAATCTAATATAACAATGCCAAAATTACGTTTTTGTGCAAAATTGTGGATTGGATGCTTTTTGGCAATTCGGTATATAAAATATTATTTCCTTATTTAGAAAAGAAGAAGAGTTGACACTGCTGATATTGGCTCTGACTGCACTCTTATATGTTGACTTTGTAATGTTGTGCTGTTGCATTTCTCTTGTTCTCAGTTGTATTTTTCTTATTTTATCTCCCCAGGAGTCAGGTAGCGGGGAGGATGACCGCCGCTCTCAGCCGAGGAGGTAAGATACCGACACACATTGAGCTCTGTGTGTTAAACTTGAAAGCATTTGGTTCACTGGACCAGAAATCCACTGGATATGTATGTTCTCAGTCTCAAAAAAAGCCAGTTCATAACACGGGGCATGTTAGGTTGTTACCCATGACCTCTCACCTGATCTGACCTGATCCGCACAAAGTGGGAGGAAAAAAAGGCTTTTCCCAAATACCCAGATAATAAATAATCATAAAATGCGTCTGACGCTGCAGGACTGCCTTTCTATACTGCTGTGACTTGAAAAAGGGCTCCTGTACTGTGTCATCATCGCATCACATCCACTGCTGTCCCTTATTACATAAGAGTTGGAATTCTGGTTAATCCAGTTTCATTCAGCCACACTTGCAACTGGTTTTCGTCCCCTGATAATTGGCTACTTCCTTCCACTGCCCGTTGTGTTTATTTGTTCTGCCACTGAACACTTTTAGGTCTCCTCTGTTATGTTTGGCCCTTTAATAATCTTGAAATCACGCACTGAATGAGATAATAAACAGTGGCTTGCAGACAGCCCATTAGAGGGCAGCAGTATCTCTGTGAGTAACTTGCTATGTGGGTCAGGGGAACTGCACTGTTGATCCACGGGCAGATTGGTAACCACTCCCAAAGTCTCTGTGTCTGTTTGGTCATCGGAGCTCTTCATCATCCAGCTGAGATTTGTCTGTGTTTGTGCAGCTGCGACTGAAATCTGTGCTTGCTGTGTGCATGTTTGTGTGCACAGAGACAGGTACATGATCGAATATCACTCCGAGTTAGCTCCTAAAATGAATGTTATTATTTTTCTCTCTTTTATTCTTTACACAACTGGATAAGTGTGATATTTGAATGGAAATCAGGGATCCTGTGATGCATGTTGTTTTACATTACCATGCCTACACATATTTTCCAGTGCAGCATATTTAAAAAAAAAAAAAGGTGAAGCTGAATGAATAGCCTTACTTTGTCTTGACTTCAAAGTAACCTCAAAGCTCTTTTTTATTATCATTGTGAAGCTTTGTGATATTGTCCCCCAGAGGGGAACGCCTGTAGTGTTTTTAATACCCAGTTCACAGCTCGATTACAGGTTTGGGTGCATTATAAGCGGGGATGTTCTGGGCCAAGATGATATATTTGATATAGTAGTTGTTTGACCTGTGAGCTGTTATTAGATGTTAAAATTTGGTTAAGCTTTATTTGTATTCCTAGGCAGATCATTTGCTCTGGGTTGTAGGTCACTAAAACTGAAAGTCTTGAACTTCTTTTTAGAGCTGATACCAATGCAGATTTTGTAATACTTGTTTATTGGATATAATCAGCACGGTGGCACGGTGATCAGCACTGTTGCTGCACAGCAAGAAGGTCCTGAGTTCAATTCCACCATCAGTCTTTCTGTGTGGAGTTTGCATGTTCTCCCCGTGTTTGCTTGGGTTCTCTCCGGGTATTCCGGCTTCCTCCCACAGTCCAAAAACATGCAGTTAGTGGGGATAGGGCAATCTAAATTGCCCATAGGTGTGAATCTGTGAGTGAATGCGAGTGCGAATGGTTGTCTGTGTCTCTATGTGTTAGCCCTGCGACAGACTGGCGACCTGTCCAGGGTGTACCCCGCCTCTCGCCCTATGACAGCTGGGATAGGCTCCAGCACCAGCCGCGACTCTGGAAAGGATAAGCGGAAGCGAATGAATAGAATGAATGGATATAATCATGACATGATATTATCAGTTACAGGATTATCATTATTCATTCCTTGTGTACAAAAAAAATCATATCATATCCAAAAATGAAGAAACACAAGAATACATCTTCATAAATTAAGAAATGCATGTGCAAGGGGTGTTGCAGATAATTAGAGAGTGGATCTTTTTAGTTTTGTTTTTGTAGATGTTTCATTTGAAGGCAGCAAAGTATTAAATTTCACTTTTTTCCCAAGTTCAGTTTGAATAGGAGGTGCATCTAATGTTTTAAAACTCCTGTGACCTGTCAGTGTTAGCACTATGTTTAAATGTAATCAGAGTGGAGGTAAGCCCACAGTCTTTGCAATAAAGTTTTTTAAATAAACACATGCTGCTCTCTCCTATTAGCTAAGGTGCACAATCCAACTTTTTATATAATAGACAATGTTAGGCAAAAAAATGACCTGTGGTAAATCACAATGCACTGTGATACAGACTCAAGACGTTTTAAGGTAGATGGAGAAACTTGCATATAAACTGTATCACAAAAAAGTGCAGAAAATTTGTGGCTTGTGTCAGGATTGTTTTAATATATAAAAAACCAAACATTTTGTCTTTGATTTACTTGGAATGTATCTCCTACGTGAGACTTTGAGTGAGGGCATTAGTATGCAACAGTCTTTTTCACTGACGCAATGATATGACTGCCACTTTGTATCTTCTTCAGTTAAATTGTCAAATCTTGTTCACAAATTCAATTTTAAACTAATGAGTTCCACAGTCGCTGATTTCATACATCAGACCAACAGAAAGCCCTCAATCTGCTGCATAAATACACAGTCTCTGATATATCCTAGAGAGGTCATGAGAAAGGGCATGATGTGTAGGAATAAGTGAGCCTGTTCCCAGTATGATTGTTAGTTTGGGCAAAGAATACTGTAATAAAGAAAGAGTTCTTTGAGTTCATTTTCCTTTTTTTTCTTTGTTGTTTTGCTTTAAAATCTTTGCAGAAATAAGACTATTTTCAGCATCTGAAATAAAAGTGAGCTAGATTATTAAATACACCTTTTAAGTATCTGTAGAGAGACTTTTTTCCCCAACTGTCCATGTCTCCTTCACCCACACTGTCAGATCATTTAATTGTATAAAAATCAGTGTAACTATTAATGAGTGCTAGCCGAGTCTTATTAAAGTCATATTTCTGTGTTTTAGTTGAAGGTAAAAGACGAGAATTATTTTCAAAAGTAAAGAAATTAACACACATGTAGGGTATAGCAAAAAGAAAAAATAAACTGATGCTGTGTGCATTTTTCATTTCACTGTTTCTTTAAGTTCAAGCTGCATGTTGCATATTCACAATTCCAGCAGCCATTCACTAAAGCTGAGCCTGTCCACTGAATTCACGTTCCCAAAGTCTCAGAGGCAGTCTGTTCGTTTTCCCCCCTCCCCGCTGCTGACGTCTGTGCCCGCTGCGCCGTACAAGTCAGCAGCTGCAGCAGAGCTCATCTCTGACACAGGTAGTGAGATTCATTCAAACTGGAATAAGGCTTCAGTGAGGCAGCGCGCCTGCCTGCGTAAGCAAGCCCCACTGCAGTGCTGCTGATTAAAGCCAGTGACATCAGCAAGTTGGTGACATCAGCAAAAAGCAGCAACATCACTGGCGGACCATGCAGAGGGGAAATTAGGAGAAAGAGAGGTTATTTATTATGACTACAATCGGAGAGTATTTCTGATCTCTTATAATCTCATAGTTCTGTAGTCAGAGGAGGGGAAAAGTGGAACAAAGGATTATATGTCTGAATGGGACTCATTTCCATTTGTGCTACATTTATACATTTGTGTGCCTCTACAGATTTGTATTCATTCTTGTGTAATTCAGATATACTGTAGTCATGCTAACAGGCTGATTTATTAGACTTCTTGTCGGTGTGTGATGCTCATCGCAGATGTTTAACAGGTTATGTGTGATTCAAAGAAATACTGTAAAGTCTGGGTGTGTGAATGTATACACAAGGTGAAGCTGCGATCACTAAGGTGACTGTCTGTGTTTGCATGTTTGGAAACATGAGAGCAGCAGAGTGTCTGGTGTCTACATGTAAAAACTACATCCTGGCATTCGCCACTTGCTATTGGATGGTTTGAATTTCAGCAGTCAAAGGGGGAGAATAGCCAGGTGGAACTTGAGAGATGGGTTCAACATCTCACACATAAACATGTGGGTTGCTGAGAGTCTGTAAATCCCAAAGGTGGGAATGAACAACCCCGTGATTATTCTTAGCTATCCCTCCAGCGCCCTTACAAGAAGATGCCACAGATCTTTCCCTAATCAATAACACCGGTTAAAGTAAGGAGGGAGGTGGTAGGGATTTTGAAGGGGTCGATGTGAGAGGCCAACAGGGAGATGAGAGGGAGAGTGGGAAAGTGGCTGTCAGGTTAAGCTGTTATTAGTTGATGAGGAAGGCCTCCCTGTGATTGTTTGTAACATGTGTCTGCCTCTGCTTAGAAACTGGTAAGTTTTTAGATACCTGTATCATTATCTGTTCTGCTTATAGCTCTGATCTTTATCAGTTCCCTTATTGATATGTTCAGGAAAACCACACCTGCTTCATTATCTCTGAGTCTGACCACTGAGCAGGGAAAAAAACGCTCACATGTGACTCAGGTCTGCAAAAATTTCACAACATTATCAGTTTGCAACTGCCAGGAGTGATAGAAAATGGGTAAGATTAGATACGCAGTCAGATGTCACATCATTGCTTTACAATATAAATTGAATTTAAACAAGTTACAAAATAATTCATTCAATTTGTAAAAGGATCCCACTTCCCATCCCTTCTCCTGCTTTATATATCACTGCTTATTCTTTATCTACTTAAAGCTTGACTGTACTGTTACACCATTTATTGTTCATGCTGTGATACATTTAACCACATGTGACTCTGCAGTCTAATAAATAAACGCTTTTCTCTTTGTAAGGATCTCTCAGACGAGGTCAAAATCTGTAGCTTCATTGAGCTCATCAGCCCAGTTCATCGGTTGCCTCTTGGGTCAGAGACACAGGTCGACCTAAGAGGAAAAACACCACACTGCAGTTGTTTATCCCGGGATATAAACTGGCAGTCAGCTGGTGGCCAAATAGTTACCCTTAGTTTGTAATTGAAACCACAAGGGATCAACAAGCAGCACAACCAAGTCTAAGGTCAAGTTTCTACTTAGTTCACAGGCAGCCTGAAATCTCCTTCCAGGTTTCTCAATCTCTTTTTTTCTGTTGTTGTTGTTGTCATGCTGTTGCTGGATACACATTCAGTGTCAGGTTATGGTTCTAAGAACTAGGGGTGTACTGATTTTGAAATACCCCTGTCTAATATAACAATTGAACCTATCAACCTTGCTTAAAAGCTTTCTACCCTTTCTTATTTGCATTTTTTATGGGTTTGTTACCTTAAGAAGAAGCAAAAATTCATTACTGTTAAAGATTGTACTCGCCTATGAACAGAAAAACATTTCCTCTCAGATGTTATTGTGGAGAAAATGACAAAATACTGTGGTGTTGTTAAGGTGCTGATAAGCAGCTCAAAGTGTGTGTGTGTGTGTGTGTGTGTGTGTGTGTGTGTGTGGGGGGGGCTCTCTAAAGTCATGCTTTCTGGGATTGCTTTAGTTTTTCAATCAGGCTGTCAGCCAGACACATAGGCACATCCACATTTTAAAAAGAAAAAATGTCTTAATTATGGAGAGTTTTTATGTAGCGTCTAGCTCTCTTATTCGTTATGTTGACACAGCTGGAAATTGTCATTATTTGTTATTCTTACATTTGGCGTTTTTAAAATGTGCATGAGGCATCATTTTAAAGCAGCCACTTCCTTCTGCGTGTTACGTGGAAAAACATGGTGACCCAGGAACAGCGTGAGGAATTTCAGTGACGTCTCGAGGCTGTTGTAAAGCATATAGGAATGCCACCGACTGCCATTCTGACAGTTAAACACTTTTATCCGGGTACTTGTGGCTGTCTTTCTTGCACACTTTCACCATGTCTCCAATAATTCCTCGTAGTCTTCCTCAGACTGCTGTTGTCACGGATTGGACCATGTGTGTCTCCTCCCCCTCAGCGGCAGGATTTACCGCAGCCTGCTGCAGACACTTCAAACAGCAGACCATGGATCAGATGTTCTGAGGCACCTTCTCTGTCACAGGCGCTCTTAAATATGTTAGTGCTTTGTCGCTTTATAATATTAGATTGTTCCGCTCTATGAAATCTGTCGGTTTAGAGCTAATTTTCTAAATCTGCGATAAAAAAAAAATTGAATAAAAACGAAGCACCGTGTGGTCTTAGAGCAGAGCTTCTGCGTCTTCGCAACTTTACTTCGCACATCGTCGACTGTCGTCTCCGCGCGCCCTGCCCGCACTCCGAGAGCAGCGATGCCTCCCGGCGTTGTGACCGCCCCGCGGAGCTCGTCGGCCGGCTGCTTCTGCTCCTGCTGCGGGGTGAAGATCAGACCGTATTTTACCGAGAACTCTGTGATCTCTCAGGTGGAAATTTATCAGCTGTAAGTTGCCGTGCTCACAGTCCGGAGCTTTTCTTGCTTATAGTAACGATAACACTACATGAATTATTATATTGCCTGCAGTGCCATGGTAATGGTCTACTCCAAACTTCAGCATAGACTTAGTGTGCACTTGTATGAACATGTGTTTTTTCTCTTAATGACTTCATAAGAAGGATATAGCAGCACAGCAGCTGAACGAGTGGCTGCAGGAACAGGTTTCCTTCCCTTTGCTTCCTTTTTGAGATATCTGCCAGATGCTTTTACTCATCTGCTAGGATGCATTTCTCTCCACCCACCTTTAGCTGTTCCTTAAATGCATCCTGAGGGGGGGCACAGCAGAGCAAGGCACACGATGTACCTTCAGCAGAATCAGGGGATGTGATTATTTTGTCTTCATTGTGAAAGCCACGGAACGACACTTGCATTTAATTGGAAATTTATGGCTTGGAAGAAGCATGTCAAGATATAATTTGCACAAACACTTCATTAGCACTTGAGTTAGACATCTGTCTAGTGTTTGCTTGTGTGAGTCTGTGTGCAAGCCCAGCTGTCAGCCTCTGTCCTCTCTGGCATTGTATTGCCTCTGACATATTCTTGGTCTGCCTGCAGCACAGTGCATCTACAGAAGGACTTATTTGTCAGCGTTTTCAGTGATTCCAATGCATTCACTTCTTGATTTTTGTTGATCAATGGCTTTTTTCAATATAAAAGGTTAACTAGGATGCACTATGCTCGCGCAGATATTTGTCCAGTGTTCTGTACGTCATGTCATGAAGAAAATTGGGTGTGTGCAAGTCAGCGTGGGTGTCAGAGACTCTTAACATCCACTTTTTCTAACTTGGAAACTTGCATGAAAGTTTGCTTAGTTTGCCATAATTGTCACTTCAGTAATGACTGCTGTCCATTGCAGGTTTATCCTTCTTTGCCTTTGTTTCCTTTCCTCCCGCATCATCACAGCAGACAACAACAACATGACTTCCTGTCTTTGACGGTCTTTCCTTAGCTCAAGCCTATATTTAAACTTGCTCCAGATGGAGTGACAAATTAGTCAGCGATCGCTGGTGTTACTGGTGATTTTGCTTTTACTCATCATCACAGAAGACAATGAGACTTTGTCTTTCTAGCTCACATTGTGAGGGACAAAGCCTGTGTGTAGTAGTAATAATAATAATGACAATAATACTGCTTATAATAATAGCAGAATAATAGACGGGCGTCAGATATCTTAAGTCCATTACGTAAGTCTGTTGTTCAGACCACGAAGAAGCTTAGCTGGGACTGCCATCTTAATCAGAAATTGTCCCATTATTGTGTTGTTTTGGAAAATATGAGTGTTTTCTAAGAAAGCATTGAACTGAATAACTACCATTGAAATGCATTCAACTTTAATACTACAAAGTCACCTGTACTTTATATTCTGCTTTTTGTTTTTCTTTCTTCCTCTTTTACATTTGGGGGAATAAAAATCAGCATAATGAAACAAGTGTGTTTATGTCTGTATGTCACCACTGTAACAGTTCAGACCAACATAACTCATTAATTCACATAAATTTATGAAAAAATGCTTGTCATAAATTTTCATCAGCCAAAATGATTTCTGTTGCTTCATTCTGTGCAGCATTCCAGGATAATGTACTTTTCAAATGATGGAGACGGGCTCAAAATCCACACATTTGAGAAGCTACAAATTAGAATTTTTATTGAAAATGTCTGAAAATAATAAAGTGTCAAAAGTTCTGCTCTTTGTGCTTTCTGTCAGTGGACCTTGGAGAAACTTAACAAAAAGTCAGTAAAAGCTGTAAAGTCTTCCAAGGATGAGTTTTGTGATAGATGTGTGGGTGGATATTGCTCACCGTTCAATCTTTTCTGTCTTTGTGCAGCATCAGTGAAAGTTTCCTGACCGTTAAGGGAGCTGCTCTGTTCTTGCCTCGAGGAAATGGCTCCACTTCTTCGTCTGCCTCCCGTTTCTCCCAGCTGCGCAGCAAACATGCAGGTGAGGTGAAAATTCCCCCTCAGCAGCCACTGACTGTTTAACTTTTGCCATCTTGCGTCATGTATGCGTTACTTTCATCTTGCCAGGAGATATCCAGCAGCACCTACAGACGATGTTTACTCTCCTCAGACCAGAGGACAACATCAAACTGGTGGGTACCCATAAAAACACAAATAAGTCTCACTGATTTTATTTAACTGTCAAGACACAAACTGCGTTTTGTTTTGTTTTTTCCTTCTCTAGGCGGTTCGTTTGGAGAGCGCACATGCTCAGATCACCCGCTACATGGTGGTGGTCTCAACCAATGGTCGGCAGGACACGGAGGAGAGCGTGGTGCTAGGAATGGATTTTAGCCCTGTAGATGGGTGAGAGTGACACACGAGATTTTAGGTACCTGCTGGTTTTGGTGTTCTGGTTAAAGATATAACAGGAAAACTGTTTTCCCCACTCAGCTCGTGTTCTGTTGGGCTGGTTTTGCCCCTGTGGAGCGACACCTTAATACATCTAGATGGAGACGGGTAAGCAAATTCTTCAGCACAGGACACGTTAAACATGAGATCGCTAAGATTTTTAACTCACTATATTTCCTCTGTTCCTGCTCACAGGGGTTTCAGTGTATCAACTGACAACAGGGTGCATGTATTCAAGCCTGTTTCTGTGCAAGCCATGTGGTGAGTCATACTGGATAATTGGTACAGCTGTGGATATTTCTATTGTTCGTTGGTTTCTGTTTTTTCCCATTTCATTTAGAAGTCATGTTTTTTTTTTTTTTTTTTTTTTCCTGACAGGTCAGCCCTCCAGTCACTCCATAAAGCCTGCGAGGTGGCCCGTAGTCATAACTACTTTCCAGGCAGCTTGTTCCTCACCTGGGTCAGCTACTATCAGAGCAGGGTCTCCTCCGACCAGACCCGCATCAACGAGTGGAACGCCATGCAGGACGTGCAGTCACACCGTGCCGACTCTCCAGTTCTCTTCTCTGACGTGTAAGTAGCCAAGTGATGTTTGTCAGATATGTTCTCTATGTGGAAAACCGATAGACATGAACTTATTTCATATATTCTTCCACCATCATAATGTTTCTACAGACCTACAGAAAGAGAGCTGACTGAGCGTCAGATCAAAGCCAGTTTGCGGGAAATCATGATGCAGAAAGATCTTGAGAATGTCACCTGCAAAGAGGTGAGTCTGCTTCGAGCATCTCCCAGTCAAAGAAAATGTTCGGAAAATGCCATGCTATTTTATTTATTTATTTATTTATTTTTTTAGTCATTATTGTGTGACTTTACATTTTGCCTGCACGTGTCTCTTTCTGTCCTGGATGTGTTCTTTAGATCCGAACAGAGCTGGAAATGCACATGACATGCAATCTGCGAGAGTTCAAGGAGTTCATCGACAATGAGATGATTGTCATTCTGGGCCAGATGGACAGTCCTACGGAGATCTTTGACCACGTGTTCTTGGTAGGTTAACCTCTGAAACACCTCTGTTGCTTTTAGCAGCAGAGAATATAAAATGTTTCTGATCTCCCACGCCTGTATCCCGGATCTGATTCTCACAAAGTGCAAGATAGTGTTGTGTAATTTTAAATTCAGCACAGTTTTAAGGTACTTTGCTGTTGTTGGGTTTGGAGAACTCACTGTATGTCAATCATTTCTTCTCACTGGACTTCAGCATTCTGAAAAGCTTATTGGAAGGTGCTGAACAAGTCTGAGGATTCCTTTTTGTTTCCTGCAGGGATCTGAGTGGAATGCATCCAATCTGGACGAGTTACAGAACTGTGGGTAAGGACGGAGGGGGGGGAAAAAAAACCAATACAACAAAACTGACTGTTCGGAACAAAAAAACTAAAACTTGCTTTATTAGGATGAAATTAAAAGTTCTTCATTCTGTTATACCAACAAGCTCAGTTTTACAAATCAATACATACCTACATACCCCTCTCTCATCTAAGGCTCATCTTTCCTCTCGCTCATGTCTTTCTGTCACTCAGAGTTCATTACATCCTGAATGTAACAAGGGAGATTGATAACTTCTTTCCCGGTGTGTTTGAGTACCACAACATCCGTGTGTATGATGAGGAGGCCACTGACCTGCTAGCCTATTGGAATGACACCTACAAGTTTATATCTAGAGCCAAGTGAGTTTGAGATGTTTCATCCTCTCTTTTTTTTCCTGCGAGGAATGAGATCTATCGAGAATGACAATCATTCTTAATATCTACCCTAGGAAATCTGGATCCAAGTGCCTGGTGCACTGTAAAATGGGGATTAGCCGGTCTGCGGCCACAGTGATAGCGTATGCCATGAAGGAGTACGGCTGGGATTTGAAAAAAGCCTTTGATTACGTCAAAGAGCGTCGAACTGTTACCAAACCCAACCCCTCTTTTATGAGACAGTTGGAGGAGTATCAGGGAATACTCATGGCCAGGTACACACACACACACACACACACAAACACACACACACAGACATCCATGGTAATGCAAATATTGATACTGGCAGAAAGAAGTGCATTATCAAAATCTTGTAAAACAATGTAAAACAAAACCCCAAAAATATTCCTCTGTCAATTTCATGCAAAGAATTCTGAGAAGTGATATGTTACTTCATTTTCACTTTCTTCCGCAGCAAGCAGAGGCACAACAAACTGTGGCGTTCTCACTCTGATAGCGATCTGTCTGAACACCACGAGCCACTCTCCAAATCCTACGCACAGCCCCACAGCCTGGGCCGCTCAGATCCCCACAACCAAGCCAGCAACATAACTGGTCCCTCGGTAAAAGAACTGCTGGAATCACTGGGAAGTTCTACTGGCAGCAAAGCAACACACTCAACTAGTCAGCCAGATACGGGCATCCATTCCAATCAGCTTAGCTCTTCTTCCTTTAAAGGTGCGGCAGCTCCATCAGGTCATGCTGGAGCATCTCGTTCTGCTGTAGATCGGAGCAGCCGGCAGGACCGTCCTTGTTCTGACTCCACAGCTGCTTCTGTGTCTCTGTTCTCTCCTCCGCTGTCCAATGGCGTATATGACTCTGGGAATCGGCCCATGTTACCTCCTGTCTCTCAACCAAGGGCCGCCACTGTGGTGCCTGAGCCTCCAAAGACCGATAAGGTGACTGTTGCACAAAGTGTTTTGGTGGGCCAGCCTCATCCACCTCCCTCCCTTCACCACCTCCCCCACTCTCCTGCTCCATCTCCAAATCTAGCCGATGGAGTTCTAAAGCCACAGGTGTTGTCCTGTTCTCCTTCTGTAAAAACAGTGCTTGTGTCAGTGCCTGAGCCTACCGCAACACAAACCCCAAGCACAAAGCAGGCTGGACCCGACTGTCTCTCTGCCCCAGCGCTTGTCAAAAACCCAGACTGTGCCCAACAGACATATGGCTCATCTTTGGACAGTTTGGCAGCCCAACATCTGTCCACTAACGATTTTATCACTTATCCTAGTGCCATTCCACATGAAAATGTGCTGGTGTTCGGCCACACTGCAGACCACATCAACTTTTTCAGTGCCAGGGAAAAATTTAAGGGGATGAGTCTAGATGGGAAAACTCACTGTACTGCAGCACAGCAGTCGCACCAGCTGAAGAGTTGTGGCAAAGAAAACCAGCCACCACTGCAGGAGGTCTCCACCAGTGAGGGGAAGGATGAAGGGAAAAGAAAGGTAAACAATGCTTGTAGCAAACTTTCCCAGACAACTCTAAACATTTCCCGATTTGGGCCGCATATAGTCTCCACCCGTGCTCTGGCAGTGGGCTCGGGTTGGCTGTGTATAATGTAGCCACATGTATGGATGTTATGATCTGTTTCCAGGCTGCTCTTGTGTGAGATACTCACAAAATATGAAATATTTTTACATATATATTTAAGATACTTGGGACTGAACTGAACCCATAACAGTTCCTGTCAATCTTACCAGATTTATTCAGAATGGTTTTTGGTTCTTAAGCTATGTTGCGCCACCTGGTGGCACATCTGTCACAAATACATTGTGATTGTAGCAATGCTTTCATTGTGCTTTTAAATTAATGGTCTTTTATATTATATCGATTTTTTTTTCCAGAAAATGCCTGTGCAGGTCACAGGGCTGAGGCCCAAAGAGACTTCGCCTCTTGGCTCTGATAGCCAGACTGAACCTCAAGATCCCCAGGATCAGGATGTGAGGAAGTTGAAGCAGGAAATTGAAGATAGTGTTGTTCTGGCACACAAGGAATCTGGGGATATAAAAACAGAATTGAAAGAGGAGGAAGAGGAGGCCCCCGCCTGTCTTTACAGTGACTGGACACGAGGGTCGGTGCGACGTGTTACACAGCAGCTGGAGCAAAGAATGAAACAGGAGCATGAGACCCCGCCTCTCTCTTCTTCACCGCCTTCTCTCTCTGGCTGTACCTCCAACTCTCACCGGCGTCCACACAGCATCCATTGTGCAACGTTGTCTACTTCCCACGATGCATCTATTTGCTCACAGGCATCTGCAGTTCACACGGTGCACAAGGATGAGGGAAAGGAGGATGGGAAGTCTGGACCAGCTGAAAGTGAGGGCACTCATGCTGCGATGGCGGCCCTTGGGTATAACGAAAAAAGCACAAAAGGACAGAAACTCCAGCCTGCTGAATCTAGATTGCTCTCTACCTCTTCTCCTTTCCACCACTCTCCCCATTCTCCCTTTGCGTCTGTGAACTTCCTGTGTCTGGAGGGCGTCACTGAGCTCGAGTCGGGCACAGACTGGGATTGTCCCACAGAAGGACCCCACAGTGACATTTTCAAGAGGGAGACGTGGGAGACTTTGTGTGAGCTGGGTGCCTTCCTGCAGCAGGTGAGCATGGCTGGAAAGTGCAAGGCCAGGTGTTTGGGTCAGGCGCAGAAGCGAGGTGGCAGTATCCAGAAGAGGGTTCAAGAGGTGGAAGCCAGGATTCGTCAGGCAGGGCTGACCCCTCCATCCATGATGAAGCGCTCAGCCTCCCTGGCTAAACTGGGCTGCTTGGAGCTGCTCGCCAATGACTTGAGTGACTGGGAACTTAGCCGTTCCACTGTAGCTTCACCCTCGGCACAACACCCACTCCATTCAGCCAGCGACGAATCCAAGAAGCAGCGGGTTCACAACTCTCCTTCCTCCACTGTCCAGCAGCCAGAGATCCTTGAGACAACCACTCAGAGGCTTCCTAAAGCTGGAGAAACCTCAGCAGTCTCTGCACCATCAAATCCGAATCCTCACAGTGGAAAGCCTTTAAACTTTGGCCAAGAATCTCTGCACTTGCCTGGGCCAACACTTCTGACAACAAGGCAGCAATACGGAAGGACTCACCCGCTGAGGCGGCTTAAGAAGAGAACTGTTAGCACCCTTTACCACACCATGTAACCCTCAGCAGGTGTGCATCTGTGTACGTGTGCATGAGAGAAAGAGAGAGAGATAACGTGCCCGTCAGAAACGAAAGTCAAGTGCATATTTTGGATTTATTTAGCAAAACAAGCCGACGCCTCTTGCCTTAAGGGATGTGTTTAGTAGTTTTTTTTTTTCCCCTCTTCTGTAAAAATCCGTGATATGGGAATCTGGTCTCGGCACAGGAAAAGCGGCAAGGCTACGACAGTCCCAGTTAACTGAGACTGAAATAAAACACTTTGAGAAGATAAAACAAAAAAAGAAAAGAAAATGTCATCCAGAGATGTACATGGGTCACATGTTTGAAATGTTAATAATACCCAAGCGTGCACATACTCATCACATCGTTGCTGGTTTCTCCTTTAGTCGACTTGATATTTTTGGCTGTCAAACGTAATGTTAGCTGGAATGTAGCCTCTGTTTCCCCTCTTCTCATGCTTTGACGTCTCTTCAGAAAAATGTGCCATTTATGCTGGAGAAAACGGTCCCTCTTGTATAATCTGGTAACTATGTTGGCAGAAAGAAAGAAAGAAAGAAAGAATAAATAAATCACACCAACACCTGCTTGTCAAACCGGCTGATTTGGTCCTGAGCATAAAAGTCGTTGGACGGAGACTCTTCGTCGCGACAGAATAATTCCAGTGAAAGTCAGTCGTGAAGCTCTGACTCTTCCCTCAGTGTAAGCTGCATATGCAGGTTTTCACCAGTTTATTTGAGCATAATGAAAAGAGAAGAGGCCTGCTTTTTGTTTAGTTTGTTTTAACTACACAATACCTCAGTAAGTCAACCAAATCTGACCTGCACAAACATCCGACTCCGGGTTCCTGGAATGTACTTCTCAATCAGAAACACGTTTGACTTCATCACTCAGTAAACTGTCTCTCCTCACACTCCAGATGCCACACAAACTAGAGTTTTGTTTATGTTTAACTGTGTGAGAGAGAGTAGGTCAGGGTGCTGGGGTTTAAAGGCAGAGTGTATATTTGTGAGTTTTTGGCTATGTTCTCTTTGGGGATGTAAAGGTTGTATATTGTGACTGTTGATATTTTAGGATCTCCCTGTTTTTTGTTTGTTTTTTAGATCTGGTTTGTCTGTGTGAGTGAGACTGTGTAGCACAACTTTACCAAGTGAGCGTGCACTTTTTTTATTTTATTTTAATGGATCTTTATGTCTTTTGTAAACTTTTTAGGAGCGTGCCTGTGATTGGCAAGTAAAGCTTCTCTGCAGCCTATCAGAAATGTCTGTACAGAGACGTGTGTCATACATGCACTTTACTCCCTTTTTAATTTTAATTGTGGCTTTTTTTTTTAAGTGTTTTGCTACTTTGGGGGAGCATGCTTATGTAGTAGGAACTGTTGGGTGTGTGTGTATTGTCTGTGTAAATATTATTTTATATCACGTGCTTTAACTGTGACCATTAAACAATGGGAAATTAAGAGTCGGGCTTACTGTGATTCTTTCCCTCACGTTTTCTTAATGAACAAACTAATTTGGCTTCATTCTACATACATTCACAGTAAATGTCAATGTATGTAAAAATGACTCTTCCTGTTTTTCTCTTAGTCAGCTACACCGTTTAGCATTTTTCAGCCTTTTTTTTTTTTTCTTTTTTTTTGACTCATTATCCTGCTGGAAGCAGCTATCAGAAGATGGGTCATAAATGAATGAACCTGGCAACAGTACAGTAGGTAGGCTGTGGTGTTTAAATGATGCTAAGTTGGTACTAAAGGGTCCAAAGTGTTCCAAGAACATATCCCCCACAATATTACACCAGCAGCCTGAGTCAGTTTTACAAGGCAGATTGGATTCATGCTTCCATGGAGTTTATACCTCATTCTGAACCTACCATCCAAATGTTGCTGCAGAAATCAAGAAACTCAGACCAGGTGATGTTTTTCTAACATCTAATTTAAGTGACTCTCTGTGATCATTTCCTGTTTCCTTTCCATCTGCTTCAAGGTCAGCATATGTTCAGAGATGCTCTTCTGCAGACCTAAAATATTCTGGGCGTTCTCACTTGACCTTTGACATCAACAAGGCATTGATCACTAGATATTTTGTCTGTTTTTGGATGATTCTCTATAAACTCTAGAGACGGTTGTGTGGGATAATCCCAGTAGGTCAACAGTTTCTGAAATGCTCAGACTAGCTCAAACAACCATGCTTGTCTACATAAATGTATTGAGTTGCTGCCATGTGATCGGCTAATTACATTGCACAAATGAGCAAGGTCGAAAAAACAGTAACTTAAAGATTTTTTTTATGTATACTGACATGTTTGGTATTTACAGTCAGAGGTAAAGTTAATGCATTTTAAATGTAAAGCCGTTTGAAAATGACATTTTGGTTTGTTTTGTCATTCTAGGTTTTTATTAGTCAAGCATTTTGCTGTTACTGTGAACAAATTTCACACTTTGGCTCCACAGTAAAAAAAAAATAAAAAGGCACAAGCAGGACCTGAAACCAGTAATGTATTCTGGTTACCATCACATACAGATCTTCAGACCTTGAGCACAAACATGATGCCGTGTTAAATTAACGGAGCGCAGGAAAGAAATCTTTTCTCTGATGTTCTCTTTTTTTCTCTTTGTTTTGAATCAATTGTCAGCCGCAGTGCAATTAAAAACAACCTTCTTTTGGACAATAAGTGCCCAAATAACTTCCCGGGGGTGTTCACAGTGGCTGCCCAACATCCAGAGTTGTCAATAGAAGGACCTTAAAAGCAGCTTTGGAAACCAGCTCAGCTGAGCGGTGTGCTCATTTACCAGTTTAACTCATATTCATCTATCCCAAGCAGTGACCCCGGGAACGCGCTCCCCCACTTGTCAAAGGCGCACCTGTTCCAAAATAGACGGCACCCACCCTGCACCCATCCACCCGCACCCTCCCCCTTCTCTCTCTCTCCTGCTCTGCCCCCGGCATCTCCCCTCTGTCTCTCCCTGCCGAAGACCGTAGCGCAGTTTTCCAGCTCTCTCCTCACTAAAAGTCCGCACCGACTCCGGGACAGCTGATTGCAGGGAATATAATCCAAAAGGAATAAAGGCAGCAGAGGGAGAGGGTGGAGGAGGAGGAGTAGCAGTCCATTCGACATAAACCGTGACCGTTATCCAGGGAAGTGGGGTCTCCCCAAAACCTGAGGTGAGACTGTGTTTCTTAATATGTGTGTCGGTGTCTGTGCTGCAGTGGGGCGAGAGGTGCGTCAGCTTCTTTACTGCGCAGCTGGAGAGGAACGAGCGCGTCCTTACATTTGGAAACCCCGAAAACACAGCCGGGACGTTGTGACTATGCACTTTTCTGCCTCTGGCAACTGATCTTAAGTCGTGCATGCTGTGGCAGCTGCGGGATACTTTAAGGAGTACTTTGTACATGACTACCCCCACCACCTCCACCTCCTCCTGCGCCCCTGCCAGTCTCTGTTCCCGTGTTTTATGCGTTTTTCTGCAGGCTGTGCGCAGTGGCAGATCAGATTTACAGTCAGCTCATTAGTGATAAAACGACACAGGGTGCGGGACCTTCTTTCTGGAACCATTTGGGATCGCCGGGGAGGAGCGGCCGGCCCGGGTAGGACAGTGCAGTTTGTCATGTCTATATTAGGAAAGTGCCAGTGTCATTCTTTCGCTGTCTGGATTCTCCAGGGCCGTGCCATGCGCGACAGAGCAGACCCATCTCATTAACCTGAGGCGGAATTAATAGCAAGAGGTTTTTCACAGATGCTAAAATCTACTCTTTGCCTCAGTTTTAGTTTGGCTTATATTACATGACAAGACATTGACAGTAGAGCACAGAAATCAGTGTACTTAGAAAAAGAAGCATTAGACCAGGAGAACGTCATTATGTGATCATTAACAGTCTTTTCTTTCTTTTTCTTTTCTTTCTTTTTTTTTTGACATCCTATTGTAAAAACTATATAATATGTATAATGAGGTGTTAAATGCCCCACTGTTGGCTTTGCTGAAGTGGTCTCTGGGATGTGACTCTTTCACAGAGGTTCCAGGAGCTTCTTTCCCCTCATAAGTCAACTTTGGGGCAGATTGTGATATATCCTACTGTGAAAGTCAGACAGCATCATTGACAAAGGTTTTATCTGAATAGTGAAAAGTCTAATGCTTAGAGTTTAATGTAATCCTGCTAACACACAGAGTCACTGCATTAGTCAGATCTCTTAGGGGCCCCATACAGACCTACTTTTAGACTAGGGCTTTCAGTTTTAGCCTTATGTAAGCCAGTGGAGTCTGCAAGTATGTTAGGTCTGTTTGAATCGGCATATTCTCACAGGAGTTGTGTGACTGAAGTGCTGGGCTGTGACACTGTATCTGTCAAGTTCTCTCCCCCTCCTACCTTTTATCTGTTCTCTGTGTCTTAGTGTTTGTCTTTGATGTTTGGCTGCCACATAGTGTTTGGTGGGACAATCACCTATTAATATCTGCAGTAATGGCAAGGACTGTTACAGAATATCCCCCGGTGTTTCGGAGGATTACAGTCCGGTTGGCCTTTTGCCTGCGACAGCCACAGGATAGCAACAAACAGCCTAAGATCAAATTACAGAATTCATCATCATTTACAGGAGAAAAAGTCACAGTGTTTGAAGCAATTAAAATGTTTATTAAGAAACAAGCAACACTGATGTTAGTATTAATCATTGTAGAGCATGATTAGACTATAATGAATCGGTGTCACTTAAAAAGCATGCAAACTCAGTATAACTAATATAAATAATAAATAAGTCATGAACTTTGTGTGCTGTGGCAAAATAAGTGAGCTCTTCTTATTTATTTACTTAATAGACTTTTTTTTTAATTAGAAGCTCAGAAATTGTAATGTTGAAAATAATAGTAACAACATACAGCAACAGCAACAGCACAGTTTTTGTACAAACCACTGTGAGAACTGTCCACACACAGAAATCCATCCATGTTCTTAACTGCGTATCTAGTTCAGAAGTACACCCTGGACAGGTCACCAGGCAAATACCAATGCTAACACAGAGACAATCATTCACACCTATGACACATTTAGAACCATTAATTACCCTAACACTTATGTCTTTGGACTGTGGGAGAAAGCCAGAGTACCCGGAGAGAAGCCATGAAAGCACAGAGAGAACATGAAAACTCCACGCCAAAAGTTCAAACTCAGAAACTTCTCACTGTGAGGCGGCAGTCAGAAAATCAAGTTGTCATTTTTAAATGAAACAGTGCAGAAAATGTAAATGGAAATACGATATTATTAAGTCTGTTAAGTTTGCAGTTTAATGTGAAAGAACCTCAAGCTTACTGCCTAACAGTAATTATGAAAAAGTGAGTGTAATACAAAAAAACTGCTTACACAGCCTACTGTGTCATAGACTGTACAAGCAGGTTCTACCAGTCCAGGTCGCCAGTCCATCGCAGGACATGTCAAAGAACAAACTTTCAATCTCGCCATTCTGCACCTGCTTCATGTTGTAAAAAATAACGCTTTATATAACTTTTGACTATCCTGTATTTATGTTTGATCTGCAAATACTTTCAACGAATAAAATAAATACCAAAAAGAGGTTAGTTAGTCATTTTCAACTTTCAAAACAGCAAAAACTGCCTAAACATATTACAGTAGTAATTAAGCATTAAATAAGCAGTTATATAAATACTTAAACCCACAGATTAAAAGCACAGACTGAGGCATGTGCTTCACTGTAATTAACAGATTTCTCTGTTGTCTCCGTTTATGACACATCATTCCAAATGAAATCCCCTGAAATCATTCATGTACAGCAGACACATTAAACTCCTCAGATAGCTCTACTTTTTCATCCTCTCCTTCCTTTATCTTTATCTAAACTTTCATCGCCGCTCTCTGCGGTCTCTAATTCTTCTTCATTTCTTTCCTGTCTGCCCTCTCCTTTCCTCAGCCATGAGTCGCAGCATCGTGCGGCAGAGCAAGTTTCGTCACGTCTTCGGCCAGGCGGTAAAGGCTGAGCAGGGTTACGATGACATTCGTGTGTCCAAGGTGACATGGGACAGCTCCTTCTGCGCCGTCAATCCAAAGTTCTTGGCAGTCATCGTTGAATCCAGTGGAGGAGGAGCGTTTCTGGTCCTGCCCCTTTCTAAGGTCAGTAAAGGTCAGAGGGTTGGAGGGATTCAAATGTAACACTCAAATATCTGACATGTTTTTAGCTTTTTTGTGCTTGAATCAATTCTCAGTCGACCAGCGTTCCAATAAATCACAATAAAAATTAATAGCACCTCATTTGCTTCTCCGTGTGATGTAGAATGTAAATGAAAGTGTGACTGTAATAAGCTCTGTTCTGGGAAAAAGGATTTCTAGGAACATTGACAGCATGGCTCTACATGTCTCATGCTGATCTGTAGGAGTATCTAAATGACTGACATTAAATCATGTACAGATATTCATGATCTACATTAGATGAACTCTGGCTGATCAACTGGCTCTTTCTTTCTATTTATATCGAGCTATTTATGGTCGTTGAGCTGCTGAGTGGTGTTTGTGTGCGTGTTGCAAGCAGATATACTTTTATTACGTGTTTGTCTGTGTTTTAAAAGAGAAACAGCAGACTATTATTGCTCTATAAGAGGAAGAAAAGAAAAAGAAGTGCATATCTGGTGCTTTTCTGGATGTTGGTGTACGTGAATTGGCATTGTTAAGTGAAAGCACTGCTTAAATGAGTGTGGACACTGTTTTTGATGTGTGTAATTTTGCCTAAAGTTTAAATACACAACTTTTACAGCAGGAAATCCAGCCATCCAATAAATAGTATCCTTAAAGAAGAACACTCAGAATTAGATCTTAAAAACAGCAGAAACGGCAAACTACAAACAGCTTATACACTTTGTTTTTGTTTCTCAGTGTTGCTGAAGCACAGTGATCAGAGGTGGACTTTCATTCATGAGTGTTAGTCTCAGTAAAAGACTGTCTGGTAGTATTTAGCTTTCGCTAGGAGCTGAAGTGTTGCTTGTATACGGCAAGGTTTTTGGCAAATTCCTTTGTCCTGTGGTCCAGTAATTATTTTGAAATACACAGAAGAGTCAGTGTTTGATCCTTTGAGACATGCAATTCATAAGAAATCAGCTGCTTTTCTTAGACGTGATGCTAACAGTGCAAGCTGACACCAGAAATGTAGTTAACTTGTGTGAATATTTTACTGGGAGGGTAAAAGTGACCCAGTGATCCTGATATTGGTTAGTGAAATGTGTTTAATTCATTTTCAGGGCTAAGTTGGATAAATATATTTGGATTTGGGTTTTATTTCAGCGTGATGTAACATCCACCTTTGATTTACATCTAACGTGGTGAGAGTTCATGCTCGAGCTCAGCGCACTTCACACTGTTGTAATAAGACTGCAGAAATTAAACTGAACTACACAGCCAATCACTGCCCAGAGTTACAAGAACAAGTTAACATTATCCAGTCTAGAAATTTGGGGGGAAAATTGGACTTCGTGTTTTAAGCTTACACAAAGGTTAGTATTTCAGCTCGACTACAAAAGGTTAAGCGACCGGTTTTTACATTTCCGAGATTTAAGAAGAAGACATAAACAGTATGTGGGTGTAATAAGGTCATACCTGGTGGGATTCTTCAGCATCTCAGAGGTGCTAATTAATGAAAAAGAGCAGCAGGACACAAAGCAATGCAGAGGTTTTTTTGAGGCACTAAGGGAATGGACATGATTATTTACTGGAGTCACGGTGAACAGACGCGCTATTAATACACACCAATGTGCTCTCCATCCTCCTCTTCCCCCCACTGAGTCCCCAACAGGCCACATTAAAAACTCCCCTTTCAACGCCTCGTCACTCGGCTATAAATACACCACTCTTGGAGTGTGACTGAGTGTGTGTCAGGACGGAGTTATATCTAAGAGCTGATACACATGTTCACATGAAAGGAACCATGGGAACAGGGAACATGGGAACATTGGGTTGTCTTCAAACATCTGCTTTTGAGACAAGTTTCAAAAGGTTCTTCCTGCCACATCTGGTTCACTTAAGATCAGAAATACACCTTTGAGAAAAATATTTGATGGTATTAAATATGTTTTCTCAAACGGTTGCCCATTTCCAATCTATATTAGCTTAAAAGGAGCTCTCCAAATATATCCAACTAAATCTCAGTCATGTACAGTCATCTGAAGAATAAAGTACACCCTATTTCAATTCTATGAGTTTATGTATCAGGAAATAGACCTGAACAAAAATCTCTTGGCCCATCACAGCTCTTGATCTCACATATAACATCTACTTATTCTTGAAAACTAAGAGTCTTCCACTGAGGAAGATGGTAAAAATCTGGAGAGCAGCTATTAAAACGGACCTCATGGTTATACCCACTATGTCTGAGATCAAGAATTAACTTTTAAGCTAATTATTCCAGGACTGTTTCACATTGAGGGAAAATAGTTGTTTTAATTTTTTAACCTAGCTGTGCTGATGTCTGACTGGGCTTAAGGCTATTATTTTGACCTTTTTTAAAGAAATGAATGAATATTGATTATTAATGGTGACCCGTTATACAAACACAGTCCTAACTCAGTCCTCTGTGTTGCAGACAGGTCGTGTGGATAAGAACTACCCGCTGGTGATTGGTCACTCTGGACCCGTCCTGGATATCGATTGGTGCCCTCATGACGACAATATCCTGGCCAGTTGTTCGGAGGACTGCACTGCAATGGTAATGTGTGTGTGTGTGTGTGTGTGTGTGTGTGTGTGTGTGTGTGTGTGTGTGTGTGTGTGTGTGTGTGTGGGTGGGAGAGACAAGTTGCAGATGCATGTGGAGGAGTTTGTTATTCAGTGACTCAGATAGCAGTCATAGAGGTCTTCACAGCTTGAGTTTGTCACGTCTTCCTGCTTCTTAAATGAACAACAAGTTAAGAGAACCAGTCTACGCGTCAGTGCGTCTACCTGTCTGCATCTCCACCCACCTGCTCTGCGTCATCTCTATCTCTCCATCAGGCCACGCATGATATTTTGTAAGGCTGATCAAAGCATTCTGCCTGTGACCGGCTTCATTGCTGTAATGCATCTACAAACCTATGGCATCCACAATACGACAGCTTCCTCATGACCTGTTTCCCTGCTTGTTGTCAAGTATTTTCCTATCAGTATCCTATCATATCGGGCAAAACTCTCGTCAAACATGCAGGAAATAAGGAGACGTGAGCAAGAAATATGGAAAATAGTTAAAGTATCGGTATCTGCGATCATGTCCTGCTCCATCTGGTGCTGATCACCTCACATCAGCAGGAATGGGATTTTAATATGTTAAAATCACGTCACCTTACTGATTATGTGGCTTACCTTTTCCATATTGTTTAGCAGCTGGGGCTTTGTAAACACACTTTGCATTCTCATCTTACATTATTGTTGTTGCTGAGTTTAGGATGGCAGACGGAAACCAGAAGAGTTTTAGAGGTGTTTGTGATACACTGCAGATGTCTCATGACTGAGTTCAGTCAGCAGGGGTCACTGTGAGGTCTTTATATTTCTGTGCCATGATACTTGCCTGTTATGAAAGCACTTGATGTGAAACTAAACAAGGTTATACATCCTTTAAACCCATTATAGCAGCTGTTTTTTTTTTTTTTTAACATTTTATAATCCATGACATTTTGTGTGTCCCAGCTAATTTTACTATTCAGCATTCCTGCGCTGTTTCAAATTTCTTCTAAGACTGTGTTAAAATAAATAATGCATATTTGTGGTCCTTGTTCTGGAGTTAATTTAGATATAAACAGGCTTCAGCTCTTCAGATAAGACTAGTTAATGTCTGGATAATTCCCTGGACCACAGTGTTTCCTGGCCGAGCTGCGGTCAGACAAAGTGTTAAACTGTTATTTCTGGGACAAAATCCACACTAGTAAAAGGCAGTAATTACTTACAGTATGTGAAGAGCTGTAAGCTGCTCTAAAAGCACGAGATGAGAACCGGGTTAAGTGTTCACAGTGTGATGAGCTGCTCCACTGACGCAAAAATGACACTCCAAAGATAATTTCTGGGTGATCTTGATTTGGACAGCAGATAGGAAATATTTCTGGCCTTGATATGGAAATCTGTTTGAGCTCACAAAAATTCCCTCAGGGCAACATCATCTGATGTCTTCTTTTATCCAATCCGCAATCAAACAAATATATTCAGGTTTAAGATACATAAATTGTGTTTGCATGCGTTCCCTCCGGGTACTCCGGCTTCCTCCCACCATCCAAAGACATTCAGTTTGTGGGGATAGGTTAACTGATTAATCCAAATTGCCCATAGGTGTGAATGCTTGTCTGTCTCTGTGTGTTAGCCTTGTGACAGACTGGCAACCTGTCCATGGTGTACCCCGCCTCTCGCCCTATGACAGCTGGGATAGGCTCCAGCACCCCATGTTAACACACACCGATTGCTCCAAACTTCTGCTTTTTAGAGGCGTTCACACTTGCTGATCACTGAGTGCATTTGATAAGCACTGCCTGGATGCTACTTACCCTCCTAATTCCTATGGCTGAAGTAGTTTGAGGTAGAATAAAACATATAAACTATATATTTAGATAATATATATTGTACATTAGTTATACATGTGCCCTTTGCACCTTTTTCTGGATTGTATAATGACAACATGTCTCAGCATGTGTGCACCAGCACAGTTGTCACGGAGACACCCACTTGTTCATAGTGACATTGCAGGAATCTTTGCGCGATCGAGTGATTGAATCGTGGCTTCTCTTGTGGCAGCAGCTGCTCCGATGCTGTTTGAGTGCCGTGTGTTTGCCTTTGTGAGCTCTGTTTGTGTCCGGCACTCAGACAGACGTGTGCAGCTGCTGTGAGCTGTGATGTCATTCCGTCAAGTTCACAGAGACTCGTCATTGTGTCATCTCGCAGGCTCATCTGAGTCGTGAGTATGGGTCTGTGTTTGTGCGCGACTTCTTGAACATATGTGCCTTAAACAGCTGTGTGTTGTAACTGTAAAGACCCAGTTCCAACAAACTGAATATGTACTGAGAATAATGTATTGTGTGTTCTAATGTCCATTGACACGAGCAGCTGCTTTTAAATAAAGCAGATGAATTGAGAATTGAAGTTTTTGTGACTCAGTAGCCCAATAGTGAGAGTTTTAGCCACGTTTGGGCTTGATAAAATAATGCTTTATGTATTGATTATGGATATGTTTATGGTTTAAACAGCCACTACCTCAGTATTGTATTTAGATCAGCTCAGCAAGTGAGAGATCTTTGGCACTGGAACCTTTCTGAATGTTTCGTCCCGCTACTTTTGATCAGTTATGTTTGAGCAGGCTTTGGTTGAGTGCAACTAAATAGCCCATGTGAACAGACACGGGCCAACGCAATATCTACCAACAGATAAAGTCTGGCAGCAGTTCAGCTTTTTATAGATAATCTGAATTATCTTCTAACGAATAGCAGCAGGTAAAGCACAAACAGTTTCATTAAGGGAAACCCTTTCCGATTATCTGCACAGTCGTCAGTGTACTGGAGCTGCACACAGGTGTAAGCTTTAATAGATGGCTGTGAGGCAACATAAATATAACTCTGTAATAACAGTCAGTAGAGTTATGGTTCAATTAAAATGAGTGAGCTCCACAATAAATCTGTGGCAGTGAATTTAATACCAAAAATTCTGTCACGTGTAAGTGAAAAGAAGAGAAACAAAGCAGAAAGGCTCCGATATTACACGTAATGCCAGATGTTGTTGATTCTCTATTGCAGGACAACTTTCTTTATTTTATTTTATTTTATTTTAGTTTATTAGTGTTGTGATGCAGACATCTTCCTCCTGAGATGCAGACAGAAATGTATTTTATTCTGCTGATGTCAAATTTTGAATGACTTCTAATAATATTTTTGGACAACTCACGTCATTGCTGTGTCTGTGTCGTCTCCAGGTGTGGCAAATTCCAGATCACGCTTTGACCCGCCCCCTGTCAGACCCGGTGGTGGTCTTGGAGGGACACTCCAAACGAGTCGGCATTGTCAGCTGGCACCCCACCGCACGCAACATACTACTCACTGCAGGCAGGACACAGAAACACACAAACCTCCAGTGTCCTCTTATGTTTTCATGACATCCTTCATATCTTTTTTTGGGCCCCCTATGTGACAGTAAATTACAACAAAACCTGAATAGGATGTCTATCTGTGTTTCGACTCCATCACCCTCCAGGCAGTGACAACCTGATAATTATCTGGAACGTGGGGACAGGTGAACCCCTCATCTCCATGGACGACCATCCAGACCTCATCTACAGCGTCAGCTGGAACCGTAACGGCAGCTTGTTTTGCACCACCTGTAAGGATCGACGTCTGCGTGTCTGTGATCCCCGCAAAAGAGAAGTGGTGGCGGTGCGTGAGTAGAAATTACAGATGGCTCGTCTTGGCAAAAAGGCTTTCCCACCGCTTTGGAGGAATTTTGGCTCATTTGTTTTTGCATAATTGTTTTAATTCAACCACATTGGAGGGGCTGAATAGCCTGTTTAAGCTCATGTGAAAGCACAGCAAATTGTTGAGGTCCTGAGGCAGCAAAGCAGCCCCAGACCATCACACTACCACCACTGTTGGTGTTAGTGTTCTTTTCATCAAAGGCTGTGTTAGTTTCATGTGAGACAAATATACAAAAAACTAAGAAATCATGTAAAAAGTATACTGTTTCACAGTATAAACTAATATAATGCAGAAGCTGTCTCAAAATATATTATTGGTATATATTATTATAAATAATTAGCACAATTATTCTGGTGACTATATTTTTATTTTTCTTATTGTTCAAGAATATATTAGCTCCATATAATTACTTGACTTCAGGAAACAGTGAAACACAAACTTTCATTAAACAGGCACAGAGACAGAAAATAAGGATTAACTTGAAATCTTTAGCTCTTACATTGTTGTAGTTATGTTACTAATGTCTGTTTCTCTGCTGACCAACAGGAACGTCTGGCTCCACATGAGGGCATCAGGCCAATGAGAGCAATCTTCACCAGAGATGGAAACATCTTCACTACAGGATTCACCAGGATGAGTCAGAGAGAGCTCGGCCTCTGGGACCCGGTAACAAATGACTACATTTCACAGAGTGGCTGTAAAAATATACACACTATAATATGAATCTACACAGAAACCTGTCAGTTTTCCTCACAGCTTGTTATTGTCCACAGACAAATTTTGAGGAACCTATTGCACTTTTGGAGTTGGACACAAGTAATGGAGTATTGTTACCTTATTACGATCCAGATGCAAATATGGTCTACCTCTGTGGAAAGGTACAGACATATAACTGTGACTTATTTTTACACTTAATTGTAGATGTATTATCAGCCTTAATGCTAACACAGTCACACTTGTTTTTACACTTTTTCATGTGTGTGTGTTTAGGGGGACAGCAGTGTCCGGTACTTTGAAATCACAGAGGAACCACCGTATGTTCACTACCTCAACACCTTCAGCAGCAAGGAGCCCCAGAGAGGGATGGGCTTCATGCCCAAAAGAGGTGTTGATGTCAGCAAATGTGAGATTGCCAGGTAAGATGCTGATCTTGCAGTGATTTCAACTTGAGTGCAACTTAACCGTGTAAGAAGGTGAATGAGCCAGCTGTGGTTCAGCTGGAGGTTGACTGGGTTGTATCCTTGGGCAAGATACTAGCCTAAATTTACCCCTAATGCATCCACTGGAGTGTCAGTGTCATCATGAGGTCAACACACTTAGGTATATAAAACCAAAAACTAAATTCTTTTAGGAATTATATTTAAAAATGCCTTAAGTGCTCAGGTAGACTAGAAAATAACTGTATAAGTACCAGACCACTATAACGTTTGCTATAAAAGTTTCAGCTTCTCCAGCGTCCCTACAGTTGCTGTTGTCTCTGCAAACTGCTTTGCAACCCACCTCCATCTCAGCTTCTCCTTTTTGGGCCTTTTTACTTTGTCTTTAGTATTTTGGTAATGCCTGCGCTCGTGTGCTCGCAGATTGAAATAGTAATCTTTGGTCCTGTCTGAAATCTAGTTTTTGAAAATCAATATCACAAGATGTCAAAGAATAAATAGTCACACGACTATATTTGGGCATATCTGCAGCAGCGATTCACAGCCCTTTTCATGTTTTAGTGATTCCACTGATTTAATGGATGTGTTGCCATTTTAGCCTTCAGATAAATGAAACAAATATGCAGTAGTTATTACATCAGTTATTATTGCAGACAATTTGGTCCATTAATTTTCTACTTAGCACAAGTGTTCATATTGGAAATTTCCATTTTGTTCACCTTAAAAGCTTCACCACTGAATGCTTTGTATTCTCTAAACACTGCTAAATGCTCATGAACCATAAACTCTCTGACATGGACATTTCTAAATATCAGAAATGATAGTTTATGTCTTTGCAGAAAGCTGCAAAAGTAGTCCTTTTTCCATATAGTTCTCATATACATCTCCATATGTGATAAACAATTATGTGACTTACTGATTGCAGGTGAGATTGATTATTCAGTTCTTATAGACAGACATTTAAAAATACGTACAACGACAACTGTGATAACTTGTGGCCGTGTCCTCTTTTCTCATCTTATCAGGTTGTATAAGCTGCTTGACAAGAAATGTGAGCCCATCACAATGACAGTGCCCAGAAAAGTAAGCCTGACTCACCCTTCCATTATGGTCTTCATGCTCTGCTGTGTTTGACTTTGACAATGGTGCAAGATGAAGATATCAGTCTTATACTTTATCGAAACAGAAATCCTGGACTTGTCACACCACACTTCTATCTGGCTCCTTAAAACTCAAACACGAATCAACCTTTGTCGCTGCAGTTTCATTTGAATACAGTTCAGCTGAATGGAAAACCATTAATGTTTACATCCTGCCACGAGCACCTTGTGAGGCTTCCTTCTGCACAGTGATTGGTTCTTAGCTGTAGTTTAGTGCAACGAAAGGCTTCTTCGACACACTGCTCCCAGTGTTTGTGGATTGTTTCTGATGCTATCCAGTGGAGGACAAATACACATGTTTGATATTAGGGATGAACTTGCAGCTTTACTTTTTACTTCACACAAACGTCTCTGTTGTCCCCTTGATCTTCCCTGTTGCACAGTCGGACCTCTTTCAAGATGATCTGTACCCAGACACAGCAGGACCCGAGCCCGCCATGGAACCCGAGGAGTGGCTTGATGGCCGAGATGAAGATCCCATCCTGGTGTCCATGAGGCAGGGCTACGTGCCGCCGAAGAGCAGAGAGCTCAAAGTGGTGAAGAAGAACGTCCTGGACTCCAGACCCACCACCCGACGCAGCATGTCCACTTTGGACACCAACAGCCTGCCGGTAAGCCCACTTCCTGCACCTCCTGCACATGAACTATTTTCAACATTAATTTAGCAGTATAAGATGACTCCTCTCTACTAATCTGCATTCACATTATAGGCTCCCAAAGCCTGGATGTATTTTTATACATCTTATGTATAACCATGTACAGCACAGTTGAATGATTTCTTAGTCCTGTAATCTGACTGTTGGTAAAAAAAAAAAAAAAAGAAAGAAAGAAAGAAAAGAAAACAACAACAATAACAAAAAGTGACTCTGTTTTAACCCTTTTCTGTTTTCTTTTCTCTTGTAATTCCATCTGCCCACAACCTTTTTTGTTCAAAGCTTTCACCTGTTTTCATTGATTTCCTCTAGTCCTAGTCATCTTCCTTAACCTATTCTTCAAACATTTTCCTTAATTTCACCTTCTTATCACAGTCTTTTTTCCTTTCTGTTTCCCTTTTATCCTTCTGCACACTTGTCTCCCCTCTTCTCCTTTCCAGCCTCAGCTGCTTGAGAGGTTACTGGAAGAGATTCAGAATCTGAAGGCCACAGTGTTGTCTCAGGAGAAGAGAATCTGTGACCTGGAGAATAAGCTTTCCCAGTACACCAATGGCAGTGCCTGATGTGCATGTAAACATGGTCTGAAGAACTGGTCTGAATATTATTGACGAGGATTCACTCTTGTGAATGCTTATGAATGTGTACAAGTGACCATTCGACAGATTTGAGGAAATTGCATCTGTACCCCTTTCGATGGTTGATTCTATAAAATCTTTATCCCGGTTTTACCTTTCATTCTACTGCAGGATATTTTTTGGGATAATCACAATTTTACAGCGAAAAGGACGGAGGTGATGTTTGTGTGAAGGCACTGTAAGTTTGAGAGTGTAAGTTGGGTTAAAGGGATAAAAAAAAAAGGTTTCTATTAGAGAAAAAAGAAAATGTAGAAAACAGATTTAAAAAAATGCAAGTGCAAGACTTTTATAATTTGCTTCTATAAAAAATACAGGCCCGCTTCAAACCTGCCCACACATCCTCCCACTGCATGTGGAGTCACGGGTCTCGAAGTTAAGAAGAAACATTAACAGAGACATTTCCCCTCAAATCAGGATCTGGATTGATTAATACAGTCTTCACATAGAGTGAATTAAGATCATTCCTCAGCTGGCTTAAGCTGCCTGTTCTGATTCAGCTGCAGAAATTAAAACAACCTTTCTTAAGGTCAGGAAAAAAGTTAAAAACATGAAAAGCACAAATAAACATTACTTTAGAAGATCCTTTTTTGAAGCTTGAATTCACGTTCATTCTTTTATTTGTGTTTGCTGTGCTACGCACATGCTAAGACCATCACATGCCGTATTACAGAGCTAGTTCATGTCAAACGACAGAACTCATAGTATTTATGGGGATTTGTTTCCTGTTTCCTACACAAAACACGTGCTGACCTGTGATCGTTGTGCACTTGTCGTTGTCGAGGGCCTCGTGACCTCACCAAAACTAAATCAGTTTAGAAAGTTAATGCAGGAGACCCTCGAAGCGGCGTGAGAGTGTGCACGGGCTGGCTTGGAATCGGGATGCTGCAGTGGACATGCTCGCACCATCACTAAACACTCACAAAAAGCCACACAAACAAACAAGGACACATTTCAGCATTTCAACCCCCTGTGTCGCAGATGACCAGTTTATTTAAATAATGCTCAGAAAAATTTTCAATATGTAAATAGTGATAAAAGGAAACAGGAGAAGAAAATGTAGCAAAATGTGAAAAGAGAAACGTTTTGTTGTGTAAAGGTTATACATTAGACACATTATGACAACAATAAAAAGTGGGTTTTTTTTACTGCTTGACTTGTTCATTTCTTGTTGCCCCATTTCCACCATTAACATTTTTTTAAAATTTCCATCCAAAGAGCTTCCAAAACACCTGTTTTTACCTTTTTTAAAACTCTCACAAACTGTGAAAATGTGGAAACTGAGCAGTACAAATTAGAGCATGATAAATTAAGAAGAGCATTAGCTTCATAACAGATAGACAGAATTAAATACGTCAAGTTTCAATCAAAAATCAGTTCCCATATTAGCTGAGAAATCAGTGGTTTAAGATATGAAGCTGTATGTATGATCAAAATCCCCCCAAAAAGACATAACATGGATGAATAATGTTTTTATGCGTAATTATGGAAATATATACAGTACTGTAAACGTCTTGAGCCACTGACTCATTTCATAATATTTTGCTATGAAAACGAACTATGTGTCAACATAACACAGCCTGAACTGGTAAAATGGTAAATGGCATGTATTTGTATAGCACTTTACTAGACCCTAAGGACTCTCTTAGGCAGGCTTTCTGCTAATTCCTTTAAGTAGTCTTCAGGAACAGTTCTGCAGACTTCTGGAAAGACATTCAATGCTCTTCTTTGGATGTTGGCTGCCTTTTGTTCCGTTTTCTGCGAACAGGATCCCAAAATGCTTCAATAATGTTCAGGTCTGGTCTCCGGGGAGGCCAATTCATGATTGCTGTCTTTTTCTGTTGTGTTATTCTTTCCATCTCAGTTAATTCTCATAGCTCAACTTGCTGGTGCACAACTTGACAAACTGTGATATCTCTGGCATTTTTTTTTGTAGATTTGGCTAAAAAAGTGAGATCAAATTCTGTGTTTTTGCAAAAGGTTGTGTTGTAATAAAGGGTTTTAAATTCTTTGATAGGATGTCTGCTTTGAGCTAGCTGCCTTTCTTATGTTTCATTGACTCATAGGTCAGTGTAAACTGACCAGAAAGAACATTATTATGAAAATGATCAGGTACATGGACTGGACTGAAAAAGAGTGAAAAGGCACCCAATGTCCGAAGAAAAACTTCAGAACGTCTGGAGAAGTATTGATCAGGACTACTTGATACAAGTGAAATAGAAGAAAGTAAGCAGATTTTAAAGAAATTAGAGGTGGCATAATGGTTGTGCACAGTGCTGTAATATATTTCAAGGCATCAGTTTTTGTAAGTGCCTCCATACCACAGTAGCCAATATACTAGTAGTAGTTAAATGTCAAAAATAGAACTGATATAACTTATACATATATATTGACATACATAAATTATAGCTGTACCACACTGACATGGAGTCACTGGATGCCCATTTTTGTCAGAATGTGGAGTCCCACAATCACAATGCTGAGACAAAATAAGGGCGACCAAGTGAGCTTTGTGGCTTCAGAGACAGGAGATATTGTACCTTGCCTTCCGCTGTAGGAGCAGGTGGCTACATTACCCACGCGATCCACAACCTCTATCTCCATGTCAGGTGAACAGCAGGATGCGCTGTAGTACACCAGTGTTATGTTCTCATTGCTTGAATCCAGGGTGGTGTTTATGGTCCCGTTTCCTTGCTTGAGGGTGACAAGATCAACGCCCGTCCCATCAGCTCCATCAGTCACCCGGCTAGAGACCTCCCACATCCTCATGCTGCAGTTAACAGAGCAGTTGGTCTGCAGGCTGAGCTGCTCACACACTGGTGCCTTGAAATCGGTCACCTAAAAGGGGAAGGAAAATGCATGAAGTCAGCAAAAAGCCTGAATCTAAAGGAACTGCAACTTCCTCAATATTTGCTCTATAGAAATGTGTTTCTTTGTTACTTATGATTGGCTTAAAGTGATTTTAGTTGGTGCACAGCAGGTTAGCTAAGCATAAAAAAACCTTCAGGCCTGTAGTTTAATGAACAGAGATGATAAAATTTATTACAATTGACTTTTTTTTTCCAACAATTCTTTTTATTAATGATTTTTCATGAAATACCCAAAAAGGGGTAATGGAAAAGAAAATTATCCCTCCTTCATGGAGGGAAGCAATGATTTCCATTATACCAAAAGAAGGAAAAGATAAATTAGAATGTAGCAACTATCGCCCAATCAGTGTATTGAATATTGACTACAAGTTGTTTACATCTATTATCTCTAAGAGACTAGAAATGATATTACCTAGGTTAATACATAATGACCAAACGGGTTTTATTAAACATAGGCCAGGGACAACATCAGAAAGGTTTTGCACATATTGCGGCAAGTTGACAAACAAAAATTAGAGACCTTAGTGTTAAGCTTAGATGCCGAGAAGGCATTTGACTCAGTGAGATGGTCCTTTTTATACAAAGTGCTTGAGAAGTTTAATTTTGATACATCTATAATTGATATTATCTCAGAGTTATACAACAAACCAACAGCTAAAATCAAAATCAATGGGGACCTCACCGAATAATTTATATTGGAACGAGGGACACGACAGGGTTGCTGCATTTCACCGCTGCTTTTTGCTTTGTTTATAGAACCACTAAGTCAGTGGATTAGGCAGAATCAGCATATAACAGGAGTACGAATGCCAGGAGGGGAACAGAAATTAGCATTATTTGCTGACGACTTACTTTTAACATTAACCTGTCCCTCACAGGCACTCCCCCATCTCATGGAAGCACTATCACAGTATGGTTCTTTATCGGGATATAAGGTCAATATAAATAAAACGCAGGTATTAACTTTAAACTATGAACCACCAGTTGAAATTAAGAATCGTTATAAATGGAAATGGGATGCAGATAGCATTATGTATTTAGGGGTGGTAATACATCGTGACTTCACCAAAATGTTCAATGTCAACTATGCCCCTCTAAATGAATCTATAAAATCAGATATACAAAGATGGAACGCTATTCCATTTCTGGACCTACACTCCAGGATTGAATCAATCAGATTAAATATTCTTCCCCGACTGCTGTATTTGTTTCAGTCTCTACCGATTGCCATACCACAAAAACAGTTTGCGGCATGGGATAGAACATTGTCAAAATACATCTGGAATGGGAAAAAAGCTAGAGTTAAATATAAAACGCTCCAATTAAAGAAAGAAAAGGGAGGTCGTGGGCTTCCCTGTCTACGAGAATATTATTGTGCAGCTCAGTTAAGACCGCTGATTTGTCTCTGTTGTCCAAACTACACCGCCGGATGGAAAGATGTTGAAGGAACAATAGTAAAAGAAATACCAGTTTCAGCTTTAATATCGGACATAAACTTGCAGAATAAAATACATATGGCAGATAAACCTATACTACAAATAATGATATCTGCTTGGAAAGAAGTAATAAAAATTGGTGGTTTGGAAAATGCCTCTAAGGTTTTAAGATGGTGTGCATATGATTCAGATTTTACTCCAAATCAATATGATAATAGATTCAAAAACTGGATTTCAAAAAGAAATAACTAATTATTATTCATTTGTCTATAAGGGTGCATTTCAAAGCTTTGAATCTTTAAGGAGTAAACATGACTTGGGATCAGATGATTTTTTTAGATATCTACAGATCAGAAATTATTTTAATCAAAACTTAAAAGTGAACCTAAACGAATTACAATTTGTAGAAACATTCTTATTACTAATCAAATCTGAAGTGCAAAGTAAAATTATTTCTAAATTATATAACAGCATCCAGCGGTGTAAAAACGACAGCACTCTGTATATTAAAGCGAAGTGGGAATAGGAGGGTAATTTGACAATTACAGAGAAGTGTTGGGCTCACGCATGCAAGATACAGTGGGCTACCACTGGGTCTAATGTTTGGCGTGAATTTTGCTGGAAAAGCATTATGAGATTTTTCATTACCCCTGCTCAACAAAGATATCGAGGAATTGGTGATAAATGTTGGAGATGTGGGGGAGACGGAGCGAACCATTTCCACATCTTTTGGGACTGTAAAGTTATTCGCCAGTATTGGTCTCTAATCCATGATCATTTACAAAATGTTTTTTCATTTGTTTTTCCTTCAACTTTTGAGACCATATTTTTGTGCAATGCACCAGTGGATAAACTGAATTCCAATGACAGAAGACTCCTGTATATCCTTCTGGCCGCAAGTAAAAAGCCTCTTACGAGAAGATGGCTTAAGCCTGAACCACCAATGATAGAAGACTGGATACATTCTGTACAAGAGATCTATACGATGGAAAAAATGTCATTTTCTCTTAAACTTCAGAGAGATACCTTCTACGGAATATGGTCTAAATGGACAGACTATGTTAAGCATATGAGGTGTGATTTTGTATATGATGTTACAACCCTGAGTAGTACGTAAACCTTCCTGCCCTGCTGCCTCCTAACCCTAGTTTTTTTTTCTCTCTTCTTCTTTTCTTTTCTCTTCTTTTTTTGTCTTCTTTATTTTTCAATTATAAGTTAAAATGTGACAGCAAAGAAAGTGTAAAAAGGTAAACTACTGTTATGTTCAACAGCTGTCCCAATAAAAGAGATAATAATAAAAAAAGGAAATACCCAAAAAGCTTAAAACAAAAAGTTTACAGTTATAGTATTACCGTGTTAAGAACGGAGAAGCGCAACACAATGTAGTTACTGTCTGTGCCCCCAGGAGCCTCGGCCTCAATAGCCAGGCTGACATCAGTTCCAGATGTGGTATTCAGAGGTGCTGAGAGGGTCACTGTGCCATTATTAGTGATTCCAGGCTCCAGGAACATACTGGTTGGAAATGTAGAGTCGAACCCTCTGCTGTTGGTGGATCGAATTGTGAAGTTTCCACCTGTTCCACTCGTCATCAGAGTGAAGGGCACAGAAAATAGCGTTCCGGGTACTATGATGGTCTCTGGATTAGCCTTTACAAAGAGAGAGTACATTTATAGAGATACTTATTTGAGCTGCTGCATGTTTTTCCATGTTTGATTTGATGCTTTTGTGTCACAAAACAAGTCGTGGATTGCAGCTCACATTTATCGTCAGATTTGATGATCTGAAGTTGGTTGGTGACTGTCTCTGGAAGAGTATTAAAGCCTTGGAGGTGAAACTATCAGCTTGTCCCTTCACCTGCACCTCAAAGTCCTCTGATGGAAACTTGTCAACCAGAACCAAGATGCTTGCATTGCTCTGCGGCACCAAGACTCCTTTAATCACCTCTGACCCAGATGATCCAACCAGAGTGACTTCTGTCACCGTGGCAGTGTCACTCCCCGTTAAAGACATCAACAGGCTACCATTGCCACCTTTCAAGAAAAAGTCAATTCATTACGTCTAATGTTTTAATGGTATGTTACATTTGCAGATCACCAAGTCTTAACAGTTGCCTTTACCAGCACTGGGACGTGTCGCCAGGGTATCAAATCCTCCAAAAGGGCCCTGTGACACCACCACTAAGTCAAAGAAGAAGTCGATAGGACTCTGACCTAAAAATGATGAGGGGGTTAAAAAAAAAAAAAACGAAAAAAGTCAAATATATGGAGGGCCTGGAGACTAATGGCAATGGAAATAATGCATTTCATGAACTGATAATTCTGAATACGACAAATACTTACAAATAACATAATATCTAAATAAATTCTAACTATTATATGATTAAAATAAAATTAAAGACTTTTTTTTTTAATTCTAAATG
The DNA here is from genome assembly GCF_041146795.1 of Maylandia zebra. NCBI lineage: Eukaryota > Metazoa > Chordata > Actinopteri > Cichliformes > Cichlidae > Maylandia > Maylandia zebra. The sequence continues at coordinate 18,939,491 of NC_135176.1, read as the reverse complement.
ATATATAAATTGGGCAGCACGGTGGCACAGTGGTTAGCACTGTTGCCGCACAGCAAGAAGGTCCTGAGTTCAATTCCACCATCAGGCCGGGGTCTTTCTGTGTGGAGTTTGCATGTTCTCCCCGTGTTTGCGTGGGTTCTCTCCGGGTACTCCGGCTTCCTCTCACCGTCCAAAGACATGCAGCTTGTGGGGATAGGTTAATTGGATAATCCAAATTGTCACTAGGTGTGAATGTGCGAATGAATGTGAATGCAAATGGTTGTTTGGCCCTGTGTGTTGGCCCTGCGACAGACTGGCGACCTGTCCAGGGTGTACCCCGCCTCTCGCCCCATGACAGCTGGGATAGGCTCCAGCGCCCCTGGAAAGGATAAGCGGAAGCGGATGGATGGATATATAAATCCATAAAAAAGAGGTTCAAATAGGATGGGTTTATGGAAACACTAACAATAATAAAGAGTTTGAATTAAAACTTCAAAAAACCTTTTTAATAATTTAAAAATGAAATCTAAAGCATAGTGAATAGATTCAAGAACCAGGAATTAAGAATACAGAATTTTGTTTTTATTCAGACTTTTAAAAATATAGTTCCTTTTCCTCTTTCTATTTCCACTTCCTGTTGGTGTTTGAATATGTTGAGTCATTAGCATTTCCATTTAGCCTTTAAGACAACGAAAATAAATCCTCACAGACTACTTACGTTTTTCTAGGCTGCCCAAAGACCTGTGCTGCCAAGGAAACTTTTTAAATAAGTATGAGATCTTTCATGAGGCTATTTTGCCTTCATATTCACTCTCTCAACATTTCTGGCAAAGAATTTTAAGGAACACAGCAGTGAAATGGATCCTCACAGAGTATCCACTGGTGCTGCTCTTCGCCCGATAATGTGTTAAAGCTAACATGCTAACATTGCTAACGCTAGCAGCCCTTCATGCTCCACTAATCTAGTAGCAACATACAAAATTTACAGGAATTTGGACTCTAAGCCATGAGATTATTTTAGTTTTGGAAAGACTTTTAAGCTTGTAAGCTTAAAGTTTAGCTTGTAAAATAATCTAATATTTTTTCTGAATTACTTATTTTTATACATCAACTGGTAAAAAATATTAATTTAGCATAGAATAAACTAATTACAGCAGAACACGAACATGCTAAATTTAAAGCTTGATAGTGTAGTTAGATTAGTATCTTAAGTTAGCTTATATAACAGCCGGGCAGCACGATGGTACTGTGGCCACCTCATAGCAGACGGTTCTAGGTTTGAACCACTGGTAAAGGAGTCTTCATCCATATACATGGATGGAAATTAGCACCAGGCGACTGTCTGTGCTTGAATGTAGCAGTTTTCATAGTGTAAAAGTGTAATCTTTTGACCTATACAACACATGGACCACTGGAATTTCATTGTCATTGCCAGTACTTTGTTTTATGTGAAATCAAAAAGCCCTTAAAGAACTTTTTAAATAATAGAATTGGCTTAGTTCTAGTGAATCAATAGCAAAACCATTTCTGATTTTCTGTTGTTCAAATATACATACAATAGATTCTCTGCATTGCTCTACTCTGGCTGATAAAATCTAAGTATTTTAGATTTTTTTCCTTTCATTCATTAACAAAATATGAGATACATGAAGATGCCATGTTACTGACATGCTAACTGTAATAATGCAGGTATGTCTAACCTGTATTGTTACTGTGAGCATTCCCTGCACATGTGCTGGCATCATAGCAAGTGTGCTAGAAATGTTCACCATCTCCTAGGATATAGCATTATTAGTCAAATAACAAAATAAATTCATGTTTTTACACAAAACACAGCTACAGGATGTGAACACTAATAACAGTGCAATTATAGTTTTAACAACGTTTCCACTCGGGTGAGAGGTAACTGAACTGAACTTGGCTCAGACAGGACAGGACATGCCAATCATATTTTAAGAGATCCTTTTAGGGGTTGTCATAGCTCACCCGGTTGAGCCAGTTACTTATGATACAGAAGATGATGCAAGTGTTTGGTTTTAGACCCATCTAAAACTGCTTGCATGTTATCCCCCTACCTTTCTGCTTTCCTATCTACAACGCCAGACATCAAATAGATGCAAACTCTATTCGTTTTTATTAAAAACTTTGTTGTAATGGTAATTTAGTACATCCATTCTGACAGCTTATTAGTTCATTCAAACCTATACCTCAAGGCCCCAGGGATAAGAAACAAAAGTATCGACTGACAGTCTCACCTATGACCTTCAGAGTGTAGGGGTTACTTGACACCATTCTCATTTCCCATTTTCCAGTTTGTTTTTTTAGCTGCAGGGACCAGAAGTTTCCCACAGACTGGGATGTAATGATCAGTGACCCCATTGTGTCACTGCTATCCTGAGATTCACCTGTTAGAACACAGATAGAAAACAGACTATTTTTAGGAATTTATTATTAAATGATAATTTTTTTAACATCAAAAATTAGGGTTACTGCATATAGTAGTTTTAAACATCTTTATCAATATTTATGTAACAAAACAGCATTTATCACCATGATAAATGCTGTTTTGTTCAAAAATGAGGCAAAATCTGAATTTGACTACTGTGTAAACAGAATGTAGAGGACAGTATAGACTGCCACTGCTTTGTTGGGCAGGCTCAGAAATGACGTCATGACCGACGAATAGTAAAAACTCTTTTTTATTTCAGTCAACAACAACAACAACAAGTTGACTGAAATAAAAAATTTCAATTCAATTTTTCCACAGTCCTTCAGAATAGCATACCTGTGGGGCTAATGAGAGTAAAAGTGATGGATTCCCCAGTAACGTAAACTGTAGGATTTGTTACCGAGTCATCAATCATAAAAGTGAAGCTTTCAGCCTTTCCTGGGTTCCTGGCTGCTTGAAGAAGGGTCACCTGGAACATTACAGTAAGCACTTACATTAAAGAGCTGAAATCTTTGAAATGACAAATCCAGCCAGTAGTGAGATGTTTGTGAAATTACCAGAGAGGCGTTGGAGGACTCCTTTATGATGGCTGTGGCCTGAGGAAGTTGACTCTTTGTGATTTCGATAGCTTGGCCTCCTGAAGCCTGAGCCAGATCTCTGTACAGCTGAGCGTCAGCTTCTGCTATCCTATTGGATGGAGCACGCCGCTTCCGACTGTTGACTGATGATGTGTCAGTTATCATAAAATTGACCTGAGAAGAAAAAAAGGTGCATGAAAACAAGCTTAACCAAATCATAAAGCCTTTACAAACAATTAGACTGAGTTAAAAAAAAAAAAGAAGGTAAAATACGACCATTACACTACTTTATTTATACATCTGCTTGTAGCAAAACATGCCCATCCCTGTTTCAATGACGTTTAAAAATGTAATCATCATTAAGATAAGTGTGTTATATTCTTAAACTACTACATACCACCGACTGGGTCCTCTCTATGAGTGCGATCACTGTGCTCTTCAGGTTTTTGTCTTTAGCGGCTGCGTCCGTGAAGAGGAAGATCTCAGAATTTGATGGAGCAGCGCTTAAAGCCAGCTGTGTGAGGAAAACCGCTTTGAATAATAGTTTTAGGTAAAACAACAAACATGCATCGAGCTTTTAAAATTACAGAACATATATCACTTCACCTGAAGCCCTGAGAGACTCATCTCCGGTGGATCTCCTCCACCGGTGGCTACAAGAGAATCAATCGCATTCTGGAAAACTGCTGAGTTTGTTGTCTTTGTCAGTGGTCCGAAGCCTGTTTGATGACATGAGTCAAAGTCAATATATATACTACTATTGTCCATTGTCACCTTATGAATTGGACAGAACAGTAACATTTCAGAACATTCAGAAAAGAAATTCGTAGCATCTCAGAGATCCTACCTGGATCATTAAATGGTACAAGAATGTACAGCGAGGGCTCATTGGCTGTTCCCACATCACGGTTGATTATAGTGGAAGTGACATTTTTCACTGTTGCAATGTCATCTTTCATGCTGCTTGTGGTGTCGATGACAAAACAAAGAGCCTTACTGGATCCTTTAAAGAGACCCATCATCCTGGGGGAAGGAGATGGAGAGAGATAAATGATAAAATGAACTTCTGCACCACAATGAACTGAAACACACAGAGCGTTTGTACCGCAAGAATGGTCTGTCACCAGCAGCCCCCCGAATGTCCTCTAGAAGCTCACTTGTTGCAGCTATTGCAATGTTTGCAGCTTGAGTGTGGAGATACCCATGGCTGGAACTCTCTTTGTCTTTGTTGATCCCACCTATAGGCTCGATCTTACTTGTCTGATCAACTGCCCCTCCATGACTGCATTTTCCTGTTCAGCAAATATTGCGAGAGAGGAATGATGAATACTTAAACACAGCTCTTTTTCCTTTTAACTTGTGTATTTAAGGGCTTGTTTCACTGAAGCTGACTTCCTCTTTTGTCTTGGTAAGCTTTTGGCCTGTCTGCTTAGTATATGATTTTTGTTCTTCCCCAGTCTCATTTCTTTAATAAGTCTCAGCTGTTTCCACTCCCCCTGAACACCCTAATTTATTATTGCTGTCTCAGCTTCTTCTTTGCCAGAGTGTCTGTTCACCTATCCCTTGTGGCTACCACCACCAGTGTTAATTACCCAGTTTAGGTTCTGTAAGTTGGAGTTCTTAATTTTATTTTCTGTTTTTTGTTTGTATTCTGGTCTCAGTAAAATGGTGTGTTTTCTCTGTAACTCCTCCTCCCTGTGAATCTGCTTTTGGATCCTCACATTTAACACATGATAATAAAAAAAAAGGGTTGTTATGCAATGTGCGACTTGGTTCATGAACTGGAATTACTTTTACACCATTGCTTTGGTGTCTCTGCAGCAGTTAGAAAAAGTTTTTCAGTTGATTTATCTGATGGATCCTTTGAGGACATACAGTAAGCTGTGTGTCAGTTGGATGTGCAGTACTCTGACTCAGTGTGATAAACTCTAAAGCAACAACTGAAGGCCAGGATGAATAATATTCCTTTTGTCCATAAGAGGAGGGGGTGGAAAATCTCAGAGTGAACGGCTGCTGTTTATTTCAAATCATCCTCAAGAAACTGTGATTGTGTTTTACTGACACTGTGATTTTGGATGAGACAGGTTTTAAAGGCACTTTTTTTGTTTCATATTTTAACTTAAGTAACGTGTACTAATGAAATACTATTTAAAGGATACTTTTTTATGTTATTTCACAAGGATGTTGGTTTATCTCTCATGTGCAAGAACCAATAACTAAAGTCTGTTTTTTCCATTCAAAAACTCACACAATCTGAAGAGCAGAGTGATGGCTGCTGTCGGTGATATTTTATTGGATCATAATGGTGCAATCGTATTTGCCCATTTAAATACAGCTATTTTTAAATACTGCTTTGACTCTTTATAAACTGAGTATAGTTTACAGTATGCTGACATCATTTAAATGAGTTTTTTCATTCACTCATGATAAACCGTCCTGTCCTGTAAGTATGAATAATTTGAACTGGTCAGTACGTCAGGTGGACGAGAATTTAGCGAAACTGCAAGAAGTGTCACATTTGTCTTTTCAAAGTGCCAGTGAAAGGACAAATGTGGCTTTGACCTTGAGGACATTGTGCATGCAATTAATGACCAATACTGGAGGAGGAGGAGCAATTTTTGTGAATTGTGGACGAATGATGAGACATGCATCGCCACAGCATGAGCTCACTGATCGTTTAGCCAGATGAGCTGATAAAACTTCAAAGTAATTGTAACTGTCAAGACAAATGTGGGTTAAAAAGCCATTAAAAAGTGCTGTAACTGCAATTTCAAATGCAGTGAAGTGGGATTAGAAGAATAAGTAATAGTAGAGTTAAAATAGATTTTAGTATGTAGGTTTTAGGTAAATCTCAGGAAAATCAGTGACATGTGAAGCCTCTTCTGAGTGTGGGAAAACAATGATGGTTTTGTAGAAGAGCGAAGCCCTTACCCTTTGGTTTCAATGCAAATACAGGCGTGAGACTAAAGTATCCAGATGTCAGGATCTTCTCCGCTATGATATCCTCCAAAATGTTGTTGCTGCAGTTGTTGCCGTCACAGCTGCGGCAGGTCGCCCTGCTCCTAGCTGGGAACATGTAAATCAGCATTTAAATTATGGCCTTGTTTTTTTAAATCTTTCTACTCTGAGATTGAATGATAGTTTTATCTGTATAATCTGTATGTCAGTACGGGCATCTCATCATACTATCTCTTTACCTGCTATGTTCCCAATGCTGGCGCCAGATTTGATTAGATTGGAGTTGGGGCTTTTTTCTCCCAGTTCTACCCAGTTGCTGTGACTGTAGAAATCCTCCAAGCGATGAAAAAAAATAGGGTTATTATTTTACTCTGTTTTTGTTTGGTTTTTTGTTGTTGTTTTTAAACAGCAGTAAGTAATGATAAATACCTGCAAAGGATGCAGAATTTCTCCCAGGTTCTGCCTCGCTGCCTCATAATTCTCCAGCTTGTTGCTTGCTTTGACCGCCTGTATTCCCTCTATGATGATTTTTTTTCCTTGAACAAACATCTCATCATCAAAGTGGAAGCTGGCATTCAAGGCATAGCGGATGTCCACACGCACATTCCTGTATATGATGTGCAGAATGGACCGAACGAAAGTTTTAGATGACTGAGGTGCACCACAGGCCGTAGCAACACCCTGTATGGTGAAAGGCTGTGCCTAAACACACAAAGGAAATCATGTTGACATTACTGTTTTAAAAATCCTTGTTTCTGTTCATTTAACTTCAATGATTTGAGTTCTTACAGGGAAAATGAAGTCTGTCCCTTCAGCCTTAGCAAATGCTCGGCACACCTGCACAGTCACATTAAACAGGGCCTGCAGAGTGATGTCCAGGTGAGTCAGAGAACTGCCTGGCAGAATGTCAAAACCCAGAGCTCCAGTGCAAAGAAGCGAGAGCAACAATGCAGACGGCCACACAGACTTCATTGCTCCACCTGTCACACAACATGAAGTGGCAACATAAACATGTAATTACAGGCGTATGATGCATACAGGTTAAAAGTAAATATTTTTGGATATGCTGATTTTTAGGAATCACAACTGTCACCATCAATCTCATCAACCTGAGCATTTATTAGAATAAATGCTGAATTGTACATCTCAAACTGTACAGTAGGATTAAACAACAATGAGAACAAAGTCACAGCGATCCTCTGAAGCACTTGTCTATTTTAATAAGAAGAAAAGAAGGAATCTTTTAATCCTTTAATGCCCAGTGTATCATATTTAAAACATGAGTTTTTTGAGACTTCTACATCGTCAGTGTGCGTTTTTTTTGTTCGTTTTTATCATATTTTTCACAAATATGATAAGAATCCATCCGTCCATCCATCTTCATCCGCTTTATCCAGACCTCCCTCTCCCCAGCCACCTCCCCCAGCTTATCCGGTGGAACACCAAGGCGTTCCCAGGCTAGCCGAGAGATATAATCTCTCCAGCGTGTCCTGGATCGGCCCCGGGGCCTCCTCCCAGTGGAACATGCGAACCGTTCCAGTGCGAGCTGGAGGCCTTCACCCGATGAAGCCAACAGAACCACATCATCCGCGAAAAGCAGAGATGAGATTCTGAGGCCACCGAAGCGAAAGCCCTCCGCCACTTGGCTGCGCCTAGAAATCCTGTCCATAAAAATTATGAACAGAATCGGTGACAAAGGGCAGCCCTGGCGGAGCCCATCACCCACCGGGAACGAGTCCGACTTATTGCCGGCAATGCGAACCAAGCTCTTGCAACGGTTGTACAGGGATCGAATGGCCCGTAGCCATGGGCCAGACACCCCATACTACCGCAACACCTCCCACAGGACACCCTGAGGGACACGGTCGAATGCCTTCTCCAAGTCCACAAAACACATGTAGACTGGTTGGGCAAACTCCCATGCACCTTCAAGTATCCTTGAAAGGATAGAGAGCTGGTCCAGTGTTCCGCGACCAGGACGAAAACCGCATTGTTCCTCCTGTATCCGAGGTTCGACTAGCGGACGAACTCTCCTCTCCAGCACCCTGGCATAGACTTTCCCAGGGAGGCTGAGGAGTGTGATCTCCCTGTAGTTGGAACACACCCTCCGGTCCCCTTTCTTAAAGATGGGGACCACCACCCCGGTCTGCCAGTCCACAGGTACTGCCCCTGATCTCCACGCAACATTGCAGAGGCGTGTCAACCAGGACAGCCCTACAACGTCCAGAGCCTTCAGGAACTCGGGGCGGACCTCATCAACACCAGGGGCTCTGCCACCAAGGAGTTGTTTAACTGCCTCAGTGACCTCGCCTCCGGAAATTGACGGGTCATTCCCCTCATCCCCAGACTCTGCTTCCTCCTCGGAAGACGTGTATGATAAGAATTTTTTTTTAATTGTCAGAGGTTGTCTAAACACAAATGAGAACTTTCTGGCAATTATTTTAGTTAAAGCGTTAAGTTCTCAATATACTATTCTGGCAATAAACTATTTTTATTGAATTCTCTTTAAATTCAATTCTATATAAATGTTGAAATTAAAGCAGTAATTCAAATAGTTAAACTCTGACTCAAACACTCAAAAATGCCAAATTATTCTAAAATGTTATAATAAATCAATAATAATAACACCATCTCAGAAATACTTCTACCACATTTTTATGCTGCTACAACAGCTACTAAAATCAAGCCTCTATCTTTCAGATGTTTCGCCAACAATGAGTTAAAGGATTACTGACCTTGTTGCTGTCCTGTGAACTGGAAAGTTATGTTGTCAGCACCTGCTTTTATGTTTCCTAATTGCCAGGGCGGGGTTAGAAGGACTCGCTCTACCTGTCTAACCTTTGTCATGATCAGTCAGTAAGATTATTATGCGTTTAGCTTTAATATACACTATAACACAATTGAATCAGAAATATGTGCGCTTTAAACTTTAGACTTCAAGTTTATTACTGTTAAACTGCTATTTTAATATAGTATATTAACTCTAAGAAATTTCCGTTTCCATTCATTTTGAAAAAAATGAGAAATATGGAGTCTTAAATTTACCCTTTTACACTTTAACTGGCTTGAACAGACTGAAAGGTAAAAATATAATAGAGTAAAATATATTCAAATGCATGGAGTGTATTTGTCTTAGTTTGGATACATTTACATCTGCCCTGACTCGCTCCACTGCCACTGTGCCCTTAGGAGGTTCATCAGGGGCGCGTTATTATTTGTAGAAATACCAACGTGCATACTTTCATTTTAGCACTGCGCCGAGCGAGAAGCTGAACATCATGAAAATGCGGTCAAGCTTACATTAACACATAATGTGGAGGGTGAGACTTTTAGTGAAGACAGTACATTTTAGTTCTGCAGGCATGAATTTTAATCTATGATTTTTATCAGCAGCTACTGTATTATTATTTACTTTTGTTATGTAAGTAGACTGGCATTCACACACAAAAGTACACCATGTGGAGACAGAACACTTGAGACACCCCTCATTTCTTCATATTTTGTCAGGAAAATTGGAAATAGTAGTAGGTAGTCTTCAGGAATAGTTCTCCAGGCTTCTTGAAGGACATTCAGAGCTCGTCTTTGGATGTTTGCTTGCCTACTGTTTTGTTTTCCGTCAAGATGATCCCACAAATGTTCAGGCCCAGGCTCCAGGGAGGCCGATCCATGACTGATTCCACTGTGTGTTTTTCTATTTAGATTTAAATAAAAATAGGCAGTGTGTTGGGGATAATCCCCGTCTTCATAATTCTGTAACCTTATTTGTGGCATACATTTATTTAATTTGTGTATATTATAATAAAAATATTATTATTACATTTTGCAATGATGTTTTATGATTTTACATATTTGTCTTTCTTATGCTGATGTTTTCTGTAAAAGCTCATTTGGATTCATCACTTTTCTGTTCTGTTCTTATTGAAGAATGACTTGTGTGTCATGAGGTGATGAATGACTCAGGATGAAATCCTTATTAGGAGCCTCTGAAGTGGTTCAGGAGGATTTCAGTATTTTTGCTTGTAATCAATAAATTTAACATTTTACTGGTTATCATATGGTTATCTTTCCTAGAGGGGAGGAGTACACTACCCCAACCAGTCCTACCTGTCAGTCCTCAGTTGTGTATACTTTTTAAAAAAATGTCACAGTCAAATTACCAGTAATGTACTGCATACTAATGGTAATTATTACACACTTTGAACCGTAAGAGTCACTGAAAATACAATTTTTGCAGGTAATTAAAAATAGTTATATTTCATCTTCCGTGATTATAAACCAACACTAACAAGCATTCATCTTTGATTAAAGAATATAAATCTTCCTCCAAAATCAAACTGTGAGCGGAAATAAAACATTACTTTAAAACTTCTTTACAGATTTTTAATGAGAATAAAACTGTTGAAGGAAATTTTACAGTGACCGTTCTTCAGTGCAAAAATATACTGATATTTGCATTTAAGCCGTTGTTAAAAATAGAGTCGAAATGATTCCAGGAACAGAATAAGGTCCAAGACTATGATCATTTAAGATTTAATGGCTCAGATTTATGTGGCTTCTGTTTGCTTGATTTTTATGTGAGCTGGTAGTAAATGATTTATGGAGGGAGGAGAAAGCAGGGGCAGCAAGTGCAGAACAACTAACATTTGCCCCGGCCCTCTTTTTTCTCTCTCTTTGGCAATCTTTGAAAACTTCTCTTGAATCTCTCTGAATTGGAAAAAGGAGACGACGATACAGAGCAACAGATTGCGTGTCAGGCTGGATTTTCAGGTTCCTGGAGAAACAAGTAAGATGGCCGTTAACTGTTTTTGAAGAAATAAAAGTCAAGATATTCAAAGAAAACACTGGATTAAAATACATCATTTTGCATTTACAAATGGCATCATTTGTAGGGGATTATTTCCTCTTTTTGTTCCCATCCGTGCTACTTTTGCTGCTGTCTCTAACTCTCCGCTTGCCCAGAGTGCATTGTTGGACAGGGCTGGCAGTCAGGGCTTTAAGCTGGAGACTCTGGGTTATTATTTGCCTGATCCTGGGGCTGCCACTTCACAAGAACACCAGTGCAAGGGCTGAAGAGGTCAAATCAGCAGGGACTAATATTTTGTCAGGGTCAGGTCAGATCTCAGATGAATCCAGACTCATATGCAAACCCACCGCGCTGGCTAAATATCTGCTCCGGCACTGTGGCTCTCTGGCCAAGCCGAGACTGGCCACCTGGCCGAGGGGAGACCCCCACCTCCAGACACTGTCCAGCCTGCTGTGGGGCCAACATGGAGAGGCGTTGCAGTTCACTAGAGACAACCTGCTACTGAAAGATGGGGGAATCATAGCTGTGGACTGGGCTGTAGGAACAAAGATGGGTGAGGCTGCCACAAGAAAGAAGTGGGATGTGAGGAAGGAGCACCAGTCAGGGGTGAGGGCACCGGGCTGCTTCACCTCAGCACCCCCTGTCCTCCTCCTCATCCCTCAATACTGGGGAGGGATGACCCCCCACTTAAAGATGCTGTGCCAACAGGCTCTGTGTCAGGGCTTTTATGTGGTGGTCTTTCACCCTCGGGGCACAGAGGGGTGCCCGCTGACCACAGCACGAGTAACCGAGTTTGGAGACCCAGCTGATCTCGAGCAGGTAAAGAAAGACAATTTCATTATCAAACAGAAACTGTTGGACAAAGAAAATCCACACCTTCTGTCTAAGACATGATTAAAATTTTAACTCTTTTAATGGAAATGATTGTTTGTTTCATTCAGCTCAGTGTTGATAAGGTATTTTAGCTTTTTGTTTGTTTGTTAATTTGGTTTACTTTCCGTTAGTTTCCAGGAAAGATTTCCTTGTTTCGGATACGTTTTTTTTAATTATTAGGTATCACAAATAAAGTTATGCTGATCTGAAAGTGACACTGAGTTAAAAATGTAGGTCATTTTCAAGAACATTTCGTGACACCCACACACAGACACACACACCACAAGAAGCTCATTGATTTATGTACGTGTGGGTTGTTTCTACTTTTTGTGGTCCAAGTGCTGTATGTTTATTTTTCTTACAGGTGCGGCAGTTGGATATATATTGTGCATTACTATTTGTACTTTTTTATTACATCTTTCCATATTTTCTCCTAAACAAGGGGACCGTATAGAGAATTTATAAAAAGCAAAATGGGTTTGGCATAGCAGTGCATTCAGATCATAACTGAGACTGCAAAAGCTGCCAGACAGGATAGGAAACAGCAAAAAACAAAACTGTAGGTCTAAATACCTTTGAAGGGCTACGGCACGGTTTCCATAGGCACTTGATCTGATCGTGTTAAAGGCATGACAGCCAGGACCAGTAAGAATACATGTTTTAGTACGTGAAGCAGTCTGGCTGAGATATACTTTCACTTAGAACAATGCATTCGGTTGTTCAACTGGTTTGTTTTGCACGGCTTGGTTGTCTGACATCATTTTTGTGCCATTCATAAAAACGAAAGGAAAGAAAAGAAAGCAAAAGAAGAACGAAAAAAAGATCCGTTGTGTTGGTTGTGAGGACATTTGTGCTTGCTTTTGGTTTTGCTTGTTTGTGTTTGAGGTATGGATGCATTTGAAAATTTCAATTCGAATAAGTGTGTAATATGTAAGTAAAATCTGAGTGTGACGATTTGCAAATCTCATAAATCCATATTTTACTCACAATAGACAATTGAACACATCAAATGTTTAAACTGAGAAAATGCATCAATTTAAAACTGATGTTAGCTCATTTTCAACACCTGGGAACACTGAGGCATTCCCAGGCAAGCCGAGAGACATAAACTCTTCAGTATGTAGTGTATCTACCCCAGGGCTATCTCCAGGTAGGATAGGCCCAGAAAGCCTCATCCAAGAAGTATCCTAGATGCCCAAACAAACTCAGCTGGCACCTTTTGATGTGGAGGAGTAGCATCTCCACTCTGAGCCCTTCCCAAATGACTGAACTTCTGACCCTATCGCTAAGGCTGCGCCCAGCCTGTCAGAGAAAGCCCATTTCTGCTGTTTCTATCCACAATCTCATTCTTTTAGTTCCACTCTGGTGCGAGCTCGAGGTCACCACCTGCTGAAACAGAACCACATAATGTGCAAAAAGTAGAATCGAGAGGTGAGAGATGGATTGTTCCTTCTGAATCACAGGTTCAACTACTGGATGTACTCTGCTCACTGGCTCCCTGGTGTAAGCCTTCACAGGGAAGCTCAGGAGTGCTCAGCCCTGTAGCTTTTAGGAACACAGGCTGAACCTTGTCCACCCCAGAGGCAAGGCCACATAAGAGTTAAACTACCTGAGTGGCCTCACCCTCAGTGATTAACAAGTCAGCTGAGTCACTTGACGATTGGAGTCATTTCAAGGCCAACTGAAAGTCTCCCACACACAAGTATATGCTTCAGCCACATTTTCTCAGTTTAAACATTTCATATGTTTTTGTATGACCTTCTGAGAAAACATACATTCATGAGATTTGCAAACCTTTTTTGCTTTTGTGAATTTTACAAAGCATTTCAACTTTTTTTTAGTTACAGTTGAAACTTTTTTGTTTTTTTGTTTTTGGGAGTTTTTTGTTGGTTTTTTGCAATATTTTCTCTGAAGATCATCTGCCTGATGCAGATTGAAAAAAATGGTCTAGAAAACCTTTTAGAAAATGCAGAATGACGAACATTTAAGAAATGTGAGCAAAAAAAATTCAACTGTGTATGTGAAAAATACCAACAGCTGGCACACTGCTACTAAATTAGCATATTTATTGCTCTGACTCTTTTATGGCCCAGCACCTGCCCTATTTTTTGGTGTAGGTGTGCAAATATTTAGTTATTAATTTTTTTAAATCAAAAATTCCAACAGTAGCTCATTTTCAGCCAGTGGTCATATGGTTCAAAGGTTATGCACGTCAGGTGCACCTGCAGCTCTGTCCCTCTGGTGTCACTACAGTGTCCAAGGTGCACACACTAAGGAATACCAACAGAATCGTCTGTGGGTTTCAAAAGATATAAATAAAAATAATAAAGAGAAAGAACTAAAAACAAAATAGAAAAATTGGGTTTAAAAAATGTAAAAAAAAAAAAAAAAAATATATATATATATATATATATATATATATATATATATATATATATATATATAGATTTATTCCCAGGATAATATTCACGTCTGCATCAAATCCCTCAAGAAACTAATTCGAACACTGAGTTAGACATGTTGTTGTAAAATCGATACCGGTCACTTATTTCTGTTTTGACCATGATCTCACAGTGTCACTATCTTTCATGTCTTCCGTGATCAGGCGGTGGCTTATGTCCACAGCCGCCACCCGTCCTCTGTGCTTTTTGCAGTGAGTGAGGGGTCAGGCTCAGGGGTTCTTCTTTCATATTTGGGGGAGTGTGGATCGAGCACGTACCTGACAGCAGCAGCAGCAATCTCACCTGTGCTTCTCGGCCAACTGTGGTTTGAAACGCCTATGCCTCCTATTTACCGCTGGGGGGCACTGTTTCACCGAAAACAGCAGCTCAGAAGGTGAGAACAGTAAAAGTGTTATAGCACAGACATAAATGAAGCATGGATATGATATCTTTCTTTTGTTGGTTTTCTTTATAAGATATGCGAGTTCCTTCAGAGGCGTCCGGGATGTGGATCGGGCCCTCAGCTCTTCGTCCCTCAGGGACTTTGAGGAAGCACTTTTCTGCTCTCCAGCTCAGCCTCAATTAAGCCCTTTAAATTCTGGACTGAGCTCAAGATCTCACTCCCAGTGGGGCCTGGCATCTTCAGCAGCCTGGGCGCTGGATGAGAGGGCATACCCAGCCAAGGACTGGGAAAGCTACTGGGAGAGAAACGAGCCACTGAGAGATGCAGATGAGGTGGCGGTCCCTGTGCTCTGTGTATGCAGCAGTGATGACCCTCTCCTCCCGCCTGCCTCCACTTTGCCCCTTCCCCTTTTTATGAGCAATCCGTATTTCTTTCTGATGTTGACAGACAGGGGAGGGCATTGTGGATTTGCTCTGGAGGAGCAGGGGGGAGAAATGTGGAGTCATATCTCAATTCTGGAGTACTTTAGGGTCGTAGCTGAATTCCTGCGTGGGGATGAGAGGAACAGGGTGAGTTGGAGTGCTCTAATGGAAGAAAATAGTCAGGCTAGGCTGAGGGGCTGGAGCATGGCTCCTGCTCGTAGGAGAAAAGCCACAGAGATGAGAAGACCAAGACCACAGGCTGCTGATCAATGCGCCATGGATGCACAAGAAGGGAATTTCACCTGGAAGAGGTCCTACACACGCTGAAGGGGAGAGGATGGATTATTCCCAATTGTGGTATTGAGAAGATAAAAAACAAGTCTTTCAAATACAAGCAGACAAAAGAAAACTTATTTTTAACCAAGAAAAAAAATGCATAACTAATGACATTAGCTGACTAATGCCTATTGACATTTTTTCAAAACACACTGGTCTTCAAATAAAAGACCTTTATGTTTCCTGTCACATCATGTGAAAAAGTATTTGTCCGCTTTCTGACTATTTTTTTGTATATTTGTCAGACTTAAGCATTTCTTGTTATCAAAAGACTTGAGAACATGAGACATATATGTGTCAGTGATAACCTGAATACATTCAAAATGCAGTTTTTAAATCATGATTTCATTTATTAAAGGGAGAAAACAAATTATCTAAACCTATTCGGCCCTGTTTGACTGCTGGTATGTTCTTTTTGTGAAATGCTGTCACAGGTTTTTGCACCAGATCTAACTGGTCACAAACCTTCCAAAAAGTCTAAAGGTTTAACTCAGTCTTGGGGGATTACTGACATGTTTTTGGAGAATGGGAGATGAGTCTTTCACCCAGTCTCTTTCTTACTATTGACCCATTAACTCCGACCTTAAGGGGGCAAGTAAGCTGCAAACACATAACTGCCTCAAAATATATGTTTGTGTCTCCTGTGCTTTACGTCCATGAACAGACTGGTGTAGATGGGCTTAAGGTACATGTAGGATCTTATTATTATTTTGGACCATTTGTCTGAAAGACACAAATATCTTTAGTATCCATCAGTTGGGTGGTGGGGGTTAATCAACCAATCAGTGATCATTTTCAGGTGAGTAAATTTGTCATCAATTTCTTCTACCTGTTTAACTTAAGCAGTAGTGAAAATCACCAGTTATTGCAGTTACTGTGACCAAGTAACAAAATTCTCTCGAAAGAGGCTCCGTATTCCTCTGGCTTATAAATCTGAACTGTAATTCTTATCCACTTACTTTGAGAACACTCAGGAATCTCAGCTGCTTTACAGAAGTGTGCGTTTGTGCTCCTAGTGCTAGAAATGTTTCTGCTCTTCTCCAAACCCTGATGATTTTCTGTGCTACAGGTCGGTGGCACTACTCGAAAGTATCTACAAATCAAAACCATACTGCTCCTGGCTTTTTGTAAGATGACTTCGTTTGCAAAACGTCAACTTTTCCTACGATTTGTTGGTAAAATGATGACTGGATAGTGAAACCACGGGCTTCCGAACATGTTAAAAGGGAATTATTAATCAGTTTTTCCTGCTTCTCTCACAGTCTGCCCACTGAAATGATTTCTATTTATTTGTGGCAACAAATTGTTAAATGATTTTTTTTATTTTTTTAAATATAGTAAAACTCATCCAAACTGTACAAAAGCTTGTGCTGCACAATGGAGGTGGTTGTTGGTGCAAAACTCCTTGAACCTCCTTTGGTACAATAGTACAAATGTCTATTTTTGCAAAAAACATCCAAATTATAAACAATCCCATTTCATTTATATGGTGCCAAATCACAACAACAGTCACCTTAATGTGTTTTATATTGTAAGGTAAAGACCCTACAGAACTACAGAGAGAACCCCACAATCAGACCACCCACTATGAGCAAGCACGACAGTGGGAAGGAAAAACCCCCTTTTAACAGGAAGAAACATTAAGCGGAATAAAATTCTCTACCGGGGTCTCCGGAGATCTTAAAATGAAACAGTTACACTTTTTCCATTTCATATCCATACATAACTGTATTTCCTATTTCATACAAGACACCACAGGACAAAGAAATATTAAAATTATTTTATTACAGATGATTCTTTATCCAGTAGCCCTCTTCCAACAAAAAATAGTAATTACAAACAAAATATTACATTTATCCCCTAAACTTTGCCTTTGAGTTTCATTTATACATTTTACTTTGTCATCTGTAAGGAATATCTTTTCTCTTCTGCTATGCAACATTCAGCTTTCTGCACAATCTATACATTTAATACAGTTTAATACAGATCTCTGGACCAGGGAGAATAAAACAGCAAGATCCACCAAATGACAGGAGATAAAAGGAATACTGATAAAACAGACTGTACAGAGACATAAGCCTGCCTCCCACCTACTTTCAGCAATAGCAGTCACCTCCTCCCCCAACCCAAACACTGAGAGTTGGGGGGGTGGATCACAGTAGACTCTTTAATCTGGTCAGTCACTTGTGCAATCAGTGCAACTGATCCAGTTCAGAGTGACCGAGGTCTAAAGGTAGACTGCCTCGCAAAACACCTGGGAGTTCTAGTAAACACAAGAGAAGGTCTAAAAGTCCACCGCTCGTTTGGCCCTCTGCAGACATCATCTGGAAATTAAAAACACCCCTTCTGGCATAAAAACACTAAAGAGCTGGGGGGAAAGTTGGTACAATGGCATACTGGCGCTTTGTTTCTGAGCCAAAAAAGAGATTCAAACTATTGAGTACAGGTTGGTACTCCCCCCCACACCAAAGGCAAATCATTAAGTACAGTGTGAAAATGGTTTGTGTCGAACCATAAACAAACAGGGCTCTTGGTGCACAGATCAGAAAATGTAAGGTCAGTGGACCCTACAAGACAAAAATGTTTACTGTCTACAGCAAGAATCTGGAAACAATTTTAGCCATTTCAGATTTTAACACTTCTTTTTTTTCCTTAAATAAAACCTTTAAAAAGACTTTTCCCCCTCATGTTATAACCTTTACTTTAGCTCCAAGTCCTTTAAAAACCACCAAGATATGAAGCAGAGAGGCTGAGTCTTCACTATGGGGTACAATGTCAGTAACACATAGCCAGTGCTCGAGCAAAGGCTCCACCTAACTAGTTTTCAAATTATGTGCAAAATCATCCTCATACACTACAAAACAAAGTGTTGCTGTTTACTCGAGGCAATCTGACCTACAGTTGTGTTGTTATCATTCACAACAGCATATCTGTAACAAGTTCGAGAACTCGCAGCTGCAAATAAGACAGTGAAAAACTCAGCAGCCGCGAATCGATCCATCGTTCAACTGCCGCCGCTCTAAAGCCACGCACCGCTGTGCCTGCATCGCAAGTTAACTCGTCTCTGATTTGTCGATTCGATCTCCACATGTTCAGATTCAAAATATACAATATTAACACGCTTTTCCTGTACATTCCACCTCTGCAGCAACATATAATGCATAAACTCTGTTTCACAATAACACTTTCCACCTTTAGCTTTACATCTCTATAATCCTTCTTTATAGATTTATAACATTTATATATATTTCTTTCTTCTTTTATTTTACTTGAGAGAGCTCTTTCCACAAAGATCCAGGTGGGGAGCGAAGGAGCGAAGACCAAAAAAACCAAAACAAAAAGGAGGCTCCAGAGGGGAGGAAACGTAGGCGGAGGGATGCTGGGGGACAAGATCGGTGGTCAGAATGTGACATTGTGGTCATCAGGGGTGAGACAGAGCGGGGTGTCAGACCGGGGAAGGTTGCAGGGGCATGGCAGCGGAGATCCCAGCATCACCACCCATCCACTCTTCAAAAACGTTCAGCAGTCACCAACCAAGCTGAGGGCTAGTGAAGCTCCTCCTCACTCTGTGTTCATTTGTTTTCACTGTAGGGTCTTATAAGGTTTAAAAATAAATAAATAAAGAAAATAACAAAGAAATAACAAAAAGGCATTTCGGGCAACTGTGAATAATAATACTTCCCAAAGCTTCACGGACGTTTTTATACATTAATAAATTTGCCTGCTGCTGCTGACTGTGTTGCCAATTTACATCCAACTCAGCTCACAAAGGCTAAGTGTGCTATTTTCAACGCACATGCATTTATAAACCAGGCTTACGTAATGTTTGCCTGGGCGAATAAAATGAATAGCCACTACATGTTTGTGTAAATGTGTCCGATTAACAATTAAGAGTGGGTGAAAGCCTACGCCAAAGTGCAAATCAAGACATTCAAGGCTCTAACTTGAGTGTTCTTGAGGTAGGCCAAAAGGCTTGTGTCATTTTTTTTTCTCTTTTCTTGTTGTTCCTAACTGCATAGTGCATCACTAAAATGGTGCCAAATCAGATTGAAATTGTATTGCAAACAAGTGATGAGTGAACACCAGTTTTGAAACTGTTCAAAGTTGAGGTTAGGTGCTGCTGAAAACCCATCTCTGTCATAGGGCCTGCAGACTAATAAGGATCCAAGTGCCCTTCAGACTGGCCTTCCACTGGGCAGGTGTGAGTGAAGGCCAGAGGCCTGTGGAAACCCAAGAGCTGAGATAACGGAGCTGAACACGAAGGACAAGTGGCTCCCTTGGCCACGTGGCATTAATGTCCACTGAACTGCCTTTCTCCGGCACAATGTGTTTCACTACACCACAGTATTGTTGGCATGAGTAGCTATAACGACAAATCCAACTCTGCACCTTTACCTTTGGCAGCTGGGCTCACGGTCCTCAAGAAACCTGCATGGCACTCGCACCAGAACGTACGCAGCTTTGTTTTCCATGAAAATGATCTCGCTGAAACTTCTCACGTCAAGTCAGCTGGATTAGCTTTGGAGCTGGAATTAATACTGTCACCACAACTGTCCCCCTGCACTGCAGCTAAACAGTCAGCAACACCCACAGCTATTCACTTACAACGACCTTCGCTCTCTTTCTCGGTCCATTAACTTCCTCAGCTGCGTCAAGCGTCGCTTGAAACAGTCCTTCCGTTCTCTAGTCTTCCCCCAACTACACATAAATAATCTAATTTAACTTTTCATCAGTTTAAATCTGGTTTGAAGGACAAGCTCAGCACCTTTGTGCACAATCGGTCCCACTTGGGTTTAAAACAATACTGTGAAACAGAAGATGGCAAACAAACCACTCTCAATAGAAAATTAACACACTAGTTTGGGATTGTGGCAACAGAGACTGATACGGCAGTAACAAACACACACAGCAGTGTATGCTGCAGTAAAAAAAACAAAAAACAACAAGAAAACTACTATTGCACTACTGTAAATGGCCCTCGGGTATCTTATTAGTCTCAAGTCTTCTGGGTTTCCACAGACTGCTGCTAGCAGTACACTGATGTAGAGCAGTGGTGACAGGAGAGCGGCTGGGCTCAGGTAAACCCAGCCTCAGTACTGTGCAGTGCGAGATGTACTGTGGTATGTGCGTGATGCGTGTGTGTACAGTTATCTCGGAGCGAGATATTAGCTTTAAGACAATTTGTGTGTGCGTGTGTATTTTAGGTGTATGACAGGTGGGATCCATTGGAGATCTGAGAGGTGATGCTGGCGCTCCTGCTCATGCCCTGTTCACTCCTCCCCCCTGATGACGTCCTCCTCATAGCCTGCGGGCTGTTCCTCACCCCTCCCGCACCTCCTTGGCTACCCCTCTGACTACCCCCACCAGGGTGGTGGAGGCTCCAGGGTGGTGGGCCCCCAGCCAGCATGGGGTGACCCCAGGACTGCTGTGAGCTGGAGCCCCCCTGGTGATGACTATGGTGACTGCTTCCTCCACCTCCTCCCGGCCAGTGGCCTCCCCCCTGAGCCCCCTGGCCTCCTCCTCCTCCTCCCCAGCCTCCCTGAGAATCGGGAGCCAGGTTAGTGAGCACCATGTTGCTGAAGCCCAGTCGCATGGACTCCGAGTCAAAAGCCTCGATCTCTCGGGCCTGGCGCTCCAGCAGTGAGCGGATTCGCTCCAGACGCTCGTTTTGCAGGGAAAGCATTTCCTCCTCGATCTGGGGACATAAACACAATGTGACACCGAAGAAAAAACAGGCAACTACATTGTTTGTATTACTGGCCAAACGTATGAACAATCCCAGCGTACTAAAGATAAAACAAACTGTATGTGCAACACCTACAGAGAATTGGTACATATAAATGCAGAGGTAACCGCAGTCCTGTCACTTCCCAACATGCACTCAGCCACATCCCGACATTAGACAAAGGCTATTCTTACTTTCTGCTCCAGCAGAGCCCGCCGCAGAGACACCCTCTGCTCCAGCTCCCTTCTCTCCTTGTCGTGCTGTGCGTCTGTCTGCATCTTGATTTTGCTCTGGTAAGCATTGAGCAGCTCAAGCTCCTGCTGCAACTGCATCCTCAGCACCTGACACTCCGCCTCCTGAGCTTCATCCAACCGCAGCTAAGGGAGGGAGCAAAGAAACAGACCTACATAAACGGGTTCTTCTGTGGCTGTTATGCATTAAGAAAACATTAAAGATGCCCTTCACAAATATATTAAACAAATTAGCTTTGAATAATCTATAGATACATTTTCACTATGTTGCTCAGAAATGACTTATGTTTGATAAATGTTGCAGATCTTCCTTTATGAAACTTACAGCCTGTGTGGAGAGCATTTCATTGATGGAGTGGTCATACTGCTCGGCGAGGATGGCCAGCTTCCTAGTCTGCTCCTCCTTCAGCCTCTTTAGGACAGCCTTGTGGTCGGACTTGGGTGTCGTCTCGAGCAGATGGTTCCTGAGGGCCTTGTACTGCCGAGTCTGCGTTTTGCAGGTCTCCTGAAACTGCTTCTTAATCTGAAGCTCCTTAGACTAAAGGGGAAAAATAAAAGTTGAATGAGATGAGAATAATTCCAGTTAAGTGTTGATAGTAAATTATTTGTTAAAGGAAAAAGAAACAGTCCCCATCTTTCTGTGTACCTTCAGGCTTTTGGGCTGCTGCCGGACCTCCATGACATGCTTGCGCCTCAGCTCCCTCTCCCTCCTCTTATTGTACTCCAGCTGGTTAGTGAGCTCTGTCTGGTGCTGGGTGCGTATCAGCTCTGCCCGGGCCTTCTGGATTGTTGCCAGATGCCTGAACTCCAGCTCCTGCATGGACTCGTGATGCCTCAGCAGCATTGCATGCTCCAGATCCTTCTGCGTTTGACGTTTGTTCAGCTCCTAAACAAACAAACAAAAACTCAAATACGTATCATAAAACTGTGATCTAAAGTGAGACTGTGTGCTGCTGGGTATATGTTTCTCCTGTTTCTCTCCACACCTCTCTGGCCAGGTCCTGCTCCACATTGTGTCTGGCGATGAGGATCCTGCGTTTGAACCGCCTACACTCCAGCTCCAGATACTGCCTCTGTCTCCTCAGCAGGTTAGCCTCCTCCTCAGCCTGGAAATAAACATTATGGTTTTGTAATAAATAACCATAGAACTCATACTGCCAAAAAAAATAAATAAATAAAATAAATCAAAGAGACTCGGCAAATAAAGCTTTGTGGGGCAGACGAGTAAAAATCTCACTTGTTCTTTGAAGGGTACATATTGAGCGATCCTCACCTGGAAGTGTTGGATGTTCTCTTTCTGCTTGGACAGCCACTCCTGCTTCTCTTTTTTGGGTGTTGACTGGTTCTCACTCAGCTCCTGCCACACAGGTGTCGTTTAGCTTTTTTTCTTTTTAAATATGCAGGGATTCAGTTTGACACAAAAGCGTTTGAAGCCCTGCATTCCTTAACCTGCGCCGGTCAAAATTCACATCTCACAAATAACTATTTAAACCCACCTTCAAGCAAAAATAAATGAAGCGTGTTCCCGGTCTTTGTCTTGGATGATAATAAATTAAAAATATTTGAGTTCTCGACTGAAGTGAAATGTGTTTTTGTTTTTACCCTGCTAGCAAAATGGGAAACGGGGGTGAGATCCACTGTACTCATGTCTTAATCATCCGGGCCACATGGACTTTAGGCTGGAAAATTACGAAATAATTCTCAATTTTCAGGAACCATTTGAATTTCCTCTCTTGCCTAAAATGGTGGAGGAGTCATGGTAATGTGAAGCGCACATGGTAAAATCTAGGCAGAGCTGATTTTGTTCAGACAGCAGTACCCTGTGAATGCTTTATGAGACATGGCAGCAATCTCCTTGTAAAGCTCGTCTTCTCTTCTCTTCAAACCCATTACAATTATGTCTCTTGCACAAACGGAGTTACAGTCATTTAAAAAGCACTTGTAAATTAGTAGATGGTGAGCTAATAACTCAATAAAACTGAGACAAACATTGAATGAAAAAGCAGCCAATGTCCAAAGAAAAACTGAAAATCTGCAGAACCACTGAGTCAGACCACATTGATAAATTACAAGTCTGGCTCAGTGGAAGCAAAATATAAAGAAATGAGGGGTGACTCAGGACTTTTGTGCAGTACTGGATATTGTAAATTTACTAATTATTATTTATATTAAATTATAATTTAATTATAATTATTTAGTCTGATAAACAGGCTGCATTTATTATCTGCTGAGGCGGATGTGCGTTACCTCTTTGAGCTGCTCTTTGCGTAGTTTATACTCCCGCTTTTGCGACTCCAAGAAGCTGCTGAGCTCCTTCTTCTGCTGAACCTGAATGTGCTGCTGGAACTTCTTCTCATCGTTGGCAAACGTCTTCAGCTAAATCGAACATGAATGTAGTTTAATATCATAATGTGAGCATTTCGCTGTTGTCTCTACAGACTATTAACTGTGTTTTTCCTCTGAATTAATATTTTAGTTTCGTTTGTCTACATACGTCTTTTTCCAGGGCCGCTTGGTGTTTTTTAAGCAGCTTCTCCATCTCCTGGGTGAAGTTGTTCCTCTGACTCTCCAGCTCTTTGTCCAGCCTCAGCCTGTGCTCATCCATTTCCCCTTTCAGCTTGTTCTCCAGGGCCATTAGGTGCTTCTGATGTTGCCGCCTCATGCGTTTGTATCCTGACATCTGCTCCCTCAGCTCAGAGTCCTGCTCGTGTTCTTGCATCTCACGTGTCACCTACAATATGACGATGAAGAAGAATTATCAGAACGTTGTTGTTACACTAGGACATTCCACTTATCTGATTAGACACTTGTGCTTGTGAGTGGTAAACAAATCTACTCGCAAGTCTCCACCAAGGAATTTTAAACATTTGCTAAACATATAACACATAATATTTCAGTCCTTTTGTCAAATCAAAGGAAGGTTTATTAAGCAAATGTGTTCTTACAAGTGATGCTGTGCGTATAGTGGCAAAGTGCTCTCTGTTGCGGTAGTGCTTCCTCGGGGCCTGAGCTGGTGTTGGCTGGGGCTCAGTGGGCTCACTGGTGGCCGCTTGTTCCAAAGAGAGACTCTCTTCTTCCTCCTGGAGGGGGGTAAGACAACAGAATAATTGAGAAGATACACTACACAGTGTAACCGTGGAAAGAGCACATTAAAGACACTTGGAGCATTGACATGTATGCATGGTCTGAGAGAGTGAAGTGACGTAACTTGAGCCCAAGCTCCCAGCAAAGCCATGTGAGGCTTTATTATAAACTGAGATCAGAAGAATCCACCTTTAAATTGTTAGCATGTGTCCGAGTCGTTTCACCTACCGGTTTGAGGTGTATGACTGAGCTGTTGGACATGACTGTGTGATCTCCTTCCATTAGGTCCAGCTCACTGCGGCTGTCCTGGGCTGCTTCATTCAGGCTGTTGACAGAGCTGCTCTGGGAGCTAGCGCTGATAGACATGCTGGGGATGGACTGATTACTGCCAACGCTATTCACCGTTCCTGTCCGACCTCCACCAGGCTCCAGGTCCTGAAGACAAAGCCGAAAGAGTGGCGCAGAGAAAGACGGCGTGCGAGGGAACAAGAGGAAGAACGAAAGACACAGGAGACGCAGACAGACATGCATACAAACAAGGCATTTAGAGTTACTGAGGAAAGCTCTTTTAAAGTGGCAAATTCATTTGTGTGCCCACATGAAGCCTGTTCTTGTCGCTCAAGTTTGGATGCTAGCCAGCAATCGTCCACACACCTCGTCTGCATCCTGGGCTTCTGAAGTGGGCCCATTGTGGGCCTCCTGAAGGAGGATCTTCTTCATCTTTCGGTACTGCAGGTTATCCAGCTCTCGTACGGCATCCTTGGTTCTCTGAATGAGGTCCATCAGCACAGAGTCTGGACGCTCACGTTGCAGAAACTCGTGCTGTGGGGCGGTGAAAGGAAAGTTACTTGCATGTCCATTTTTAACTGGTAGGTTTGAAAGTAACGTGACAGGAGACGGGGAAATAACATCAGAATGACATCAGAGTACATTTCAAATATTATGAATGTGATGATGGGATATTCAGTACTGCCAAAAGATATTGAATGCAAGTGATGAGGTCATAGCCCTGGGATTTAATGGGAGGATGACTCACGCCAGGCAAGGTTGTCTCATACTATGCCCGATCATTGCTGTCCCTTCTCCCTATGCCCCTAACCTCTATGCTGACCTGCACCAACAAAAGCCTTACAGCCCAGGCCTGGGTATACTGCTTCAGGATCAGCAACTCAAGAGCAACCACACCAGTTAAATTGGGGACAAAGGTGCTCAGGCATTGATTGATTAGTGTCAATCTAAGAGTGATGATCCCATTGGTGTGTGTTTACGCCTGAATATTAATATGTATATTCTTTGTCTGACAATGACACAAATTAATTGTTTTCAGGCAAAAAACAGGGGAAAATAAGCTGCATGTGTGAAGAGTCTTTTCTTGACTGATCAAATATATTTACATGTCAGAAGTTCTACTGAAACACAAGTGAAGCTTGGATTTTTACACTGCAGTCTCATAACATTAGATGAAATTTGCAAGTTAGCGTATAATAATAAGTTACAGTATCTGCAAACAAAAGAAACACCTACACGAACTGCTCTGTCATGGAAAGCTCCCAGCACACAGTTCCCAAACACATAAACACTGCACTAATACTACTGACAGACTGTGGATTATCTAGGAGGGAAGTAATTTCACAAATAAAACTGCTGGAACTTAACTTGCATCCTCTGTAAAAGCAGAGGGCTAGCCGCTTGATTATTATACACCTGTGACAACAACACTGAAAACACCTGAATTCAGAGGTCAAGAGGTGCAGCTTAATACCTTAATACTTTCCTGTCTTGTCTCTCTCCCCTCTTGGACATCACATTTTGGGTTGTCTAGACCAAAATACAATATTTTGCTCTACAGGGGCCTGATATCCACTTACGAGGACGTTATACTGCCACTGTTCTATCAAAATTTAAAACAAATGTCCTAATATGTGGATCTCATTTTTCTCAGAAACAAAAATCAGGTTAAAAAAAAAAAAATTGAAAAAAAAATCTGGTAATTCTTTGTTTTTACATTCATCAGGTCCCAATCAGCCCAAATAGCAAAAAGAAACTAAGAATGCCACGAAAGAGTTCGGGAGGTTAAAGGAAGTTTTTCCTTCCCACTGTTGCCAAGTGCTTGCTCATAGGGGGGCGTCTGATTGTTGGGATTCTCTCTGTATTCATTGTAGGGTCTTTACCTTAAAATATAAAGCCCCTTGAGCGGTTGTGGTTTGGCACTAACCCTAAGCCCAAGATCCTCAAAAGGAACATGTGTTATATTAGTTAGTCAGAAATAAAAGTTAACCCTTAATATATAACATTAAAATCCCAGAATGAGTGCCACAATAGTTAAAATGTCAGCGCATAAGCTACTATTACATTTTGACAATGACTCTTCCTACCATGTGCCTGCTTACCAGAACCTCCATGTATAAGGGGAAGAAATGTGCACAAGAGCAGATCATCCAGACGACTGTCTGTGAAGCTATGACAGTTATGACAGCTAAGAATAATACCCAAGTAGATAAAGTCACGCATTTCCTCGTAAGATTAAAAGGCATTTGCTAGGCACTTTAATGCTGGGCATACACTGTGCGATTTTTGGCTTATTTTGAGCCGATTTTTCAGTCGTGCGACCGTTTTGGTTATCGGCCCGAGTTTCGCCTTCATCGTGTGTCGTGCATCGTGTAGTATACGTGGGGTAACGAGAAGCTTTTCTGTTATAACCTTCATTTTATGGACGCACAGTGTGAGCACTCAGATCGCATCATAGCATCGGGCTGTATAGTGTGAGACCCTGCATCATGACCTACAAACTTCTAACCCCTGCGAGTCAATCGTGCAGTTTGAGCAGAAGCTGAATAAGGCGACTGAAGAAAAAAAACAAACAAAAACAAACAAACAAAAAAAAACGCAGTGTTTGCTCAGCTTAAGGTGGTTAAGTTGGGCTACAACTCACATACAGGAAAACCACACTAAGCAGCAGCTAAAAACACATTTCAGCTGATCTTGATATAGGCACAGTTTTAGAAGTTGACATTTAAAAAAAAACAAAAAAAACAAAAAGACAATGTGCAGTGTTTTCATACCCTAAGGGCAACTTCCATTAGCAACAGAGAGTCTATTAGCAGGCTAAACGACAGCTGCTCAGTGACTTAACGATGGACCCTGAAGTCACATCTCCATAGTCATTACAGCAAGCTCTGTGTGCATGTGTGTGTGTCTGTACATGTTTTGGTTGTGTGTGTCTCTGTCAGTTTATCCGGAAACGGAGGATTAAAGAATCAAAATAGAAGCTTATGTGAGGAGAGAACAGAGTGCAAACATCACAGGGAGCTTCATCAACAGAGGGCTCGTCAGTATCACATCTTAGCACAGTGACCCTGCTGCTCTCTGTCTGTGTTGCAGTGTACGGTACATCAGCACATGTGCGCACACTTACACCCAACATGTCGTCAGAGTGCGGTCGGTCCTGGGGGATTTTCTGAAGGCAAGAATCGATAAAGTTTCTAAAATCTTCTGACCTGGAACAAAGACGAGGAGAAGAGAGACTGTCAAAAAACAACGACACAGAGAGTGGGCATCAAAAACAAACATCATTATTTCAGCTACAAAACACTAGATATAGATAGAATAACTCTCTGCTGGCATCCACAAAAAATATACACCTTTGTTTCACATCCCCAGCAGACATCTGAATTTAACTACACAGACGATAAACTGTGAGTGCATGTGTGACACCTCACCATTCACTGGACTGCAGCGTGGGGCTCTCATTCTGCGCTATGTGGTATAAGGCACTCATTGCATTCATGTTAAACAAGGGAGGCTTCCTCTCCGCTGGAACAGAACGACATCAGTCAGACACCAATTTAATTACAGGGTGACTGGTATGAGTAAGTGAAGGGTTAAAGCTGCCTTTCACAACTGATGAGAAGTAAAAAAAAAATACCCAACTGTGATCAGTAAACACTACTGATGCAACAAAACATCACAATCACTTTGTCAGGGAAAGAAAATCCTTAATCTTTCATTTCCAGTAAAAGTAACTTTCTCCTGCTGTTACATTTTTATTGATACAATAGAGGTGGCGTGGTGGTACACTATTAGCACTAGCACCACACAAGTTAAGATAACTGTTGATTCTATATTGGCCCACGGGTGTGAGGTAGATAAAGTTAAGACACATAGAATAAAGCACTGTATGAATGTCTGGTTAAATGTGGGTTGCAGGTTAAAGTGCTTTGAGTTCTCAACAAGACTAGAAAATTAGCTTTATAAATGTCAGTTCAATCATACAAACACACTGTCACTCACCTAATTCTATACAGGTAATCCCTAAGGACCAGACGTCCACCTTTCCATCATACTGGCCTTCATCCATAGCTAGAATCACCTCTGGGGCCATCCTGGATAAATTCAAGGAAAAACATAAATCAGGACAAGGGATCAGACAAAAAGCCACATAATATAAATATAGGGTAAATTAATAGTAAATAAGGCAAGGTCAAAATCCTGTTACTGATTACAGTATCAAAGCATTTGACTATATCGGCAGGCATGGGTATGAATATGAAAATATACAATCAGTTCTGCTCAATCGCTGCTTTTAACAGACACCCACTTAAAGAATCGATAAATTCAGTTCTGGTTTATGCACGCAAAACATACACACACGCACGCTTACACTTACACTTTAACTTCATACAGATTTCACTTACCAATATGGCGTTCCCACAAAAGAGTTGGCAGGTGAGGCAATGGAGGCAGAGCCAAAATCTGCCAGTTTGACTTGGCCAGGCTCAGTCAGCAGGATGTTGCCAGCTTTCACATCCCTGAGAGAGAGAGAGAGAACATCACAGCATGTGGATAAGTGGAGAGATGTAGTGTTTACAGTTGCTTCCTAAGATACTTAAAATATCATAAAATAAAATAAACAGTTGATTGAGGACCTCACTCACCTGTGGATCATATTATGGGAATGAAGGTAGGCCAGCCCCTGCAGAGCACCATGTGTGATGGCAGCAATCTCAACTTCTTGTAAAGGTTTTTTATGAACTGCAGGAAAACAACCAGAACAATGTGAACTCACTCAAATATCCACATGTCATTTAGAAGAGTAAAAACAACTGTTTGCTTCTCACCTTCTAGCAGGTCAGAGGCCGAGCCAAGACAGTACTCCATCACCAGCTGGAAACATGACATCATTTTAAGAATAGCGGTGCTAGGCAGCGTGAGATTATGCATGCCTGTAAGCTAGACTCACCCATGCTGTGTGCTCACGGAGGTAACATCCTTTATATTCTATACTGTTGGGGTGCCGGATCCTTTGGAGGAACTTCACCTCCTTTATGATGTCCTGCCATTTCTGTTGGTGAAATAAAAATTTAAATGGCAATCGTTGACTGGCTTAACGAACCAGAGGTGGCTGTGTCTGCAGCAAAGTTACTGATTCAAGAAAGTGAATTCCACTTTGCTGGAAGCTCAGAAACAGCACAATGTTCACCTATAACGTTCTTTTTATATTTGGATTTGGATTATTTGGCATCAATGCTTCATGATTTGCTGCATCAATTTGTGTTTTTTCGATCTATTTTCTGGCCACAATTTTCTCACCTCATTAGACTGTTTGCCACTGTAGGACATCTTTTTAATTGCCACCACCTCATTTGTGCGCACATCCCGTGCCTGGGAAACGAGAAGGACACTGTTGGTACATGCTGCGATCAGAACATACACTGTAACATTAATTATCTGCATTTGACATGTTGTTTATCAAGATCTCTTTAAAAGATGGAAGTAACTTTCGAGTCTGAAAAATGAAGCCAGGAGTATGTTTAACCTGCATTCTCCATAATGGCCAAAAGGCAGGGACACCTCTGAGGACATTTACATCCAAATAAACACTTTCCTGTGGAGTTTATGGTCTCAGTGTTACACTATTTAACTGATTTTATCACTTTTTAAAGTGAACAGGTTTTTTTTTTTTTTTAAACCACTCATCTAATCCAAAGTGACTCTGTCTTTTGTTTGTGTCAGAGTAAAGATGCAGTTCTCTTACAAAGTAGACGGCGCCAAAGCTGCCATGGCCAATTTCTCGGAGGTCGGAGAAAAGCTTCTCTGGATCTTCTTTGAAGAAAAGCTCAGCCACCTCCGGATCCTTGAGGCTCCCTGCCCTTACGGAGGAGGGCATCCTGGTTAATGTAGTCCCTTATCACCCACGCAAAGGCGATGGGACTATCTGGCTGCTGAGCTATGGCAAAGCAGCTGAAGATTCATCTGCGGTAATCGATGACCCTAAGGAACCAGTACATGGGCGCCTGCATGGACAAAAAATGAGACAGAGACAGCGAGATGTGTTAGCAAGGACAAGATGAAACACATTGATCCTGCAGAGGAGGAACAAGAGTTTGACGATACCAGCAAGATGAGTCAAAGACCTTCAAAGAGGAAAGAAGGAAATCTGAGCACAACTTTGACCTAAAAGAAAGCAAAAATGAAATATTTTCTCAAACGCTTGTTTGCTCACAGGGTGACAGGGCAAGAATATAGCTTTATATTTCATGAAAAGAAAAACACAAAAGACCGAGTTGGTCAGAAAGGTCACCTCTGAACTATATTATACTTGGTGATTTTGGCCTTCAGCTACTGACACTAATTTAACCGCTGAGTCATCACTAGCACTGCCTCAGCAATTACTGTAGATCTTTAAACTACTGGGATGACTGGACAATACAAATATTCCAACACAAGAATTGATTTCATGTCCACTGCTATGAGCTGGCCTGCAGAAATGAAGGGTAAGCTGCACTGACTGATCAATCCTGGCATAGGGCTAAATATTTGCATCATCGGACTCACAACTAACACATTTACATATGCAAGATTAATACTGTTTACAAGCCTCATTCAAATTATGTACAAAAAAAAAAAAAAAGCTATCCAGCTGACTGTTAAAAAAAAGAAAAGAAAGAAAAAGAATTGGGAAACAGAGTCCTCAAAGACAATAAATATTCTGGACAGAATGAAATACAAACTGTTAATATAAACATGCTTAAGTAAGAAAAACAGAGGTCTAGTCTTATTCTATTGGATTCTAGTGAATAGAGATTCAGATTTTTCTAATTCTGCCATAATGAAAAAAAGCAAATAAGCTTAAAACTTTGCTGTTAAGCAAACTTTTAAGCTTCATCAACAATAAACAGGGGTCAATTTAACTATACACGAAACATTTAATATACAGGTATTGACATTTTGCATACATGTGACCACTATCCATGGGACATTAACTTCTAAGCCAGCAGAAGTAGTTGAAGTTTGATAGCAGTTGCTGGAAAAATAAGTGCTCAAGCCCCATTCACACCTGTCAGTGACTGCTTGGCAACCACCTGTCGCTACCAAAAAGAATGCATTCTCCAACCAGTTGGCAAAAACCTCCTTGTGATTGCTTTGGTTGCTACCATATTGTGAGATTGCCTGTAGATTGTATCAATGTGACAGACTTGTCTACAAATACTGGCCAGCCGCTCTGCTCTCACTTTGGGAGTGTGGGACACAACCCGGGAATGGAGAAGGTTTGCCTTCAAAAGTAAAAGTTGCACCTTTTGAAACATGTTGACTACCGCGCTAAGGCACAACTTTTATTCTGAAGCTAAACCTTCTCTACTTCTCATTTGGCTGGTAGTTAGGGAGTATTTGAAGACAAATATGGAAAGGTTTTTTTGGTGCAGCACCTTCTTTGCAATCAATTTCACCGAGCGACAGCCAACAAACTCCAGGAACCACTTGCCAACCAGTTGTGGAATTAACATTGTTCCATAGCAACCAGTGATTATATCACATGCAATATGGTAGACAACTCTTAAGCACATACTTGACATCATGCATGGAACTTCAACAGCAAGGTTTTACTTGGTGTGAGATGCTAATGTGAACTTGTGTGAATTTCCCAAAATACACATGACATCCAGTCTCATGTTGGTCAAAGGGCCAACAGGAGTGCTGGACTGCCAAAGAAAAGCGAAACTATGCATTAGTGTTCCAATGAAAGGCAGTGCATAACATCTTCATGTCATGTGCTGCCAGTCAAGCTCATCAACATTTTTCAGTAACGATATGTAGCATGTACACAACAACATCTACATATGGCAGTTTTACCGCATTAAAAAAAAAAAGCAGATGGCACGGCCATGTTAACTTTAAAGTTAACGCTTAGAGATGTGATTACACATGTACTGTGTACTCTGAGATTTTGGGGATTTTGTGCGTGAAAGTAGAAAAGCTTCAAACCAGTGTTGCTGACAAATTAAGAAAAATATCAGCTCTAAGCTAAAAGCTCGTCGCAAAGTCAGAACGATATACTGACAAAGCATTCAGAGCAGCAGCAACAACCAAAAATGTTAACAACAGTCTGCTGTCAAAGTTTTCTGTGATTTTTTCTAGCAGACATGTGACTACACTTCCTCATAAATGCACCACACTGATCTCACAGATTGCTACAATGCACGGCTACAACATTACATGCTAACAAGCCTTTTATTTCTATTTAACATAAGCAATATTAACAAAGTCATTTATATATATTTAGTTATATATTTAAAACGGACTAGAATGAAACCATTTTAGTCATTACATTAAAAAAAATATAAAAAAATAACACATAAAAAACATACAACAAAAACCCAAATAAATAATCTACTCTTAGGTTTCTTTTTTAATCAAAATAAATTATTATTAAACTTATTAGATGCATAACAATAACATTATTTTGGCAAACTATACTTATAGAAGTGATACTTGGCGGCACTTTCTATAGGTGAGTATATTTGGTAGTGTTGAATGGCAGCTTTGAAACAAATTTTATTCTCTCAACAGTTTAAAACAAACAAACAAACATCTATTAGCTTAATCTTTACCTCACCTGTTTTCTTACATCTGTGCAAGATGGAGCTGCTTGAGCCCCATACTCAATAAATGCCAAACACAGAAGTATTGCGACCAGAAATGAACACAGATGCCTCATTTTGCTGAACCTCTGCACTCTTTTTTTGATCCACCATCTGTCTTTACTGTACTGATGAAAGTAGCCATAGAGCCCCTCACAGCTGTTAATGTTCGGTGATAGTACTTACTACCCTGCATTACTCAGCATACCCTTTAGGCCTCACTCACACAGCCCTAGAGATCTGTTGAAACCAACTGGCAGGAACTGGTGACAAGGGAAAAGTATGGTTTCTGGAACCGGATGGTCAGTGGTTGCTGAAGGTTGCTGGCATTTGCTAGCATGAAATTGATGACAGAGAGGTATACGGTCCTGTACTGAAAATTGCTTTACATTGCTCTGGTCACTAGCAAGTTGCTGTGGTCATCAGTAATTTATATGGAAGATGCCATCTTGTTTGGAAACATTTGGAAACTATTCACCGAGCAATAGTGTGAAAGGTGAGATACAAAATGGAAAAGATTCTCCTTTAAAGTAAAATTGCTTGGTTCTATTGGTAAGGCACAACTTTAACTTTGAAGGCAAACATTTTCTGTTTCTGGTTTGTGTTGTGCCTTTTAGTCTCACTTCCACCTGGCAAGTATTTTCCAAGTGTTTGCAGACATGTCACCCTTTTTTCAAGTGCACCTAGAATACATGGTGTTTGCAGACATGTTGGTATCTTCCATGTAAACTACAGAAGGCCACAGCAAAGTAATCACGAATCATTAACTCAATAACCAACCAGGGAATACATATTACACATTAATACACAACAACTGGTGTCTAGACCTGTGTGATTAAGGCTTTAGCGGTGTTATTTGGTAAATGTACAGTTACTAGTTTTCCAAACTATATACATTGTAATTACTTAAATTTTCCATGTTAAATATAATTCAGTGTAAATGAATTATATATTTTTTAACCACATTAGAACTGTACCTGATAAATATGGCCAGTTAATGCAATCATTGTCTCAGTGGAACCTTTAAAGCTACAACTTTTGACTATTCACCGTCATGGTGGTATTTAAAAAATGTGTGCCATCCAGGAAGTTAAAACTGGTACATCTAGTATACCGTCTAGCAGTTAGAAAGGTAACCGAAAGGTAATACAAATGTAACTACATAATTTCTCAATAGTGTTTTGCAGTGGTCATTTATTACAATGGTAATTTTTTCCCCTCTCATGCTAGATGCTTTTCTATTCACATAATTATTACACTTTAAAATGTAAAAGATGCAGGTTTTCTGTTAGTGTAATGAAGCATAACTTAAAAAACAGCAGTTAAAATGGTTAATTGCAATTAGGGCTGGGCCATATCATACCGTTCACGGTAATACCGATATAATGTTGGGCAAAGATAAGAAAATGAAATATCGCGATAGAATATGGGTAAAACTGCTTTGTATTTTTGTATTTCATTGTGGAAAATAATAAATATATTAAACACTAGAATATGGGTAAAACGCACATGCGCAGTGCCTTTGTTTTCATACGCACATGGCGGAAAAAGCATGGCGGCGACGGTCAGATACACAACAAAGCACTATTTTTGGTAGAGCATGCTAGCAGGCCGTCATTATTACCGTGTTGTTTGGAAAATACGGCACACTTAAAATCAATCCTTTGATTTTTCTGAAAATCGACAGCGCCCCTTATAATCCCGTGTGCCTTATGTATGAATTCTGGCTGTGTTTACTGACCTCGAAACGATTTTATGTGGTACACGGCGCTCGTAAATCTGTCAAATGCTTTAGTAGGACTTTGCTAAGCTACAAACCCACACTGCTTGATGGATTGTCGGAGCATTACGGCTATCGTAGGCAGGAGCCTATATATATGTATATATTTTAGCATTAGGGGAAATACAGAAACAAAAGGAGCAAAGATTAATTCTAATTTAAATAACACTGCAGAGAAGTGCGAATCAAGCACTGAACGCTGTCACATGACTAAATCTGGAAAAATCTGAGCTGCATTGCTAGATGTGTGTAAGCACATGCAATTATTAAGAGGAGAAGTGCTGGACACTGTTCTGCTTTACTGCTTGAGAAAATGGATTCTCTCTCGAAGAGTTATGCGAATTGATTTCCTCTGCACTGTAAAATTCACCATGATGCCTAATGAAGACGCAAGCAATACACAAACCTGAGTAGCAATGGGTGTGATTGAGAAGCGGGGGGAGAGAGAGAGAGCGAGAGAGAAATGGAGAAGGATAATAAATAATCAAATAAGTTATTGATTCCATAGTGAATTTCTCTCAGCTCCACAGGATTAGCTACAGTGGAGCAATGCTGTGGCCAGACGGCTCACCAACAGCAGAGAAAAATATGTACAGGATGTTCCAAAGAATTTTAATAGAAGCCAATTGAAACCCATCCTAAAACATCCATTACTACAACATAACACATTTTAATTACTGTTATTAATTAGACTCCAATTAACCTTTTTTTATTCTTGAAAGCGGATGATTCATAGTCTTATTTGGCAAGCTGCAATTACACCAATAATGGCTTTGAATACAAAATGTAATACCAGATTAAGTATGAAGGTTAACATTGCTCCACATGTTCTGGTAGCCACCACACTAAACATACTGTTGGAGCGATTACTCTTCCTTAGTTCCTCAACACATCCATGTTACACCCACATGCTTGTGTTTAGTTATTTTTGGGCGATTACACCCCCTCACTGCCTACTGTACTTGACTGGAGTTATTAACCAGAATACCTATGATCACCTATGGATATGCTTCCCCCCCTCAACAGAACTGCTGGAATTTAATAGTTTTGTTACGTTTGTTATATATACACACATATTCATACAAATGGTGCCTAGAAGATGCTTTATGCTGTACTGTTAAATAATTCAAAATAGGAATGCACTTAGTTGATACATCTCATGACGTGATCATGTATCAGCCTGATGTAACTGGTCCTAGTGAACTCCTTCTTATTCATTTCTTAGAACATTCTCAAAACACACGCTTAATTAACACACAATAATTAAAATCTTCTCAAGCCCAAAAGAGAAGCATGATTGTAGTTACAGCTCATAAACGACCCCAGTCGAGGTACTAATTTTTAAAAATGAAAAATGAAATATGTCATGTGTAACTCATCTGTGCTTGAACCAGTCAATAAACTGAGTTCATGCTTTGTTAATTACTCAGCCGCCCCATTAAAAAGAAAAACAATAACAACAGCACTGCAACATCATATAACTGTTTGTTCAGAGAAAATGTTAATTTAATGAACTGCATGTGATGTTATTAAAATGGCTTACACGCAACATTTGTATCCCTCTGGGATGGAGGGTGGGGTGTCCAAGCTCCTGCCTCCCAGACCGATTACAGATTGTGGCTTGCACTGAGTAGAGGAAGTGAACGCTCTCTAGCTAAGCTACCTAATGTCAACAACACATCTCAATTTCTCGTGCCATCGCAAAGCTGGTGATGGAGAGGAGAGACGCAGTGACCAAACGCTAAGAAGACTGAACCATCCAGTTTCTATCACAAAGCTCTATTTACACCCCTCCAGTTGCGACAAGTGTCAGGAGCGTCAACGACATGCCACAGTTACTCTGAACAAGAGAAGGGAAAACAAATGCATTTAAAATGGCCCCTTTAACAGCAAATACGGGCATCCACACACCAAAATACTCATATGTCTCAGTGGATGTGGTTCGTCAAACCGGATGGGCTCCTTGGTCTAAGGACTTTTTGGATTTGAGAATATGCATAAATTCTGATAACATTAGATTACTACCTAATCTACAGGTCACATCTTAAATTCATCTGATTCCTGATCCATTTACTGTGCTGAAATAAAAGCAGGTCTCAATGGGTTATCAACAACAGAACAGGTGTATTTTTGGAGTCTGAAAAGGCATACAACCCGAGCAGGAAAAATGGGCTTGCGTGTGACTCAGGTGTACAAAAGCTCAACTGCTAGAAGTTTA
The DNA here is from genome assembly GCF_041146795.1 of Maylandia zebra. Lineage (NCBI taxonomy): Eukaryota > Metazoa > Chordata > Actinopteri > Cichliformes > Cichlidae > Maylandia > Maylandia zebra. The sequence goes on along the minus strand of NC_135176.1, from coordinate 18,902,272 downwards.
ACGTCATTGCTGTGTATTGCACAACTGTCAGAAAAACATGCTAGCCCTAATATGAAGAGCTGATAATCTCTAAGGCATACACTTTCATAGTACAAACTACTTCTTCATTCACATCCCTTACTTAAAACATGGTCAAATAGACTCTTTAAACCTTCAGTTAATTGTAATCAAAATAATTAGCAAAATCTGAGAGTGAACTTAAAGATTATGATTGGTTTTAAGATACAGGATGCACAATGTCAATCTTGAGACATTTTTGTCTCATTTTAAAGTGTGTATCCTCAGTTGATCACCTGAAAACAATAAAATAAATGTGCCTCCCTACCCCCGACTTCTTGCTCTCACTCTGACTCATCAAATATGTTGTTGGTCTCCAAGTGTTAAGCAACCACCCTCAATTACAGACGTCTCCCCTTATTTCTCCTTATTATGGAAAAAAGAATCTCATTAAAAAATGAGTCTTATTATCTGTGTCGCTGACCACCGCTGATGTCAAAAGATTTTTTAAAACACACCCATGATGCACACAGATGTAATATATATTTTTAAAAAAAGGTATAGGTGCTACGGTTTACATCTCCACGATCATATCATTTTTTCCCCTCTCTACCATACTACTGAATGTTGAACGCCACAAATGGAACCTGAGGATCACTATCATGGTATCACTTATACCAGCTATAAAAAGATTAAATACAATAATAAGGCACTGTACAATCAATAAGCTAAGTAAGGTTCATGGTATTACATGTGAAAGCGTATTATATATTATTCACTACAATAAGGCAAGACTACTACTGGCTGCCTTTGATCTCAACTTGAGCAACCACTGCAGGCTTTGCTCTGGTGTCTAATCCAGTTTTCCTGAGGGCGCTTAAATCCATTATGCAGTTTGCTCATATTCAACATCACCCTGATATAACACTGGCAACAACTTTTTAAGGGCTTCTCCAGCAATCAAGACACTGGGCACCACTCACTGGTTTGTAGCTTGACAGTGTGAACGCACTGTTGTTCTGACAGTCATGCAGACATGTAAATGAACAACTGGCAGGTGATCAGATGAGACCAAGTTATAATGAACCTGGAAAGCAGACAGACAGGCAGCCTGCCAGAAAAATTAGTGATCAGTGAGTAGCAGAGAAAGTCCTGTTACATTGCACACAAAGATCTAGAGAAGGCATGTCAGCCACCAAGCCTGGGACATTTGAGAAATCACCCCAAACAAAGCGCAACGCCTTGGATGCATGATGAACTTGGTGCCACAACTCCGGCGTTACTGAACCACATTCAGTGCCGTGTTGCCTCCGTGTGCGGCTGGTCCTCTGTGTAATGCATAAGTTAGGCGACAAAGACGCAGATAAGCCAGGCAGAAGGGAAGCTTGCCGAGTAATATCCACTGTTACGCAATATCAACACTGAAAACTGAAGAATGCGATTCACGTCAATGCACTAAAAAAACAAAACAAAACAAAACAAAAAAAACACACCAGCCGCCGACCGACGTGAGCGCTACCCGTTCTCGCACACGGCAAAGATGATTTGTCAGACTGTGCTGGCCAACGCCGCTTGTAAACACAAAGCCAGTGAAAGCATGCGACATACATAGGATGAGCCTGGGCCAATGTCACCTACCGCTACACTGCATAGCTTTTCAGACAGTACGAGGTCCCTTAGAGGTAAACAAACTTGTCAAGCAGACACCCTCCTCTCCTCAGAGGCGAGTTTCACTCAGTGTTGCCGTACAGCCACAGTGGACAAAAACAAAACGAGGGAGTGGCACTGCTTTCAACCATAGTTGCATAAAGCGGATTAGCATGCTAAAGCAGCTAGCTAACGCTGTTTAGGTAAAGCAATCTGTGCCCATCCTTTTACTACCATGATAACAACTCTCGATTTAGCTCCCCAGCATTTCCCCTTGTACATTTGGATCAATTAGAGACATGTCACATCGCCATTAAAAACATACTGTCTTCACACTAACAATGGGTGACTCAACTTGCCCAATAAGCGGGCTAAAAAAATCTGTTGATGTGACACACTGTAGAAGTTGTGACAGCAACTTTTGGTTAGCTGGAAAATAGCATCGTATTTGGCTGGCTAACTCGTAAGATAAGATATATTGAAATTAAGCTCCGTTGCAGTATATAGCGTTGGGAGAACAAATCAACACACACAGAGTAAACGTTAGCAGAACGCTAAAGTTGGTTATCAACTCACCTTGTCAAGAAAAGAAAAATGAATCCACACAGGTTGAGATGAAGTGGGGGTATGAACGGCTGCTTAATCCGGTTACTCGGAAACAGAGCAGGGCAAGGTGTCTGTGGCTAAATCACGGGCAGGCAAAGCAATCCGGGCAAATCAGAGTGCGGAATTCGCTAGCCGATAAGTTAGCAATGCTAATTCGCTAATCTAACCGCATAATTGCCCTACCCAAATACAGACGGTCATTCTGCCCAGTCCGATTATTCTCCTTAGCAATAACCGATTTTCGTCAGCAAGTGAAAATAATAAATATTTATATGAAAGCGAAGCAAAGAGCTGAGCTGGATAACGATTGACTGCCAAGCTTAAACTGTCACAACGAGCTGCAGGAAAGGCAGGCAGGGTACTGGCCAACCAGCTAGCTGCTAACGTTAGGAAGCAGCTAGCAAAGTTTCTTTACAAATAAGCAGTTCCCCAAAAATGGCGGCGGAGAGAATCACCTCCCTTCCACCGTGAAGGAACCGAGGAGATAATGAAACAAACAGGAGTCCGAGCGGCTCAGGAGCCAGCTTTAACTGAAGCGAGAGTACACGTGTGACAGTTTTGGAGGTGGGGGGGTGGGGGACTCGCCGAGGTTGTTGTCCTGCTGCACCCCGCGGGCTAAATGTTGCCCCCTCTCTCCCTCCCTACAGTTTGCTTTGCCATCCAACAACTCCAAACACAGAGGTGTGTGTGGATGGAGAAAGTAATACACATAATGACTGTCAACATTCCCTTCCCCGCGATTTGTTCGACCTTATGCACTTTCAGACACTGAGCTGTATAGCTGTGTAGCTATATATATATATATATATATATATATATATATATATATATATATATATATATATATATATATATATATATATATATATAAACATTTGTTTGTCTGTGGACAACAGACCACGTCCGTGGAAAAATGGAAAGAGTAGAGTTTATTTACGAGGACTTAATTCTAGCATACAGCTATGGAGAAATTGTGCATAGTCTATTATAATGACATTATTGTGTAACTACAAGATTCCCCTCCTCCCCAGTTTGTGCTCTGTGAGATTTACGGAATACTCCGGGTCGACCTGGAATAAAATACGAAGCAGGTTCGTGCAGATGACAGATGATCAGTCATGCTGTGTTTACATCAGGGGAGCAGCACACGCGTGGGTTTTTATTTACGCTGCCAAAAAACAATGGATGTCATTCAGATGTTCCAGCTGTGACGTACACAAAGCTTTACCAATAATTCAGAGGAAGCTCACACATGCAGCAGTACTCCGTACTGCGATATAGGATGTATATGCGCTGTGCTTGGCAGCAGAGAGGTTAAAGATGGACATTCCACAACAGGCTGCAGGCTGGGAAGCCAATCAGCTTCCAGAGCAGAACTCAAAGGGCTATGATTGGTTGCTTGGCATCCCTGTTGTCATGATGATGGGAATCAGGTCCTGCCTGTGTGGTCTGTATCCAGGCGCAGAAGTACACTGATACAGATGGATAGGCTGCAGATCTCGCAGGCCATGATGCGCAGATAAATCAATCTATCTATCTATCTATCTATCTATCACCCCCCCCCCCCCCTCTTCACCCACCACTCAGAGTGTAATGACGCATTTGGGTTTGTTCAAACTAGAACTGAACATATTTGAGATGTGTTCTTGTGTAGAGATGCACTGAAGAATCATCTGCCCTCATGTTTCCCAGAGATACATGCACAAACAGATGCTTGTGGTCATGTGGCAGGGACTACCAGGAAGCACCCCCCCCCCCCCCCCCCCGGGCACTCATTTTACACCGTTGCTACTTAAAAGTGCAGTAGCTGAATTTCCATTTACACCACAAATTTAAAGTTATACCACAGTAAGTCTATAACTATGTAGACTGTCTTCTGGGGGTGTCTGAGGATTATGGACATTACATCTCTTTTCCCCTCCTAGAGATTTCCAATTTATGTTGTTTATGATAACTGATTTACCCGACTCATCAGTTTGCCAATTGTCTTGTTTAAAGCAAACATTTATCAAGACACCCACAGGTCTTATATACATAACGGCTGTTGTTCCATCACTCCCACCTGTGTAATCTTCAGCTACCACACGAGGGCACACATGTGAAGCTTTTGGTATTCCATAGCCGGCTTGAAATGAGGACAAAGACCCCTAAATACAGACATTCTTCGAATCTCATGTATGAAGAAGAAAATCAATGATCTGCATTTAGTTTGTTCAGTTTCAGGGTCTTGGCATTGTACACATACTGGCAGACTCTAACAATGGAGGCACTGCTAGTCATTGCTAGGAGGATGTTACCTTGTCTGTTCATTACAGGCCAAGAAAAACATATTCTACATCCTGGCATTCTTCATCTGCTCGCCAATGAGGTGAAAACAAAGCCTTTAAAACATTTTTAATGACGGATGAAGGGAAAAGTCATTTGAGTTAAGCTGCTTACAGCACTACATTTGCTCCAACACTAAAACACAGCAGCAATGCCCACTTAACACAACAGGCTGCACTTAATACTACAGCAGCACCAAAACAGAGGGTCTGAAAAAGACGAGTAAACCTAGCAGACAGCTCATACAAATACATAAACGTCAATGAGCGATGGAAGACGGAAAGAAGTTCAATAACATTTTAAATCCAAAGATCTGAACTGGGATGAGTGAATGATGAATAAGTGTAGTTTCTGACATATATTGTGACACAAATACAAATCTAAAGCATCCAGACTGTCTTTTAAAGCTACAACAAAAAGCACAACACTTTTTTTCTTTGTTTTTTTGTTACATGTCTGCCGCCTGATTTTCACGGTAATTTTGAAACCTATGTTTATGTATTTCAGCTACTAGAAAAGCGTGCTTGTAAACTGAAAGGCAAATTCACACTGAAAATAAGAACACTAACTATACAAATAATGTAATGAGAGGAAAGCTACTGAAATCGTAACCTGCTGCGGTGGTTTAAACAAAACAGCACAAATAAATTCACAAGTCTATACTTGATAATAAAAATCCTGCAAAGTCTTTGCAAAGGATCAGAGCATGACACACGATGGGCCGGGTCAGCGAGCGTTTGTAATCCTGTGCTTCATATTGTTTAAAGCCATATATGGGCCGAATGCCACTTAAATGAAATCCTATTTTCTAGAACTGAAAACCTAACACAAAACAAACAAATCCAACCTTCAAAGCAACAAAATGACAATTTGACAAAAAGGGTGATGGTTTCTGATGTCTGAGTTTTTATTTACTCCCCTTTTGTGCCAGGGAATCAAAGCCCTTCCCATTATATTTGTATGAGCACAAATTCCATCACACAGATTTATGTGGATTTCAGAATAGCGTCTAATTTGTCTTCAACGGCTCGAGTCGGTGCTGATGTTTGATCAATAAAATGATGCTCTCGGAGTACTTATAACTCTATTTTCACCCTGACTTAAATTAAAACTGGATTTGCTTAATTAGCAGATCTTTTTAGGAAAACTTTGCAGATGTTTATTATCAGAGCTAACAGCTTTTAAGAACAACATATTTTACAACAGGTAAAAAAAAAATTAAAATAAAAATTAAAAAAAAAGTACAAACAGGAGACTAAACCATATCCGATGTTGCCGTTGACTTTACAAAGAAACAAAAACAAACAAAAACTGTTAGTGTCAATCTGGAGGAATAACCCAAGATACCAAACAGGCATCAAGCATTTCCTGGGTTAGCAGGAAATGCCATATCTGCATGGGATTCCGTGGAAGTGCTGAGTTTGCATGAAGGCTCCTGATTAAACCCCCCCCCCCCCCCACCCCACCTAATATCAGCTGCTTTTTTTTTTTTTTTTAACTGTATTGACACAGACCACCCAGCTGTGGCCATTTCCTCCTGCCATTCTCTTAGCTCTGCTGTTTAGGCTGAAGCTTTATCTAAGCCTGGGCCCTCAGAGAGGGGTACAAGTGCCATTTATGGCCTTCAGTGATGCTGTCTTTAATCAATTAAATGACCATAGACACTCTTCCCCCATTCTGGCTCATTCTATCATCAGATTCAAATTTTAACACTGCCTGCAGAGCATACGATTTATAGGAGCAGAGGTTTGCGGCTGGACAGGGCAACCTACAAATCAATTCACTCCATTTTTCCTCCTTCCTCCTTTCCACTCCAGCCTTTCTGAGACTTAAGTCTTTCCTGCCTCTCTCCAGGGAAGCTCTCTGATCTTAACACACACATACACACACTTACTTTGTCACAAGGGGGAAAAGCTAATTGAAACCACTCTGCTCTCTCTACATTTGCTTGTTTTTCATAAGAAGTGGTTCTTTACTTTCTTTATCATTTCCTGTCCCCTGTTATCTTCCTCCGCTCAAGTGTGTCTTCTGTCTTGGCTGACTGACAAGCAGACTTCAGCAGTTGGGTTCCTTGTATTTAGGCTTACTCTGGTTCAGCCCACTTTGGCCCAGCTGAGGAAAGAAGGGATGTCTCGCACAGGTACGTTGCGGGTCAAAGCTTTGACACGGAGGTTACGGTCATCTGTGAGGAGTACCACTTCTCTCTGGAGCCTCACGGTGCCATCTGTTTTTGAAGCAGGAAGCCAGAGAGGAGTAAGAAATAAACACTTTTTAATGCATATGCATGAATGTGAGGAAATATGAATGCACACATGGAGCAAATGGTAGGTTAATGCTACATACTTCTCTGATGAGGCATGAAATCTTTAGCCTTGTCTTTGCAGTAGTGAAGACAGCAGGACAGAATAATATCATCATTGTTACCCTGAAAAGGAAGAGACCATTCAGTTAGCAAAAAACAGCAGATTTAAGAAGCCAACCTTTGCTTCTAAGCAAAAGAAACAGGCTTTAATTTGTATTTAATTAATCTGGGTTTCTACCTGTTGCCCAGACATATCCTCGCTACGGAAGGCAATAGACTCAAGTTGATTTCCTCTGCTTGTTAGAGCTCTGAGGCACTGTTCTCTGGCTTCGAATCCTTTTTCTAAGAAAGCCACCGCCATCCGAGCCTTCTCCTGCACAGCCCTCACATGGGCCGCACTGACACTATAGTTGCGCCCTCCTGACTCCACTCCTCCACCAAAACTGTCCTGGCCTTTAGCCAAGCCATCCAACTCTGTAATCACTGACAGAGAGAAAACAGACCACGTCATGAGCATACATATGATTTCTACATGGAAATGTATGTGGAATCCTTATCATTTTAAATGTCACTGAACTAAAAGCTAATCCTCCTCCACCTGCTTTTATTCATTTCCTCTTCTCTTTGTCTGTGTTTGTTATTCTTACCGATGAGTGGCACAACTATTATGTATGTTCCACACTGCAGGAGTTTCTTCAGCCCTGTCAAATGATCAATAAATCCATTTGTATCTGGAACCAGAAAGAGAGGCCTCACTTCAAGCTCCAACTGCCCGCCAGTCTGCAGCACCTCCTGGAACACACACATTTATATTTTACATGACATTCAACTCTGCGACAACTTCAGACTCTACTATATTAGGACGTGAAAGCCTGTTTTACCTTTATTTTATCCCTTCGCTTTTGTTGCTGTGCCAGTTTATTGGCAAGGACATGGCGTCGTGCCTTGAGCTCTCTGATGTCATTCTCGCTGTCTCCGGCCTCCTCAACTTCCTCTTCCTCTGATGCAGAGAGAGAAGACACTGCCTCGAGTATGACATCATCTCCCTGTTAAACAGATGCAGACGATAATGAGACATTTTCTACCTCTTGTTTCAACAGCCTCTGGAAATTTTAACTCCAGTGTTTACATAAATTTAATATAGGTAAAAGCGTGAAAGGCAATCAGGCTCTCAGAAGAAAAAGACCAGAGGGAGAGAGTGAAGAAGTAGAAGGATTATTGGAGGATGCGTAGGAGAAGAAAGTCACCTCTTTTTCTGTTAGAGAATCCTGCCTGCTTCTTGTATCTGTTGCGTGGTTAGGTGCAGGAGGAGTTGCCACAGAGATATATTTGCCTCCCTTGAAAGCCAACAAAGGCTCTTCCTGTCCACACAAAGCCTCCAAAAAGTACTTCAGCACAGTAACTCTCTTACAATCTGCTGCTATAGCCTGAGGAAAGAAGTTTGGGGTTTATGCACATGACAGAGAAGCAGAGGATGAGCGTGAATACAAAGCCTGGCACTCAGTAGGTGACAGAAGACTAAACAGAGGAATATCCAATAAGTGAACTTAACTTAAGCGTTTAAGTTATGATGTAATGAAATACAGCTCTCCTTTCCACTAACCATGTCAGTGTGTCCGTCTGTGTAACATGGCTCCTGTGGTGCAGCCAGCAACGGTACAAAGCCAGCAAGCAGACGGTCTTCCTTCAATTGAAGCAGCATAAGCTCCTCATCCCCCTCTCCTTCTTCACTATCCACTTTGTACAGGGGTACTTCGCCATGGTCCACGCGTGCCAGCAAGTTACACAGATCAGCCAGGCACTGCCAGACATTGGGGCTGCAACTTTAAAGAAAGGAGGAGAAAGGGATAAAATAAAAATGAATTAAAAAATTAAACAGTAAATTTAAAGAAACAGTAACTATTTGTGGTCCTAAAACTCACACTCACTGATCACTTTATTAGGTACATCAGGTACAAAATATGAATTTTCTGGCTATTTTTTTGAAAATATTTAATCAGCCTCTAACATGGCAGCACCTCATTGTATAGGGCAGAAATGCTGAAGATGACCTGCTGAAGTTCAAATGGGGGGGCGAGGAATAATAATAATAATAATAATAATAATAAGTATACTGTAAGTATAGTATACTGTGGCGGCAATAGGCATAGTATACTACCTGGTCATTATCACACTGTGAAAAGTAACTATATTGTTTAAAGAGTGGCAACAATTTAGAAACTAAATATATTTCCTGGTAGCCAGAAACATGACTTGGATGGCGATGTTCTGTTGTTGCTGGTGTATGAAAGTTAATAAGTATTATTAGGTCATCTAAGTGATGTGTTTACAACTTGTTTCTGCTGCTGCCGCCAGGTGGAGAAAAAACAACAACAAAAGTTTACTCTAGGTTAAAGTTCGCACTCTATACTGCATGGTGGTGGGTTCCACTGGTCTGGGTGTCCCAGCATCCAGTCAGACCAGACTTTGATGCTTGGCAGCATTTCCCTTAGTTCTAGTGGGAAGGCAGAGACTCTCACAAGACCCTCCATCTCCTCCGCTTTACCCTCCTCCTCTCCATCTGTCATTGGGACTGGTTCTGAAAGAGAGTTTTTCGAACTGAAGTCTTCAATATCACACAAAACAATTGAAATTAACACTATGGGCAATTTCAGAAGTGGAAAAAAGTCCAAACATAAAATTTACAAAATGTTATCACAGCTGTAAAAATGAAGATGCATCTTCAATCAAGTGTAATGGTGCGACCCAAGTCCAACCAAAAGCAAACCACATCTCACTTTGCAGTCTACACTATTCACAGAAGGTTAAAGAAAATCTTAGGATTCATTTAAAGTTTTCCAAAAGCATTTATCAGCGTAACTGAACTTTTTTGTCTAAAGATAAGTAACAGACGAAGGGAGACAGGGCTGACTACATGTTTGAATGCTTTTACCTGCCAATTCTATAGTAGGCATTAGCAGATATATTATAGTACGTAACTGATCTGGTCAGTTAAGTAGGAGAGGGGGTTGTTAATCAGTTTCAGCTGCTTTGATGGTCTTGAAATTAACAACAGGTGCACTAAAGTGGCAACAATGAGATAAGTCCCAAAAACAGGAATGGTTTTACAGGTGGAGACAGACATGTTTCCCTCCTCATCTTTTCTGACTGTTTTACATCAGTTTTGCATTTAGCTGGTCAGCGTCACTGCTGGATGCATGAGGCAATGCCTGGACCCTACAGATGTTGCAGAGTTAAGTTCAGCTCCTCCAAGACAGTACTACATTACGCAGACTTCCCAGGTTTGCTGTGTCTCCCAGCACAGTCTCAAGAAATTCTAGCAGACAGGCTGTTACTCTAGGAGAGCTGGACAGGGCTGTTGAAGGTCCTTAACTCATCAGCAGGACCGGTGTCTGCTCTTTTGTGCAAGGAGGAACAAGATGAGGACTACCAGAGCTACAAAACTACTTCAAGAAGACCACTAGTGTGAAAGTTTCTGATTGTCTGGTCAGAGACAGACTTCACGGGGGTGGCCTGAGGTCTTGATTTCATCTAGTAGGCCCTGTGCTGACTGCCTGGCATTATGACGTTCAATTGGCATTTGCCACAGAATACCAGAATTGGCAGATCCACCAGTGGCACACTGTGCTTTTCACAGGTTCCCCCTGAGCACATGTGACAGCCCTTACACTGGTGCAGTGGGTCCTGTGTTCCTCCTGGTGTATGAAAATGCCTGGCCTCATGTGGTGAGAGCATGCAGGCAGTTCCTGGAGGATGAAGGAATTAAGACCACTGACTGGGGCCCCTCATTCTTGGCTGCCCTAAATCTAATTGAACACCTCTAGGACATCATGTTTCAGTTTGTCCAATGCTCCCAGGCTGCACCTCAGACTGTCCAAGAGCTCAATGATGCCCTGCTCCAGATCTATAAGGAGATCCGCCAGAGGACCATCCATACTCTCATTAGGTGCATTTCCCAACATCTCGTCATGCAGTTATAGAAGCATGTGGGGGCCATAAAAACAGAGTTCCATCTGAGTTTCTGCACATCATTTTTTTCACCTTGATTTTTAGGGTCTTTGAATTCAGTTATCTGCAGGTTGAGAATTTTCATTTCCATCAAACAATGTGATCTGATGTGTTTTCAAAATTGCTTCTTTAATTTATTTGAACAGTTTATGATATGAATATTGTGGCTGAACTGTAAGAAAAAAAAAATGCTGTTGATCAAAAGCTTGATGTGTAAAGCGTGAATACCTGCAGGAATTTCTTGAAGAAGTTCTGTGCAGCGCTGCACCAGCAGCGCAAACATACCGAGACCCAGGGCAGTGCTCTGCTCTTGTAAAACAGATCGCACTTCTCCTTCTTCACCTGAAAGACAGAATTTCAAACAGTTGTTTATCACTGCCTTGTGTGAAACCACGGCTTGGGTCTATACATATTTGAGTTGGAAAAGAACTCCATGCTCAGTTGCATAACAAAAGACCTGAAATGAAAAGATTAGAATCAAAGTATGTTAAAATCAGTTAGAATCAGTCTGCAGTGGTCACTAAACTTAATCGTGTTCAAACATGCCAACCTATTAATAAACGGAGTCAAATTTTACAGAAAATAAAGTCCATGTTAAAAGCTTCATGAAAACTATTTTTACCAGCCATTTCTGATAATACTGCAAATAAACCTCCAGTGTTACTACCACAAACAACTTGACATTTGAAAATGATGATTATCATTATCATCATCATTATCATTAGGTTGTGCACAATATTACCTTTGCTGTTGGCATTGTGTATGGCGAACATATTAATGGTGATGATCTGCAGCATGTGTGTACTTCCCAGCATGTGTGGACCGTGTTGGAGCAACGTCCTGAATTCCTGCAGAACACGGGTCGCAGCTCCAGGAAACGTTTCCATGCTATACAGATAAGACACACATTTCCAATGATATGTCACTGGCACAGAGGCAAACAGAAAAATAAGGTTTTCAGTATGTAGTAGTCTCTGAGTCGATATGCTTTTGTAAGCTCACGGAGCTATTCAGTCGAAATAGAAACTTGGCTACATTAGGATGTACTACATCTGCTCGCTCACATTAATACTTTATAGAGATTGAAAATGTGACGTCATTTCGGGGTAAAACCGCAAAGGATTGTAGGTACGAGTGGCAAGCAGTACTAGCCACGGGAAGCCAACAGGTAAAGAGATGGTTTTTTTGTTTTTTGTTGTTTTTTTGTTTTTTTTTTTAATCGGATTACGTCGTGGAAGAGAAATTGTTCAAGCCGTGTTTCCGAAGTAACAAAGAGCTGACGGATGGCCTGGATTGCAGCCATTCGAAGACCAAATATAACGTTCCAGAACACTCCAGCTCACATGTTAGTCTGCTCCAAGCATTTCCACAAAGGTAAGTCTTCTGTTGTAGTTATTACATAATTTATCATGACATAATTGTTCATGTAGTTTACAAATAAGTCTCATATTGATTTGAATTGAATTCGTTGCGCTATGCTGCTTTGTTCACTGTGGCTTTTCGGGCTAATGTTTGTTGCGTTTTGTAGGAAAACCAGCCTACAAAATGCTGGAATGCGATCCAGACTGGGCACCCTCTATCAACCTGGGTCATACAGAGTTTAAAGCTGCTACCACAGCGAGATTTGGTTAAGAGAGAGAGCGAGATCAAAACAGACACAAAAAGTCAGGCATATATGTGCCCAAGTGTTGTATTGAAGCAATCAAGTGATAAATAACTGTTTCCCAGTATGTTGTTTTGCAATGTTTGTTTTGTTTTTGCATTGTTGATTTGTTTTTTTTACCAAAGCAGCTAATAAAGCACGATGGAATACAATTTTACCTCTTTCTTGTAAGAGGCTATAATAGAATGAAACAATGCCAGTTATAAATAAAGACAATACATTAAATGAATTACGAAACACTCATTTTATTTCTATTAGATCTGAAAATGTTGTGTAATACAACAACCTGAAACGATAAATAGATTGCGTTGGCCTGTACAGGAGATAAAGGAAAAAATGTAACAACAGCTGTGAAATGGAATAGTCCAAATCACCAAAGTAAACTGGATCTGGGCTTGTTGCAGGGATCTGAAGTTACTAAACATTTTGTGAGTGTATGCACTCACACTTAGGACCATATAATAATAAATATGTGCGTGACGAAAGCTGGGCAGCTCCGTCGTTCTGTACATAACTGTTTTTGGGGCAAATAAAATGCAAGTAGGGATTAAAACCGCAGAATGAATGATTACCGGTGCAGGAAATGCTAGCGCTTGATGCAGTGTTTTGATTTTGGTGCCACTCTTACCCACAATGTAATGCGCGAAAGTCACGTGCTCTGTCGATCTCTATTTTAACGCTGTGCTGTCACAACACCCAACATTCTCCACACACCAAGTCACATTATTATATTGACCACTCTTTCCACTGTTATACTGACCCACTTTAATGTCATCTGACATCTGCACTGCTTGCCTGCACTCCGTTTGTGTTGGATTTCTTGTATTTGAGGCATTTCATTTAGTAGACACTTTACTATATTCTATTTATATTATGTATTTGACATTCTGGCTGCTATAACAGAGGAATTTCTCAATATCAGGTCTAAATAAAGAATTTTATTTTATGCAGACACCTGAGGCTTTGAGTGTGAAAACATGTGAACTGATGTATTTCAGTAATAATTGTTTTATAATGGCACACACAGCTCTGACTGCTTCAGCCGCTGCCAAAGGCAGCAGCTACATCCTGGTTCTCAAAACAGAAACCATTATAACATAATGGGAATAATCCAATTTATTACTCAGATCAAGAGCGCCATTAACATTATTGCATTATTCCATAATAGTGCTCACCCGCTGATATAGTTCTATTTTCAGAAATCATCTAAATATGCAGTTTTCATATTATTACGAAATAATGTTAAATCATTTAAATTTGCTACAAACACTACCTTTTTGTTTATTAAGAACTAATTAATGTTAATGAGGCAGCAGGTAGAGTGCACTTAGTGCACTGCAGTCAATTTAGTTAATCTAGTATATTGTTGATTAATTTAGTTAACCTACAAAACACGCAGATTGATCTTCTGGTTAAAGCCTAGGCAACATTTTAGTCAAGCACATTTTCTTGGGCTAGCCTCAGTGCTATTTTTCATCATCATCATCATTCTTTTAAACACAGTCAGTCTATGAACTTAAGAGCTGAAAGACTCACCCCACTTTAGTGAAGAGCTTCCCATGAGCATGCAGGAAACTCAGAATGAATCTCTTATTGAGCTGTAGAGAGAAAAAAAAAAAAAAAAAAAAAGACAAGGCCAAATCAGAAAGGGGGAAAGGATTACTAATGTTCGTGCAACAGTTTTATTTACTTACTAATCCACAAGTGCAACACATTGCAAGAAAACATGTTTTCATCCAGAGACGACGCACATTTTGAAATGACGTCAACATTTAAGTGCGCTTGGTATTTTGAACAATAGGGTTAGGAAGAAATGGGACTAAGAGACAGCAAAGAGGATACATATGCCTCTCAACAGTGTCCACTGACAAATAATAGACTGATTATGTGGAGGAGGACAAAAAATAAAATAAAATGGGAACAGAAAAAGGCTGCTCCTGCTTCTTCTGATGCTACAGCCGATATATCATAATATAAATGATACTGGAATGTAGGTGTGTAATAAATTATAACAGCATATTTTTTGCTGTGTAATATTAAATTGTAAATGAAATCAGAGCTTCATCATCCTTGCAGTTACAGGGAGTTTGTCAGTACCTACATCAGCTGACTAGGCAGCGTCAGCATAATAGCCCAGGTTTTACACTGTAAATAATGTAGAAAAAGCAGATAGTGTCTTTATCTTTTCTGTGTGCCACTGCATATACATAAGGGTTGGGTGATATATAAAAGTTTTACACCCGACAATCGTAAGTCCAATAATCGATGATGGGCGATATATTTGCGCATGCGCAGACTTTTTGATGGGCGGAGCAATGTAATCATGCATGGACTGATTTGCGCGTTTACAACACAGAAGAAGTCTAAACATGGACTATATGCCCCAAAAAATATAAAGTCGCTAATTTGGGATTTCTTTGGCTTTAAACCAGATGACAGAGGTAAACCTAAAGATATAACCAAAGCGGTGTGACGCTTGTGCAGACGTATAGTGCAAGCAAAGGACTCAAACACGACTAACTTGCATGAGCATGTACGTGTCCACCATCTGAATGTTTTTTTCTGAACATGGGCTACTGCCTTTCTTTCTTTCTGTTATGAATTTGAGTAAATGAATCGCTGCATTTGGGTGCACTCTGAGGAGGGTGCACTTACTTGCAAATGAAAGAGGGTGCTGTTAAAACAGTACTATTATTATTTTTTTTACCTGTTGACTGCTTCTATTAGCTCCATCATTATTAGCAAACTTACTGATGGGGAAATAAATTAATAAATCGCCCTTGTAAAAATGATAGTCGATATATTTGTCCAATCGCCCAACCCTAATATACGTGATCTGAACCCAATTATTTATTAATTTGGGAAAAAAGTGCTTGGAGTCCAGCTACTCAATACTGTTCCTGCAGCCAAAGACAGTACTGGAGCCGCTGCTCCTCTTCTTATGAGCTGCTCATAATATGCTTTCATAGACCCGGTTTAATCTACCGTACTCTCTCAGCTAGCACTGTGATAAATGATGAAATAGCAATACTCTGTCTATACCAATTTCAATTAATAAATAATGGTGCTTCACTGCGAGCAAAAAATGTAAATAAAAATAAAAACAGTAAAGAGGTTTAAAGACATTACTCAATTCAGGCAGGGAAATGAAAATGAAATGAAAATATGAGTCGACCGAATGACAGCCTAGGGGGAAAACGAAAAAATGACAGAGGGCATAAATGAGCACCAAAACAAATTCATATAGACTCTACGAGAGGAAATAAATTAGAGGAAAAACTACATGGGATTACAAATAAAACCTTATTGGAGATGTCTGCAGACACGGTGTTATTTTTTCAAGGAACCCAAAGTCTGGCTGCTGTGCAAATTAAAAAAAAAAAAAAAAAAAAAAAAAAAAAAAAAGTATGCAGAGGAAAAACAGAGGACTTTGAGCTGATATGTATTAAGGAATAGACACAGAGACTTACGTCAGCAACGCTGAGACTGCCCAGCTCTCCATCTTGTTCAGAATCTCTGCTGGACTCACTACCTCCTCTCTGAGAGGAAGGTGCTGCTGCCTGTCCACTGGGGCGAATCCAGATCTCCACACGTGCGCCTTCCTCCCTTCTTCCTCTTCCTCTCACTGCTGGACCCCTGGAGCCTCCTTCATGCTCCTGCCTCCTCCTTCGCTCAAGCTGCTCTGCCTACAAAAAAAAAAAAAAAAAAGATAAAAACAGTCTGTCAACAAGAAACACTTGCAGTGCCTTAAGACCTAATTTTTCCTCATAAAGCAATTTATTAAGCAAATTTATTGTAGGGTCTATTAGGCGGGGTGAGAAAACACCCTGTGGCAAAAACTGGCATTATAATTATGCATGAATCCCTACTGGCTAGACAGTTCTTCTCAAATTAAGTTCTTGAGATCTTACTTGATGTGATCTCAAGTGTTTTCTGTTGTAGAAATCTGACAAAAGTTAATGTCCATGAAACGTGTATCTGACCTTACGCTTGGCTTCCTCAAAAAGACTCATGAGGCTCTCCTTTGCAGTCAGAATGGGATTGGAAGCTGCCAAGCTACGCATATAATAACACACAGCATCTAACTTCCGCTTCTGTAGGTTAGAAATGGAGAAGACATAAATAAGAAGAGGGAGGCAACACACACACACATTCAAAGCACAGTTATATTTTCCCCATTTTCAGGGACATGCAAACAGACGCACAGTCACTAAAAGACAAATCCAGTTACTTAATTCAAACTGTAACATTTCTACCCTTAGGAGTCCTGAACCTAAGTACAGCAATGCATTTTCCATTATTAGGGTACTGTGCTTTACAATTTGAAATACTACATTACAGCAGGTCTCATTTTTAACCCAAGGGCATCAAGACAGAGAACTGTGGGAGATACAGAAGTAGCCAAAGGTTTAGGGTTTCAGAAATGATCAAATGCAGAGGCCTGCCTTCCAATGAGTTTAGATTCAGCTGGTTGAATATGAAGGCATGTAACACCAAATGTATCAAATTTGATACACAAGTTTTTGAGACATCTACATCATCAGTATGATTTTATAACTAACCACCTTATGTGTTTTTGTTTAATATAAACAGCTCCACTGGTTTCTTTTTTTACCTTGCAAACTGAAACCTTGTCTTTCTGCTTCAGATACATACTGGGGGGTTGGACACTGGATAAATCCTCTAAGCCAGGGGTGTCCAATTGGCCCGCAAGAAATTTTATAAATAGAATAGAATATGGCCCGCTCTTCAACTTTTGCTTGAGTGTATTGCACGTCTTAGGTTTAACACCAGGGGGAGCTACTGTTGATCAAGCCAGTTGCTCCACCAAAAAGGACAATCACAGAAGAAATTTACCCCAAGTTACTAAACATGGCAGAACCAAAGAAGCGAAAGGTAGGAAGTGAGAGCAGAAAATTTCAGACACGGTGGGAGAGTGAATATTTCTTCAAAGAATTCAAGGGGAAGTGTGTCTGTTTGATCTGCACTGAAACTGTGGCAATTATGAAAGAGTATAATGTACGACGTCATTATGAAACCAAACATCAGGCCTATGCATCCTACACTGGTGCTGAGCGAGAGCAGAAAGTAAAGCAAAGGGTAGCTCTCCTGCAGGGTCAGCAACAGTATTTTCTTCGTGCCCAAAGTCTGGGAAAAGGCTACAATAGCCAGCTATGAGGTCACCCAACTCATCACAAGACATGGCAAGCCTTTTTCAGATGGAGACCTCATAAAACACAGCCTCGTTAAAGTCGCTGAAATAATGTGCCCGGAAAAAGTGCAGGACTTCAACAACGTCAGCATGTCCAGAATACAGTTGTGCGATGCATTGAAGACTCGTCAGCCAACATTAAACTGCAGCTGTCTGATAAAGCTTGTGCCTTTGATTTTTACTCCATCGCATGCGATGAGAGCACTGATGTCACAGTCACCGCACAGCTGCTAATTTTGTTGCAGGGAGTGGACGAGAACTTTGGAGTTACAGAGGAGCTGCTCGATCTTAAGAGTCTAAAAGGCACAACAACGGGTATGGATATTTTTGAAGCTGTGTCAGACTCAATTGACAAAATGAGACTTAAATGGGACAATGGGAGTTATAACAGACGGGGCTCCAGCTATGGCAGGTGCACACAAAGGAATGGCGTCTATGATGATCGAGACCTGGCTGCCAGCCATCCTTCGGTCCAAAGTGCAGCATCACTGCTCCCACTGAGTGCAATGGCGTTCCCACTTAAGGTGAGTAAAAAATATATTCCACAGTACCCGTGTATTAATGAGCATGCATGTACAAGTACACATGCTTCAAATATCAATAATGCGCATCAATTCTGTCACTACCCTGCTTTGGTGCACCACTTTCTTATATGCATTTTTCTTGTTAACACAGAGTACACACCGCTGTGCACAGCGCACACACTGCACACGCAAAGTCAGCTGATCTCATCTGATGCAGATTTGCTCCTTGATCAAGTGACATTTGTCTGGATTTTTGGCACAAGGGGCGTAGGAGGAGCACCGCAGCTGGATGGCCCGATTTACATACCCAGCGCAGCTGATACTCACCAGAATAATTTACTAAAATTATATGAACTCCTGTAATTAAGTCCAGTTCAATCTGTTAATGTCGATAACCGTTTCAAACGAACGTTAATAGGTGTGTTGCTAAGCCTAATAACTTTAATAACAAACTCTAAATGTATCCGTCCCATTTTCCTCTTTATTGTTTTTTCTCTGTAATGTAAATCTTCTGTCTAAGAAGAAATCTGAGGCTGCTGTTCTGAGAATGAGCTACCAAAGCTTTTTCTGAATAAATCAGTAAAGATCCATTTATGGAAAGTTGTGATGAAGGCAGTTTTGTCTTTAATTATATTCAACAATATAACACATTTGACCACTTTTAATTGATTTTTCTAACTTTAATACACTAAAGTTAAGGCTATATACCTAATTTCTAGTAAGTGACCTAGCCCCTCCTATATTTTTATGTATGTGGCCCTCAGTGAAAAAAGTTTGGACACCCCTGCTCTAAGCGTTTAGTCATTAATTTTTTCCTTTGATCCTTGACAAGTAAAGATCAAGGCCTACATCATAGAGAACATTTTTGACTTGCTATGCATTAATTCTTTTGAACCATTACAATTTGGACATTGTATTAAAAGGAATAACTCTCAAACACCATTCATTCAATATTGCATCAACCTACAAGAGTTGCATCTGAACTTAAAACTTTCCTGTAGGATAAATTAGTTAGGATTAGGACCACTTCAAAATGAATGTTTCAAAGCACGGAGCTATGAGAATAAAAAAGTGAAGTTTCTCAATACTTAAGAGTCTGATCTATATCACTTACTGTATAAACAGCCAGCAGAGCCAGCTGGTTGTACGGGCGTCCATTTTTTGGGGCAATCTGCTGGGCCTTCAGATACCAGCTGTGGAAAAGTAAACAAGCAGTCATGACACATCAATAAAGAGACAAACGTTTTCAGTTTCTACCTTAAAAGTTTAAGTAATCTGTCACATATAGGTAAAAAGTTATCGTGTCTTTAGCATATAATAACTGAAACATCTAAAGAAGTCAAAGTTTCAAAGTATAGTGACCAGTCCAGAACTGTAGGTGTGCATATCTGGGAGAAACAATGGAAATGATCAGCCACTTGCACTGCATGAAAACGGGTATAAAACATCTGTACTGCTTAGAAAAAAAGAAATAGAAATGGTAGTTGTGACTCCTCATTCGTTAATTCAGGAGTTGTCAGATTTTTAAAATATCAGTCTACTCACTTGTTCAAACTCAAATTTGAATATCAAGACACATCCCACACTCTTGAATGTTTGTCAGAAATTTTACAATGCCAAGAGAAATCTCAAATTCAAGCCTACCTGCGAGCCTTGCCATAGTTGGCAGAGTCACTGGCTTGCTCCCGATAACGTGCTATGTCACCCTGACAAATCATACAGCGCTGAGCACTAATGAGTGCATACTTCACCTGAAAAAAATGTATTCGCTACATAAAAAAAAAATTAAGAAATTGTCGCAACATTTGTTGTAACATGGAAATCGGGTGACTTTTCAAAGCCGCTTACTGGATGTTTTCATGTACAATGGAAACTCATTCACTACATTTTGAACATTTAGTATTCAGTACAACATTGAACATGTTACAGAAGCAAAAAAGCTAAAAGGAATGGTTCCCTACCGTTTTGCGTAATGGACGAGCCCTGATAGCCATGCCATCCATATAATCCTCTAACTTAAATTGGTATACTGTCTGAAGCTTCTGAAGTAGTGCGTCAAAGAATAATTCCCCCTGTAAAACACAAAAGAATAGAAAAATATTATAAAAATTAGAAGGACTTTCCCTCTTAATTATGAAATCAAACTCAACTCCCTACCCAAGAGTCATAAAGTCCTGCAAAGGAAGTAAAAGTTTAACAAGACTTTGTATTTATTATTAATTTATTCTTCTCTGTTAAAAGTACATGAATTACTTCTCTAAAATGGATTTGGAAACAAATTTGTCCCCGATTTAGGTAACAAATACAATTTGCATCATCTAGTGATACACAGACTAATTTTGGGTTATGAATGAACCCATAATCGAAACCATACAGGCAGAAAAGTGCCCAAGTGATTGTTAGATATGTTTCTTGGGAAACCTTTTCCTATGCAAATTTCCAACACGCTCCTTACCTCATCAAGCAGTGTAAGGAGCTTGTTTCTGATATGAGGGGCATTGTCATAGGTGGGCTCTTTGAGTAGCTGCCGGAAGCGCTCTATGACCTGGTAAAACACATTCTTCCACAAAGCCTGATCCACGTTCTGAGAGTCTGAGAACTCGATGTCTGTCAGGATGACCTGCTCATATATCCCCAGAAGGTCCGCTCTTTAAAATGGAAGGAAACAACATGATAGTGCTTTTTTCAACTAGATTATTGGCTCACTTGTCACCGAGACAAATAACTGGCATTAGGACAACAAACCACAAAAACACAAACACAGAAAAATGTCTAGCTTTGTCCCTGAATGCTCACCTGAGCTGGGCCATGCGATCTAGTCCATCAGCACTCACTCTATCCCGGGAGAGCAGATTACTTAGCTGAAGCTCCTGTGCATCTGCAGCCCTCAGCAGTCTTCCCAGCTCCCCTCTGGTGTGTTGCTCTGCCTCTTCAAATGTTACACTGCCTCCTGCACCCGGGAGGGAATAACCTGATCCCCTGTAATTACTGCAGAACTGACCCACACCAGGGCTTGGATACATGCTATTAGTGTAAGCCATTTGGTAGGGTCCCATATGATAAGGAAATGGATAGCGCTGGTTGGTGTTAGGATTATGTGGGCTGCTGGAGGGCACAGGGTAGCAATACGGGTTGTCCGAGTTTTGGAATTTGTAGTAGGCCATGGCAGAAGCCTGCTGGGATCGAAAGCGCTCACCCTGCGTGACTGGAGGGCTGCCTGCTACCTCATCATCTGTGTCCAGAAAATGAAGCTGTCCATATCCTGTACCTGTCTGAAGATATACAGACTGCTGAAGAGATGAATGCTGTGAGGACTGATTGCTGGTAAGAGCAGGTTTTTGGTCTGGGTTATTTGGATCCCAGAGTCGCCTTGCTCCTCCTCCTCGACCTCCTCTACTCCTGCCAGCTGCACCACCTCTAATTCCACCAAAAAGAAGCCTTTGCCCCACTTCAGGTGAATTAGAGATATCTGTCCGGGCCGGAAGTACCAGGATGCCCCCACCTCGGCCACGAGGAATGGGGCCCTCCTTGCGATGTTGTGCATCCCCACTATGTGACGAGGTGTCCGACTGTTTTTCCAAAGAGACCCTGAGGATTCCCTGACCCCCACCTTTGTTTCCCTTTTGTCTGTTTCGTTCGCCTCTCTGTCTCCCTCTACTTAACTGGCCCTCACCACCTCTTCTCTTCCTCCTATCGTCTGCTCTGTCACTCATCTCACTTCCTTCCAGTGATTCTGTAGAGGATTCCTCATTTGTTGTCCAACTTTTTAAAGGATGCCTTTGTCCTTCTCCACCAACAATAGCCCCCTTTTTATTGTTGTCTCTAGAATGTGACCAATTTGTACTCTCCACATCCTTTCCTAGTCCAGGATAATCCAGGCTAGTCACACTGCTCGCTGAGCTACTGCTGTAAGTTCGATTACGTGAGCGCCGAATATCTGATTTGGAATAGCGTTTCGAGGTTGGTGTTGTGACATTTGCATTGGATCGATTTCTGTTTACGTTTTTTTCTGTCTTGGCATCTCTCTCAGCATCTCTGGATCTGCTGTTGTTGGTTTCGCCACTTCGGTTTTCTCTGCGGTTCTCTCTTCCTTTATTTTGGTGTGTTTGCTTTGCTTTATCCATTTTCTCGACGTCTGCTTCTACAGCTCTCTTGTCTTTTTCCCTCTCAGTATTCCTTTGATTATTCTTACCCTGATCACCTGCCTCATCTTCTTTTCTGGAGTCCTGAGTCTTTTCCACGCCTCTCCTCCTTCGGTTTCCCCTTTCTCTCTTTTTCTCTGACTTTTCTTCCTCATCTTTGGTTCCTGACCCTTGACCTCGCCTTTTCTTGTCAGTTGGTTCCCTTCCCTTGCAACTTAGTTCTCCAGCATCTTGACTTGTATATTCAACTTTATCCTTTTTTTGCATGTTGAGATTTTCAACTTTGCTAGTAATTTTCTCCACTGAAGCATCAACGGGTATTTCAGGTGTTTCCACATCTTGGCTTCCTTGCTTTCTACTTGCCTCACTAGAAGTAAACACCTTTGCACTCTCTTGTGTGCCTTTTACTCTTTTATCTTTTCCACTCTGCTTCTGTATAGAGGTTTTTATGTCCACTCCACTTTCCCTCGTACTTTGCTGAGATTCTGGCTCGGTTTTTTGCTCTTCCTTTTTAGGAGGCTTATCCTGTTCTCTTCCAGCCCCACTGTCCTTCCCTTGAATGTTTCTTCTACTCCCAGGTTGATAAAATTCTCTGTCTGGTTTTCGGGTTTTCTTTGCTGGCTTAGCTGCTCCTACAGGTTCTTGATGTTCATTTTCCTTTTCAACAAACAATTTTTCATCATTTGTATCCGATTTATTCTGCGCATGTCTCCCTTTTCTGCAGTTCTGACTGTTACCACCATCGCCTCTCATCCTGTCTTCATCCTTTTTATTGGTACCTGTCCCACTGTCTGTCCACCCTTGTCTCTCCAAAGGTGTCTCCCCAGACACAGCCTTTTTTTCACTCTGGGATGGCTGATCATGCTCATGTGATTCGGCAGCTAGGGGCTCACTTTGACCAGTTTCTGGCTCACTGTCATGGTTATGTCGTCCATGTCCAGGAACTGGCTGGTAGCGTTGCAGATCAGGACGCTTTCCTTCACGCCTTCTGTGCTGCTTGTGTGTGTGATGCTCCTGTTGTTCCTCTGCAGAAAGAACAAATTAAGTTTATATTTAATGGACTGTAATCCACTGTAATGGTAATAATCCAAAGAAGCATTTAAGTTCTACAGAACCCAGAGCTAATGTAGTGTGTGACATTATAAAAGATGTCAAACTAATGGGTCAGTACACCATAAACGTGAGGAAGGTCTCTCTGGCTTTTTAGTCCAGTCGGCCCCATATGAAAAGTACTACTTGTTATCAGATACATCGACTCAGATATTAACTTTTACAAGTTCCTTTGTCAGCTAATTTTTAACCACAAAGTTTAACTTACAGGCTGATCCAAGGACTATTAAGTCAAGTGCAGTTGGCCATGTTAGTCCCATCATCCTCCTTGTACCATTTAGCAACTCTGTCCTGAAATACGGTGGTTTTTAGAGCTTGCTTATATTGGACATATTAACTGTTTTAAAGCATGCAAACTTCTTTTGTACATCCTGTATACTAACTCACGTGAGGCATCAGTCACCCAGGCCAAAAGACTGATCAGCGACCAACTGGCAACCTCCAGTCGTATTTTCCTGACTGGTTTTCAAACAGGATCCTGGAAGTTGCTGGACCAAAAACCTCACTGTGACTGCTCAGGTATCTAGCACCGTGCCAATAGCTTGTCTCAGAGTTTTATTTTCACCTTTTGAAAAATACTGGTTGCAGAGTTAAGACACAAGTTTTATTTTTTTCCCTACTGCTTGGCGAGTACTTTGTGTTTGCAGACAAGCTGGCATTTTCAATGCAAACTACTGGTGACTGCAGCAAACTGCAAGCAAACAAAGCAATCCCCAGGAGTTCTTTCGTGAACCATCTTATACATTTTCGTGACTAATTTCTAGCCACTTCCAGCAACCACTCGGGAATACACTTTTTTTTCACCCCCTCACAAACAGCGACTGCCACATGGTCGTTGACCAGCTTGTTTCAGAGAGGATATATGTTATCCCCAAACTAACTAAATATCTACTGAAAACGAAACAAACCTTTTTACCAAGCAGCCTTTAATGCAAACTTCTCCCACTAGCTCTTTAACCATAGACTAACCTCAAACTCTCTCTAGCCCTGCCTGTTCTAGTTAATATTTCACTTATAACAGGAAACCATTATCAGTTAAAGGTTTTTTTTTCTTTCCTATGAACATATTGTAAAGCACTGATATGTTTAGTTTTGAGGTTTCTTTTTGTTTAGTGATGCACCACTTGTTAAATTCTGCGCGGATAAAACATTTAAGAAACAATTTATCCACTTTTTTGTTAGTTTATTTATAGATAGAGTAGCGACCTGGGTGTTTCCTTTCTCTCGCCCTGTGACAGCCAAGATAGGCTCCAGCCCAACCGAAACACTGAACTTGATAAGCGAAAACAAATAGATAGATGGCTATTTTGTTTATCTACATACTGTACTTGTTTTTTCCTCGGGAAATAACTACACTTGTATTATGTCAAAAATAATTAAACGTCGCTTAGATTTTCAACATTTAAACGGCACAAAATAAAGTAAATGTTGTCTTCTTGCTAACAGGCTGATGTCGGCCGATATCATGGTGATCATGTAAGTTTCACACACAGCCACCTGCTCATAGCGTTTATCAAACAGAATCCGCCTTGCAGGAATGAGCGGAAATGACCAGGTACAGATAAATCCACAAAACTTCCCACAAAACTAAGAAACCCGCATCACCCTTTTGACGTCTTTCTTAATAGCCGCAATGTGCAAGTTTAAAGTTTACGGTTGGAAGAGTTGGCGAATTCTGTAACATTAACTATCATTTAACTTAACCGCAAGAGGAGTCTAGCATTCTCGTTTAAAAAAAAAGCGTAGTGTACTTTAAATGCAGACATTACGCGTAAGAAAGAGCTGATTAAATGTTTAAAGTAGAAATACTAAATCGTGACAAGACTATGACGAGCGTTTTGTAGAGGGGGCGTTTAAAACAGGCAGCGCGGGACTGTGGAGTAGACAGGCACACGGCTGGCTAGCTAGCTAACAACATTAGCTAGATACAAACTTGGTAACTCCCGTCGGTCACTTTCAGATAACTTGGGATACTTTTTCGCTTGAATTTCAAGACTCTTTCAGCAATTTGTTCTTTACGCGTATCCAATTAACTTATTCTCACCTTTGTGACACTCAGTAACGCTGACTGAATTCGACGCTTCAGCTCGGAGTTCCGCAGCTGAGATTCGCACTCTATCCAGTTCCGCCGCCATCTTTGCTTTCACTCGAACAAACACAACAAATACGGTGGCCCCGCTGGTTCAAATATCTTAACCGGGTGACGTTGCAGCCAGCAGTACTGTTCCTTCACAGTGACATCAACCCGTGCATATTTTTAATCAAGCAATGGAATGAATAACAAAATTTTCGATATATATATATATATATATATATATATATATATATAT
Organism: Maylandia zebra; assembly: GCF_041146795.1. Lineage (NCBI taxonomy): Eukaryota > Metazoa > Chordata > Actinopteri > Cichliformes > Cichlidae > Maylandia > Maylandia zebra. The sequence goes on along the minus strand of NC_135176.1, from coordinate 18,876,406 downwards.
ATATATATATATATATAAATATATATATATATATATATATATATATATATAAATATATATATATATATATATATATATATATTTTTTTTTTTTTTTTTTTTTTTTTTTTTTTTTTTACATAATTTGTGGTTCTAAATTTTTTAAAAATCAGTCAGGCAGTTTCATTACTTTATTAACTTAAGTTACTTACCAACAATCTGTATAAAAACATTTGATACATGACATAAACACATTTAAACCATTAATTTGTGGTTGCTTGCTTTAAAATATAATGTAACATATACATATAGTTTGTGTATAAATATACCCTATATTTATACATAAACCATATAAGATGTGCCTTTTATAGTGAAAATCATTTTATTATATGATAGATAGATAGATAGATAGATAGATAGATAGATAGATAGATAGATAGATAGATAGATAGATTTATCACATTTTTATAGAAGTCATTCTGATGTAAATATTACGTAGGCATTGACCTACATGTGAGGCCTGTGTGGAAGAGACAGGTCAACAAGTTATATAAAGATTTTTTTTAACAGACATATAGATCGTATTTAGCGTCAAACATACATGGCAGCACAGGACTTTCATATATGACCACTAGGTGTCAGGGTTGATTATCTATTTCCTTTTTTTTTTACCCAACTGTCCTTTCGTCCAATACTTCTGATTGGCCCAACAAACTTTCCCCTAACTACTTTGTAGTAATTTATATGAATGTAATGCACTCTCTTCTCTCTCACACCTTCTACTGATAGCTTCCATGTGAACTTGCAAGCTGCATGATGGGGAAATGTGAAGAGAGATAAGAGATAAGATAAGATAAGATAGAACTTTATTAATCCCTCGGGTAGGTTCCTCTGGGAAATTCGATTTCCAAAAAAAGCACAGCAACGACCAAAGTTACAGTTACAGAACTGTTATATATATACACACACACACACACACACACACACACACACACACACACACACACACACACACACACACACACACACACACACACACACACACACACACATATATATAAATACAGAGACAAATATAAATAAAATATACGAAGGGGATAAATAGAATAAATAGGAATAAAAAATAAAAATACAAGTGAATTGCACATTTCAAGTATTGAGTCTATTGCACTGTTGACTATTTACAAAAAGTATTGCACAAGGTATTGTACAGTGAGGTGAAGAGGCACTACAGCTTAGTTGTTCCCCCTCCTTTGTCCTCCTGTTTCCCCTCCCTCTCCCCTCCAGAGAGGAGTTAAACAGTCTGATGGCGTGTGGGACAAAGGAGTTTTTAAGTCTGTTAGTTCTTGTCTTGGGGAGAAGCAACCTGTCACTGAACAGACTCTTCTGATTGTTTATGGCTGTGTGCAGAGGATGCCCAGCATTGTTCATAATGTCCAGCAGTTTCTTTAATGTCCTTTTCTCTGCCACTGTCACCAGAGTGTCCAGCTTCATGCCGACCACAGAGCTAGCCCTCCTGATCAGTTTCTCCAGCCTGGATGAGTCCCTCTTTGCTGTGCTGCTCCCCCAGCACACCACAGCATAGAAAAGTACTCCAGCAACCACTGACTGGTAAAACATCCTCAGGAGCTTCCTGCAGATGTTAAAAGACCTCAGCCTCCTGAGGAAGTACAGTCGGCTTTGGGCTTTTTTATACAGGTGCTCTGTGTTGCATGACCAGTCCAGTTTATTGTCCACCCACAGCCCGAGGTACTTGTACTTGTTGACCACCTCCACCTCCTCCCCCTCTATCTGAACTGGCAGTGGACCTTCTCTGGACCTCCCGAAGTCCACAACCAGTTCCTTAGTCTTTGAGGTGTTGAGTTGCAGGTGGTTTGTGTGACTCCATGCGACAAAGTTCCTCACCAGACTTCTGTACTCCTCTTCTTGATCATCCCAGATACACCCCATGATGGCCGTGTCATCTGCAAACTTCTGAATATGGCATAATTCAGAGTTGTAGCAGAAGTCAGAGGTGTACAGGGTGAAGAGAAGAGGGGACAGCACAGTTCCCTGTGGTGCTCCTGTGCTGCTGACCACTGTGTCAGACGTGATGTCCTTCAGCCTGACGTACTGTGGTCTGTCGGTGAGGTAGTCGGAGATCCAAGCCACCAGGCAGGGGTCCACCTCCATCCTGTTCAGTTTTTCCTGAAGCATACAGGCGTAATGTGGAACAGCCAAAGCAAATATACATGAAGATGGGGCTCTGTGTGCGCGAGCGTGAACGTGTGTGTGTGTGTGTGTGTGGGGGGGCAGTCATCTGCATATGAGGTAGTATGTGTACAGTTTAAGCAGAGATCATCTGTGTGGTTGATGCTAGAGTAAACAGCTTCATTTCCCTAGCAACACCAAATTAAAGGGCCAGAGTCTCTTGTCCTTCGTAGAGTCTCCCACACATTTTTTTTAATCCAGAGGCAAACTAAACTTTATTTTCTGTAACTATTCCTCCCTAATGTCACTAAATTATTTATCCAAGGTGTCTGGCTCACCTTTTTGGCATAGTAATCAGGAATGTGGCCTCTTATATGTGTCATTAAAAGAAGTTACTTCTGTCAAATAGCCACTTAAGTTTAAACCCAAATCCAAAAGCAATCATACGGCTGTTTGAGAAAATCTAACTTGTAAGAAATCAGAAACATTTTTTTTAACACAGTGATCTGCACACACTTCATTTTTCAGATTTACATTGTGGTTTTCTATTAGCAAAAGGATTTTCCTACACTGTCATGGCGCTGTCTTATTTTCTTTGTGCTGATCACGACAAGGCGGTGCACTGTTGCCTCACAGCGAGGGGGCTCGAACCTTCAGGTCGGCTGGCCTTCTCTCTTCCACACTCGACATGCTTGTCAGGTGTAAGTGTGATTCCAAATTGGCCGAAGGCGTGAATATGAGAGTGTGTGGTTTCCTCTCTGTGTGTTAGCCCTGTGACTGACTGCCAACATGTCCATGGTGTAGCTTGGATTTGATTGGCAACTAGTAAAATGGTTGGACTGAATGCTTTTATTAACAAGGCATATTTCTAATCGATCAGTAATTTGATCTTATTATCCTCTCACTCTTCTCAGTGAGTCTATATTTTTCATTTTTCATTACAAGGATTCATATGTGGTATCGAATGATGTGTAAATGCAGAATACAGTTGTGATGTAATGCTGGCAATGTCTCTTGATGAAGCGCTGGCACACCAGGGGTTGTAGAGTGTTTCGTGTCTGCAGTGGAAAGATGTGAGAGAGGGTGGGGGCTGCCGGAAGTGGTGGGTGTGTGTCTCCCTGTGTTGTGTGTGTGTATGAGTCTGTAAGTGTGGGTGCCTGCGTGCCCGTCGTGTATGTGTATGCGTGCAGAGTTCTGATTGTCGGTGCTGCACCACGGTGCAGGTGGAGCAATGCAGGATGACAAGAGACACGGAAGGACAGAGAGAGAGAGGGAGGCAGGGAGGTTGTGAGGGAGGCAGACAAGAGAAAGAGGGAAAGAGGTGAGGAGGCATGATGCAGGAGGAGAGGAGAGAACAGGAGGAGGAAAGACCATGAATACAGATGAGAAAAGCGGGGGAAGCTGGGAGCTTTTGCAGGTGAATTTCTGACACCGGGGAGTTTCTCCGACCCAATCAAGTGTCGATCTTTTCTGCCCCCCCAATCTAATTTTTTTCCCTCTCCCTCTCATTTCTGCCTCTCTCTTTCTCTGGCCTCCCCCCACTGGGACACTGGAAGGTGGGAGGAGATGACTTTTTAGAGATGACTGGAGTGCAGAGGGAGGAGGGACAGATGGGGGAATACGCTCGCTGGAAGTAGAACAGTGTGTGGAGCAGAATTAAAATGCCGGGACTGGGGTCTAAATAAAAGAGAATAAAAATGGCTGGAGGATGAAAGTGAGGCAACTGCAATGGGACCCACATCTCGAGTAGTGAGAGAGACAGAAATGAAAGGAGCAATGTGTAGGAGAGACAGACAGGAAAACTCAGAGTAAGACAGACTGGGGGCCAGAGGCTTGTGTGACGCATATTTGCTGGCACTAGATGTTTGGAGACTATCCATTTCAACTGTTTTTTTAATGTATAATTCACAAAAAGAAATAGAAGGAGTGACAGGGGAGTGATGAGCGAACAGACAATATGAGTACATGGAGTGATGTGTCAACAGAGCAGCCAAACAGAAGACAGTGAATTTTAAACAAAGAGATAGGAGGTAGAGTGTGACAAAGGCTGAAGCAGGGAAAGCTCACTGACTGCATTTTACAACCTTATACGATCAAAGCTGTATTAAAAATATTAATCACATTTCATAGCTCAAAGAACAATACTTCTTAATTTCTTATTGCACACTGTGTCTGTGTTAGCCTGACCCAGTTCTTCGCTGAAGTTGGGTGAAACGGTCAAGCCCTAAATTATATTAGTGACCAAACTTTGGCTTCAGATGAAAACTATGTGTCTGATTTCTTGTGTTCTTCTCTTGTTCTTGTGTAAATGTGGTTGGGATTGCTGTAGGTTCTGTGTATCTGATTGATGTTTGGCTCCAGATGCACATTCCACTGTCACAGAGCACCACTTGTAGCTGTCTGCACGGGAACAATGGTCTACAGGTAAACATAACAAATGGAAATTGATTGTGCAGCATCATGTAATGACTGACCCACCTCAGTGATTGTTAACAAATAAAATCTAGGAAATCTTTTTTTGGATCTGATTTTCAGACACATGGAAAATCCTGCGTTGTTTTTACTAAACAATGCATGTCAGGCAGACATGACATGTGGTCAGTCTGTAAGCTTCCAACATATGGAATCATATGCCAGCTGAAATAGTCCCTGTGATCAACGCATTAAATTCCAGTCATCTCCACGCTTAACTCGTGCAAACAGATGTGCTCACTCCAGCACCGGCACTCCCCTTTGACACACTCGTGTGCGCACAAATGGCTGCCTACACATACGCACAGCTGGCACTGCACATTAATTACATTCAGCATATGACTTTGGCGTAATGGTGGGAAGTTTTTGCGTGTGTCACTGTCAGAGTTGCAGCTGATGAAAAGAGATGGCATGTGACTTTGGGAGCTCATCGCCTCAGGGCACGGGTTGCCCCGCACGCTTTTGGCACATGAGACCTAATCCTGGGAACGACCTTGCCGATGCCGATGCCATTCCGGGGTTAGTTGATTCTGCCTGGGCCATTTTAACCGACTGCACATTACTTCCTCTGATTCACGCAACATTTAAAACTGAAAAAGAAAATGCACATTTTTCAAAGTTTCTGAGTAGGAATGGGTTCACACTGTGTGTCACTGCTTAGGTGAACGCGCATTTGTGCGAGAGTGGGTGGATGTGGAGTTGCCACTGTGTGCGAGTGTGGCTTTGTGATCTCACAATTCTTGTAGGCAAGAAGATGTGGGGGCGAGAGGGGTTTCACTAATAAACACCCACTCCTTCCAAAACCTCCATCTCACTCTGACACACACACACACACACATACACCCACCACACCGCTACAAACACCCTCCTCCTCCTCCCCAGCTTTCCTTTGACAGAATCCTCATTACAGGCACGTTTGGCAGCACCGAGTCTTCCTCTCTCTCTCTGTCTCTCTCTTCTCCTCTCCCTCCCCATCTCCATCTCTGCACTCCCTCTCTGTCGTTTTCATTTGCTCATTCTCTCTTGCCCTGCTCATTGCGTTCGAGCCAGCTTGGCAATCAAAGGGAGAGAAAACACAAATGAGAGCGAAGGGGGCTTGGGGGGGGGGGGGGGGGGGGTTGAGTGAGGATGCTCACTGGGATTTCAGTATGAGTCAGAATGGGAGAAGGCGAGGTGGGAAGGCAAGGTAGGCGGTTGTGAGGAGAGAGAGGGAGAGTAAGGGAGGGATAGAAGAAGGTCTTTCTTTTTTTTAAATTTCTTTTTCTCTTATCTGTCTGCGTTCTCTGTTTGGAATACAGATGAGGAGATAGAAAGACAGCCAACAACTGGGCATGACAAACAGATGAGAGATTTGAGCAGGAAATGATCTGCATTCCGATTTGTGATCAAGTTTGGAGATAAGAGCGAGCTGCCTCTGCACTGATCGCTTGATGATAGATCCAAGCGTCTGATAGGAATTTATAGCATGTAGAAGATGAATATAGCATCCGGAGCACAATTTGAAATCATCTGGATATCATTTTTAAATGGTGAAAAGATAAGAAAGATATCATGATGCAACTGATGTGTGTGTGTGTGTGTGCGCGCGCGTGTGCGTGCGTGTTTGTGAGGCATTATAATAAGAAGGAGTGCAAGATCAAGGAAGGGAATTAGTGGGGAATTACTTCATTCATACTTTTTCAATTATTCACCCTCCCCATCCGACTCCCACTGTTCGCATATTCATGTGGGGTGTAGTAGAGGAAATTGGATTGTGTATGCCTGTGTACACACACTTGCCCAGAACTTACCCTCTACCACACGTCAGCGTGCATACGAAGCAATGATAGGCTGCAGTCGGCGGAGATGCTATAGTTCTGAGGCCCAGGGGCTGAAAGTTTTCCTCTCCTCCTCTTTTGTCGTAATTTCTCAGCCACACTTTCTCTGAAAGAGGAAGTAAAAAGTCGAGACCTAAAATGAAACGTAATCACAGAGGGAATAAAATGACTCCCGGTGTTAAAGTGTTGATCTGGCTGACGTGGGTGTATTGTTGTCCTGATTTCTTAGCTTGCTGCAAGAAGTCCCCTCCCCCTATCAGTATTGTGTTAATTATATCTCTCGGTGGGCTACTCTTTTTAAAATAAGGAGCGAGTGGTCAATATTCATAGTCATACTGTGTCATAGATCTCCTTGATCTGAGAAACACCACGCAGAACTGATCACATTTCACAAAGTCTGTAAAAATATGTTCAAAACAGGTTGATAATCTTAAAATTACTAGAAATATTCCACTTAAGCGGGTAATCAAATAAAACAATATGTGATTAAATCAACCCTCAAATGGTTAGAACTTTCTAAAGTTAGCTGAAGTTTTGTCATAAGTTCCAAACAGGAAGCAGTGTAGGTAAGAGAAGTGGCTGACCGTGCAACAAAGGTCTGGAGTTGGAATGAATGGAAGGAACGTCATGGTTTCATAAGCCCTACATTACCTTGGTTGACCCTGGTATAAGGTGTAGGCTGATAGAAAGCAGAGGCTCTGGTCCCTGACACATGGATGTAACCCTTCCTGTTCAAAGATGCTCTCTGGATTGGAATAGAAATGAACTCACTCATATTTAACCAGCCACCCATTGAGACCTGGCCAAGAAAATGTACACCTCTATTACCACTGCATCTCTGTGTTTTGTATCACGTCTTTGTGACTTTTTAAAGGGTCTGTACATTTCCTTTTAGAGTGTTTAATTTTCTTTGTTGTTGTTGTTGTTTTAAATTTTTTATTTTAAATTCATTCGTGTGAGAAAGTATAGGGCTTTGAAAAAGAAAAAAAGTTTATTCCCAGAGTGTGTGGGCTACAATTAAAACAATCTTGCTTTGATTTGGACTTTAAAAGGGAAAGGTGAATTGCAATTTAAGGAGACTTTTTCTTTTGAAATCCACATTTCCTAATAGGGAAATTATCCCTGCTTCATAGGCGGAGGCTGTGTGGAGGTGGGTTGTACACAGGTCACAAGCCACACCTGGCCCCTCCTAAAGGCATGCGGGGACATCGAGTTTTCTCTCAACTTCTTTTTGTGGCGTGACTCCGTTTTTTCCTCCACCACAGCTTTACACGAGTCTCTCACTTTACACGCCTACGTATGTCTGACACACTTCTTTACGCACGAGGGTCTCCCCCAAATCTCCCTAAATATGTGAGTGGAATAAAATCGGGCTGAGATTACGCACGACTCTTGTGACATCTCTCGTGAGGCTTTTACAGATATGTGGAGTCAGGGTTATCTACACCTTAAAACAATTAAAATAAAATTCAATGAATAAAACAAGTCGGTGCTCTGCGCCAAACGTTTTCGTTGTAATTTTAAGCAGGCAGCCGCAGTGATTCACCGCCAAATCTACACATCACGATCTGGCGGCGAGCAACTGGTGAACACATTTTCATCCATAACTTCCAGCCTTTACATGCTTGTGTTCTGGTAAGTCTCTTTACATATTCACATGCTCGGTCGAGAGAGGCTGGAAATGCGGGTTGATTTGAAATGGTACAAATAACATTTTCTCAAACGAGCCACCTGACATTAACGCTGAATCCCCCGACGGGAGCAATTACGGCACATTTTTGCGAGTCTTCCTGGTAAAAATAAATAGACATTTAGATCAAATGCTTCCTTTGCGAAATGTTACAAAGCAATTATGTAATGCATCGCTTATTCATTCACAAATGGAAATAGATTTTGAAGTCACTGAGTACCTCCGAGCCCCCCCCCCCCCCCGAGATTTCTTTTAAACATTTATTTATTTATTTTTTAATATTTGAGATAATCTTAGACCGGAGCACGCATGCACAACAAACGTACTATTTTCACTCTCTCCTTTTAAAAGACCTGCACAGTGATTCAGGCTATACTTTTCCTCCCCTTTATAAATAGCTGCACTCCGCTCAATGACGTGGGATACGCACGTACATGTGTAGGTGAATCTTTGAATGAGCGCTCCCTCTCCTCCCTCTCTCCCCTCCTCCCTCCTCCGTGCCTTCTACTAGTTACTACGGGATCTCTATAAAAAGCCTAAGGTTGATGGGAGAGCCCGGTCTATGGAAAGCGACTCTGGAGAAGAGGGACGGCAGAGTCTGTGCGCGAAGACAGCATGGCACAGATTTGCGCTGACAGTCTTGTGGTGATGAAGACAGCGAGTTCAGAGAGAGAGAGGGGACAGAGATATTTCCACAGCCAAGTGCCGCAGACACTCAGGGAGCTTTGAATAAGGTAAGTTTAATTATTATGATTATTATTATTATTTTTTTTAGGGTTGTTCGTTTTTTGTGTTACTTTAAAAGAAATACATAAGAATTGTGCAGCAGGCTAAATGTAGGGAGACAGTATAACTGACGAGCCATCCTTTTAAGAAACCCAGAAGTCTGCGCTTGACAGCAGTCTCATCTTTACTTGGAAGTTGCTGCAGTGTGACTCATTTTCACTCCCATGTGGGCAGCACTCAGCCTGCAACCTGGGAAAAAGGGAGAATCACTGATATCTAGAAAATCAAATCTACAGACAGAAAAAAAATCGCTCAATAAGTACCTCCTTGCCGTCTTGTGCGGTCTCGAGGCGCATTTTAAAGACACGTACCACCGTTCACTGCCGGTGATTAACGTTCACCTGCCATCCAGGTCACATCAGGTATCTGATCAAACAGAGAGGTGCTGGTTAGGCTGCCTCTAAGGCAGCTCCGGGTCCTCTGTAGCCTGCCCGGCTCTCTGTCCAACAAAGATGTGCAAATCCCACTGTGCAATGTACACTGACACGTGCACTGACACAAAAGCGCGCACACTCTCTTGTGCTTCAGTGTGTGTGTGAGTGCGTGTGTGTAGCTGCGCAGTTGGTTATAGCTGCGTGTGGGATAAAGGGGAGTGTGGCTGTGGGGGAGTGCTCCTCACCCAGCCCCCACCTCATCTACAATCTCGGGAGCGCGTGGCACCGGGAGGTTTCCGGTGGTAGTGATGACATTATAGCCATCACTTTCTGCCGGTGTGGCGTTGCAGTCCTCGCCTCCCTCCCCCCCCTCCCTCACATCTTTCGCCCCTCCTTGCACTTCCGGTCGGCGTTTCCCTTATCTTTGTTTTTTTGTCCCCCCCCCCAGTCCCAGTACTGTGACGTAGTCAGTCAGTGAAGTCACCCCTGCGTCATTCTTGCGCACTTTGCAGATGATACGCAGTCACCTACTATAACCCTTTTATAGGCATTGCGCTCACGCGCGCACGCGCACACCGCAGTGTGTGATCCTCTGGTGTGCAGCTGTGAATGCGCAATGTGAGAGGCTCGTGCACGGAGAACACGAGCGAGGAGTGGGTGGAGCGAGTCAATGAAGCCCCTTGTTCATTCACAAGTCTTTGTCCACGGGCTCCTGTAGGACTTGGAGCGGAGGGTTTTTTGTGTTAGGAAGGCAAAGCTAGCCGAGATCACGTACTAATCTATCACACTGAAAGACTTAGTGACGTGCATTACATGAATGAAAGCCGTGAACGATATTATTCATCATGGCCAGAGTTGTGCGGGCCATAAACTGTAAGAGTGTGACGCTTAGACTCGGTAACCGTAGAGATGAGTCTATATTTAATGTAGGCTTTCTATATTAAAAACAAATATAATAGTGAAGATCCAAAGTCCAGCTTCAAGATGATTCCGAGATGGTCCCGCACCCTCAGCCCACACGGTCTCCGCGGTTTCTCCCCAGCGCCATGGAAACCAAGCCAGACTGAAGCACTGCCCACGCGCTCTGATAAGCCAGGTGGCAGAATGGGACGAGAGCCGATTGGTGCGCTCGCGATGGGACGTCATACGCCCGTACCCTTAGACTAGTCGAGCACTGAGGCACGTAACAAGACTCGTCACCTGGCCGTTTATTAAAGAAATTAGAGCGGGGACCTGGGAGGTTGTGGAAAAGAGCGCGCTGCAGCGCGAGGCAAACGTGTAGAGTTGGTTTTTATGATTTTAAATCAGGATCATAATGTAAGAAACTATTTAAACGCTAAAAAACAAGAAGAAAGATGCTTAACAAACAGCTGGAAGAAAACTAGACCTTAGCGATGCCTTTCAGATGAAAGGTGACGTCCTGTTCAGCACCGCGAACAGCACCGAGCCACGACGCGGCTGTGTCGCTGTCCCAGCGTCGTAGTGCTGAAAAAAGAAGTAGTAGTGGTGGTGGGGGGGGGATAGAAAGATGGAGATATAAAGGAAGCTGATGCAGAGATAGTTTGCTTATGGGGAAAAACTCATTTAAAAAAAGGTTTTTGATGTGTCATTATTATGAGCTGATAAGGAAGTGTTACACAGTAGTCTTGTGTTAGCCCTCCTCAGTATACAGTGCTATGATTGCATAACTCTGAAACGTCCCATGTGATTGGGCAGTGACTCACCAGCTAAGTCTCATAATCATCACTTCTAATCAGGTACATCTTCATTTTCCAGGTCGAAAGCACAGCAGCTTAAAGATGTTGAGGGTGAGAAAGGAGGTTTTTTGTTTTTTTTTAGTCTTCTGTGATTAATTGCTCGCTTGTTAATATGCTAAATCTTTCAGTCTGCAGTAAAAACCTATCTAGGGATGGTTAAAGAAGCCAAGGGCATTTACAGTATGATCCCAATAGTGGTTCAAGTCTCGGTGTCGCCTACACTGCTGGAGGAGACTCCTAAATATGTCCAGAGCTCCTCTGAGACAGCTTATTATGTGAACACCAGTTTATTAGACATCCCTAATGTCTGGTGTCGCTCTGCCTCCCTCCCTCTCTGCTCTCTCACTTGCACTTTCATAGGTACAAACAATAACTAGGTCAGAGACAGGAAAACAGTGGGTGGAGGATGAATAATACCGACCCTTCTCAGGTTTTTTTTTTTTTTTTTTAATAAATGTTTATACAGTGTTGAATGTGTTTAAATAAAAGGATGAACTGGATGACTCATTTTAAACAAAATTTGACTTTTTTTGTTTTGCTCTAGGGATTTATTGGCTTAGGAGATTAACTGATTGCCTCTTGGGTTAGGTGATCTTTTTTGTAACTAGGATGTTTGTAGAAACTGTTTAAACCTTATATAAGTGAATGAAACATGTATAGAAACTATACTGGTGTTGAAGTGTAAACGCGAATTACAGCAGCTTTCTTAAAAAAACGTATCACCACAACCCTTCACTTGTTCTTTCTCACCCGCAGCAGAATTATATGCCTAAGTAATTAAGGGAGTAAATCAGCCAGAGTACTGCAGACTTCCACTTGTGAACGTTGTAATGGGTGTTTCAGAATTCACATTTTCCCAGTTAATTTTGCACAGAAGCAAAAGCTAATTTCGTCTCACCTGACGTTTAAACAGTTGCGTTGTATGCAAAGATGGTGCTACATTGGGAAACCTGAAGCCCAAACAGCAGCAATGACCACTAAGATGGTTAAAGCAGCAAAAATGAATCGTTTTGCATACTCGTTCTAGTCTTTCCGTATCATCTATTTAGACTACTGGGATTCCCCAGGTCAACAAAGATTGTACCAATGATCGGCCTTTTGGGAAATGTGTCAAGTTTTACTGCTGTAATTACACTCACACCTCTCCTCTTTTTGCTGATGCAGGTTTTTCCATGAGGGGATTGTTTGTCCTTCTCACCATCTCTTCCCTGTCCTGTTGCCAGAGCATCAGCACCTTGGCTTTAGACTGCTTACTGCTTATACAGTATCAAAGTACAGTAACAGTCTACAGTCATGGCTACTGAAGCCTGGCAATGCATCAAACACCACAGTGAAGGCAACATGAACACCCAGTGAAAAAGAAAAAGATATTATCCCATTCTTTTTTAAATGGCTGTTGTGATGGCAGGAGTTCACTCTGCTAGAGATTCCCCTCTGTGCCCCCCCCCACACACACAAAACACCCACCCACTCAGCCACCCACCCGCTCAGAGAGGAAACCTGTGTGGGCTTGCATTGGGGGAGACCTACACAATGTAAGCACGTAGCATTCACACTCAAGCCAATGAGACCTTGCAGGTTTCCTGTTACCATGCCAACTCCAGTTCCTCCTCCACCCTGCTGTCTCCATGGCGACCGTGGCTTTAGATTGTTACTCTAGCAACAGCACCATGGTAACAGTCTACAGCCATGGTCGTTAGGGGCAGGTGTCATCAGGAAAGAGAGAAGTTGCAGCTCATGGTGAACTTCACAGTTAAGGTGTCTCGTGCAGTTGGTGAGATGTCACTTATTTGTTCAGGTGAAAAGATGCCAGTTTAATGTATTCATGTCTGTGAATACTGAGGAATGACTCATGTTATTCATTGCTTATGGTGTTTTGACTTTATTTAATAATGTGTTTTGCTCGCTACACCCAACACCTTCACGATAAGTTAAGCTGCGACACGTGTAGACACACGCTGCCTTCCTTTTTAACTTCATTACACATAGGATGCTTCTTTTGATTAGTGAGTACAGTGATGAATGCACAGAGCACATGCTGAACGGATGAGTCAGCCAGCTCCAACACCTGTTCTGCTCTCTGTTTATCAGACAAGAGCAGCTTCACTTCAAAGCAGCACAGCCAAGAATTCCCTGTGGGCAGCGCTATAACCTGCAGCCACATACAAACACACACTGGGTCCTAACAGGTGGGCTAACCCACACGCACGCATGCACACACACACGTTTGGTATGCTTACAACAAACACATCACACTTATAAAGACTGCACTCCAACTTAGGCCACTCTACTTCAAACATTACTCGGTAATGTTTAGAGTTATACTGCCCTCTAGAGGCTTGAATTTGCCAAGGTCATCTGCTTAACACATTTTTTTCCCCAGACTCAAAGGTTCTGCAGCAAATGAAATATAAATAAAAGCTTTATCCCAGTGGTGTGTGGATACTTGCGAAATTATCTGCCTTTCAATGCGATGATGTGTTAGCTTTTCCTACTTTGTAACCGAAAAAGTGGATGCTGATGAAGATAATCAAAACAAGACTAATGTTTTTATAAACCTCCAGATTCCTCCATGACAGTAAGATATATTTCTCATGTTATTTGTGCACTGCAGCTGCCCAAACCCTTAGACAATGAAGATAAGTTTCTAAAAAAAAGAGAAAAAAAAACAGAGTGATTCGGGATACAAGGGAGCGCACAGAGCAAAAATCCTATGTAAACCATATCAGCCTTTATAGATTAGATCAAATAAACACAAGTTAAAAAGAAATCTTATTTTCATTTAAAAATGCTCTTTATTGAAAAGGAGGCCGATGAGGCACACAAGGGTCATTACTAAAGACATTTCAAAGAAGTTTGCAGAGAAAACACTACAGGAATCACATTTTTGCATTGCGTCACTCCAGCTGGAACCTGATCTTTTCAAATATTTGTCGTTCACTGATTTGCCAAAGGAAAATAGAAGGAAAGGGAACAAGGACAAGAAAAAAAAGATCAGTTGTTTATCCTCTACCTCCCTGCACCGTAAAAGCCCATGTGCTGAGAGTTAAAGAACAGCACATAAACTCTTACTGTTAAGGGCTGAGAAGTCGCTGCAGGTCAAACTACATAAAAGGGAACATACCACAGCTTGCTTTGGGGGTGACTGGTTGGGGTTGTAGCTATAGCACATCCTAAGTTGGCACTGGGCAAGAGGTGGAGTACATCTTGGACAGGCTACTGAATCAGGGCTAAAACAGAGAGACACTCACACTCACATGCACATTCCGCAAATGAATCCAATATAAAACAAAAGAAAACAAACAAAAATAAATGCAGGACATCTTGCTGGTATGTAAGTATACCAACGGAGAACAACAAGGCGCAGTCTTCAAGTGACAGCGTTCAAGTGTTTATTCTTCAAGCATATTTCTACAAAAACAGATCAGCATGTGTCTACTCTAAGTCATTCTACTTATTCTGAATTGAGTACCACTCACGTGTGGTCTTCTAATATGCAAATCATAGGCATGAGGAGAAAACGAAGCTTTAGTCTGCACAGAGACAGTAGGCCAATCAGGAGGTTTGAACCTTCTTGCTGTGAGGTGATGCTGCTAACCAATGCACCCCTATTTGTACGAGCCAATGATAAAAACTTCTATTCCCACTTATTCCTACTAACAGTCTTAGGCCCTGTTTTCTTTTACACTTTCAGTCTAATGCAATCATCAAACTTTGTTGTTCTTGCTGTTGTTATTCCTCTGCACATATCATCTTGGTCTTGATGACCACTTTTACGCTCCACGCCTCTTCATAACTGTGCATAACGGCGCAACAGAGTTGACTTATAAAAAAAAAGAAAGAAGTGAAAACATGCCTCTTGCTCTCCTTCTGTGTGTGTCTATCTTAAACTGACTCCACCACAGTCCTGCCTCATGGCCATGATGACTAATATTTACCCCAGTAGTGTCAGTTAGGCACCTATAAGGACAGCCAAACCACAGCTGTCCACGCCAGGCCCCAGCCACAGCCTCTAAAGCAGCACAGTAAAGCAGACAAGCAGACAAATGCCTGCAGATGACATCATACATCAAACGACCGCTGCCCTAACTCAAGAAAGCCTCGTCCGTGTCCTCAGTTCACCTCTGTACCTCCTTCTGCCAAAAAAAGGGAAAAAAAAGAACATTAGCACATCCTGTGATCATATTTACATCTGGTATTACAGTTACAGAGTCAACCAGACAGGCTCACACTGAACAGGTTAAGCAGTCACAGGAGATCCCACCTGGGACTAACTGTTTTTCAAGGTGCGGGGATCATCCAGCCATTATTCAAAGAAATAATAATAATGTGCAATAAAGTTGTCACAGTTCTGGGCGCATGACTGGAAGCAGACAGGCAACCAAGCAGCCGCTGGCCCCAGCGAAAGTACACTTTCATCCACACAAACAAGAAAACCACAAAGTAAGGGAAAACCAGAAGTATGCAGTGTGAAACCAAGGAATAACAAATGACCAAATCACACACTTATGAACATGCACGTGCACTCCCAGACATAAACACCCGCTGTGCATTGTTTGGGCCTCGGAATCACACGACGCAGATTTTGTCACTGTGCGCTTTCATGTCGTTAACGGACGACAACTGAGTGGCAGCTTTCTGTTCTTTAAATAGCAATTCAACTGACAGCTCTAAATATACTCCCTCTGTTCCCTCTTTAATATGTCAGCACACGTGACAGGCATCAAGCACACCACTTCTCACATCACAAGGGTCCCTATATTGAAATAAAGTATAGTAAGCGTGTATGTTTTATATGTATACTAGATCTTTTAAGATTTGCATGTTTCATGCTTTCATTTTCCTACAAAGGTATCACCTTTCACTTTTCTCCTGTACAATATGATCTCAAATAAACATTCCCATGAATGAGAAAACCGCAAAAGGATCCACTTTCATGAGTAAATCATAGTATGGAGTATGAGTCTTATAGAACTCACATTTAAAATATAAATATTTAGTTGCATTCAAGAAAGCTGGAAGTTTTCTTCTATTTCTTGTTCACAACAAACAAGAAAATGGACACATGCCATATCTTTGGAACACATCCAGTGTTATATCACCCCGTTCTGCACCAACATACCAATGTAACTGTGCAAACACACATGTAAACGCATGCAGACATGCATATATTTATAAGAACTATATTTATAATAATTCAACATCAGATTTGATTTTCGCAGAGGAGTGAAAAAGTTAAAAATCCAAACTCTTCACAAATCCCTCTGTTTCAGCATCTTCTCATTGTTGGGATCAGAGCAACTGAGATTATAAAGATGATGAAAACAAAACAGATGGTGAATGGCTGCCAAAAGAAGGGGAAAAAAGATGTAAATCCAAAAGTTGTAAGCCAGATAATAAAATCTCAAGTCCTCAGCTGAGTGTCTAGTAATCACAGGTTATTCCACGCAGAGCTGTCAGCGGTGGAGGCTGTAATAACAAGGCAGAGTTGGTCAACTTTGTCAGTCTCTGGATGAGCATGGGCCATGGGATGACCAGGCTCATTGGAGTTTAAGTACAAGTCTTATATAGGGGCCACTGCTGTCCCGCCCCTTCTTCTGTCTCCCATAACAACAAACGCTCCATAATCAAAATAGAGCCCCATCTGTGCTATGACACACCCCTGTGCCCCCTGCTCCATTCCCCCAGCCTCCGCCGAGGGAAAGAGGGAAAAAGTGATACTTAAGTTGTGGCAACCCCCCCCCTCAAAAAACAAAAAGCCTTGAATGTACCCTCACTCTCCCTTTTTAACCGCAGTGGCCAGAGTGGGGCCGAGTAAGAGAGGGAGATGAGGAGGCAGAGAGTGTGGATGGCTCCACCCTCGTGCGTCTCTGTCTCTCATTCCATTATTTCCCGGTTGTTGTGCAACAGGGGGAATGGATTCCTGAGACGAGAGTCACGGCTCTGTTGTAAAACTTACTGGCAAGAGTGACCCTCTGTGTTTTTCTTTTACTGTTTCCTTTGCTCACTCACTCTCTCCGTTCATCTCTACTTGTTATCAAAACCATGTGTGTGTGTGTGTGTGTGTGCTGTGAGGTCTTGGAGGGACACAGGGGCCACAGGGGAGCACGGGAGAATGAATATGAGGACTACAGTGGTGAAAGGAGTCGTGTGAGAGGCTGTAAGAGATCATCAGATGCTTGATGGAGGTGGTTTGTTGTAAACACAAGGCTGATTGATTAAGAGAGTCAGAGTGGGGCTTTTCTTTATGAGAAGAAGCCGAGGCTAAAGATAAGTTAAGCAGTTTTAAAGTGGAATTTAATCTCAATGAGGCAATTCAGCACTTACATGAGCCCACAGTTGCCTGGTGTTTTGGGCCGAGAGGAGATTTCCGAGACATCCAGACAAACAAAACTATTTTTGTCCATGTCATAAATGTAACAGACACGGCGATAGGGTATGGTGCACCCAATGCCGATGACATACAGGATGTGTACGGGAGGAGGATGTTGACGAGGTTTCGAAGCGAGGAAGAGTCTGGTGGGAGATGAAAGAAAAGGGAAAGGAAGGGGGCGAGAGAGAGCAAGAGAGGTAGAGAGGAGAGAGCGCACATCTGGAAACAATTGAACGAGCACAGGCTGACATGCACATGCTTCTGCTATAAAAGAACAATATGTCCTTGTCCTACACATTTCCCTGTGCGCATAAACCTGTCTGCACGACACCTTCATGCACCCTGGAAAATCTGAAACAACTAAACCGATCACTGAGCTACATCCTCTCCGGATGATTTCTTGTTAATTCCTTCACAGATGTATAATAATAATAATAATAATAATAATGGATACTTTATTGATAGCGTTAATTAAAAGTGGGAGTAAAGCATTGTCCAGTTCACCGTGGACCTTTCTTAGCACAAAGGTCTTTTTGTAAGAGGGAGCTTTCATTGTGACACAGCCGCCTCGATGCAACACAAAAGGGAAGAATTTGTGCAAAGCTCTTATGCAAAATATTTCCCAAACATATTAAACTGAGGTTTCTTCTGTCACGCTGATATAAAATTCATGTCATAACTTTCCAGAATCATGGCGGAGTGTACCCAGATCCTAAAAATGTCAGCCCTCTTTTGGTGTAGTGTTGGTTTTAAAATAGTTGTAGAAGAGGAAAAATTGTTGTAGAAGTTATTCTTGAATTTACAGGCGTAAAAAAAAAAAGTATATCGACATTAGTGTATAGTGTGAAATTTATAACGTTCCTTACTTCCCTTTATATGCTCTTAATATAGCCCATTAAATGTTAACATAAAGGCCTTAGTGATCATCAAAGTGATTTTTGTGTCACCTCAGTGTGTGGAATATCCCTGCTGATTGCAGCATCTGCAGAGGACTGACATCTGAGGGTTTGGTAACTTTCATCAAATTCTATACCTGCAGCTTACATATAGTCATGTGCATCAAACCTGCTTCTATAGGAATTAAGGGGGTAAGTTACAGCCAAGGAATGCTGTTTAAATGTATTAACTGAGCACCACTATACAAGCAGATGTTTTGGCAGTTTGCAGGTCTGGAGCAATCAGGTGTGTGTTGCCACAATCAGGTGTGTGTTGCCACAATGCCAAAGAGGAAATACGTCAGCAAAGGGTCTTAGAGAAGCAACTGTTTCTGCTCATCACTCTGGGAAGGGCTATGAGGCCATTTCCAAACAATTTGAAGTTCATCATTTATACAGTGAGGAACATTATTCACAAGTGGAAAACATTCAAGAGTCTCTAAACTTCCCATGAGTGAACGTCCCAGCAAATTCACCCCAAGGTCACCCCAGGAGATACATCTCAGACTTGACAGGCCCCAGTTAGCATGTTAAATATTAAAGTTCATGACTGCAAAGTTAGAGAAAGACTGAACAAGTAAGGCCTGTTTGGGAGAGAGCCTCATCTTTCTAAAAAGAACATGGTAGCACAGCTAATGTTTGCAAATTGCACAAACCACAAGACTTCTGGAACAATGTCCTGTGGACAGACAAGACAAAACTGAATGTTTGGCTATAATGCAGTTTGGTGGAAAACAAACACAGCATTTCAGCACAAACACTTCATACCAACTGTCAGCACAGTGATGAAGGGATGGTGACTTGGGTTTGTTTTACAGCCACAGGACCTGGGCACCTTGCGCTCATTGAGTCGAGCATGATCTCCTCTGAATACCAAAGTTTTCTAGAGTTAAATGTGAGGCTGTCTGTCTGACAGCTCGTCTGAAAATGGGTCATGCAACAGGACATTGATCTCAAGAACAGCAGCCAATTTCAGAATGACTGGGAAAAAAAAAATCAAGGTGATGCAGTGTCCCAGTTAAAGTCCAGCTCTCAACCTGATTGAGATGCTGTGCAGGGACCATGAGAGCTGTGCATAAATTGATGCCAGCAAACCTCATTGAACTGAAGCAACACTGTAAAGAAGGGTGGGCCAAAATTCCTCCACAATGATGTGAGACAGTCATTCAGAAAACTCTTATTTCAAATTATTCCTGATAAAGGGGGTCCTACAAACTCCTGAAAAATGGGGTGTTTGTTTTTCACCCACTGGTTTTGCATTTTGACCAGTCTTATTAAATAAATAATGTGTAACTTTAGATGACACCTTGATATGAAAACTGTAGAATTGAAAGAGGGTAAACGTCCTTTTTAATATAATAATAATAGCACATCTCATATCACCTCAGTGTGGAACATACCTGCTGACAGCAGAATTTGTAGAATAGTGTCCAACAGTATAATAACACCAGGGATAGACTCGGCTACTTGTGTTTTTGCGCCCCCCATCTCACCTACATCTGTCACTCTAAATAATCTTTAGAGTGCTTTGTAAATAAATTCAAAGTCATTTTAAATGACAAGGAGGTTGCTGCATGAGACTGTACATTTGTTTTATGTTTATCTAGCTTTGAAGTTTATCATTTTGGTTTGCATTTATGTATTTCTGTATGCATACTGTGTATTATCAAGTAAACATTGCTCACTGAACTCCTGTGCATCCTGGCTAGGACACTTTCATAAGGAATTGGAGAGTCAGATGTCCCTGGTTTAATAAAGAATAACTACATAAAATTGTACCGACTTTAAGGAGTGACCGGAAACTACAATACTTCAGCTAAAAAGACAAATATAATAACACTTTACTGGCACAAAGCCATGCTGCTAATCAGATTTAGCTTTTTCAATGCTGGTGAATTAAAGCGCATCTCAAACATATACAAAGACATAATTTCATCTTTATTAAGGCAATAAATTTTCACTGAGGGTTACAATAAGGCTGTTGCTTAGCTCACAAAGCGAAACACAGAGCAGAGTAGTTTAAATAAACAGTGTGCATCTGGAATCAATTATTTTCTCACAAGATGTTTCTGAACATTAAAAAAAAAATCAACCAGCCACATTTTAGAGTTTGAGTCGACTTCTGTTAATCTTCACATAGACTTCCTGTGGCTGTGAATCTCACTGGAACCTCTTGAGGAAGTCCTGGTACGTCTGCCTGTGAGCAGATGCGGCAGGAACAAAATGACCACCAGGATGAATGAGGACCTGAGGGTCTTGGAAGGAGGGGAGGAGCTCCCTGCTCATCTTATCAGGGATCACTCTGTCCTCCAGTCCAAACACATGCAGGGAGGGCACCTGGATGGGAGAGTTGTAAAACTTCTGGTGTTGCGTACATGCGCTGCGGAAACCGGCGACGATGATGGCAAAGCGAAAGTCGAACGTCGGCTCCAGTTTTTGCTCCTGAATTGAGCACAGCATGGCGACGAAAGCAGCCCCCTGGCTGAAGCCCAGGATGCCATCAAATGGACCCTGGTCCTTCACAGCTTCTCTCACAGCTGTCACGCTCTCGTCAAGCCCCAGGCTTTCTTCACACTGCTGCTGAGCGTTGAAACTCCGAGCCTTGATGTCAGAAAACCACCAACCCCTGGGGTCCTCATCACCTCCAGACTCAGGAGCTGAATCATTCTGTTTATCTGCAACTTCTGAAAGGACAGAAGAGGAAAGTGGCTACTTTCAAAGGAAGGCAACAGAGATTTGGGGTTGATGCAGATGCTGATATTTTTGTGGGTATTTGTTTCTACTTTTATAGTCTCTCAGTTCTTCTTCAAAACATCTTTGAACATTTAGCGAGCACTAAATTGATGTGACATAATAACTCGGGCCAATGCAACAGGCTGACAGCAGACAACAAAACAGCGACTAACAGTGATATCTGGCACATATATTAGATTACATAAAACCAGGAAGGTATGTTCAGATTAAAGAAACATAAAAATTAGTTTTCAGACAACCTGTCCTGAGTTTTCAGCCAAATTCCACAGATGACCTGGTCAACAGTGGAATTTGACCTGTGGAATTTAAAATGAGAGCATAGAACAGGTAAAAAACTCTGATCAGATATAGATCAGTTATATATGCACCTATCGTAAAATCCTGTGTGAAAGTCTCAAGCCACCTCTCATTTCTTTATATTTTACTTCCAAGCAGCCAGACTTGTATATTTTTAAGTGGTCTCAAGTAATAGTTCTCCAGGCTTTCTGAAGGTCTTGCTGCAACATATTACTAAACGGCCCAGCCCTAAATTTCCTGTTATGCAAAAGTGAGCATCCTGAATATGGATGACAAAACACAACAATATGGTTGTATCTGAAAAATAACAAACTAATATAAATAAATCATTAACACATATCTAAACCAGCATTTAATTTAAAACCAATACTATAATGTTAAGTATTTGAATTATTGCCTGAAAGAATATACATACCCGTGTCAATTACTCATAAAATACATACTGATATAATATTCTGTACTGTGAGTCACCCCTTATTTCTTTGTTTTGCTCTCAAGAAGCCACACATTCTTGTCATTTTTAAAGCGGTCTTGAGCAATAGTTCTCCAGTTCTTATGAATCATTCAAGAATAAAAACAGGCACCTAACTCAAGAGATGAACCAGTGTTATATCGACACATATGAAAACAATTTTAAATTGTATCTTTAGGCACTTTGTCAGAAGAAAACACAATTTCTTTAGGTGAATTTTTGAAAAATGCCAAAGACAACAATGTTTGACAGAAATAAAAATTGTATTTTTTCACCGACAAGGTGATTTCTGAAGTGCCATCTAATCTAAAAGTTATCATGATGTGCACTGCGTCCTTAAAAATTTAGAGGAAACTAGACAAGTGGAGAACAAAAGAAGCACCAGGACTTAATAAAAAAATATGTACAGCAGTAAACAGTACCTAAAAGATCCAACAGAAACTCTTCAGTTGATCAATCTTCCCTCTAGCACCTTGAAGTGACTGTTGTTGTGATTTGGCACTATATAAATAAACCTGAGTTGAACTGAATTATTGGTTACTGTAGCCTTATTAGAAATGTTTTCAGGAGTTCTTAGAAAGGGAAACAGGGAGAAACGACTGAGGTATGGCAAATCACACAAGAACTGGACTGAAAATGAATGGCAACAGGTCATATAGAGTGATGAATCCAAACTTTTGGTTCAATTAGACATCAGTATATAAAGAGGTGGTCAAGAGAGAGGTGCAACAATGTGTGTCTTTAGCCGTCTCTAAAACATGGTGGAGGCTGTGTCATTGTTTCGGGCTATATTTTAGCTGTCTTGTTAAAACTCAGTAGAATTTTAACCACACCAAATATGGCCATTGCAAACATTGAGTTTAAAGCATGTTAGAACTGAACAAACTCTGCTTTTGCCTCATATTCTGTTTTTCCATGTCTCCTTGCACACTTGCACGTTTCAATAAATCACTGCACCCAATATCTCATTTTCGTAGAAAAACTTGAATGAGAGATAGCCCAAATATTTACACAATTTACTTTAACTGGGTAATAACAACTATTCCTTAATAATTATTAAGTTCTATTAACACACAGTTAGCTATAGGCTCAGCAACAGGTGTTGGTGACCCACCTTCCGTGTTAGCTTGCTGCACACTGAGGGGTGCACTCACGTAAACCAGCTCTACGTGTTTTTTCAGCAGCTTCCGCAGAGCCCCAGTCTTCTCACGGAACGAGGTGGCGTTCTGACGGTATCCATGGATACACAAGACCCGGAGAGGTGCCATGGACAAGTCAGCCGAGCTAACTTGGCTAAAGCTAGCCCGAGAAGTTAGTTTCACTTACGGGGTCTGAGGATATTGACGTGGCTGATAAATATATGACAATAATACGCCACGATCTTATAGCTTAACCACTGTAACTCGTCTGCTGAAATACACAGCCAGGAGAAAACAGTTAATCAGTTGTTGAAATCAATCAAATGTAATAAATAGCTACAGTATTCACGAGCGTAGTCAGAGCAGGAAGGAATGATTATTACTTCCGTTTAGTCTTTTCAAAATATGACTCTTCATAGTAACCAATGGGATTTTTCTAAGAAATAATAAACAAACAACTAATGATAATACATAAACAAACAAACAAATAGCTTTTTAAGTTGAAAGTTTAGCAAAAACACACTTACTCTGTCACAAACTACATATATATTATCCACAACTTTATGTTATATCGTCACATTAGTTATTTTCATAACTTTTCAGAGGTGGTATGGTACCATCTAAAGGTTTTTGAAAATACAATCATGGGGTGAATGCTATAGATAACTGAAATAACAAAAAGAAGAGCTAACCTAGGAAAAAACTGCATATGGAAATTCCTATGAGAATTTGTACTGAAGATTCTGAAAAAAAGAATACTGTTCATGCATAACTAGGTAGTATTTGCCACTTTTTAGAGCATCTGTATGAAGATAGAAGATCGTGCTGTTAAAGGGATAATAAGTGATGAAGAGTGGTCATGTTTTTTTCAAAATTCTCTAAACTAATGCACCTGAAAACAAGGCCTGAAGTGCATAAGCACTTGCAAAAAGCAGGTAGGACAGAGAGGAAAAAGCATCACCTGGAAGTATTTTCCAGTTCAAACGAGTGTTTCATTATCATATAATTTTGTTGATCTAATGATGGTAATCATATCTTACTACGTCAATATTAAATATATTATGTTAGAGTCTAAAATGCTTTGTATAGACTGAATATATTACATTATTACAGTGACTGTAGTGACTAATGCTTTCATAGCCCATCAGATCACCCTTTCTCTCCCTCTTACTCCCTGCCTGCTTTGCTCTCCTTTGGTAGGAAATGATTTCTGATGCATACTGATGACACTTCAATTTACCACCAGCTCCCTGGTTTCTGTGTGTTGACTTCTCGTGACTTGAAGAGTTAAGTCACATGGTCAGGGATTTAGGGTTTAGGAAAAAAAGAATGCTAGGTCACCATTAAATGCTACTTGCATCCCTTTTAAAATTGCACATTAATTAATTGCATTGATTAATGCAAAAGTGTTGACAGTCAACTCTGATAAGTCAAGGCAACAAACGTTGTCTTCTTAGATGCTGTTTTTTCTGTGCTGGTCAATGGCCACTATCATTCAGCACTAGATATTCTGCACGACTGATCAGTTCTTAGGCAAAAAGTTAAATCATAAGACCTTTTATATTAATTTATGGATCTTAAAAGCAGAAAATTACACACCTTTTAAATTTTGTGAGGTGAATTGCAAAAATTCTAAGAGCTGCCTAGAGTAAATTGTGGGAGCCCGACTCCTAAAGACACAATGAGAATTTCTTTTGCTGCAATGTCTCGAGCAGCTACTGTAAAAGTCAAGAAATTTGTGAGAACTGCAAAAACACAAAATAACAGCAAAGAATTTCAGCACAGATAAAAGTGAAATTCAAATATGAGACTGCAGGAAGCCTGCTTATCAGAACATCTTTGAACTCCAGTGGCAGTACCATTCTCCCAAAGGACTCTGTCAAAAATTCTGGCATTGTCTTTGATCCCGAGTCTCCTTTGACAAAAAATATGAAAGCACCCCCCACCCCCCACCCCCCTCCACACACACACACACTCGCTCCAGAGTGATAGCTGCCATTTAGCTGGTCTTCTTAAGGGTTCACGGATGGCCCAAAGCAGTGATGAACATATTCAAGGTAATAATTTAATCCAGTTTTCCCAGTGGAGAGGCATTATTTAATTACCTACTGATTTCTTGAATCCCTAGACAACCAAAACACAAATAATGTGTCCTTTCTTATTAATTTATCACTGCTACTTTTAATTAATAAATCTAAAAATGGTTTATGTGGCCCTAGAATATTTACTAGGGTGACTCGTGAAAATTTGAGAAATCTCTGTATTCAGGATTTTTTTCAACTAGGAAGTGATTGTCTGTAGGCACTTCTGATTCAGAGCATGCATTTTCACTCCTTCTGTCTCCTCATAGGGTCTTTATGGGGAGACAGACTGGCAGATTGTGATTGCTCTCTTTGATGATGATGTTGTAGTTTGGTCTTTGTCTTAGTAACGTTTTGTTATTGTTGTTGTTGTTGTTGCTGAGAAAGTCCACATGTTGCCTTGCTGTGATGCACATACCACTTAAGAAATGTAAAAAATTCACATTCCCTTTCTCCCTCCCTCTCTCACACACGTGCACACACCCACTCAGGAGACAAAGCTGCTGCTGATGTTCACCAGCACTGGTGAGGAGCCATCTGCTCACTTTGTCCCTTATTGAGACAAAGGGAGGGAGTGAAGGGGAGAGCTTTGCAAACTGATCTGCTGTTTTTCATTTTTGCTTAACTTTTAATTCATTCCAGAATGGCTGCTGCAACATGTTACTGACTATCCCAGTGCCACATTTCCTGTTATGCAAAAGTGAGCATCCTAAACGCAACAATATGGCCGTACTTGCAAAAATAACAAAATAATACAAATACATTCAAATAAATTACCAGATATCAAAAATCACATTTTATCTAAACTATCAACACTATGTTGTTAAGTATTTCAATTAGCTCATGGAAGAATATGAATATCAACCATAAAACACATTGATGTAATATACTGTCATATTCTGGAGAAGCCCCGTGACAGAGTGGTGACCTATTCAGGGCGTACTTCACCTCTCTAACTATGGTAGCTGGGCGGGAGGGAGGGCTGGATAGGCTCCAGCTCTCCCGTGACCCTGATAAGGATAAGTGGAAGAGAATGGATGGATGGATTTTGAAGTTCCTTATAATTTTTCAAAGTAGTCTTGAGCAATAGTTCTTCAAGCTTTGTAAAGGTCTTTTAAAAAAAAGTTTAAGAAACTGGATAAGTAAAGGACAAAAGAAGAAGTGTCAGGTCTAAAAAACTATCAGAAAGTCATGTCCTTAAGAAACAGGAAAAAAAATCCAGCAAAGACCTGGCACAGGACCTAAGAGATACAGCTCACCCTTCAGCTGATCCATCTACTGTTCACCAAATGAAATGGCCTCAGTGGAAGAGAGACTGTCAAAAAGTTATTCTTAAGGAAAGGGAGAGAAAAGGATGGGGTATGCACAATTACATAAGAAAATAAGTGAGAGCACATCTGCAGTCATGACTCCAAATTGGAAAGTTTTATTTATTTATTTATTTATTTATTTTACAACATTTTGTGCACAGAGGTGGTCAGGAGAGAGGAACAACTGTGAGCGTCTACAGCTATCTGCCACCTACAGACACTTTGCATTTTAGCCAGTGGAATTCTGAATGCAGAAAGTGACTAACTACTTAATTACGACTTCTCTGGGCATTTTCTGAGTTTAATTTATTCTATTTTTATACCAGTTTTGTGAATTTTGCCTCCCAGAAAATTTAGAATTTTTAAAGGTTTGGAGCAGTTGTCAAAACAATGCAGTTCCTACATCCTTACAAACACGTTTGTTAAATCATACCTTTTATTCATTTTGACCAGTTTTCAATATGTTACAGATGAAGTGATGAACCCCCCCCCCCTCCCCCCCAATCTAACCAGGCTAATAAATTTTACCAAATCAAACAATATTCTGCTGGATTTTGACAAACTAGATTTAATAATAGAATTAAACCCTGCACGACATCACGTTTTACTGTTTTCCACAGGGGGGCAGTGGTGCACCATATGTAGAAGATGCAATCGAGATGCAGCGGGGAATCATTAGCATGTGTGTATGAGGAAACAGGCACATAGTTATTGCACAGATACATGATTGATGTGGATTGATTGAATATTTTAAAACAAAATTAAAAAAAAAAATCCACCATGATTCCGAATGAAAGCTTTCACAGTAAAATGCCACATCAACCCTACAGATCTAGAATTGTAATACTTGCAATGTGATGATTTTACATTTTTTTCTTACTGTACTGCGAACTGCTGCTTCTGATGGCCTGCTACACACCCTGATTAATAGGACATAGAGGTTAAACTTCACAGCCAGAGCCAAGAGCCAAAACAGGGGGAAGCAGTCATGGTCAGAGAGGTCAAAATGGCCTGCAGCTTGTTTCCTATAGCAGAAGGACTGGGATGCTGTCCTCTGCAGCAACATTATTAGAGACGCTGTCATTCTGCCGTGCAATCCTTGAAGTCTGTGGGCACATAAAGGAGGACAGGGAAGAGTATGACGAATGTCCTGTCTGTTCCGGATCCTCACTGGAGCTGGCAATGTAGGCCATACACAATGTGCATGTCCTTGTAGGAGAGCAGATGGATTATCCAAAAAAGCATCTTTATGCTTATTCACAGTGTTCATCGTCAAGTGTTTCCCTTCATTCAGGGTCTTGCCACTATGGTTGTTAGCGAGACAAGCATAGTGCAAAACAGTGTGATAAAAGGCTGTTTTGTTGTCGGGTTGTTGACAGCTGACAGTTATTATTATGGGGTAGCACAAAGTTGACGGGCGAGATGGCAGAAGTTCTAGACCTGTCATCTCAGGTACTTGAAAATGTCAGTTACTCCAGGTGTGACACTATTATAATTTGTTTGTTAAATAATAGGAAAGAAACAAACAAAAAACAAGACAGCTTTCTTACCGGGCAACATTTCCAAAGCTTCCCATTCGTCCTGAAACATTTTGGAGCTTTCATCTGTGAGGCATTGGATGCAGACTCATGGTTGCTGAAACTGTATCTCCCCGTGTTTCTTAAAAAAACAAAAAAATCTCATGTGCTTTGATTGACATGTTTTCATTCATGAATACATCACATATGAAGTATGAGCGGCAGAATGACATTACGATGCTTTTATTTTGGGAAACTTCAAGTAAACTTCAATTAAAGAATAAAGAAGTCACACAAAGTTTTATCACTAAGATCTTACAATTCAAAAAAAAAACTCTAAAACATTCCTTTAACCTTCAGTGCATCCTGTGTGAAAGCCTCTTATCAGGTTTAGATGATACGTTCAGTGCTCTGAATGAAAATCCTCACACCTTGTTCATACAAGATGATGCTTGAGTTTACCCACTCACTATTTCTTCTCACCAGCTCTGACATCTAAGTGCTACAGGATCTATTTTAAGCATCAGTCTGATTGTGATTGACTCATACAGGAAAGACTCCTCATGAGCCTAGCTGTTTATGTTTGAATCATGCTGTAAATTTGCTAAGATTTGGACTTCCTTTGTTAATTTTATCAGAAAGCCAATTGACAATAACTGTGCAATAACAAATCTAGAAAAAAAGATGGCATATGTATTTATGTGCCCCCACTTAATGTGGCTCAAATTAAATTACCTTTTCAATGATACTCATCGTACATCCCTGCTGTGAAAATGTTTGTAGTACCTTCAGAGTATTCGTTTTATGCTAATTCACACTTCTGCTCCATTACATTTTAGAGGGAAATAATATACTTGTTTCATAGCAATTATTGTAGTCTATTAAAAATCCTTCAAATGTTACACAGTCACACAAAGATAAAGATGATCCATCCATCCATCCAGGCTCTGGCTGTGAAGTTTAACCTGTCCTATCAACCAGGTCGGTTGTAGACCATCAAAATCAGCAGCTGACAATGAACTTGTGAAACCTCAGTGCTTTTGAAATGTTTGCTTGAAAGACAGGGACCAGGTCTGCGACAACTCGCAGTCAGCTTCTATCTTCAAAGCAACTCTGGTGCAATGATAAAGCCGCAATAAGACAGTCAGTCTGTTTTCAGTTTTCTATTCGTTTTTTAGTTGAATGGGGTCAAGCTACCACTTCCTGCAATCCTTTCCCTATAATTAACTGTAATAACTTGGCGAAAATCTCACATCTTTTACCTTCTGTTGAAAATCTGTTGCCATATACATACACAGAAATTCACAGAAATTCACATTAACTACTTAAATTCAGAGTGCAGCCAGAACCTCATAGATCTGATACAGAAATGACTCCACAAATAGCAACATATTTGCTGCAGCACAGTGATTTTACTACAAAATGACATGGGCAACTTTGCTTTTATATAGTAAAATAACCAGAATACAACCAGTTGGCAATCTGTTGAACTCAACTGCAAAGAGATTATACTGCACACAGGTGCTCATCAGCTCAGACTGATTGCAATATGTCAACCATGTTGATAAATTAGACAGCAGTTATTTGCAAACCTTTGCCAACCTGTCTAAGAGTGATTGCAGTCAGTCTGAGTCGGACTACAATTGTTTGGAGACACATTTCTGGCAACTGGGCAAACACTATGTGATCAGAAGTGATCTCCCAGCGATTAGAGGTGTTGCATGTTTAACCTCTGGGTGAGTACATTTAAAAATATATTTTTGCTAGGTATTAGGCAGGGAGGTTGTCTACTTTTACTCTAGTGTGATGTGATTAATCATTTATATGGTCATCTAAACTCTTTAGCCCTTATGTTTGAATAGCGGCTAATCGGAAGAAAGCTTTGTTTCAGACAATGGATGAAATGTGTTGCTGCCCCAAGGCCCACTATTAGTAGATAGGAATTATGTTGAATTATAAAGTTTCAAAGCTAGTCCAAGTGCAAGAATATCACTATCTAGCTAGGAATGAGCACATAGCTTTCTGTCATGTTACTTTTTTGTATACGTTATGTGATGATGGTGGGTGTTGTTTACACCGGAAACATGTTCACCTGGGCTTTCTTTATAGCAAGTGCAACAATACAAGAAAAGAAATATCAAAAAAAGCAACACATTCTTCGTCTTCAGATTTTCTAACATGTGGGAAGAAGAAAATCTGTGTATCAGCAGGGAAGATGTTTTTCATTGTGGGAAGCTACCCAGCACCGGTCTCTGGTGTATGTTTCAAAATGATGCACTGACGCCTCACTGTTCAAATTCACAGTCCATTAGCTGCTGCCGAGCTAGCAGAAGTTCAATGGGTTGCAAGTGGTCCTGATGCTTTTGGCTGCAGGCTTTCATTAAAATATAGATCAAAGAGATCAAATTGATAAAAGTCTAGAAGGGAGGGATAAACCGTGTCGCCACCAGAAATTAAATTTCATGATCAGGCGCACGGGAATCAAACACTGAACATAGGAAATCCCGCTCTTTTACCCTCACGCCATCATCCATTTCACATGCTGCTCAGCTATTTAATTTAATGTCACAGACATTTGAAGATCAAGTGACTGAAGTCCAACCACTGCTATCTAAAAAAAACATTAACCCAATCCCAATTCTCTGCTAGCATAAATCAGTGGCTTGAGCTGGTTTTGATGATCTCCTCGCAAAAGGTTTGTCTATTGTTTTCTGGACAGAGCCCCGGCATTCAAAGAGACAAATGACTCTGAACCTGCACAGAATCGTATATGAGGGCTTCTGAGCTGCACAGAGAACTTTAACCAGCTTGTAGCAAAGAAAGTTGCAGCAGCATACGTATCCAGGGAGGGAGAAGAGCAGACATAGTGGACACTGAAGATGAAGACCGATGAAAGGAACTGACATGTAATGGAGATAGACGTTCCTGTCGAGCTTTTAGTGAAAGGCTTACTGGCATTTCAATTGCCTTGGGCAAATGCAAAACTTAATGGGGGCTCACAAAGGAGGCCTGGGAAAAAATTACACATTGTGTTTTCTTATATTTTCTTACCCAAAATGAGTTATCTCAATAGCTCTTGGTTGAAAGACAAAAGGAAGCACAAAAAACAATTAAACCACTCCCCCCCAGAATTTCAGAAAATGTGAAATGTTCAAGTCCATAAACTAGAAAGTAAAAAAATTTCCAAATTTCCAGACAGATTTTCTTTCTCTGCTTAAACCATTTAATGTTAAACGTACTAAATATTACCTCTATATTATCAAACTGTTCAGCATTTTTGGCTACACTGTACATTTTTCCATATTTCTAAGTGAACACAGGTCTATTCCTTTAGTCCTTACTTATAGATGTACTATACTTCAAGCAATGACACATATGATTGTTTTTTTCACATACACTTGAAATGTACAGTCACTGGTGTCAAAAATGTCCCCTGTCACATAGAACACAGCCTTTTGCGCAACGGAAAGGTTTAGTTGAGGTTTTACTGCCCGAGGCCCACTGGATAGCTATAAATTCACAATAATTAGACTTTGTACTCAGGTATTTGCATACTAAAAGCTTAATCCTGAAATTTCAGTCATGAGTCACAGATTAAAATTGTCACATATAGCCCCTACAGGTAATGTCTAAAAAAAAGTTAATGGCTGTGATCTATGTGTTAAAACACCTTTGGTGATGGCATAAAGTGAATTAACACCTGATTGAACCTGACACCTGTGGTGAACTTAAAAATAATCTTGTGTTTAAAACATCACTAATGCTGTAAAAGAACTGCTGCAATCAAACTTTTATGTGTTGGTAACATTTCCTTTAACTTTAATATTAAGTCAAAGGATTTTAAGACTATTTTAGATTTCTTTTTTCATTTTACAATAAGTTTTACTCTACAGTTCACTCCCCTGGTAACAAACTGGTAATACTGGAAAATCATTTTAATATTTAACAAATCAGATTTTTCTTTAGACTGTATGACAGTTCAACCAAGCACTAGAAAGTGAGACCATACATTTTCTGCACTGCCTCCCTGTTAAATCTAGAACTGAATTTAATCCTCTTGATGAATCAGGCTCCACCCATTTTAAAGGCTCCATAGTATATTATCCCTATTGAGCACTTCAGTTCAACTCTACTTGTTGTTACCATAATTTGTAAAAGCAGAATGGGAGGCAGAGCCTTCAGGTGTCAGGATTTTGGATTCGGGAGACAGACATCATCTCCACTTTTAAGATTAGGCTTAAAATATTCATTTTTTGATAAAGCTTATATTTAGGGCTGGGTCAGGTGACTCTGAAACATTGGTTAGTTATGCTGCTACAGGCTCCAGTTGTTAAGGGACTTCTTCACCGCTCACCACTCAACTCTTGAACACTGCTCATGTGTTTTTCCTCTCTAATACCTTTCATTATACAGCTATATCAATGTAATTTAATAGAACTGTGTTTCTTTAGAATAAACTAAAGAGAACATCAGTTTTCTCAAGGAAAACATCAATGATAAAGTAATGTTTCCAGAACATTTAGTTAGCTGTAATCACTTTATAGGGAGATACTATGTATAGATCTTATAAAATTCCCCTAAAAAACCCCAGAACTTTAATAAGAAGCAGTCAGATCACCTGCTGTGTGAAACAAGTTTTCTAAGCATCTTGTGCTGAAACAAGTGGAAAGCAGACTTCCTGCTGACACTCTGGCTCATTGTTCCTTCATAAGAAGGTGAAGAGAAAATCATCCACCACATGGCACGTCCTTGTCGCCTTCAATATCTCATCTGTCCATTTTTGACAGGCCACAAATTTTTAGGAAGGAGGGCTTGTATATTTAAAGAAGGACCTAATGTGCCTGACAGCTGTATCCTGCAGGCACCCTGTATCTTGTGAGCATCTGCATGGGTTAATGATTACCCAGCTGGGACCTGGTAGGTAGGCAGGGATAGCACCAACTGTTTAATAAGTGTGGTCTCTGGACCTGCTTCAGGGCAAGGCAGCTCCCAAATGAGAATGTGTTTTCGGTGCCTCTGTCCTCTTCCCAGCAGACGTGATTGTTTTCCTCTTCGAGTTCTTTATTCATAAGTATATGATGCTGGTTTTGGATAGGTGTCACACAAAGGCTATGCTAGTTAGATTTACTAAAGGTCTTCTGTAACTGTGAAAGTGCACACAGGAGAACTGTTGTGTCATGATGCACATGCCAATTAGGGAGAGCTAAAAAACACACTCAGGGGACAAGGCTGCTGTTGACGTTCTCCCCGCACTGATGAGGAGCCATGTGTCAGTCCTTGAGGGAGTCAGAGAAGAAGCAGGAGAGAGTGAAAATAAGGAGTGTGATAAAAAGGAAGAGTAGAAGAAAGAAAGCGGGGAGTTCCTATACTCAGGTGTAATGTGGCCCTTCTCTGTCACAGTGATTTATGAGGAAAAGAAATATTATAATATTCCTGCTGCAAATCAGAGAAAGGGAAGCAAAGAGGGAGGGAGTACAGAGGCTTAAAGTGTGTGTGTTCGTGTGTGTGTGTGTGTGTGTGTCTAAGACAAACAAGTCAGGCAGAGGGGCTAATATACATTAGCCAAAACCAGAGAGAAAGCTACGGCAAAACAATATGTGGCGCGTTGTTCCTCTGCACCCACACACCACTTCTGTGTGGATTTGATTTGTTGTTATATCCCTGAGTGTGCATACACACTCATGCTACAGCTAAGGTAACACCACACCACCATGTTTAAATGCATGCAATGTTTGCTTTGCTCTCTATGCAGTAAAGGTGGGACTCCTCCTAATGGATTTTCACAGCAATAATAAAACTCAGTGGCCTTTTGCATTTGAGCATGATCCTCTCTATAGGTCAGAATAAAGACTGAATATTTTTGCTCAAGACTTCCTGGTCTGTGAGTGAGTGCTGCACACGCCTTAATGTGAGGTTTCGTCTCCCAGCAGGTTCACAGTTCAGTTTGCATGCACCAGTGGAGTTGCATAGGTTACATGTATCCATCTCATATTATGTGGCTTTAATTAACCTTATCATAGTGCAACATGAGCCGAGAGAAAAGGACGACAGTATGGAAAGAGTGATAACCCTGACAGCAGGTTTCTGTCTACGTCCTTCTTCCTTCTCAGCAGGTAGAGCAGGCTGTCTACTAAGGCAGGTCAATGGTTTGATCCCTGCCTCTTCTAACATGTTCTTATAAGATACTGAACCCTGAGTAAGTGTGCGTGAAGGCTAAAAGTGCAGTAAGGAAGTGCTTTAGAGTCATCAATTTAAGCAGATGAAGCAACACACACACATACAAGTATGTTCTGTTGTATACATCCTAGTTTGCTAGAAGGCTTGATACATTAATTTCATACACATTCCTTATTAGCTTTAAGTACTCTCCAACACGGGAGTGGCTCGTTCGAGAGTTAATTTAATTTTCTGTAATACAGATTATATTTCATAAAGAAATACTGGCACTGGCATACACAGATTGGTTTCCCCTGCCCATATCAATTAATGAGAATACCCAGACCCATAAGCTCAATCAGTAATTCACTCTGGCAGAACATTTACATTTACGTCTATAGCGCTTCATTTTCACTCGCACCTTTGGGGGCTTCTCCCTTTTAACTTTTATTTTCAAAACCTAATTTTCTCACCTATGCCAAAGAAATGTAGGCAATGTGATTTTCGCTGTGCTCCGTGAGCCCACTCGGCTTGTTAGCGGTTGTCCAAAGTGAGAGGAGGCGAAAAGAAAGAGTCTTTCTTAAGTTTGCAGAAAGGTTAAAATATTCCCACAAAGCAAAATGTCACTTTCAGCTCAGCGGGGGCGGCACAAAACGCCGCTTATGGGTCAGCCAGTCTGACTCCCACATAGGTGTGGCTCGTGTGCGCTGCACAGAGCGACATTAACATACCTCCCGTCACACACACCTCACAAGTAACTCCACTTCAAGCACAACATTTTCCACTTGTCAGTAGTGATGGATAATAGTTAAGGGGAGGGTAACGGCAGGAGGATGCTCACGGCCCTCACATCTGATAATAATGGCATGGAACGTCACAAAGCTAAGAGATGCGTGGAGCGATGCAGGAGGAGGGGAGCGTGATGAAATGAAAGGGGGCAGAGAGGGGATTAGCTACAGCTATTAGCAGCTTCTAAAGTAATCACACTCATTAGCTGCTATCAGATTGGGTTAGATGGTTATAAAACAAAAGAGAGAGAGAGGGAGAGAGTGAGAGAGATGAACAGAGCATACTCCAACCTACTTTTTTTGTGCTTCTCCTTTTCAGCACATTGCAGTACATGGCGACATAGTTTGTCTGTAAAAATAACACTGCACGGGTCCTAGAATAAAATGCATTTTTACAACAGCAAATGTACTTGAATTAAAAAAGTATTTTGCCCTTTGGGACTTGAGGTTACTCCAATGTGGCGAGGTAAAGCTTAACAGACAGCCACCAATGTGGCGGTCTCTTAGGACTTTATTCTAATAATGTTTATCAAATTTAAGTGTGTAGATTATTCAAAGAAATTGTGCTTTGAATTTTTCAGAAAAGGATAAAATTGACTGCAAAGACCAAAACAGTTTCCTATGCTAAACATGTTTGTGTGTGATTAAATGTGGGGTTTTAATCTGGGAAGCTGTTGTCTACGTTGGCTTTATTTATTTATTTGTACTTTTCGCCTCAAACCCAAGTGGTTGTGGCAAATGGCTGCCCCTCCCCCAGCCTGGCTCTGCTGGAGGTATCTTCCTGTTAGAAGGGAGTTTTTCTTTCTCACTGTCTCCAAGCAGTCTGATTGTGTATATGTGGAACTGAACTGAATTGAACCAAAGGTTACTTCTTGACAACCGATTGAACAACAAATGCAATCTAAAGTCTGGCTAAATTATTATTATTATGATGATTATTATTCACACAGAAAGAAAAGTTTGTCAAAAACAACACTCCAAATTCATGCGAACACTGGAGGGGTGGTTGGTTGCTGCAGTCTTTCCTCCTGTCAACCGTGGCAGGATGTCATTGTTAGGATCGGTGACAAAATCCACAGTCATGAAAAACATACACTCTGTTTCAAGTTTAGCCAAAGTGAATGTCCCCGGTTAGATATCTCACAATGATATCTTTCAAACACACAAAGCAAAACATGAATCCCTGTTGGCCCGTGTTCGTTTGGTCCACGGATTCCTGCTGAGCCACACAGTAACAGACGATAAAGTCTGACAGGGCAAAACCAGGCAGGCTGTGAAAAAGCCAGTAGTTCAGGTATAAAGCTGAAATCCTGATTATCCTTCATTACAGGGGAAAAAAATATTTTCACAACTTCTGTAAGAACAGCAGGTTAAAGTTAAATGAGGATCTTGGTGTCTAAATTGTGATGGATGTTTACATCTGACAGAATGGCTGATAATCTTGCGTTTGTTCCTTCACTCTCTTTCAGAAGAAGTTTGCCTAATTGCAAGTTTGCTCAAATAGCATAATTTTCCTTCTCCTTAGCAAATGGGAACATTCACTGTAGTGTTCATTAGTAGTATTTGTTGTGTTTTTGTGTTCTGTGGAGAGGATTGAGAGTCCAGAGCTGCTACCGCTGCTGCTGCTGTAGAATTCAAATTTTGAGTGACCGTGCATTATACAACTGCATAAGGCAGAGAGGTTGATTGTTTTTCATGAATAATTTTTGCTTTTTTTCTTACAGTGCAGACAATAAACCGAAGCAGGCTGAGAAATAAAGCAAAGAAGCTATAGGAGCAACCTATAGGTATATCAAGGAGATGTGGGTTTTTCAGGTACAGCAATTAAACTCCTTTTGTATTTGTTGGCAGGCTACACATTTTTTCACACTGCATCTGACAGGAAATTAGCTGACCTAGCTGTCTTGGTTTAGCTACAAAGTAGGCATTTATACTGACAGGCTGTCTGAATTCATGAAATTCATGCTGTCCGATATTTTCAGTGATTATCACTCATTTGTAAAATAACATTTTATCCAAAGAGGCATGAAGTGAATGTGTATTTCAATGTACCTTTGGAAAAGGTGTTCAGATGCTGATGTCTATTGCTGATTACTATCTCCAAAGCAATGGGAAGGGCATATGTATTTGCCAGCAGAGGAACATTGCCTTTGTCAGAGCTAGCTAGCTGCCCAAACCACAGCTGCTGAGTTAGTCACATTAGTGTCGAACTGGGATATGTGATTTCAGTCTGGGGAGCTAACATTCCCAGAGCATGCTTTGGAAACTTAACTGAGGTCAGATGTGGCACTCACATCAGTCACCTGCAAGCAGGTGAACCTATTAGAGCTGGTGGTGTCCTGGGAGAAACACATGGAGTGAAAGGAAGAGGTTCAGTCATCAGGAGCTGGTGGAGCGTTGCAGGAGGAGCAGCTGGAAAGCATTCTGTGAGCCCATCGAAGGGGTATGAAGAGGGCACACTCGTGCAAGGTCTATATACTGCTCTGCATCACAGGAGCTGCGAAAAGGAGAGCCATCAAATCTACCACGGAGGTGGCAGAAAGGCGCTCAAAATGGCTTTAAATGAGGAAAATCATGGCCCAGTGCTGCTGCGGCACAAACAAAGAAAAAGAAAAACTCATCTGAGTGAGAGTGTATGATAATCCAAGAACATCAGGTAGCTCATTGAGGATGTGTTTCCTAGCATCCTAGCATGTGTCTTTTACTATCCTGATAATCCTTATACAACTTCAATATATGTGTGGGTGTGTTATAGGAAAAGCATTTAATGAAAGTGTGTGTGTGTGTGTGTGTGTGTGTGTGTGTGTGTGTGTGTGTGTGTGTGTGATTCGGATAAAGATGGATAACAGAACTGGTAAAATGAGCATTTAGTAACAGATTGTTCCTTGCTAGATATTTCCTCAGAGACTAAGTGGAGACTAAAAAAAAGAGCAAACATTGGACTTCTCTAACAAGAAACCCAACTTAAATTAAATGTTACTATGGCTTTTATGTGTAAATAATGTGATTCTGAGGTACTTACGACGCTTTGACTTCACAACAACAATTATCATTTGAACATCTGCTTAACATAATATATTAAATCTCTGTCTGCCTGACTTTCTGTTTGTTCACCAACTCCTCCTATAAGACATCTTAGGCCTCTGGAGATTATTTTCTGTTAGACATTACGGTATGACATCATCATGCTACCGAGCAGCCACCTACCAATGGGCTAAAATAGTGCGTATACACCTTCAATAACCTATAAAAGCATGATATCACTTTTTTGTCATGACAATAGGGACTAGAGAAAAAGTTTACTGTCAGATAAATCTGTATAAATCTGGAATTTGAAGCCATGTAAATTATTCTGGACTCATTTTATGCATGTCATTAACATTTAGATAAACCATAAAGCATGTACATATAGAACCATAATGAAAGTTATGGAATCCTATTGTACAATATTTATGTATGTTTAATCAAACATAATATCGTGCATAGCAACTTTTCATTATACACAAACGATCGACAGTGTCTAGCTGATAAGTATACACTTAGTTTTTAAGCAGTGGACAGTTGATATATTAGAACAGTGGTTCCCAAACTTTGTTTTACAAGAAAAATGTAAAAACACAACCTCCAACATACACTGCAATGGCTCTGCGGGGGCGGGCCCCCCACTTTGGGAACCTCTGTACTAGAAGTACCAGGAGTATAAAAGTGAGTCCACTGCTATTTTCAGGCACAAAGTTATGAGTCAAAAGTCTGAAATTGTGACAAACAATGCTCCCCACAGGCTTGTCCCTGGCCTGAGTGGACTGGTAATAGACAATGCAGCTGTCAAAGACAGAAGTAAGAAAAAGAGCAAGATACCACTGAGTACAGTGAGAACTTGCTCCTTAGTCACCTTCAGTTTCACTGCTGGATGCTTTAAGGGCTCTTCTCCACCATCTTAGGACTCCACTAAGAGTACTTTTATCTGTATGCGTCCCGAGTCTTCTCTAGACAGAAACACAGTGTTGATTACATTAAATGTGATACAGATCTGGAGCCAGTGGCACTCGGTCAATACGACTGACAAATGAGAGGACTGAAGACAGCGCGGTCCTGGCTCCTTCAGCTCTCCTCTCTCTCTTTCTTGGAGTTTCCAAACACCTCATATGGAGTCTCTGCAGTAAAATTCTTTGATTATATTGATTGATTATATTATATACAGCTTTAATTCAAGGGCTTTAACAATAATGTTTGCACTGTTTGGGAATTACAGATATTTTTATACATATTCCCCCCATTTTCTCAAAGGTAACTGTACAAAACAAACATTATTTCCAGTGAAAGGATTGTTTTCAATACTTTGCAATCAATGACTTCCTAAACTTTAAAATCCATGGGCATCACCAAATGATCTCTTTAGATGCTCTATTAGGCCTTCACTTGTTTTTGCATTTGTCTATGTCTTCAGCTTTGTCATTGATAATTTTGAATTATTTTTTATTTAATAATTTTAGTAATTTTTCCACAACATTAGGATGGATAGTGAGCATATGAAATGTATGACTCACACCAGAGCTCAGCTTTCCTATCCACAACCTGTGTTTGGTTTAAAGCAACAAAAGCACTCTTCAACACATACATGTTGCTATTTGCTCTGATGGAATGGTGTTTATGCTTTATATTTATCTCCTTATTAAGACATGGGTCAGACTGACAGATGAAAAAATAGCATGCTCTCTGTAGCCAAGGATATTTTAGATCAAGATAAATTAAATGGCTGCGGCAGCTCTTTTGCTGAGGGCTAGATGACAAGATCAATACCACTCTGATATGTGTCTGTTAAATATGAAGCTACAGCCAAGATATTGTTTCCACTAGCTTAGCATAAAGATTAAAGGCAGGAGGAAAATGTTACCCAGATAAGTCCTCAACTGACAAACAAATATATTGCCACAAATTCCTTGAAAAACCACAAATTATCATTTTTCTGCTTTGTTTCTCTTATTAAGTTGTTTACATATTTAGGGCTAAACTAAACTACTCGACTCCTGGCTGTATGTCTAGCATAGACAATTAAGAGCTTTCTTCCAACTCTCAACGAGAAAGTGGATTTTCAAGTTTAGATCTCAGTAATAGAAAGCTATTACATTTCTGGGGATTTCACTTTTATTGAGAAGTGATTAAAGTACTGGGAATGTCAAGAAAAATGTCCTCAAAAATTGCGAGCCGTGACTTAAAAGCTGTGCTTTTTGTTGTTTAATGGCACAGAAACACACGAACCAGCCAATAACGCATAAACGGAAAACAGCACACCTGAAATGAAGCAGGATTAAAGCTTAGCGGGGTCATTTCAGGTTTAACCCATCAAAAGTCACCACGGTAACGGCAGACCTCATCTTATGTTTGAAACTGGAGATCAATAAGTACAAAACCACTGAGTACTGACCAAACAGTTCTCGGGAAAATAACAACTCCATTCCTTGGAAATCTCATGTACCCCTGTGCACGGGGTTGTAAAAGGGTCTCTAGTAGACCTTAAAGTTTTTCTATTTCCCCCATGAGCATCTAACACATATAGATTTTTAGGAGCAACTTTATACCTTGCACTTTTTCTCGCTGCATGTGAAGCTATTTCAGTCTATACGACTTTCTCTTGTGAAAATATCTACTTTTTTTTGAAAAATGCATAAAATAAACCGTAATTATTGTTTCGTCATATTTTGGTGTCTTAAAGATAGAGCAGTGATAAGGAGCGTTTTTTTTTAATTTTTTAATTTAGGCGACTTTTCCAACTTTCCATCCTTCCCTTAAATAGACTTTAGGCTATAGCGAACTTTTCAAGTCTTACTCACCACGCAAAGCTCTTAAAGCACACACACACACACACACACACACACACACACACACACACACACACACACACACACACACACACACTTTCATTAAATGCTTTTCCTATAACACACCCACACATGTGCTGCTTTGGCTGCAGCAAGTGTGTTGAGCCTGTTTTTAACATCTCTAATATAGTTTGCCTTTTGTTTCTAAATTGGGCTGCCAGTAGACATATCCACGTTTGTTATTAGAAATACTGCCAGCAACATGTAATTCTTTCTCTTTCATCTTTACTTTAATTTATTGAAGCTAAAAACCCCCCCACAAAAGCCAGCGTTTCACAACTTCCTTGCTTTTTACAATAGTACTTGTTTGTTATAATAATTTAATTAATTAAATTAATTAATTCACGTTTTTC
Source organism: Maylandia zebra (assembly GCF_041146795.1). Taxonomy (NCBI): domain Eukaryota; kingdom Metazoa; phylum Chordata; class Actinopteri; order Cichliformes; family Cichlidae; genus Maylandia; species Maylandia zebra. The sequence goes on along the minus strand of NC_135176.1, from coordinate 18,835,288 downwards.
CAGACAAGATTAGTCCATATCATTAAAAAAATCTATCTTCAAGCAGACAGAACTATCACAAACTATACAGACACTTGTTCCAGTGTTTATAAAAGCCTGACATATACCTTGTGTCACATTTACTATAACCTCATTTTGCAACTACTGCAAATATAACCACACACTGTGAATACAGTGGTTATATTTGCAGTAATGGTAAAAAGAGTACAGTATAGCATGCAGGCATCTCACCAGAAGTCTGAAATTCTCACAGAAAGAGAAGACTCAGCTGAAGTGTTATGAAATCCTGGGTGGAAAAACTAGGAGAGGACATCTTATGTAATGATCTCAAAAAACTAAAGTTGCATAATTTGACTAGAGGAATATTACCATACATTTTTTCATGCATGATTTTGCAAGCCTATACACTTGGCTAAAATATTTGGCTTGCATAATAAAGGGATTGTAACTTCATTGATAAAACCTAAATACATTATTTTAAAATTTATAGAAATCTGTGTGAAATCTAAAGTTGAGGGAATCAGCTGTCAGCTTTCAGTTTACACATAGATTACAGACTCAGACTGGTGAGACGGTGACAGCGCTGAAGCTGAGCTTGACTTATGAACTTGAAAACTTGAGCCAAATTACACAGCGTCACTTAGTCATAAAGCGTTATCTTTATATCCCAAGCAAAAACTTTGTGCATACATGTTTCTACAAAGGTTCTTAAAATAATCAAAAGCTCAAATTTTTCCATCCCAGCTACTATTCGATAATTTGGGATGTTTGGAACAGGTATAGTAACTTAAACACTTTTTGAAGGAAACTGACTCACAATCACACAAACACACATGGCCTCCTAATGCTTGCAAACCAAAGATCATTTCCTGGGTATTTTGGTTTGTTTTGTAAGAACAACGCGTGATTTCAAATAATTTGCATTGGTTCAAAAAGTTTGGATGTTTGGAAGTTTGGATAAATGTCCGTCTATAATTTATGCATATCCAACTACGTCCAACAAAGTTTACTTTTACTTTAGAAGTGTCTTTGTTTCCGTGTCTAAACCGTGTCCAAAGGAACCTAATATGGATATAGAGGATTTGTTGGCACTCCGCACTCGAGTCTTCACCAAGATGTTCCAAACAAAATCACTGGATTGTGGAAAACATCTAAAGATAACCTCATCCTCGGAGAATGTCGATACTAAATGAGCGAGTAAATAAGCCAAAGGACCTCTGGATAAAAATGGGGGAACTGCTGCTCTGAAGTGAACATGCAGTGTCCTCCTCATCTGCTTTGCATGTGAAGCTTGTTTGTTAAACCTGTTTGCTGTGTTGCTCTTTGTTTAAACCTGGTATACAGCTGAACTTAGTTTCATTAGAGTTTTGTGATGCTGGCTTAACCCTTAGCTTTTACTGTTGCCTGTTCTTTTCATTGTGTATTAATTGTTTCCCCGGTGGTCTGTTGAATAAAAAACAAAGAAACAAACAACAACAACAACAACAAAAACATTAGTCACAAGGAAGAACTTGCAGACTTGAAGAAAGAAATTGATAATCAAAAGCAAGATCTGCAGGAGGACAAAGAAATGGAGAAAAGGTATAAGGAGCTATCAGAAAAGAACAGGAGAATGAAAATAGAGGAGGAACTGTATAAACAGCTGGGTGAAGTGAAGGAAAAATGACAAAGACATTCATAAAACTGAAGAACAGGAAAAAGAACAAAGAGCAGAAGTATAAAGAATTAAAGTAAAAGTATAAATACACAGAAGAATGAGAGAGTGGAGAATGTGTAAAGAACTGCAGCTTAAATATAAAGCTTTTTTTAGTTTTGTAAAAAAAAAGAGAGACAAGCTCAAGTTGAAAATCAGTGAGTTCTCCGTCTCCTTGATGCTCCACCCATACTCTATTAAAGTCTCTGCCCTCCCCCTCCTCTCTCACCTCTCTTCCCTCTCAGTCCCGGCCTTTCTCCATTAAACCTTTATTAAACCAGTACGTCCCTTAAGATTTAAATCTCTTTTTCAAGGAAGGCCTGACTGAGAAAGCACGGCATCACAAGGCTGCACAAATTATGCAACAGACATGCAACCTAATAATAGATAACAGATTTTTACCATCAAATACATGGGTGAAGGCACTTTAGAGTCACAATGATAACATCTATGAAGCATCTGTTAAATATAAGTCAAATGTGTTTGTTTAAAGAGCCCTACATTTATTTTTTCTAAATAGGGGGAGGAGCGGGCTGTCAATGGGTGGAGTGGATAGGTTCAGTATTTGCAATGCAAACAATGCAAAGTAAAATCCTTAAACATTAACATTAATGTTGGAATTACCTTAAAAGTGGTGTGCTGCAGAAAGAGGATTGCTGCTCAGTAAAGCAAAGATTTGAAATGGCAGCTACGCATCATCCTCTCTGCATAAAGAAGAGATTTCAGGCAGCCTTGCCAACAATCTACTCCAAAACGCCCGAACACTAAACAGAAATTAGGGATGAAAGCTGATAGGAGGCACGCATCAAAAAGAGCAGGTTAAGAGCAGATTAACAAAAGTTAACATTCACATAGTAACATGCAAATTGCAGATTCTTTTTAAGGTTTTATTATTATGACTATTCTCTCAAAATGTGTACTCTTAAAAATAAGCTGTTGCTGTAAATGTGTTCATAGGAGCTGCAAGTTCTCCCACTAAAACCTGTACTAAAAATCAGTAGTTCCAAAATAATAAAACAATAGGCCATAAAAAACAGAACCGTTATCAGGGATGTTGTTATGTGTTTTGTTTGGTACTGCTGGCTTCTAATTTCCCCGTGGTATTTAATTAAACATTATTTATATATCTTTGTACTGTTGAATTATTCATGAAGCCTATTATTGCTAAAATGTTTGAGTCAAGACTACTATCTTATTATGTAGGAAGTTTTTACATTAAATTAAAGCGAAACATTAAGATGTTAAGAGACGCGCTGTTTAAAACAATTAGTGAGACAGCGCTGCATTCTGGAAATATTAAGTACTTGCAGAGGAGGAAATGGTGGGGGAGGCTAATTACTGGAGGGAGATGGGAGTTATGTGAATTATAGTTGTTTGCTCTGGTCTGTGATATTTAGCTGTTTACGAGTAGAATAAATGTGTGGAGCTGTAAGGGGCCAAATGGTCTCCTGGCAAAGAAGCACTGCGCTCGGTGGTGGGTGATGGACTCGGCTTGCAAATGTTTCCTTGCAGTTTTCATACCAGTAAGATAATTGTGTCGTCCAGCAGTCTTTCTTCAGCTTCCCCTGTAATGGTGATACTGTTGCCCTGCGAACACTGTTTTTACAAGTCTTGCAGAAAAGCCACAACAAATGAAAACAACATGTAGTAACAGAGTAAATGTGGTGACATTACGAGCATGAACTTAAGATTTCTCATCCCCTCTCCTTGCATAAAAATTACAAATGATCATAACACATCACATCCTAAAGACCTTGTAGTATAACATTATCTCAATAGAGACTACAGGCTTGCTTGTGGTCCCTACAGAGAGGTCCAATGGGATTCACGGCCTTCAGATACGCAGATACGCTCCCTGTAGATTAGCTTCAAACTTTCCTTTTTGGTAACGTTTATAGTTGGCGTGACTTGGAATCATCATTTAGTTATGCTGCTTTAGGCTCAGGCTGCAGGGGGACCTCCCATGATGCACTGAGCACTTCTCCTCCACTCCCCTCTTCTCCAGTCCACATGTATTTATACACCAGTCTTGCATGTCATTAACTTTTGTTTTCTTGTGTCTGTTGCTTGTGGTCTGTCTGTGCTTCTCTCTCTCCTGCCTTCTCTTTCTGATCATCTCCCAATCAGTCACAGCAGATGGTTGCCCCTTCCTGTGCCTTGTTCTGCCGGAGGTTTCCTGTTTTAAACGAGAGGTTGCCAAGTTCTTGCTCACAGGGAATCGTTAGATTATTCGGTTTCTCCCAGTAATATTGTTGGGTTTGTGCCTCAGAATGTGAAGTACATTGAGATGACTGTTGTTGAGAACTGCCATTACATAAGTGGAATTTAACTGGAACTTTACATAAGAATCCAAAATAGGCTTCCAAGCTGGATTAAAATAAATTACTGTAATTACTTTAATAAATGAGAAACCTATTCTATAAACTTCCCTTGTCCCACATGTATATGTCACAGTGTAGTACTACGTGATATTCATAATAGAATATGCACTTCGAATTTATTCATGTGAAATGAAATGAAAAGTTCATTACTTGCTACCATGTGAGGAAACATCTTTCTTAGATGGTTTTTGAAGTTGCTGTAATTTAAACAGCTATTTTAACTAATTAGAGACTGATTTCTGACCTTCCTCGTATTTCAAAAATTCTCAAAAATGTTTTTATAAATCAGCTGTGTGATCATTTGGACAGGACTGGTTTGTTTCAACAGTTCATCATAGCAGAAAAACGGCCCCAGTGAAGGTTAGTAATGATCTTCTTATGGCCCCTGACAGTAGACTTGTCTCTGTACTTGCCCTGGTAGACTCCAATGCAGTATGTGATACAGCATTTAACAAAAGAGAGTAGAATCCATCTGCAGGAGAACTGTATGAAAGGCTAATGCTGTGCTGGATGGAATTGTATTTATTTGATAGATTCCAGTTTGTTTATACAAACAAGAAATCTTCTTTACACACAAAGGAGTCCCACAAGGTTCTGTACTGGGACTACATTATATTGTACCTGCTTCTCTCAGGCACTATTATTATAAAACACTGCATATTCTTCCACTGCTGTTATATTTAGCTGTTAAGTCTGTTAGCTTCCTCTCTTCCCATAGTCACCAAGTGTTTCCTCATTGTGATTTGCTTTTTAATATCGTATGATTTATGACTGAAGGATGGCAGCAAACATGAAGGGCAAGCTTTACAAGATGGCAGTGAACAGTGTTGGGGAGGGTTACTCAAAAGCAGCAGTGTATTATGCATTGCTTGTTACTTTTCTTTAAAGTAATTCAGTTCAGTTTAGTTAAAGTGATTTATAACCCCCAATAAAATGAGCTATGACCTAGAACGTAATAAAGGAAGTAATCAAACAAATGGCAGCCATAAAAATCTGTTAATAATACAATTATTATATTAATAAAATTATTATATTTCATAACTCATTAATATTTAAAAAATGATTATTAAAAATATACAATTTTTATCATCAATAGCATTCTTCTCATTTTAAGCCAAAAATAAAAGTTTACTTTTTTTATGGGCAAAAATGCCATCTGTTCCTGGGCCAGTGCATATGTGCGTGCCTGTGTCTGGGCCCATGCTTGTGTGTGTGTGTGTGTGTGTGTGTGTGTGTGTGTGTGTGTGTGTGTGTGTGTGTGTGTGTGTGTGTGAAAATGTGTTAAACCATAGTAAAAGTGCTTTTTTGAAATTGTGCTTTTGTAACAGTGAGGATGGCAAGAGGTAGGGGCTGCATGCCCCGAGGGAAAAGTTTATTACATTTTATTTGCATTTGTTTAATCCGAACTAGGAAATTCAGAGTCCAAGTCACAAACATCTCCTACGATCCCGGAAAAAACCCCCAACCATAAGCTCACCACGTCTCCCCTCTATCCCCAAAACCTTAGATAAGTTAACAGGAAAAAAACCCCTTGCTAAGTAAGTGTTAATCTTCCTGTCTAACTTTTTGCATTTCTCTTTTGACCATTCTGTCAATCCTTTAATTTCAAAAGACATCACAATGGGTTGTAACACATACAATACCCTTTTAAAAAATACATAAAAACTCCTGTCAAAGTTTATACATTACATGTCTACATCACCTATCATGGCCTTATCAGGTATCTCATATCATCTTTTTCATGTTATGTTATACTCCTTTGATATTTTACTATTTTTGTTTTTCGTTATATTTTAGACTCTGATTTAAGCCAAATGTCTTAACCTGATCCCTGCGAAACACCAGCTCTGCATGGATTTTGACCCCGAGTGACCAGATCTTGTTTCCGGTCTGAGTTTGCCTGAAATGCCGTGAGGCTTGTTCGAAAGATTGCGCCAGAGACGAACTCCGCCTCCAAGGCGTGCCTACCTTTAGCTGCTACCAGTGAGATATCAGAGCCGGGCTCCACACATCCAATCAGGAGCAGGACCGAATTTACAGCCTTCTCACAGTGAAGCGCATCAGAGTTTTTGAAAACAACCAAAACAGCTTTTGAGATTTTTCAGACTCTCCAGAAATATACAAGTCCTTACCAACTGCTCTGCAACCCAGTGTTTCTGGTCCCCTCACCAACATCACTTTTTGAGATATTTTTTATGAACCACCAAAAGAGCCATTTTACCCCCCAGTACAGAAGACTGCATTTGGATCTGAGGGCAGCAGCGGGGACAAATGATTGTGAAGAAGCGATGGACAATTCATGGCTGGTCTTAGATAATTGTGAGTTATTGTGTCTTATGGTGAAAAGTACAGTTTTGCAAGAGGCATACAAGCACAGTGGAAAAAGGTGTGTAAGTTCTCTAAAACTGGTTTTGTGAACACTTTGCTTTCCCTGTTAACTTTTCTAAGGTTTTGGGGATAGAGGGGATACGTGGTGAGCTTATGCTTGGGGTTTTTTTTTTCCGGGATCGTAGGAGATGTTTGTGACTCGGACTCTGGATTTCCTAGTTCGGATTAAACAAATGCAAATAAAATGTAATAAACTTTTGGCTTAAAATGAGAAAAATGCTATTGATGATAAAAATTGTCTATTTTTTTTAAATTAATGAGTTGTGAAATATCATAATTTTATTAATATAATTATTTTATTAATAACATATTTTTATGGATGCCATTTGTTTTATTACTCCCTTTATTACTTCCTAGGTCATAAACCATATTTATTAAATGACTTGTTTGGCATAAGGGGTATAATATCTCTCCTCCTATCCTACAGGACACACATAGGATCTTTCTTTAAGTATTTAGGTACAAACCCAAAGCTGAAAGCATAAAGTAAAGTTGAAAACCAGCCCAAAGACACTTCAAAGCAATCACCACAGTGATACTGTAGAAACATGAACAGGTAGAAACAGGCTGCAATCCTGACTGAGAGGCTTACCAGCGAAGGCTATAGGTCTTGTTCTCTCCTCAGCAGCTGGCACCAGGGATAAGACAGCACCCAGTCCATCGTCCATCTGTGGAAGTATCAGTAGAAAGGATAAAGGGCCTCTCAAAATCAGGATGTGCCAGCACCATGTAGTTCAGGAGTGCACCTTTGAGTTCCTTTAAATGCCTTCTCGCAAGCAGTCATGAGGGGTCAGCTCACAAAAGGTTCCAGCTTTCCCGCGGCTATGGCAGCCCTTATTCCTCCTCTTCTGACCAGCTGTTAGAGCAAAGAGTGGCTTTAAAATGCCGGTAAAATGTTACCATGCCAAGGAAGGATCTCACTCTCCTCTCCTCCGCAACCATAACATTCATGAGGTCAGCCTTCTGAAAACTGGCCATAACCCTCCCTTTATCCTGATCAACCGAAACACCACCAGCATCCAATACATGACCCAGAAACCAAACAGCATGCACCAGTTTCAGATTGCTGGTTCCCAGGCAAGAGAAAACTATTTCCAGTCCTTTTAGGGCCTCCTCCTCTGAAGATGCAAATACCAGTAGGTCATCAAGATAACACAGGAGACTGGAAAAGTCCAAAGATGCTGAGCAGTGAGCAGTTAGAGTTATACATTACATTGTAATGTGTTACACCAAAGACTGGTAGTGAGACCTGCTATGATGTATGGTTGGAGGCTGTGGCACTAACTAAAATACAGGAGACACAATTGAAGATGCTCTGATTTTGACTGACCAGACTGACCATTTGACCAGAATGAATAAGTTTAGAAAAAACTACATCAGAGGTAAAGCTCAGAAGGAACAGTCTGGAGACAAAGTTATGAGATATTTTGGACATGTGCAGAAGACAGGTAGTGGATATAAGTGGATAACCTGAATATTGAGTTGCCAGGTAGGAGAAGAAGAGGAAGACCCCAGAGGACGTTCATGGATATAGTGAAGAAGGATTCAGAGGGGTTGGTGTGACAGAGAAAGATGCTAAGGATAGGGTGAGAAGTAGACAGACACTGCTGTGGCAACCCCTAAAGAAGGCAGCTGTAAGAAGAAGAAGAAGCTCTTTTATGTTTTAAAGCCTTCACCTTAAAATATAAAGCATTTTTAGGCGAGTGTTGTTGTGAATTGGTGCTTTATAAACAAAATTGAGCTGATGTGAGTAGATGGTAAATAGATGGTAAATGCTACTCTCTGTTCACAAGGACATCATTGTTTAGTTCAGTGCAGGTAGTTTACAGTCGACTTTCAAGCTCATTCCTTTCAAAATATTTGCAATGAGTCCTATAAGAGGGAACCTAATCGGTTAAGTGGGGGAAAAGATAACCAAACAATGAGATAAAACTGGAGATTCAGTATAATTATCTGTGGGGAATCCACTTGAAACAGCCTCTTTTAGATTTTCAAATTGTTTTCCATTATCGTTTGATACATTGTTGTTATCGCCATTTTAGGAAGCAATTCCATGTTAACTGAAAAAGAAAAAGACATTTTTAAGTCTTTCGAGATTCAGGTTTACAGTGTCTATAACCCAAACTGTTTTTTTAGTGTCCACTAACATCAACTTCAATGTTTGAGCAGGAGCATGTTTATTAGTATGTGCACAAACCAAGGTGGAGGCCAGCAGGCTATACCCCACAGGGACCAGCGAGTGCATATTGCTGTGAAGCTTCACAGTAAACATATCACTTTGTCTTCCTCTTACCCTCACTCTCGCTCTCTTGCTCTGTATCTCATTTCCCCAAACCCCGTAAAACAAGATCGACAGGGATAAAGTACAACAGGGAGAAAAAGATAAACGAGAGGACAAGTGAAAGATATGGATTTAGGAGATAAAATAACTCATTTGGGGGTAGTCTTGGAAGAATAAAGGCAGTGTGTGGGCAGACTTTGCTGACAGTGTACAATCTAGCCAATGGTAACCACTTTATATAATCTATTGAATATTTCCATCTGCAACTGTGCTATTGTTCCCACCTGAAATTGAGTCTAGCCGAACTGTTGATTGACCACACAGGATGAAGTTGCATTGAGAGCTCCGTTGGTGGTCTTTGGATAATGTCTTGCTACCTATGCTCTGGTTTCTTTAGTTTCCTCACAGTCCAGCTCCCTGCATGTTTGTGTTTTCTTGAGTAACCTGTGAGCTGAAACTGTCACTCTTTGCTGTTTGAAAGTAACAAGAAAAGTGAAAAAAAGAGTGATTGGAATCTTGCAAATGAAAACAGCAGGAGGAAGTGAAGAGTAATTGAAGAACATACTCAGGACAGAGTCCACAGTGAGGACACAGTGAAATGTAGGAGAACGCAGCTACAAATTTGCTGTGGTTAACAACACGGTGGTCGATAAGCCTCATCATGTTACCCTTCAGAAGCAAAAAGGGGAGATAGAAGATGGGCCTTTGAGATTGAGTGCCGAAGTGTGCGTGCATGTGTGTAGTTGTGCAGTACTGCAAATGAAGGCAGTGTAAAAGACATATGAGTGTATGTAGAGGGAAAGCAGAAGAGGGAGCAGACCTTTCAGCTGAAAAGGTCATTCAAATAGCTCCAATTTTCAGGCTAATCAGAGAGGGACGTGGTGGACACTAATCGGCTGGTCAGAAGGTTGTGAAAGGTCACTGAAAGGTTATAAAGGTCACGGTAACCCAGCACAGATCACCTGTCCATCATCCCTGTAGATGACCTATCCTTGCAAGGTGAGTGAGAGAGTGAGACGGAGGAGAGCTGTTAATGCCTCAGTGTCGAACACATTTCTCTTGGGTGAGGCTTGCACAGTATTTACTCAAAATAGGCACAGCTCATCTGGCCAGGATAGAAATTAGCCTCATAAGAGGAGATAACAAGAAAGGAAGAAAGTAATTTATAGCAGCAACACAGGACTGCAGGAAAGACAGATGGAAGCGAGATGGAAAAAATATGTTTGCAATTAAAGCAACCCAGAAGACTCCCTCTCTGGATAACATGCGGCAATATGTATTTCTCTGAAAAGATTAACAGAAACAATAACAGACTGCCTATTAGAAAAAAAACCTCACAAGACATAAGAACCTTATATGATATTTAAATATTTAAATCTTTTGAATAAAATCCCACATCACCTTTTTACTGATGCAAGCAACTTCTATGAATTATAAGGAAAAGTCACATTTTTCCAAAAAAAAAAAGCCGTGTACTAGGTCAGAGTGCAGACTTTGACATTTCCTAGTATTTACTCAAGACTGTGATTGTTTTACCCAGCAGTCGGTTTTAATCATGGAATAAAATCGGCAAACAATGACTGGTCACCTGCCAGACTTACCAGTAAGTAGATACTAAACAACATTTGGCAGATGAGTGAATGGGCAGACAGATGGTGGCTGACCGGTGTTGACATCTAAAGCAGGGAAAAAGACCATATTTGGCTGGGAGATTTCACAGGAGTCAAACCTGATATGGCGATAATTTATTCACTTTTTCATGTTACATAACTACAGATCTTATTTTGATAGCAAATAGCAGTCGACAGGAGATGTGGAAGCCATGAATTATGGATGAGACGCTCTGTTTGTTTTATGTGAGAAGCCCCTTTTTGACTCTCTGACGCTCATATCAGGTACAGAGAAGTGGATGTTTAAAAATCCCCTCTAGACATCTTTTAAGATATTTAAAAATTATTCGGCTGTGAATCACAATTAGTGTCTGATGTGAATTTTAAAAAATGGAATCAACCCATTAAAAAAATTATCAAAGGAAGCAAATTGTTCCTTATGAAAAAATATTCTGAATATTTAGTTTCTTTGCTGTTTTAAGTATACACATTATTGGGCAAGCACTGGGTTTTAATACAGGTTAACTCTCAGGCTTTTCTCCCAACAACAAATCAAAAACACACTTGTGACAACATAATGACCTTCTAATGGCAAACTGCGCAAACATCATCTTGCACAGGAAGCTGTTATGAGTGTAGGAGAGGTTAAATAGGATGTGACTTCTCTGATTGATGCTTTTTCACAGTCTCTCCTACACTCATAACAGCTTCCTGTGCAAGATGATGTTTGCGCAGTTTGCCATTAGAAGGTCATTATGTTGTCACAAGTGTCGGAGAGGTTAAATAGGATGTGACTTCTCTGATTGATGCTTTTTCACAGTCTCTTTATAAGTTTTTTTCTACATATTGGGGTGGCTGTGGCTCAGGAGGTAGAGCAGGTCGTCTAAGGCTACACGGTCAGTGGATCGATTGCCTGGCTACTTTTCATGTCAAACTATCCTTTGACATCCAGACTGAATAATGCATAAAACAAAATGCTTAGGCACAGATAAAGTTCTCATGTGAATGAGGCTTGTAGTAAAAAGTGCTTTGATCACTCAGTTAGTGTAGAAAAGTGCTATATACGTCCATTTACCATGTTATGCCTGAGATTTCACACAGCTTCTGTAAGAGGCTGGAGTATGGCACAGCAAAGCATCTTCCATAGAAGAAAGATAGAAATGACACTAAATCACTCTTATTTTAGCTCTGCTGCACTGGATAACTATTAAGTTTGGAAAAGATTCTTTTTAAATACTCCATGGATTAGCTTGCAAGGTATTACAGATTTTTTTAATGGTGTATTTTGCCTCCAGGTCTCTGAGCTCATCATCACAACTTCTCTTAGTCCATTCTTCTCACCTAAAACCTAAAGGTCAGCAGGACTTTGCTCTTATTGCCACCAGGCTCTGCTATAGTCTGGCTTCCCATGTGAGAACCTGTTTTAACATGTGACAATTTGAAATTGGCTCTGAGGGCCTACCTATTTTCAATTGCTTCAACTGTAGCTCTCATAGTTTGGTCAAACTCACTGTAAATGTTTTTTTATTGTTCTTTTTATTTGACTGTTTATCAGATTTTAGTTATATTTAATTTGTATTTTTTGACATTTTCTTCTTTTTCCTTCCAATTACAAATGCTGTTATATTGTCTGTTTATGGGAGTTTTGTATTTTGTAATTGGGTTTTGGAGACCAGGATTGAAACAGGAGTGTGTCAGGAAATTACTTTGAGTTAACATCTGTTGCTTTAATGGGCTTTATAAATCAAATTAAGTTAACTTTACTAAATTTACTAGCGACCAGTCCCAACAAAAGTTGCCTCAAGACGCTTTATAGGTAAAAGCCATATGATAATTGACTCCATATGGGAAAAAATAACTCCCTTTCATTACGACCATACTCAGAGAAGTGCAGCCATCTGCAGCAAAAGGTTGTGCTGTTATGGAAAATAGAAGAGAAGAGCATAGAGACATGAGGACAAAACACAAACACAAAGAGAAGACAAAATTTTATTGACAGGTTGTACTGGAAGAACAGAACAAAAACAGTAGCACAGCTAAGTGCTGGATCAGGGTGACCTGATCCAGCACTTACTATAATTTTGATTTAAAAAAAAAACCATTTAGGCCAATCTTAAAAGTAATGGGTACTTTGGGTATGAAAAGGAAAAAAAAAAAACACTTGGACACTGGTAGCATAATGGACAGGTTTTTGGTGGGGCTCCCACACAAACGCAAAACAGGAGATGCAGCATCGCTGAATATGTTTCCAAACCAACTTCCTTCAAGCCAAAGACTATAAAATATGATGAAGCATATCTTCCCTTTGGTTTCACCTGCACAAGTGCCAAGGTAGGTCTCCCCTGCAGAATTGGTTTTCCCTTTGGGAGCACACGCGGTGCTCTCCAAATCACTGACAAACAGTATCCCACATTCTTGAAAAATGTATTGATAGCAATGTTGAATATTATTACACAGGAAAAAACAACTGCAATGTATAAAACAAAGTCTGGACAGTAACGTGTATTTAGAATACACATAATTCCATAATTCCCTATGTGCCTATATGTTGTCAGTACAAACAATGGTAGTAAGAAACAATTTTACAATGTTTTTTTAAGCATTATCACCACTTTGACTTTCAGATCAATCTATTGACCTTTAAGGAGAGGTCAGAGGTCAAGTGTGACATAATATCTTTATACTGTACATGTACTTTTTACATGTTGGTAATGCATACCACACTTGTAAAAATCATAGTTTCTAAGTTATAAGGCCTTTTGTCAATTTTTAACCTACTAATCATTAAGCTGATTTTGAAGACCTTGATGGATGTAAGCCAAATTTGAATGGATTGTTAAGAATGGAGTTATATGCACGCACGCACGCACATGGTACTTGGTAACCGTGTGGTTGCACTGATGCATGTACACAGTTAAAGTTTTAGCTGTGCAGTAGCAGCTTTATTTACTGATTATAACAATAAATATGTAGTTAATATGTAATTATAATTATAATACATAATTTTCTTCCCAAATAAGCATGGTGTTTGTACAGTGCTCAGGTGGGATGTGGTAAAGAAGCTGAATCTGATGGCTTTTTTATACCAACATGAATAATCGCAATAAACTTCTTTTCCAAAATTACAACCTCTGGGAGAAAAGAAAAAGGTTCTTAGATATTATTTTTTAAGCAGTTTTGTATCTGATTTGACTTTTGGCTCCATAAACATTATTGATGTCTTAGTGACACAACCTGATCTAGTTCCCAGAGCCATAAATACTGATGTTTTGTCAAAGTTACCATATCATACACAAGGTGTCCTACTTCGCACCACCTGACACCCCAGGTTTAAGCAACGTTGAGATGATTGTGTCAACTTTAACCTTAAGGGCCACTTGGTGTGATATTATACGCAATATTTAAGTGTGATTTTCTTTCATTCTGCAGTGTCAATGGAGAATTGTACTTAGTAGTCAGTATAAACTTTTAATGATATAAGTTTACATATGATAGAATACTGCATGATGACCTTTTGATGACTTAGACTGTTGTTCACTACAAGACTTGTTCTGTTCTCTTTTATCAGTTTCTTTCCATAGCAATAATAAGAGCTGAATACTCTTATCGCCACTCCCTACCAGGAAGAGGAAAGCTGAACACTTTTATCTTCGCTCCCTAACAAGAAGAGGGTGCGTCCTTCAGAATCACACACACACACACACACACACACACACACACACACACACACACACACACCTACATACGCATCAACATTCCTCTGTCTGTGAACAGACGTATTCATTATTGTATTACCCTTGTATATAAATAAAGACAGGAGCAATCTCAGAGCACACATCACAGGACCCCACTCTCGTGTGAGCGCTCTGTGATGGCCCTTGCAAGTAAAAACTGCAGCGTGTGTGTTTCTACTACCTAACCAAGTAGTTTTTGGTGCCTGTACCTTGCAGGTACCACTTTCAGAAGTGAAAGTGAAATGTAAGAATGAAGAAACACAGCTAAGTTTATGGCAACACACACCACAGCTTCTCCATGGCTTATAGTCCTTTGCTACAAGCTGGAGTCTGTTCAGAACTCAGCTGCTTGTATTCGTACCTGAACTAAGTCCTGACAACACATCACCCCCACCCTTATGCACCTCCACTGGCTCCTGGTAAAGTCCCATATTTCCTATAAAATCCTGCTCCTCACCAACAAATCCTTTAATGCCCTTGCTCCACAGTACCTACTGGACCTTCTTCTCCTCTACACCCCATCTCAGACACGGCGTTCTCCATGGGACAGAGGCTGCTGCTCCCACTCTATGAAACATGCTTACCCCTAAGATCTGCAATTCCCCATCTCTGGACATTTTCAAAAAGCAGCTGAAATGTCACCTATTCACTCTAGCCTTTGGGCTTCGGCTCTTGTGTAGTATATTGGGTTCTTAAAATATCCTATATAAATACTAGGCCTACTACTATTATTTTTCTTACTGAAAATGAATCCATTGATGCATGGAGATTTTTGAGAAATACAGAACATATATATTTCTAAGACAACATGGCTATTTGTCTAAATGCATCATGTTGATGTTCTCCTTACATGGAGCCATGTCATATACACAAGTGCTTTTAATATTCTGTGCAAATTAATACGGTTCTTTGGATTGCTATTTACAATAGTGCTAGACAAAAGCTTATATATATGTGTGTGTGTGTGTGTGTGTGTGTGTGTGTGTGTGTGTGTGTGTGTGTGTGTGTGTGTGTGTGTACACATATATATATATACACACACACACACACACACTTGTTTGTGTGATATTTCAAGCTTAAAATAACATCTTTGACCTGGTCTTGAGATTAATCTTCCTTCAAATTTTCTGGTTGTTTCATAAAGGGCAATCAATTTTTCCATTTCTCATTTTGAATATTAACAAAACAAAACATTGTTATGCTCTTAAAAAGCACATTTATCTGTATTTTATTGCCATGGCCGTTTCCATTTCTTTCTTCCTTCCTTTTTTGTGATTGTTGTGTTACTCAATCACTCAGAGTTGATTTGGTTCTGGTCCGGCAATTTAAAAACACCGTAAAAGTTAAATTAACTGAAGTGTTTACTTTCACATCTCGGGGTAAAATTAACACTCATGATTTGCGTCCCATAATATTCCCGTGTCAATTCACTCAGGAGGAACATCTTTGAAAAAGCTGCTGCTGTTTAGAACAGTGTATATGCTTTACAGTTGCTTTTTTTTTTTTTTTAAATCATATTGCAATGTAGAAAATCAGTATAAATCAGGCAGCTTTTTTTAAAAGTATTGTTGAGAGAAGGAAAAGATGATTAGAAATAAATAGATATTGGAGAACATAACAAAATTATAAAGAAAAAAACAGAGAAATACTGATATTATTTCCATGATGTGATCCTGCTGTATTTACTATATTCAGCAGTAAGATATTGACAAACTAAGGCAACAGTCACACAGGCCTCAGCTGAGTCAGTGACTTGTTCCTTAGGAAAAATATGGATTTCCTGGCATGTAGGCAAGTGGGAGCTGGATGTTGCTGGGTGAAATTGGTTGAGATTTGTCTGCAAAACCTCACCAACTACTTAGTGAAACATGGAAAAGTGAACTGGACAAGCTCTGCTTTAAAAGTAAAAGTTGTGCCTTAATACAACAGATTCGATATGATTTAAACAACCATTTCTTCAAACAGCATCTAAACAAGGAAAAACTGGTGTTTTTGATGGACAGTAGAGCAGATAGTGAAAGCAATTACCTTTCAGGCAGTTAAAAGTAGGAAAAGTTTTCATATTTTAGTGTTGGCTTTATATTTCTATTAGTTTAGTCACTAGCTTTATGTCTTTGTGTCTGGGATCTTAACACTCACGTAATATCTCTGTGATGGATCCAGGCGTTGACTTAAAAACTAACCTGCACACCATTCCTTAACTTGGACTAAATATCCTGCCGTCAAGTAATCCGCTGGTTCCTTACTTCTTCGGTGAATGAAACTGTTATCACGCTGGCTTTCTCTCATCAAATGGAAAGCCATGTTATATGATACCACAGGAGTCAACTGACAATTTAGACATTTATGACACAGAAGTGATGCTCTGTGAGAAATCATTTCTAAAGACCTGACCTTTTCCAAGCTCAGTCCACCTCAGTCTACAAATCTGATATCAATAATCATTAACATTGAGTGGTTTGTTGTGGAAAATTGATGAAACTGTGAAAAATGTGGAGTGGATGTTATTAAGTACTGGAATGCACCAGCAAAGCACCAGTAAAGAGTTGTGAGCTGGGCAGTACCAGACCACAGGTTTTTGTAAACCTGTAAACCAGCTCAGGCTTGGCCTGGCTGCTGGAGTCAGAGCCCAACGGTGAGCAAGATATCCCTCATGTGTATAGACTGATTGTACAATATTACAGCTTTGACCATTTACTTTGCTCTCATGAATGAAATCTGTGCACATTGAATTTCAACCAAATTACTCCAAATGTGAATAATTTAATTTCATAAATGGAGAAAAAAAACCGGGCAGATGGTCCAGTGCATTGATAAAAGAGATACACAAGAGGAGTTCATTTCACATTTCTAGCATGAATTGCTAGCTAAGCTAGAGCACAGAATCACAGTTTAAATACATAAATCAGCCTCGCTCGCCTCTTAGTTTTGTTTCACCTGTTAGTGTGAGACAACTTAGACTTTTATGCTAGTACAAATCCCCACTGAACTATAATACAGTAATCCTTATTTAATCTTTGAGCTGCACGCAACCTCCACACAACTAAAGGTCTAATCAGCCGGGGTAATTGAAAACACCTGTGTGCGTGTGTGTGTGTGTGACCTGTGAAGGTCAGGGATTTGTTTTATGTAAAAAAATCAACTCATAGTCTAGACATTCATTTAACAAAATAATGCCATTTTGATCACTCAAGTTCTCTTTTGTCCTTATGATATTGGTGAGTGTATCTATCATTGTTGATCATGTACATTATTGCCAATTACATAGAAATTTACATCTTGTTTTTTTTAATAATCCACGCTAAAAATATGTGAAAATATTCACAAGCAAGATTCAAAAATAGATAATAAGATGCTGATCATAATGTTTACCATGCTTACCATGTTAGTTTAGTATTTAATGTAATGAATCTCCCCATGGCCCTGATGCCCACAGACAGGCCTGTCTGTAGTATGTCATTTAACGAGCACCAATAATGAATACAACATACGGTAAGTCTGATAAAACATTAACAGAAGCTAAGGTTGTGTATTTGGCTTGCAGCTGTTTGTAGGAGTCTTCTTCTGCGTTCATTAAACAAATGCATTTTCACTAGCTTCCCTTTAGCATCAGGATTTGTGATGAGAGTCTCCAAAGCAAGAGCGTTGCAGACATTTATGCATGTAGCACAACAGGGCTAACAAGTATTCACATATACTAGTTTAAATGATTTGTTACACACTGATCATTGTCCATCAGAGCAAAAATATTTTTCATGGGATTTTTTCTTCATATTTTTGCCTTAATTGAAGGTCAGTGGGCATATTTACAGGACTAATTATTGCACCATTGTTCTGTGGATGTACGTTTCCAATAATCATACTATATAGGATGAAGCGACCTCTTTGATCCTACACTTGGCTGGAACCAGATCCATGTCAGTTGTCAAATTAGCAAATGAGTCACATTTGTACCAGCCACAGCTGGAAGCTTATGATCAAGATTCAATTAGTGACTATGGTGAACACAGTAAACTGTTAAGCATCTAAGGAGCTAGATATTTTTCACTGGAGTTCATCAGGTGAGACCATCACAGTCTTTACAAGAGAGCCGATACTCAATTTTACCACAAGGATAGAAACACTAATCATGATGCAATGTTTGGGGACCATTCTTAATTTCGTTGTACCTGTGACAATGACAATAAAGTTTCTGATTCTGATTCAAAGGAAATGTTTATGTCTGCTGGGTCTGTAACCTGGAAACTTACATGCTAACAGTAACAACCTTTTTCTTTTTTTTCAGCTTTTTTTCTATCAAGTAGGGGGGAAAAGCAGTTTGTAGTCTTCGGTGAATGCCTTCCTGTTTCTAATGCACACAAATAACACTAAGCAATGACAAAACTTGCATTTATTTTTAAAGAGGTTCAGAGAAGGTAATGCAATCTTGCATGTCCAGATAATGGTTGCAACAAAACTAAAGACTACATCGAATTCATACCTATACATGAACTCTCATACTAATTATTCATGTTAATGCTAGCATGGTCAGAATACAGGAAAATTATATAGACTAGTAAATCCTCTGATCAAATCAAAATGCAATGCCTCCTGTGAGAGAAATGTTCCCCAAAGATCAGTACACAATACAACCAAAGAGAAATATCACTTAAGAAATGCAGGGAAACTGTAATTACTTTCATCAACGTTTTGTCCATTTGTGTGATTTACATAAATGTAATGATTCTATTATACTGTTACACATTCAAATAAACATTCGGGGACATTCACCCATACAAGTTATCAACATCATTCATATAAGAGTTAGCTGTGGGTTATTGCTTTGACAGGTTAATAGTAAGGATCATTAAATTTCAAACCAGAGGTGAAAACTGGAGAAAATGAGAACTATAGTAAGAGCACAGGCCTTGTACAAAGTGGACCAACCAAAGGGTAATGAAAGCAAGTGGATTCACCTTTTGTACTTATTAACATGTGTGATATAGATGTCAATAACTGATGTACAATGACTAATTTGTTATTGTGCCATTAAGTTATTACTATTATTATATAGCTAATTAGTTATTGTACTATTTGTATTATTATGAGTTAATCTCGTTCAAAAGAAAAATACCTGTAAGCATGTGTTCACTCTTTAATTGTTTGCACACAAAAATTCTTGAAATTTTTGGACAAACTTAGTGTATGATTATGTCTTAAAGTAATAACAAACTGCATCTTTACTATGTTGTGCAGTTCTTGCCAAAGTGGATTTTAATATTAAATGAATTTGGCTTAAAACTGCCTCAACATAACTGATTCTCTCACATAAGTATTGAAATTGCTATTACCACATACCTAGAATATCTGTAAAGAACTTTATAGAAGCATGGGCTCAACTAAATTGAACAAAAAAATATTGGAAAAAACGTTGCCGATGAGTCTCAATTTCTGCTGTGATATTTGGACAGTAGGTTCAGAATTTGTCATACACAACATGAAAGAATGGATCCATCCTGTCTTCTATCTATTGTGCAGGCTTCTGCTGCAGGTTTGGTGTGGTGTGGGGGATGTTTTCTTGTCAGACTTTAGGTCCCTTACTACCAGCTGTGCATCACTCAATCGCCACAGCCTACCTGAGGATTGCTGCTGACCATGTCCATCTCTTTCTGATCAGTGCACTGTTCTTCTATAGCTGTTTTTAAGTATTTCAAGCTAGTTTGTTGTACTTGAAAATCAGTTTATTGTACTTAAACTGCCTCACTTCAGTAGAGGACCTTTAGGATGTGGTGGAACTGGAGATTCGCAACATGGATGTGCTGCCAATAGCAGCAACTGTAGGATGCTATCTAGCAAGGTGGACCTAATAAAAAGTCTTGTAAGACTATATCTCAAATGTCCATAGCCCTTTGTCTTCTTCATGTGATAATTTCCTTGCAATGTTTTTCTTCTTTTCTAAGTACCAAACTAATTCATGACTTTTTATTTTCCAACCCACTAATTCAGAATGTTCAAATACTCATTTTAAACTACTTACTTGTACCCAATTCCATTATGGCTTGGCCAATACAGGAATTTCAAATTTGAGTGGCAGTGCTACAAAGAGGAGAGAAATCACAAAAGGAGAAAATGAATTGTAATGGAAGCTTTTGTAATAATGTTTATGCAGCGTGTTGGATTGCTAAAAGGAAATTGAATTGGGGGAGATAAAGAAGCAGTGCAGACATAAGTGAAAGAACGAGAGGGTGACTGATACAAGGAGAATTTTAATATGATAACCTATAACTGTTTCACAAACACACACTCCTCTGTCATGCCAATAAAGCACATCCTACAGAGAGAGAGGGAGAGAGGGAGAGAGAGAGATGCTCTGGGTTTCATCAGTCACATCTCGCTGTGGGAGGGGGATTGAAGCGGCTGCCTCGGAGCTCTCCGGTAACAGAGACAGTAGACGGCACTGACTCACGCTGACGATCCACGGACAGCACATTTTAGACTCTACCTGACCTGCAGTTGAAGATCCGACAGGAGGGCTATTATGAAGGCATAAGAGAACTTTCATCAGATTTTTTTTAGGGGGGAGGCTGTTTCACCATCTTTCCCGTAAATTCGGACATCAAATAAAGTCAGAATGTACATCAGTGATTTATAAACACCAGATGGCGGTGAGCTGAAAAATCACTAAAACACATCTGAGTGTGTTGGGACGGGACACGGTGTTATTCTTCTCCCCTCCTTGTCTTTTATTACACAGAACTTGTTTTCCACTGGTGGCGGACCTTCTAGGCTATTTTTGTCCTTAATTTTGTCAGACATTATCCGACCCCCTTATTCTCCCTCCTCCACTACCGCCTCGTCCTCCTCCTCCCGTTCCTCCTCCAACCGTCTTCACTTGGTTTAAAAAAACAAAAAGAAAAGAAAAAAGAAAGCCACCAAGGAGACACGACTACACTCTACCCGCCAGCTTTCAAAGGGGATCAAAACAATCTAATCAACATCAGCACAGGACTGGACCCTGACAAGGATGCTACTCCAGCACAGAGGCTACTAGACGGTCCAAACAGCCTTTGCCAATATGTTCAGGCCAGGTAAGGAAAGAGGGCTCCACTTGTTTTTGTTGCTGACGAGGATGTGGAGCGCGCGCAGTCGGTGTGTGCGAGCGATACATTTTTTGTTTGTTCTTTTGAGAAATTAATTTAGTTAAATTTTGGGCAAATTGAGTTACAGACGAGGCTCTCGGTGTTTCTCAAACTTCCCAGTCGTCTCTTATCCGCCGTGGTGGCCGCGACTGGGAAGCAGATTAAATATTTATTCACTTCATGTAAAAATTATTCTTAAAATAGCGAACCGCTGCCGCACTGCAGTTTGTAGAACCTGCCTGCACGAGGGTGGCTGGTGCTGTTGCTACGCGCGAGCGAGAAACGGGTAGAGAGCACGTGAGAGTGAAATTGAAAAAAGTTTACAATTTGACTGGTTTTCTACAAAAGTTTACCCCGTTTTTGGCGCTTTGTGTTAATCCGCGTGACAGAAGGAGGCGCTCAGCCCGTGGATTTCTACTTGTCGCTGAAGGGAGGGAGACGGTGGGTCTCCCCACGGGTTCCGCGGGCCCAGGGAGACTAAAAACAGGTGTAAAAGTGTCTCCCAGAGAATAGCTGTGCGCTGTTTACTCTGACACTCACACGCTTCCGTGTTACGGTGAGAAAAGGTATTAAGGTTTACCACGATGACCTTGCCTGCTCATGTGTTGATAAAGGAGAGCTCCATTTCCCTCCCGCCACCTCTTTCTCCGTGCGTGCACGCGCATTGACAATTAAAAATCACGACTGACAAATCCAGTGGGAAAAAAAAAGCAATTTCACAAATTCATATCCGGTATTAAACAACATATCAACCTTTCTGAAATTATTAAATAGTACTGTGATGCAAAGTGTACGGAAAGTACACGCACACTTACACACACACACGTTTTAAAGAAGAGTATTTGTGGTGTGGAATGGTGACTCATCTGCCAATTACCCCCCCAAAACATGTATGCATGTTGGGCTCCAGTGAAAGACAGCTTGTCTGAGAACTGTTTGGAAATGAATGCAGTCCGCGGCTGACTGAACCCCGAGAACATAATGGAAAAACATTCTTTAATAGAGACACTGGATGTCTGTCATTTGTCATTTCCATGCAGCTCAACGCAGAGCGGGGAAACAACACACATACATCCATGCACATCATAATCTATTAGCTCACTTGGTTGGCCTGAGTCAGGGCACAAGCTGGGCGATCTCCTCATTAAGGGTGGGACCTAATGGGCTTGACAGAGGGCTGATTAGTGCTGTCACTGTGTATGTGTGTGAGAGAGAGACAGAGCACAAGAGAGAGGGAGAAAAGAGTTTGCTGGCTAGAGGGAGACAAGCTTTAATTTTAATCTTCCTGTAATTTCAGATGGATAGCATCCACCCACCCACCTACCCGCACACACAGCAAAAAACACACAGTGGTGATGGCTGATGCGCTGCTTTGTATCTCCTCCTACAAATATGTGACTGTCAGTCGCAATAATAAAATCCAGAGTAATTGTGCAGTCTGCCTGAGATACAGTTATCTTTGTCTGTCACCTTTACCCACAGTATCTCTCTGCAGTGGGATAAAACAAGAGTGAGAGAGTGAGAAGAAAGAGGATAAGTGTTTTTGTGTAATGAAAACTCCCTCTCTCTTTCTCTCCGTGTCTGTCTCTCATTCTTTCTCTCTGCTTGGCCAACCAGCTCCTGCTGCCAGCTTCAAACTGAGAGCGGCCTGGCAGGCTGATTGGCTACTAGCTTGCTGGTTTGGGTGGCTGCCGAAGCTTTGTTTCCCAGCGTGTTTGAAGCTGGATTTGTCTCCCTTACTTGACTTTGCCTCTGTTACCCAACTTGTCAATTTCCCTATTTATCTACATTTTTTTTTCCTGCAGTAAGATGTTTGCAGGCACTGAACAAACCAAAACAAACCTTAAAATTAGTCACAAAAAGAATAATGGCCACTTAACAAAAAAGACAAAAAAAGGCTTTGCTATGTTCTGCAAAAGTGCGGACCGGTTTTTATTGTCAGCTATTTAATGGATGCTCATGGCTTTTGAATAAAACAAACAATCAGTGAATTATTCATATATCAGATCATTGTAATAAAATAAAACCCCACAAACTGAAAGACCTTTTTCTCACACACAGCTAGGAAATATGTTAAATTCTTACATTTTAGTGGGTACATTAGTTAACAGTTGGTATTTTAACTAAAACCTAAAATGATTGGTCAATTATCAGCTACAGATAATATTTTTATCAGCTGATTCATCACATTTTGAAATTTAGACTATTTCAGAACCGGTGCTAATATTGCTAACCAATGGAGACTTGTTGGGATAACCATTTAGCAAATTTGAAGACATATTCTTTTTTTGTTTTCCCTCTGAGAAAAATTGGATTAAAGCACATCGGATTAACCCTCTCAGGTTTAAAACACCATAGGCGGTAGACCTAACCCTGTATTTCTGGAGAAAGGCAAATTCATTACTCTGGGAACTCTAGGGTTAGAGTTAGGGCTAGGATACTTGTAGATGATGACTTAGACCCCAAAGGGTTAAGTGTTTGGCCACCTAATAAGCAATTATACCCATAAAGCACAGGTAAGCCCATTCAATGTTTAGCACAGCTAAGCACAAGTAAGTACTTTAGGAAGCAATTTGTATCTCAAGTCCTGAATATCAGGGGGCCAGCCATATAATTTGGCACTAAAATGTTCACCAATTTGAAAACATTCTGTTGAAGAAAGAAACTTTCATGCTGTTTTCTTAAAAAAACAAAACAAAAAAAACAACCTGCCAACATTTACAGTCAGTGAGCTGTAGAAGAAAATTCCTGCTGGTGGCTTAACTGGAGTGAGAAATACATATAAATGTTTAGTAGGTGTAGAGTACAGTTTGCCAAACAGTGCAGTTTCAAGAATTGTTGTCAGCCCATCAGAAGCTATTATTTTCTGTTAAATGAAACCTCTTTGCTGCACCTTGGTGCTAGCTATGCCATTATACCAGAAACCTTACAGCCCAAATCAATATTAGTAGAATTACACAACTCTCAAAACTGATTTGACATGACAATAAAATAAAAAATCATTAAATCATTAAAAATTAATTTAAAGTCACTGACCTGGTGTGGGCAGAAGATTTATTTAAAAGGCTGGATTATACTATGTTTAAGGGACACAGACTGAAATGGCCTCACGTTAAATACATTACGATGGCTTAGACATTTAAATAATGTTAGCCACTTCTAACGTTCGGTAATGCTAGCTTCCTCAAACAAAATAATACCGTGTAATTCAGGATAACATAAGAAGGAATTGGAAGGATTTCCCCATTGGTGTTGTTTGGGTAACCACTTAGCAAATCCTAAGACATATTCTTTTCTTTATCCTTTGAGAAAAAATGGATTAAGCACATCTGATTAACCCTATGAGGGTTAAGACATCACTGGCAGTAGCCCTAACTCTGTATTTCTGGAGAAAGGCAAAATGATATCATTTGCATTATTTGCATTTTGCCTTTTGTGAATCAGTATAATCCATTGGTCATTTCCCTTAAATCCAAAGTACTTCCACATGCTTACTGACTTTCTTAGCAACGAGCTACTGCAGCTGCACTAGCTGCCGTGTCAATCATGTAGTATTTGCTGTCTTTGTGGGCAGTCTTCTTTTTCTAAATATGTGAGCATGGACAAAAACATGCCCACATTGCCTATGGCACGAAAAACCAAACAAACAATACTGTTGTGTTCCTACTTGGTACCACGAAAAGATGAGAGGCTTGCATAAGTAACTATTAAAAGTACTTTCTTGGAAGTACCCAGTGATGTACAGACAACTATCAGTCATAGACAGAAAAAAACTACAAACGTTCCCCAACAAATTTTCATGAGCATCTTCTTTTTATGATTTCTGTGCTGATTTATTCCCATTTTTTCCAAGTGCACATCAAACATAATGATGTGATCGGCAAAGCTAAGTCTTCATCTGTGTGTAACATTACTCTGCGTGAGATTTAAATGAGTAATGGTTCAGAGGAGTAAACATGTCGATGCGCTCCTTTCACCTGATGCAATATCTTTGCCTCACATGCCTTCCTCAGTGGCCTTCTTCCTACGCAACTCTTGAAGACTAAAAGTTGCTGCCTGGATTGGATGGACAAGTTCAATCTATATGGAAGAGAGCACGGTCGTGCAGCTCCTACTCGAGCTGTGAACTTCAGCCTTTAAAAACATGACGCCGCGTCTTCCTTGCTTCTCATCACTTTCAATACGATTTCATCCTCTCACTTTTCGTCATCATTCCTGCCGTTGGATACACCCTGTGATCCAGAAAGAAAAAAATTAGCAGTATTTGAAATACTGAAATGTTCTGTGTTACTACATTCAGCCATGATAATCTATAACAAACGTCAGCTCTGTACTGAATTTCACTGATCAATACCAATATATGATAGTCAAAGGAGCTTGCAAAGAAAAGCGTCTGGACTTCTTTAAGTTGCTTGAAGGCGTTGAAAGACGTTGAAACTTAAAGAAGTCCAGACGCTTTTCTTTGCAAGCTCCTTTGACTACGATGACCTGGATGACTGAGAACCTTCACAGACATACCAATATATGTTGTTAAAATTGCAAGTCACTGTTCATACAGGCTATAGCCTCAGACTCGCTCCAGGCTCTCTCTGGGCCCCAGTGTGAATAAAGCCCTCATTTGATTAACAGACTTTTTAGCAGCGTTATGAAATTTAAGTCATTCCTGATTAAACCTCCAGTTTTTATTTGCATACTATACTACGGATTGCTGACCGTCATTTGTCACTTCCGAGCCTGCTTTCTCTTCGGATAAAGCACAGTATCATGAAGTACATCTGATGGCATTGTGACAAAAGACTAATGCCACATCCTTACTTTCTCTGTGAGATGACAGTTGCACTGGCACGCATACATTTTGCCTGCAGGCCACTGTCAAGTCCACAGTCACACAATTAGAAGCTGCTGTTGCCCGTTTGCTTTGTTATGCATGCGTGTGTGTGTGTGTGTGTTTTGTAGATGAGTGCTGTGGTAGATGATAATAACATATGGATTGGTGACAAAATGTTTATTCGGGTCGTGAAGCACCAAATGGTGGAGTAATTGAGAGCTGAGATTGATCCAAATTTGCTCTTGCTGCACCGACATCCTGAGGCAGCAGACAGATTTTACAGATTAGGACAATATAGGGAACATTATGCTTTGTGCGGATTTTGTGGATATATTATATTAGAGAACTAAATCATCTTGGGATTTGATTACAGGAATGGAAGTCATATCATAATCAATTACATCCCTAATGCAAGCCACAGTGGAGAGCAGGATGAAACGCATCGCCACACACACCGCAACGCAGCGAGTGTCCATGTGATGGCTGTGCATATCAATGACCTTTGCACATCTTTGCACCGCTCCTCCTGCCTGATCTCAAGGTCACTCACGGACTCCTTTCTTTCTTCTGCTTTATCCTGAGCTCAGTGTGGTCCGCCTGCTGAATTCTATTTTATCATTACGTCTCGCCACAATTTTCTGGAACGTGCACGGCATTTACAATCGACGTGCCTCGTAGAAATGCGTAGAAATAATTACACGGGCTGGTGTTTTACAGCTCCGAGCTTCTAAAGTGGCAAACTCTCACAAACACAATGCAAAAAAAAAAAAAAAAACAACCCACAAAAAACCTTTAATGAGCAGAAATTGTTTTGATGCTAAATAAACAAACACAGAGTGCTACAAATTATGCAGTACAGAGCATGAAATGGCATTTCACAATGGCCCTGTGGTGTTTTATTCCAACTTTCTTGCCAAGTAAAGCTTTATTACACATTTGTTTTTATACCAAACATACCCCTTTTTGCATCTTCTGTATTTTTCACCGGGGTAAAGTGCAAGTTAAGACAGCTATAAGAAAGGAGCCATTTTTCTGCCTTAAAAAACCCATAAGGCTGCCAAGCAGAATGAACAAAGCTGAAGTGGTTTATTCCTCATTTCCCTCGAATTAGATTCATACTACTTCTTTAATTGGCAGTGCAGTGAAGTAGCTGCTGATTGTTGGTAAATACAGTGCACTAATTTGCTTATGGATCTCCACGGTTTACCTTGAGAGCTGGCGGCACACACAGCAGGAAGGTCCTGTGTGAATTAAGTATCCAATCAAAGAAGACATTACTCCCTATCAGGAGTCCTGTGAAGGCCTCTGATTGCAGGTTCACTTAGCAACAGCTGGGGCTAGCTGTGCATTTACTGCATGTACTCTCTCTCTCTGTGAATATGTTTGTGTGTGAATGAGCATGCACATGGATGTGGCTGCATATGTGAGTGTGAGAAAGTTTTCAGATGAAAGTGATGCAAATGCCAGTGATCACATAGTCAGAGCATGGTGCTCATACAGATTTTTAAGTGTGTTCGAGCCTCAGGAATCATTATTGTAAATGTCAGAGCTGATGCATGAGAGGGGAGTTATACTGTGCTGATGCGGCAGGGAGAACAGACCACGTGAAAAGGAGTGGTTATCAGGAAAAAGAATTTACATGGGATACACACAGAGCGAGCCAGTGGCAGGTAAGGGTAGTGGAGCTGATATGAGCTTACTGCGCGGATGTGTGCTACGGGTGTCACCCGCTTTGATGAAGTAACTTTGGTATTTTCTCGTCTTCAGAGGGAGAGACAGTTGGATGAAGCAGCCCTCTCCTTTTCTTACTGAAAGCGAATGAGACGTAGACATTTTGGAAACATTTGTGAGACATTTCTTTCTGAGACTGACATGAAAGGAAGGATGTACATCTCATGTCTGTGCATTAAGTACAGTGAAGGAGAACCTTGGCTTAGCAGTAAAGCTGGAAGCAGGGGGAAACATGAAGCTTGGCTCTGTTCAGAGATAAAGAAAAAAGTACACCAACCAAAATCTCTAAAGCTTACTAAATAACAGGTTGCATCTCGTTTGTTTATCTTGTGCACCAACAGAAATGTAAAAAAAAAAAAGGGGACTGTATGGGGGAGTTGTGTGTGTGTCTGAGGTATTTCTTAACAAACAGCAGCTCATCCATCTGGCTTTAATGCAGGTTGCCAGATTTATGAGGACTGTTTTTGGCCCTATACAGGCACAGTGATACAAAGTGTTCCAACTTATTCAGGAAGCAAGGCCAAGAAACAGATCCATCATTTTACTCCCGCTAAAAAGTTGTTGTTTTTCTACATCTCATCAAGCATTTGTCATGCATTTGCAAACATACACTTGAACACATACTATAAGCCAACACAGAAGTGTCTTAACCCCAATCCTATCGACATTTTGAAATATATGGACTACCAACTGGGGACCCCAAGAATAATTTACTGTGAGAAGCATCCTAACCCAACCCAAACAAAAAACAATATCATTGTTATTATTTTTGCAAAGTTATAATTATTTGCACATTTTGTGAGATTCTATACTTTTCTTTGAAACAACCTACAACTTTTAGGTTAAGCTAAAAGTTTACTGTATTTGCCATACCTTTGCTCTGGTGTCACTTATTTTTCAGTAGTTTTAAACAAACACTATTTGTGTTAAATTTTTATGATGAATCCATTTTGACCCCAATATGAAAAACTCAAATAGACATAAATTCCTAGTATCATGAGATGTACTCTTTCCAGCTCTGCCCTGGGGCCTCCTCACGTCTTCCTCCTAGGACATGCCCAAAACACCTCACCTAGGAGATGCCCAGGAGGCATCCTGGTCAGATTCCTGAAACACCTCAGTGGCTTTCCTTTCTATGCAGAGGACTACTCTACTCTGAATCCCTCCCAAATGACCAAACTTTTCTATCTTACTACCTCTAAGGTAGAGTCCAGACAACCTTTAGAAGAAGCTAATTTCAGCTTGTATCCACAATGTCATTTTTTCAGTCATTACCCAGAGATCGTGACCTATGAACTGACAGATTGAGGGCCAGCTCTCTTGTCACCACAGCCGAGCGTCTGCAGAAGCAGTGTCTCTGTCAATCTCCTGCTCCAATTGAAAAGAGGCCACTCCACTCTTTTTCAGCCGAGAACCATGGCCTCAGACTTAGAGGTGCTGATCCTTATCCCTCGATTAGCTCTCCCCTTAACCCTCGATAAAACTAATGGAATCACATCATCTACAAAAAACAGATATGAGATCCTGAAACCATAAAACCGTCCACACCTGGGCTGCACCTAGAATTTCTGCCCATAAATGTTATTAAAAGAATGAGTATGAGTGGACCAGAAGCAGCTAAACATAACTAAAGCTAAACAGACACAATAGGCAGCTATAGCACCCAAATTCTTTCATGCTGTGCTCAGGTCCTGTGACAGGAAGAGCAAGCACTTGCTACCTTCATGTCTGTGATTCAGGAACAAATGTAACAGCTTTGTGGAATCAGTCTTCAACCTGAGGACTGGGCAGTCATCAGTGGGAGCTTTGCTCATTCCCAGGAGGGTCATTGCTGCTCAGATCAGGGCTTGTAACACTGCAGCATCATCATCTCTGTCAGGTACATCAGATCCAGCGACCTCTACAACAATATCACACCTTCCAGTCTGGGAAGGTACCCATCAAGCTGATGAAGGCAGCGATGGCAACAGTTTTTCTTCTTTATGGTAAATATTGACCCAATCATTGAATTTATTAAAACTACATAAACAATATTGAGTTCCTTTTACTGTGGTCCCCTGAGACTGCAAAAGTGTGACATCATTAGGAACAAATTGATAGACAAAGTAAAAAAAAAAAAAGGAATGCAGTATCTTTGCTGTTTCCAGTACTGCGGTCTTCTCGACAAAGATCTTGGATTTCGTTCCTGGGATCTGAACTTGACTAACATCCCACTCTTAATCCAAATGATGTCGGCCAACCTTTGCAGCTATAACAGCTCTGCTCTAATTCATCCCAAAGGTGCTCTATCAGGTTGAGGTCAGGACTCTATGCACGTCAGTGAAGTTCTTCCATGCCAAACTGGCTCATCCATGTCTTTATGTAACTTTTACTTTAAAATTTCTCATAGTTGTATAGAAATCTATGAGAAATTTGAACCTATGATGCTTTACTGTTACCCACATAAGTAAACACTTCCCTGAATGTCTTGACGACTAGTTTGAGGACTTTTTGAATGTGGAATGATGGTCATTACATAAATTGTGGGTTAGAGGAAAACAGACCATTAAGCAAGATGTGTTTGGGAAATTGTTATGATTGACAAGTTGTACCACATGAGCATGCAGTGTCCTTCAGCTTCTTAGTCAGATCCATCCCTTAATCGTGATATCTGGTTTCAAAACAAAATAAACAAAACAATGGGCGATGTTTTGGTGACTGCATCTGTTTTTTACATATAGTTTATGGAAGCAGGAAAACAAATAGAAAACTTTAGAGGTAAAGCTTCCGGGCTTATCAAAAGTTAAGAAACAAGCAATTCTTTAAGCTGAAGCCATAAACTTTCTCACAGTTTCCAACTAAGTGACTTCCTGCATTCGTTCACTGTTGCTGATGAATTAGTCAAAAAGTGCAAAATATGACAGCTGCATTATCAATACGAGTACACCACATAGTGTATTTCTGAACACACTGACATAAAATAAAAAATTTAAATCCTTTGTGTCTAACTCCCAGGCTGTATCTCCTCCATCCCTCCTCTCTCCCTTCAAATCTCCTCGCCTCCCATGTCTTCTCCTCTGTAGCTGGTTCACTCTGTACCTGTTGAATAATTGATAGCTGTTTTGGTTTCTGATAAGGCGTTTGGGGTCCACAGCTCTCAGCAGTATGGGCTTGCTGCTTTCCTCACGGTAGATCACACAGCTCAGTCCGTCCTTTTACTCCCTCTCTCTTCCTCTTCTTCACTGCCTCCCTCTTTTTCCCCCCTCCATGTCTTCTCTTATTCCACGTCGCAGTTATTCTGATAACATGCTGGCGTGCATGTCGTAGCCAACAGCTCAAGTTCCAGGTTTTATTTTTGATAAGGCCTTGATATTCATCTTCTTCTTCTGATTACAAAGGAGCATGTGAACATAAATAAATGTAATACTCAGGATATTACCATGGAAACAGAAGTAGTAGATCCAAAAAAACAAGTATAGGAAGGATAAGCTATTTAAAATATGCTTGCATGAAGCAGCTCACAGTGCAGCAGCCCTGCCATCATATGCTGGTTGTTGCATGGGATCCAAGGTACACCCTACTGTTTACAGAGGGTAGTCAAATTAACAGAAACACTCTTTGGAAAAGTTTCAACTTAGGTGGCTGATTCATCAAAGCAAACACGGAAATGTGCGTAAAGCAGGCTTCATGCCCAGTGACAGAATTTAAGGACGTCTCCTATACTGTCAATCCCTCTTAGTTTCAAGATGACACTATAATTAGTAGTGTCCTGAGACTGTCCTTGTGAGTAAACAGTAGGTTTAGTTGTGTATTCATTTCCCTCAGGTCGTGTTCTCTGTTCATTTGAATGGGGCTGTGCAGTGGGGGTGCAAACGCAGAGGGCTCTGGCAAGAAAACGTTGCTCAGCATTTGTCAGAATACAAAACAATCCAACAAGGCCCAGCATAGGCCACCATTGCATTCACACAGGGAAGCATTGTGGTGTTGTCACACAGTCTGGTCACATGGCAAAGAAAAAGATAAGTGCCGAAATGCATTGTTGCTTTGACAGTGAGAACATTTCACGGCTTCAACACATGTCTTTGATTCTCCTCCGTGGGGACGTGTCACCAAGGCGGTGATTCTGTATTTTAACCTAATCCACTGTCTTTATGTAAATCTCACCAAGAAGTTTTTTCTTTCTTTTTTTTGGTGACATAACCTATGCAAACAGTCAGTGCAAACACAGCTCCACTTTTAACGTTATACCAAAGAAAGTGTAAAAACATCCTGGTCTAGGGTACAAAGTAGAGTATCTTGAGCAGGGCTCTAGACTAACTTTTTGCCATGGTTGCACTGGTGCGCCTAAAAATAAAATTTAGGCGCACCAGCACAAAATTTAGGCGTACAAGCACAAACGTTAGGCGTACCCAAATTTTTAAACTGCATTACTTAACACCGCAGTTTTACATGTTCACGTTTTTTTTTATTTGTAAATGATTAACTAACAACCTTTCAAAATGATTAACTTGACACCCCCTTTGCTGCCCAAATTAACAGCAGCTCCATCAGCCCCCATAGCAATGATTTTATCCAACCAGTTACTGCACTGGTCCCCAAGAGCAGCAAATGCTTTCTTTGAGGCAGCATAAATTCCTAAACAAATTAAAAAAAAATACCATTTACTTATCAGATCAAGAGTTTACAATGCAGTCTTTTTCAGTTTGAGTTTCTATATTCATGTATTATTGCTATGTTTAATTTTCAATGATAAGAACATGCTAGATATGGTTAATTCAGTAACACGACGTAATATTATTAATCATATACATAGGCTACGTGACATGACATGGCTTACCTTGGGCATGGGCATGCTGGACCTCAATGCGTCCAATCAGTATATTCGCTGGTCTTCCTTTTTGCAAGATACGAGCGTACACAATGACACATTCTTTTGTGGCGATGTCTGTGTCTCCATCGATCAGGAAGGCCATGTATGTACTGTTCGCAATTTCCACTGACGTCTTTTTTTTCAGTGTGTCAGCGATTACGCCTATAAACTGGGCGCACGCAACATCATTGCTGTATGTGGGGTTTATGTCCAAGCCATTTTTCCTGTGAAGAGTTATTTCTGACTTGAACTTAGTAAACGGAACTTCTTCTTTTGCAATATTGTAGGCGATGTTAAACTTAATGATCATCTCGGCCTCCTCCGATGACCCGTTTACTCCTGCCTGCCGCTGAAAGGCAGTGGGGAGCGGGGACGTTTTGGCAGAGCATTTATCGCGGCATATAATGTGTCTTCTCGATGCTGTATGCTTTTTCAGCGTTTCAATTCGAAACGTATTAGCACCAGTGACAAATGCTGTGTTGCCGGCCATGGTCTTTCCACACTCGCGACAATAAATGCAGTGCATCATATTGTCAGCTTGGCTGTATCTTAGCCAGGGAAACTGGTCAAGCCACTCGATTCGAAATCTATACATTTTCTCACTTTTACTTTCAGTGGACTCCGGCTGGGAGTCGATCGTATGTGGCTCATTTTCTGATGCCGTCTCCGGACCAGTGTTTGACAAAAACGGAGAGGTTGATGGCTCCGTGTCAGAGCGCTGGCTCAGAATTTTGGACTGATCAGGCCTTAACTTAACGAAAAAGTTATCAATTGTTCTTTTCATATTTTCTCAATACCAACTTCATACACTTCTGACCTGGGCTACTCACCCTTCTCTATCTGCCCGCACTTTCAAACGTAAACACAAGTAGGTCTGCAGGAATATCTGGACCACGGCCAATCACAGAGGTCCCCGCCTCTGAGTATCTCTGATTGGTTTAGAACACGACATGGGCATAATGTGTGCCTGTTGTTGAACACACGGAGACTTTCAGGGTTGCTGAAACTTTTTTTCCGAGAAAATACTTGGTTGCACCGGTGCGACCAAGTATTTTTTATTAGTCGCACCATGGAGAAATTTGGTTGCATTTGCGACCAAATTGGTCGCACTCTAGAGCCCTGTTGAGTGAATGATAGTAACTTGTGGTGTTACCTCAGCCTTCTACCTCCTAATATGGAGTTTGCTGCTCAGCCAGTATGGAAAAATTGTAATTGATGTCCTTGAGCACAATGAAAAGACAACTTCTCGGTCTTTCACAAACTGCTCTCAATTTGAAAGACAAGAGAAAACCTTGTAAAACGGGTCAAGGTCAAGGATGGTCAGCATAAGATGTTTTCTTTTTTCGGTTTTCATGCAGAACATTTTTATTGTTAAGTCCTGGCAGACAAAAGGTGTTCTTTTTTTAATAAGCATTGTCCTGAAAACATAATCAAATTGACGTAAAAATTTGGATCTGTGACCATTTTACCACTCAGTGATGTAGTAGTGACAAATGAGAAGCACACCAGCTCTTCATTACAACAGAGTGTTACCATTTTTACAACTTGATGCAGCAACCTAAAAGCCATTTCTGGCTTTTTTAGGTTCCCTAAAAATCTGAAAACTTCTAGAGCAACATACAAAAAAACCCAAAAAACAAACAAACAGATTTTATGTATCTGTCTTTGTTAGTTTTCTACTTAGTTTTTACTTCAATATGTCAAACTGTGTCAGTTCTTTGACTTCTTGCGGTTTAGTAACAATGCAAATTAGGGGTGGGCGGTATAAACGGTATACAGTAGAAACGCTAAAATTTGGCCAACGGTAGAGATTTTGACTATACCGCTCTACCGTGATAGCGCATGTTGATGGTGTCATCAAGCTGCGCCTGTTTTTATTGAAAGCATGGCAGGGGCTGCAAGCAATATCATCTGCAAATTATGCCGGGCGACATTCATAGCAAAGAGACGAAGCACTTTTGGAATATGTTGAAAGCCAAAAACTGCGCTTCTTCCACTTCCGTACCATTGATTCATTAATGCTGAATTCTCTCACAGCTGCTCTATTCCCATGTTGTTTCAGTATATTAATAGCTAACCTCATATTGTGGATGGATTATCTCAGTTGTTCTCCTGACTGAGGTTTGGTCCGTGCACAGCATCCTGCCATGCGATTGCATTTGTCCCTGACCGCCAGAAACCCTCACGTTAACTTTTATCGAGTGGAAAAAAGTTAGCGTTCATCCTACAGCTTCACTGTGCTAATGTTATGCTAATATAGCTGTGTTGCTAGCGATCACGTAGCACAACATTTTATACCAGCTAGTCCAACTTCAGTAACCCTACAAAAAGTCACTGCTGTTTAGTTTTCTATCTTCATTTATGTTGGAAGTGATAGTAGAGCTGTACGCTTTAATTTGTTTCAAAAAACTCTCAGTCAGAACATGGTATGTCATGTTTAGGTGGAAACTAGCGAGCTAACTTCCTGCTAACTTCCAACTCTGTTAAATTTAATAAATTCTGTTTTCATGGATGCCTGGATGTTAAACTTAATTGTTACACCTGGTAAATCAGCAACGCTGATCATTTTATTAAAGATGAAAGAATTTAGACCATTTTTAACTCTCAGTGATGCCGCAGTGTTCGTTTGACTTTGGGACTGAAGAGGACAGTTTTGGACACAGATTCCTGCGCGAGGCTCCTGACTACGGTGGCCATAATGCTCCGACAATCCATCAAGCGGTGTGCCTTCATAGCTTACCAAAGTCGTACTAAAACATTTTTTGACAGATTTCTGCGTGCAGTGTACCACATGAAATCGGTTTGAGGTTAGTAAGCACAACCATAATTCCAGCATAAGGCGCACTGTCAATTTTTGAGAAAATTGAAGGATTTTAAGTGTGCCTTATAGTGTGGAAAATACGTTTTACAGAAGAAAAGAATATATTGCGATATATGTCGTTACCGCACGTGCTTCAAATTATACCGCGATATGGATTTTAGGCCCAGCCCTAATGCAAATAGATAAATACTCACTTGTAGCATGTTTTTAAACAATTAAAACTCCACAAGATTTACAGGAACCTGTTGACCAGCCACAACCCATATGACAAGATTGCCACAGGCTAAAGCACCAATATATGGGCTAAATTTTGCTGGCAGAGGCAGTTTTTACATCAGTAGCTGCTCAGTACATCTCATTTCTCAGACATAGTTTTGACAGATATTTGCAGACAGTGACATCAAGATAACACTGGGAGCAGTGGAAATTTACGGTTGTTCTTAATTGTGCCATTGCTTAGTTGTTTTTGTGTTCAGCTGTGATACTCAGCCTGTGTCATACATTAAAAATTGCCATGTTTTGATTTCAAATTTAACAGTCTAATATTTTTTTTATGGTTAACATATGCTGCACATTGGACCTCATTCTGTATACTCCACTGAAGCAAAATCCTTTCCTTAATTTACTTCATAGTTGTTTTTCATATATTATTTATGTTGTTTTGTCTATACACCTAAAAAAAAATCTCAGAGTGCATGCATATCCCAAAACATATTTAGCGCATTAATATGCATATACTCAAATTCTCTTGCGATTTTTTCTTTCTTTTTACTTTTCCCCTTCTAAGCTCTCTGCTCTGGTCTGTCATCCCTGCTGATACAAGAGTGCAGAAAATGTTAAGTGCCTGTATTGGCTGTTACCCAGAATGTGAGGAATTGCAGAAGATGGGTTAAAGAGGGAGAAAAGTTACTCAAACCCAGGACAACAAGTCAATTCCTCTTGATTTACCACATCAATCTGTCCCACACACACACAGGCACGCACATAAACATGTGTGTGGCGGTAATTGCTCAGACGCTCGCCGACTTATAAGCTCTGTTTTACATCTTCTGCCTCTCTCTTTCTACTGCGGCATAGAAAGAGAGCAGCGGCAGCAGTAGCAAGTCTTACATAACAACATCACTGCATTAACGAGCCCATCTGCCTCTGACTGGTGCTTAGACTTACTGTTAGGGGGCTGTTTAAATGACACATTATGAATATATGTGAACAGACACCAGCGTGACCGCCTTAGCTGTCCTTTTAAGCAGACTGACCAGGTGAAAACAGGCTAAAGATGTCCAACTTCCTCCACTGATTTTTTTTTAATGAGCACAGTTTATTCTGGAAATGTTTTAACGGTTAGGGATGTAGGTTTCTGTAGTGCCCGACTGCCAGTTTAATGCAAATTTGAAATTATGATAGGAGGCAAAACCCAATCAGTGGTTGAATAGTCAAAAATATCAACACATTTTACTAAATACCGAATGTTTTTGTTTTGTTTGTTTGTTTTAATTGCAGAAACCTGTGTCCTAGATTTGAACTCCATAGCAAAGTCCTCTACTCTCATCATACATATGCATACAAAGTCATTTACCAAGACCCCCCCAGTGGTTTGTTGTGATCCATATGAGTAATGCTCAGTCCAAGTCTTGAATAAATTAGCCTTTAGGACAGCAAGTAGTGAAAAGTCAAACGTGACTTCAGACGAGAAAGCCAGGAGCACACAAAGACACACATTTAATGGGTGAAATTAGACAAAATATTTTGTGGGAGTCTGTGTTTGACATGTACTTCAGAGTGACGGGAGGAAGTAAAGATGGAGTGATGTGAGAGAACAGGAGATGAGGGACGTGTGAGAAAGTGTTGTTTGTCGGCTGCCACAGCTTGTTTGTGTCTTCAGTCTGAGTCTCATTATAAAACTGAAGCATGGTGTTTGTACGTGTGTGTGTGTGTGTCACACTTAGTCTTACATAACAATCAGTTGCTCAGCTGGGGACACTGTACAGATAAATCCCAGGATGCCTTTTTATTGGACTGAGTGAGGAGGCCGTCTGGAACACAGCTAAAAAAAAAAGTAATCAGTGGTGAACTTTTACAGAGCCGGAAAAGTCATAAATGTGCACTCACGCTAATATTCAAGTAAATCAGCATCACTGCAGACATCGCTGCACAAACCTGCAGTCATTTTCATGACATTGCATTCATATTTTAGGCATCACTGGTGCTATTTTTCCAGAATGAGAATGTCAGATAGGCTTTTATACATTTTTTGTCTAGCAAGTTTTTTTCTTGACATATTGAATTCAGGTGTGGAATGTTTTTTAGTAGGTGTATATTTATAATTTTTAATTAAATATATCTACTAAAGCACTACATGTCATTTGGACATTTTTAGCGCTCCCAACAAATCTGGATTCTATTTGTGGCCGTTTTCTGGACTCCCAGGCCTTGGACTGCAGCTTGTTGTGTTTGCAGGACAAAAGGACACAAATGCAGCACTCACAAGGCGGGCTTGAAGAACACAAAACTAGCCTTTAATAAGGTTGAGTGGAAAAGTTCGAATTCCAAACAGGCATGAAATGGCACAATTATTATAAAAGTAAGGAAAACCTGGACTATAGCTAAGCTAAAGATTTTAAATGATGAACCTTAAGACCCATAACTGGACAGAGATATTAACCTCTTAAGTCACAGTGCCCCCTGATACGGGGGTAAAAGGCAGGAGATCAGGTAGGCTTGGGGCTTAAGAGGTTAATAAATGTGAATTCAAAGTCCAAGAATGATAAACTCAGAGTCCATTTCCAATTCCTTGTTCTGCTTTGCAGTGGCACTGGAGTGGAGCATAGCAGCACGTAAAGCAGCTCTACACCTGCTGCAGGATCTGGATAGAGCTGCTCTCCAGCTTGTAGTGGATCCAGAGCAGAACAAGGAGTAATATTGCCAGCTGCCGTCCAGAGGACTATGAATCTGTTTGAGACATAAGCCTCACTGGAGAAGCAGCAAAATGATGGATGGCATTCTCTAAAATAGCATTCTCCTGGATGAAAAAAAAAATTGTTACAATGAGTCACCAAATCAGAGTCACACTGGTTTGATTAAAGTAGAAGAAATATGTTAGGAACTAATATTTCAGGGGATTCAATTGAAAATGCCAAACTGAACCTGCTGCTGTCAGCTTTATTTCCAGCAAATTAGAAATGATTTGTACATGATGGGCTCAAGGTAGTGGCTGTAATAATACATAGTGAATTTTGTTTTATGTAGCGAGCTTTGATTTTATGTCAGTCATCATTCAAATGGTGGATTGTGGCTGAAAATGAAAGATCTAATTTATGATATGTTAACAGTGGCACAGTACATTTGCTTTTTAAATTATAGGGAGATCATTACAGGTTCATATCATCATGCGAATGGACCTGAGTCTTTGCACAGAGCTGCATTACATGCTGAGAGAGAGAGACAACATTTAATGTAGTGAGCTTTAAATAAAAGTGCCTGTTGTTGATAGAGCCGGTTCATGGGAGTGCTGCTGTCCTGTGTAAGTGATGCTTATGGGAGACTTATCCCTGCAGCATCTGTGTTCATGAGTATCAGCACAGTTAGCGTTGAGGGTTAGGGTCTGTTAGGGGGTGATTATCACAAAACATACACCAATGTTAGTTTGGCCCACAGGCCCACATAATATTACAGTGGTTAGAGGAAGAATGGGTGAAGACATCGAGAGTACACAATTTGAACTGCCTCCCCTTTAACCAACACTGCATTAATCTTCTTAAGCTGTCAACATGACCTAAAACTGATGATGCACAAACACGCTGAGGAGAGGGGGAAGAAAAATCCTGCCAAATAGACAACAGATTGTGACTAATAGTGAGTTTAGCACAGCTCACCAAGTTCATAACTGAGTTGTAGCACCATCATCTTGGCACAAGTTTGCTTTCAGAAAGGTGCTTGCCTCAGTTGTTTCTGCTCACTCATGAGTGATTCAAGCTCTTCACCTGGAAAGCGTAACCTCTCGGTGCATCGGGGCAGCCAAGAGAATGTCACCTTTTGAGACTTTTTTTTTCGTCCACATGTGCAATTTACCAGATGGCTCCACTGCCTAAAAAGTTAATGTCAGCGCGCCCCCGCATGACACCAGGCATCCATGTGGTTATCATGCAGGTGCGAGCTAATGAAAGGTACGCATGCCAGAGCAGTGTGAAGCAAATGCTGTAACACTGAAAGGAAGTGTGAATGAAGGGAAAATGACACAGAGGATGATCTTCACAGGAAAGAATTTTTACACCTTGGCTTGCACCCGTTATTTAGCCATATAATGACCCAGGAGATAATCGCAGCACAGCAGATGCCTACACAATAATACAGTGAGTCCCAGAAAGCCTGTATGACCTGTGTTGTTGTTATGATTACTACAGTGCTACTGCCCCAATAAGAATTTGGCAACTACACTGCAGCACAGCTGTCATGAAGATGGGCTGCCTGCCCAACTACACCAGCTGTGCCAGCCCAACCATCACTTAATCACCCTGGGAGGGAAGCAGGAAAGTAGGGACAGAGGGGGAGGGAGGAGAGGAGGAAGCGGTGAAGGTGAGAATGTTGCAGTCAAAAACAAATTGCCAAAGGGAAACTGCAAAAGCTCAAAGGGATAAAGAAGAAGACAAGTTTTGGGGTTTTTTGTAAGGGGGGATAGAGAGGACTGAGCAGGGCTTGCCAATGTAAAAATCAAGCAATTCAACGAAGGGGGAATGGGTGGCTGAGGATGACAAAAATTTGTGAGATGCAAGAGGATGTGGTACCAGAAGTAAACCGAGGCGAAGGCTAGATAGATGAAGATGGGGCGAAAGGTGAGTCTTGTGAAAAGAGTGATGGCAGCAAGAGTGAAGAGGAAAGGTGAGAGAGTGATTTGTAAAAGGAAATAAAGAACTGAGGTGAAGGAAAATGGCCTACACTGTAGAATGACAAAAAGCATGAAAGGCGAAGTGTGAAAGAGATAAACTGGGGAGGAGGGGAAGATGATGTCAAACATATTTTAGGTCGATTTCTCAGCCGACTAGATCAATACAGCTGCAATCAGTCTTGTAATAGCAAGAGCAGTATGCAACCACATTCCACTGTATTTAGCAGACAGCAAGCACTCGCATCGGTACAAACACCAAGGCTGGACTGCAGTGAACAAATCCCTCTGTTTGAACAAATCCCAGGAAATATTAAACTGCAACCTTTAATCTAAAGCAAACATAAGTCTCTCTGTCTCTGCTACTTACTGACCCATGTAAGCTATGTGAAAAAAAAATTAATCGCATGGAAAGGTTTTGGTTTTTTCAATTATTATAGGTGGTATGTTTAAACACCACCGCAAAGAAAAAAAACGTTTTCAATTATTGAAATTGTTTGTGTTTCTCTCTTTAGCAAAGTTAACTAGGGCCTTAGCCCTAATGTTTACATTTACATTTACTGAACTTTCACTCAAATAACTGACACTTTGTTAAGCCTCAGTTACACAGGCCTAGATACCAGTCGATGACTTCCAGGGAAAAATGTAGAGCCGATAGTTTACATGGAAGGTGCCGGATTATCTGTGCGTTTTGAAATGTTTTTGTTACAGCAGTAAGACACGTTTGCTTTGAAGTTTCTGTTTCCAGTTCGCATAAACCTTTTTCCAATGCTCAGACATTAAATGGCAAGTATTTGCAGACCAGTATTTTTCTTCTGTGCAGACTCCTGGTAGCTGCAACCACCTCGCTGTCACCAACTATTTGCCAGTCAGTTGTGGATAGATAGAGGTTTTTTGGTTGACTACAGAGCTAAAACTAAAACTGAGTTCTTGTTGGTGTTTTGCAGATTTTCATCAGTTCCCACTGAATATCAACTTCGTGCAGTTTTTCATGGAGAATTCCTGGAGTTTAACAATGTATATAATTTTTTATGCATGGATTGACTTTTTCCCTGAACATGTCAGTGGCTTTACCCAGCCACAGCTCCTCCATTTCTTCTTATTGAGTCATTGCTTTACGGATATGATAGTGTTCTTATGACCAATTATCCTGTTGAAAGGTTCACTTCTGGTTCAACTTTAGCCTTCTCACAGATGGCCTCACATCATCTTCAAGCACTCTTTGATCTGAAGCATATCATAGCGGAATGAGTGACTGCAATCTGACCAGTCCTTGAGATGGTGAAGCGATACCAAACCGTAACATTTCCACCACAATGTTTGTCTGAGACAGTCTGTGCTTTACCTCGACACTGCCTGATTATGAATCTGTGCTAAGGGAAAATAACTAATTCATGAATATTAAAGTTAAACATAAGCATGTCTTGATGTATGCTCAATCATCCAGGTAAGTAAATCCCAAAAGGTTGATTCTGTTTATCTGGACGTAGCGTTTCCCACTGAAGCATGAATGATAAAGTTAGGTATTAACATAAGCATGTTTTTTTTGGCAAGATAAGCATGTCTCATCAGTTCAATGGAGCCTTTTGCCTAGCCTAATCAGTCAACAGGCACTGGTCTGATAACACAACTTTGTGTTGAACACAAATATATATATATATATATATATATATATATATATATATATATATATATATATATATATATATATATATATATATATATATATATATATATATATATATATATATATATATCTTCCAAAAGAGAAAGAAAGGGAACAAAGACGGTCCTTTCTGCAAAACACATACAACCAAGCTATATTAGATTAGTCTGTTCAGGATAGAGACTGATACTAATTTTTGCTGATTTAAAAATCCAATATAAATTTGCTATATATAGTTACTTAT
The DNA here is from genome assembly GCF_041146795.1 of Maylandia zebra. NCBI lineage: Eukaryota > Metazoa > Chordata > Actinopteri > Cichliformes > Cichlidae > Maylandia > Maylandia zebra. Next base: position 18,793,065 of record NC_135176.1, on the reverse strand, counting down.
TTACTTGTTTATGCTAAGCCCGACTCTGCTCAGATCCGCTGGTTGTTGTTTGTGGAGTCCAAACCGGAGAAGTGTGACCTCTGGTGGAGAAACTATGCAACACTAACACTCATAACATGTTTGAAGGGTGTTTCTCCATTCTCTTCTTTACTATTTGATTTTTATATATCATCATTTGTCATTTATCATTTATAAATGCAGAAGCAGATAGTTTACAAATAGTTAATATCAGCTGATAATATCGACAAATTGATAAATCAATCAGGCTTTAGTCCAGGGCAAGTTATTCCAAATGGTCTGGTCTGATAATTGGAAAACTGTAGTTTTAATTTAATGTTCCCTTTGGACAGCAAAAGCTCAGCCATCATTTAAAATCAGCTTTATTTTGTAGATAATTGTTCTTACAGTGAAATTATTCAAGTAATTTTTTTCCATGTGACTGAACTCGCTATCCTTTTTCTCATTGGCTTTTACTATAACAAATAATAAAGAAATGTCAGTTACATGTGTCATTTGTTTGACATTACACTTTTTGTCAACCAGCGGCATTTCAGAAAGGATCAAATGATTTTATTTGTCCAGATATGTCAGAAAACAATTTTCACGGGATGTACTTTTTTTTCCCATATGACTGTATCTAACAATCTATCATATTCCTCTTATGCCTTCCTCCCTCTCTCCTCGCTCTGTGAATATGTGTGACTAACACCATGTCAGGCAACGACTCTCAGAGCAAATCATTCATCCCCAGGGCAGATTTGTGCCGCACTGCTCAAGATTTAGGGCAACCGAGATGAGTACGTTTGTCTATATTGTAAAAAGACAGGTTATCTTTTATGTTCACATTGCGTGACTATGAATCTTTGCTAAAGGGGAATCACTGATGCATGAATATTAAAGTTACATATTAACATAAACATGCTTTATTGGCAAGATAAGCATGTCTCATCAATTAAATGAAGTCTTATGGCTAAGCTAATCAGTCAGCAGGCATTGATCTGACAACATTCAGTCCTGCAAAACTCTTTGTTTGTATTGAACACAGCCAGCGACTCTTGCATTCATTGACTCAGAACTCACAAGATTTAATAGATATGGGCAACTCCAAGGAATTAATGTAGTGCTGCAAAATTTAGTTTTATTTATTCACTCGCTGCATGAATACAACAAATAATATTGCTGTCTTTGCCTATAATGGGAATGAAAATAAGTACAAAGCAATTTTTTGTATCAGAAAACAAAAGACTAATCTGTTTTTAGTCACTATTATGAAACGCAGGAGTGGGGAAAAAAATCAGAGAACAGAACAAATAATAATGGATACTTTATTGATCCCCATGGGGAAATTACTTGTTTTTCTCTGCATTTGACCCATTCACTCAGTGAAGCAGTGGGCAGCCCACTAAGCAGGCGCCTGGGGAGCAGTGTGTAGGGACGGTACCTTGCTCAGGGGTACCTCAGGGTAGCCGTTAAGTGGATTCGAACCGCCGACCTTCCGAGCATGGGGCGACCACTTTACCTACTGAGCTATCCCTGCCCCCAATGAACAGTGAAATAACACGAAGCATGAAAAATGTAATGAAAGCTAATAACAGATTTCTGTAGCCAATCACAGGTGTAAAATATATCAAACCTTTATGAATATGACTTTAATGCAGAGTGCCAGTGTCCCTGCCTACCTCTCAGAACGTGTTTTGGTCTGCATTTCCCTCTGCCTACCCCTACCTGCCCCGTCTCTTCCCATCTGTCTCCTCTGCTAGTGTGAGGGACCTTACAGGCTCGTCTCAGCAACAGATCGAGACAGCTACATCATCTCCAAATGTCATTTCACAGGCATTTCCCTTGACACGTTTATGGAAGAGGTTTTTCATGTAGTCACATGTGCATGTGTGCGTCTGGTTGTACACCGAGTGGGAGTTGAGTCTGCTTCCAGAGATGTCACATTTTTGTCTGGATCAGCTGGGGTATTAACCAATTAAGTCTCGTGTGTATGTCATGAGCGTGCCTAATAGATTACATGTGTTTTCATGTCGAGAAGGGAAGTGGGATGTGGGGTAAATAAAGTATTGTGTTGTTTAAATGGTGGAGTCAGAGATGGATGGACTTAATTCCTCCTTAATCATCCTGAGATGTCACCAGAAAAGAGGGTAATAACATGTAATCCACTCCTTCAATCCCCTCCTACTACTGCTGCTTGTTTGGAGGCTTGTTTGGTGTTTTAATAATATAAAGGGCACCTCAGGAAAGGTAGATAAATTGGATTAAATGTGCACTATGGATACTAAAATACACAATGTGCGCACAAACTCTGTGTTTGGTTCGTTATATTTTCCCACTTAGGCTTGTTTGTACATCCAAAACACCATCTACAGACGGGTTTCTCTTTCCGACTTCAATTTCTGCGCGTTAACCCAGAAGCCCCCTGTGGTCCAGAGGTGATGGAGCACGGACTCACCTTAAAGAGTTGGCATGGTAATACCTCCTGGAATCGGAGTCAGTCAGCCAGGCCAGAGTAGAGTTAAGCCCTTGCTCTATTCTCACTTCAAAGGGGATGGCCCATCCACAGCAGCCTCAGAGAGAGAGAGGGGATAGAGGGGGGGAGGTAGAAAGGAGGGAGGCTGTCATATATTCCCTTTATCACGGGGAATTTTATGGTTCAGACTTGTGATTCTGAGGGGAATTTTATGGGCTGACCAAAGATGGGCAGCTTCAATTCAAAAGCAGAGCTGTCTCATCTGTTCCACAGGAGTGTGTGTAGCATCTGTGTGTGTGTGCGCGCGCAGTTGTGTTTTTTGAGTTTGTGCCAGACTCACCTTTCTTTACTTTAAAGGCATATTTTATCATCCTGACAGCTTATTGTTTATCAATCCCGCTTTGTTACGAGCTGATTCATGCACTGCTGTTGCCTTCCACTCAGGCCTGCATTTTTAATTGAATGCTTCTCCAGGAGGGCAGGAAAAAAAAAAGATCAATTAATCAATTCATTCTGGGGGACAAAGTCGTGTTTCGGGTTGTTTCTCTTTTCGTGGATATATGCTGTGTCACTTTAATAGGCGCACCTTTGGCAAAGGTATTGCTTTCAGGATGAATTTGTGAGCTTTGTGTGAATGGGTTATCAGACTGTGTGCTCAGGAGACTGACACAGATATCATATCAGCATGACACAGATGTCATTATGTGACCAAAAAACACACTGCATTAATAACAAAAAGTGTTCTCTAGAGATTATTCAAACATTGTTTTAATTACTAGATGGCCTCACGACACGATAAGCTCCTTATCTGATCTGTGTGCATCGGTTTATTTCCAAATGAGCCACTGATATCCGCATCATGTGTGTGTCCACAGATATCGGTTCCTAAAAGCAGACCCAAATGGACTGGGTGCACACATGCACACACCTAATGCAGCGGAATCTCTTGAGAAACACAATTATTTTTAAATACTTTGGCAACCCTGAAAACCTATTGTCTCTTTCAGCTTCATGCAATGAGTAAGTTCTTATCTCATGGGCAGATTTCTCTATTTGTGTTTTTGTCCTCATGTCTCTAATTTGTTTACTGACTGTAGGGCACAGTTTAACAGTGTTACGTATTTCTGAACACCCATCAGATTGTGGTTAGATTTTAGTTTGCTCATGTTGACAGCCGCTGTCAGTCAAATCTGATCAAATGGCAAACTCGCAGCCCTGATGGAGCTTAAGCACTTAATAAATAATAACCATTTGTTTTAATTGAAGTTTAGCTTTGATTCTTGCTCATTTAGTCGTGTATTTAATGTTGTACAGAAATGCCCTCTGAGAAGATTTGAAGATGTATTGTTTTTTCTCGTTTCCAGGAAAGAAACATGGCAGCAGATTGATTTTAATATCTTAACAAAAAATATGCAAAACACATTCTTTTTGTGTACATAAAAAAAAAAAAAATCAAAAATCTTTAACACCACTTCCAGAAATTCTGCATAAATGTTCATGCAGACTCAATGCGAAGAGACAAGGAGATGAGTGGCTGGGAGAAGGGACTGCCCGATAGACAGGTAGTCACATGGGGACACAATGTGCTCGCTGAAATGTTTGCAGTCATAAACACAACATTGTTTTGAGTCCTTATAGCGCTGTTATGTCTTTCCGCTCATGATAAACAATATTTCACTAGCTGGGACCACATCCTCATTTAGATTTGATTTCTAGGAGGTAATGGCAGATGGAGTAAGCATAAACTGAAGTTATGATTTCGGGAAGGTCTTCAGAGGGGACTGGCGGCAGCTCTGGGCCAGGCAGATCCCTATGTACTAATGAGAGGTGAATGAATTGAAAAGTGGGTTGGGGGGCAGCTTGTATTGCAGGAGGTATATATAGACAGAGAACTGGAAGGCGAGTGCATGAGGTGTGGCTCCACTTCTGAAATTCAGTACTACAATTCAAAGTGTAGGCTAGCATTAGCTCAGCTCTGAATGTATCCCATTAAGAATTCTGGTTGGTTTGTCTTTAAAATTGTGTCTGCTTCACATATGAGACTGAGAGATTGTCTATTTATGCCATATTTGGGAAAAATCTTTTGTTACATCAGTTGAAATGATGATTAATATAAACAAAATAATAATAGCATCATTCAAATACCCACCATATAAACAGCTATATGGTGCATGTGATATGAAAGATGCTCTTCTACTTGTCCTGTAAGCGGCCCTGATGGATAACAATTTGTTCAGGGACCTTCTTCCCACCACAGTTTCAAAAGCACCCAGTCTGAAGCTGCCAGTCACATTGTTGGCCTTCCTGATCAGTTCATCCAGTCTCCAGCTGAACAACACAACAATGTACTCTGCGCTCATCACCCCTGAGTGATGGAAAATCTCCATCGTTTTTCTGCACACATTGAAGGATCTCAGCTTGTTTAGGCGATATAGCCTGCTCATCCCATCTTGTACACAACCTTGTGTTGATCTCCCAGTTCAGTCTGTTTTTGATGTGTTTGCCCAGGTCCTTGAACTCATCCACCACATCAACATCCAGTCCCAGGATAAACATCCTCTTCTTACTGAAAAACACAATACTATGTAAACTGATTTATAATATAATGAATTTAAACTTGTTCGATAAAAGCAAAGGATTTGCAGACAACTACATTATATTCCTCTAATATTTCATAAATGCAAATTCACGTGTCTCTGTTTTTTTTGTTTTTTTTACCACATGTGATTGACATTTGATTGGTACGTAAAATTGTGTTGATCAGACCACCAAACAACATCCACTTCACGCATGCAGACTAATGTTAGTAGTCAGTAATTTGTTAGTATGTGTGTATCAATTTTATATATGTAAATTATGTTTTTCCGCAGGTTGTGTCTCATTGTGTGTTGCGTGGTGAGCCCATCATTGAGGGCCTCTGCACAATCAAAGCCCATTGTTCCCACACGCTAGGGCAGCACAGTAGTTTGCACAGTGTTGCTGTCTCACAGCAAGAAGAGTTGCTTGTTGTTTGAGCAGTATGCAGAGGTACTGAAGTGGAAGAGTGTCTTTTCACTTTTTATACCAAATAAAAAAAAGAAGAAATAAAAGAGGTATTTTCAATGAATTGAAAGAAAGCTTTTCACTTTTCACTCATTCATACAAAAAGCAAAGTCATCTTAAAAGTCTTTACAACATCTTTTTCAATTTTGTTCTGTGTTTTTTCTTTCTTTCTTTTTCAAAACAGTGCGTGGGTGTACGGGATTCCAGTGTAACTAAAGGCTAATAAGCTTAATTACTGTCAGATAACACTTCACAGCTATTTAGTGCAGTTTGTGCTCTTCATATGGCCTGTAAACTTTCATGCTACTAAAGCCGCTCAATTGTGATTGTTAAGTAATGTCAGACTACAACCAGAAAGCTGCCTGTTTACAAAGATTACCCTGTAAATAAGCTATTATATATCTTAATTTCATGAAGTTTGCAAATGACATTGTGAAAGTTGTGTAGTGAGAGTAGTGAGCAGATGGAAGAGAGTCTGGAGAGGTGGAGGTATGCTTTGGAGAGACGAGGAATGAAGGTCAGTAGAAGCAACACGTGTGTGAATGGGAGGGAAGCAGGGGGAAATGTAGTGCAGACAGGGTGGAGCGGGTGCAGACGAGAGTAAGGAGTGACAGAGGGAAAGCAACAAGAGTGAAAGGGAAGATTTACAAGGTGGTAGTGAGACCTGAATGGTTGGAAATGGTAGCACTCACAAAAACACAGGCTGTGCTGGATGGAGGTGGCAGACGCTAAGATTTTTGTTAGGAGGGAACCGAGACAGACAGGGTTAGAAATGAATATATGAGAGAAAAAGCTCAGTTTCAGTGGACTGGAGATAGATGTACGAGAGGCAAGGTTGAGATGATTTGGACATGTGCAGAGGAAGAATCGTGGGTATACTGGACAAAGATAGAGCTGCCAGGGAGGAGGAAGAGAGGACGACCACAGAGAGGATTCATGGATGTAGTGAAGGAGGATATGTAGAGGGCTGGTGTGACAGAGAAAGATGAGATAGAGTGAGATGGAGGCAGATGATCCGCTCTGGCGATTCCTAAAGAAAGCAGCTGAAAAGAGAAAAGAAGACTGTCAGTTGTCTGCTAGTCTTCATAAAATACTGTGATGGAAAACCATTTTTTTAATTGTTTATAGGCTATATAAAGGATTCCATTCCTTAATTACACTAAATATCAGTAGGATTTCATTTTATAGCAGTTTTTAAACTTCCTCTCTATGCTAGCGTAGCAGTTACATTTACATTATGCAAATGTATGACACGCTTAGCATCATAAAACTGAGAAGATATGAGGCAGTGCAATTGCACAGTTAGAACTGAATGACAGGGGCTGAAGAGGATTTAAAATGAGCTTATAGGTTTTGACATAACTGACTGTCCTGATGGTCATTCGATCACCAGAGAGTTAAAAGGCAAAATAGATCACATTGAACGGAGCGAAAACAGGTCACGTCACTCCAATGTTTGACAACCCACATGTGCTTATGACAGCAAAGTGCCATTGAGGAGTCCAGTCAACCATAGTGCTAATTGCTAAGTGCGAGGACTTAGTAAATATAAAATGTGCTGAAGTATTCTCAGGAAAGAGCAGTTCACTGTGCTACTTTCTATTATAGAACAGGCAGAACCTAAAAAAGTACAGCGCTATTTTTAGTCTCTCTCCCTCTCTCCCTCTCTCCTTCTCCCCCTCTCTCCCTCTCTCCCTCTCTCCTTCTCCCCCTCTCTCTCTCTCTCTCTCTCTCACACACACACACACACACACACACACACACACACACACAACAGAACCATGGCTATACTTAATGAAATTCCACTAAGTATGTTCATTGACTGTGTCACCATGGTATCTGGAATAAACCAATCAATTCTCCTTCATCTGCTAGGAAGCTGGAGAGGCTCTAAGCCTGTCTATGGCATTATGCATTATGGACAGACCAATTAAGAGCCCCGGATGGGAATGAGACACTGAAGCAAAAGACTGAAATATGGGCAAGCGTCTGCACAGAGACTACACATAAAGTCAGACTGATGGCACTGAACAAAGTAGAAATGGAAAAAGAATGATTTGAATAGATGAAAAAGAAGGCAACCTATCAAGCAAACTGAAAGAGATCGATGCAAATGAACAACTTTCAAGTCAAGAGCGTATTGAAGCAGAGAGTGGGTTTTTGCAGTGATATAAGCTTGGTCCAATAACCATAACTCTTCCAGTAGGTGGGAGGTGGTGGAGTGAAGGGGGATGCTGCTGTTTTAGAATCTATAAGCACAGCTGTCGCCGACAGCTAAAGCAGAACGATTACAGCTTAACTCCATAACATCTGCTGCTCCCTAGCCAGGGAAAGCTGGTCGCCAGAAAATACCTTAGAGAGAGGAATTAAAAACAAGGGTAAGTGCAGGGCAGGGGTTCTTTACGCTGTGTCACCGTGTCCATCCTATCTGTGTCACCTAAACTTGTGATCTGTGTCGTCCCACTTTCCTAAGGCTTTAAATCTCAACAGGGACTTCTTTGCTGGTATCCCCAGAGAGTGGTGGAGATGAGGGAGTAGGAGAGAGAGTAAAATACAGACAGATGGAAAGAAGATTTTGAACCTAAGCCAATAAGGGGCCTGCAACACCACCCTAAAAAATGCATGTGAATGTCTGACTGTGAAAATGAAGGTTTGGCCTCATTAGGAGCTTGTTTGGGTAGGACTGGGCGATGCTACTGTGAAAGGGAGGATCAAGAGGGAGCTAAAAGGAAGCTTGAAGTGTGGGAAGGGGGGGGGGGGATTGAAGTCAGATTGAAGGCTAGTTTCTAAAAAAGACTGCAAGAGAAGGACATCAAAGAAATACAAAGTTAATGGGCTCACTTATATGTGCATGGCCATTCACGTAGCCTTGGCTGTACAAAATCTTTTAAGCAGGTGGAAAAGCAAAAGGGATTCAGAGGAAATTCTTTTGTTGATAATGATGTTTTCCCAGGATAAATGCATATTAAAAAAAAGATTAATTATTTCAGTCATTGTACATTTGTTATTAAATGCCACAATTAGAAAAGAAAAACAACAATGAAATCCCAGTAATTAAATATCAAAATGCAGAAATACTTGGCATACTGAAGATTTCATGTTTCAGAGAAACCAAGGACTTTCTGTTAAACTGTGTATATCAGTATCAGTACCAGAAGGAAGGAACAGTGGGCGAACAGGTTTCTACAGCAGTTCGTTTTAGAACTGGTTCAGAGACAGTTCATGATCCTCTTCCATTTGTCTCATGCCTTTGAACTTACACACAAGAACACTTAGGTAGGCTTTCATATACCCACTCACCACAAGGTTATGCGATTGGCTGTAAGTACTTTCCAGAGGGTCAAAGGTAAAGTGTTGCAGAATGTCGACTGTATCATTAAATATCTAACATCACTACTGCACATGTTCTGAAATGGACACTTCTTTATGTATGTTTTGAAAGCAGTTGTTAGTGAACTGAAAGAATGAGTAAAAATCATAAAAAATGTGATTTTAAAAGGGCATTAAAATACTTTCAGCCAATATTTCTTTCTTTTTCTTTTTCTTTTTTTTTGCACATATATGATTATATATGCTGATTGTATTGTGTTCATGTCACATTTAAGCTATTATCCATTGTGCACATAATGCTTGTACTTTTAAGTGCAGCGATATTCCAGTCTAGTAGTGTCTGTCACTGAGGCTAAGTGGAGGGTGAATTAAAAAACGCTGCAAGAAAGAGTGAAAAGAGGAATTTGGAGCAGAATTGATGAGGTGTAAAAAGAAAATGGGGCTGCGGTAGCTTTGATGTTTTTCGCACAGCATCCCTGACAGCCATGCTGCTATGGGACTCAGAAATGTTCCCTTTATTTAAGCTATAAATGTCTATCAAAGTAGAGACTCTACCTAGTTAACATGGAAGGAACCAGAAAATAACCATGTAAAATTGAGCAGAATTCAGTGTGAGCTTAGTTTTTTGTCTATTTAAAAAAAAAAATTATTGTTCATTTGGAGAGTATCACATCTGCTTTATTAAATCTGTGTACACCTTAGAGTGTTTAGAGTACAGTTGCACTAGCATTGCATTATATTTGCTTAATCAATTTTAACCAGTGGCTCAACAAACATTTCCCTTTCCACAACAGTAACAAGTAACATGTCAAACAAGTCATGCTGCACTCAAAGCTGTTATGGAACGGCTGTGTGCAGGCAGGAAAAGGACCCAAAGTGCAGACTCCAGAGACAGACGTGAACTCAAAAAAGGTAACAAAACTGAGACTCCCAAAAAAACAAACTCAGGCAAACAGACAGATCACACAGCATCGTAAACGGTAGATCACGACACGGACAAACTGAAACACAAGGCTTAAATACACAGAGGGAGCAATCAGGGAATGAGTAACAGGAGGGAAACACAGCTGGGGCAAATCAGGCCTAACGAGACAAAGGAAGCACAACCAGACGCATTTACATGAGACACGGGCTTTCAAAGTAAAACAGGAAACATAACACAGACTGAACTTACAGCCACAGACTCACAGGCAGGCACTACAACAGAGGGAACAGAGACGTGGGACCAGGGCAGACACAGAGACATAAACCATAAGATAGAACTCTAACAAAGAAACCAAAGACTAGAAATGATAAATAATATAATAAACTCAAAACCATGGGTCAACGACCCAGGCATCCTAACAAAAGCAGGGAGAACAGAGTGAAGTGAGGAGATTTTATATCTATTTAACAACATGCTGCTGTGTAAACAGATTAAAAGATAATAACACAGTGGCACTAAAATAAATGCCACCAGACAACTTAAAAATGTCACACGTGTGTTTATTATACAGCTGATCTAGAAACTTTAAATAACTTGGCAGCTTGATAGTTTAAACTATATTGCAAAGCTTGATTATAATACAGTTTAAATTCCTGGCAAATGGCTTTTGCTGCTTTTAAGGAATTCTCTAACCATGTTTAGCATATCTTAATCTTAAATTTTTGACATTTTTCTGATATGATAATGAGCCAGAAAACTTATATTTGGTATGATCACATTTATTCTTCAAAACAGCCTGAACTTTCTTTAACTGGTCTTCAGGAATAGTTCTCCGGGCTTCTTGAAAGAGATCTAAAACTCTTCTTTGGATGTTGGCTGCCGTTTGTTCTGTTCTCTTGTGAAGATGATCCCACGCTACTTCAATAATTTGAGGTCCAGGCTCTGGGGAGGCCAATCCATGACTTACTGTGTTCCTTTGTGTTTTTCTATCCATGTAAGCTTTTACTGCATTGGTAGTGTGTTTGGGACCATTGTCATGCTGTTTCCAATCAGATGCTTGCTACATGCATGGTACTGCATGGCAGATTAAAATCTAATGGTACTTTTCTGGGTTCATAATTCGATATATCTTTACAGGACAAACAATGCTTTGGAAAATACTGAAGGGACTGAAAATAAAATGAGGGAGAAAGCAGCCAATGTCCAAAAACACTGAGCGCTCTTCACAGAGCCTGGAGAACTATTTCCCAAGACCACTTAAGCAATAGCTACAAGAAAGTCAGGCTCGTTGGAGACAATATATAATTAAATGAGGGGTGGCTAAAACTTTTGCACAGTACTGAAGCTGTACCTTCATTATACTGTATATATACTTTGTTGTCATCAAAAAGGAAGAACAACAACCCACAAAAGTGTGCATTGTCATTATCATTATAACCTTAGTTTTTAGTTACATGATTAAATTTGTAAAAAAATGACTTTGGTCAAATACATTGTTTCACAATGCTAAAGGGCAGCTGACTGCTTTATTTAATTACTAATTATCATATTGTTTTTGTGCTGGTACTAGATGACCACGATTCTTGCGTGCCTGTGAGCTTAAAGGCATCCTGTGGAGATTTTGATCAGTAATGAATGTACTCATTTTTACATGAAAGACATTTTAATGAATCATTTCGCAGGCCCTGTGCACACACATGCACACGGCGTGATGAACATTACTGCCAACAGTTTCACATGCTCCAGTAATGAACAGGTGGTGGTAACGTCACAGCAGCACAGTGATAGATGCAGGTAAGAAGAAGGCAAGAAGGATTTTTCGAATAGTGAATTTTTAAACTTGTCTAAGTGTACATTCATAGTTGAATTTCCAGGAACTTATGTATATATGACAATGTAGATTCATGCCTAAATATGACATTATAGAAGAAAGATTGCACATTTTAGCCATCCTGGCCACCCTTTGGTTAGATAACGAATTTCTTTGAGTGATAACAAAATAATTGGAGCTCCACAAAAACCCTGCTGATGGTGCATTTACCCTAAAATCCTGTCTGCCATTGAGATGCCAGCCAGTATTTTGGGGAATATAAACTTGCCAATTGCCTTCTTTCTGCTCAGCTTATGCAGTTGCAGATAATTTGGGAAAATAGGAAATTTTAATAATCAGCCTTTTGTTCACAACATTTCTTGGAAAAAGACTGGTGGTTGCTGTGCCGCTGAAAGGCGTGCTTCATTGGCTGACAGCATATTCTTTATAATGCTTGAATGTGTATTTGTGTGGATGCAGGAGCATGTTTGCTTGTACACAGATGCTTAACAGAGCTCAGCTTTCTGCAGCTGACTGAATCCTCCTTATGTAACCCCGTTTCATATTTCATAGTCTTCTATTTCAGCTCTGTGCGCTTGACATTAGATGCTTCGGAGATAGAGGATGAAGAAATGCCAGAGCTGTGACAGACATGTTGAGCGGGAAGAAGGGGGAGGAAGGGGGAGGAAGAAGCAGTCGGCAGACATGGGAGTGGGCTGAAGTGACTAAATGCAATACTCAGGCGTACACACAAACCTGGGTCAAACCGCATTTACAGAAACTTTTCATAGTTTGCTGTGACTTTCTGAGATGCCAAATTTAGGGTTTTTTCCACTCAGAGGAAAGCATTTGAAAGCCATTTCACTATGACTGACTACTTACCTGATCTGACCCGACATTTTAAACCCCAAACAGTTGGTGAGGTTAAAGCGAATGCTGGTATTACCATGCAGAAGGCTGATTTGTCCCAGGTCTTCAGGCATTTTAAGTGCCAAAGTTTTCTATATGATGTGACATCTTGCCTGTAATCCTATAAAGACACAAGCAGGAAGAGGCGTAACATTCAAACCCTCAGTGAATATTGTTCAGCTGTCATATTCGTCAGAATGTGATCCCATTTGTGAGGATCAACACCCCAGGAACATAATCTCACAATAATCTCTCTGTTTATAAACACAAATATCCCAGCATTCATAAATAGTATTTTTTTTTTTTTGTAATACAACAGAAGGGCCTTACATTTTATTTCACATGTTAGTCTCCATTCCCTAATCACAATAGCACTTCTCAAATACTGTAATATTGGCTATTTAATACCTTTTGTGTGAGATGCTTTCTCATCATCTTTTAAGGTCTATCGCCTGGAGCTTCACATTAAATCGTTTTCCCATATGCCTTGGGAACCAGCACACACACATACACACAAAATCAGACACAATCTAATCCTCCTTTATTGTCCCAATCCACATCTCCTTTCGGAGGGGCCGCAGGAGGAAGGCATTTATGCAAAGCAGGCTCAGCGCACCAACATGGAGACACAGAGAAAAATGCATTAAAGTCTGTGCTTGCAAACTTTTTCTCCCCCATTGTGTTTCAGATAGTAAGGTGTCAATTATTAAAGCAGTTTTACATGTATGTATGCAAATTCCAAATGTAACCCCTAACGCCTAGTGGTAGTGTATCATATGTAATACATGAGTTCTGGGTGCTTCTTCAACATTAGTGTTATCTTTTAAAAATGTTCACAGTAATGTTTTAAGCAATAAATAGCAAAAAACAAAAAAACAAAAACAAAAACAGATGTAGCAAATATGATACAGACTAAAACTCATGCAACATGCAAATTAATATAGAATTGTTTTTGTGAAAATTCTCAAAAGGTTTAATAAACATAAAATTTTCAAAAATTTGGATTTTTCTGGCAATTATTTCAGGGCTTTACAGGGCTAAGTGCCTTTCCCATCATAAAATTATTTGCTTACCTACTCTACCTCTCTCCCTATTTTGTCACACGCACTGGGCTCCACAATCAGAAAACCTCAAGCATGCAAGTGCGTCAGCAATGACAAATGATGAGAGGTAGCAGCAGTAAAAAACAACTGTCTAAACTAAAAAAGGATAAGACAGCTGTGGCAGCACATCACAGCACTGCAGCACACTCAAGTAGCCTGCAGAGACGCTCAAAAATGCGTGGGATCAGCATGGGCATAGAATATGCATGCACACAGGTGTGTTTTGGGGCTTGATAGGAGACAGATGTTCATGGTTGAAATGTATTGCAACAGGCAGAAATGGTTTGGAACACAAAACACTTTTCAAGGGTTGGAAACAAGGCAATTAATGAGGAAATGACAGTGTGCAATCAGATACAATCAAATGTAATTTTAGCACCAGAAATTCTTTTTACAATTTTCTCACTATTAAAATTTCCCTCCACAAATGAATAACAAATCTGAAAGTACAAAAGAGCAGGGAAATCTCTAAATTCAGAGCTGTAGAGCCGTAATAATTATTGAGGTCGTTTCTGTCACTCTGCTTCTGTTCATCAAGTGTTTGCATGTTTTTTTTGTTGTTTTTTTAAACTCTGTGACTACCAGTTAGTTAATTATAACCTAACACTGTCCCTGAAAGGTGTTGGGCAGATTGAGATCAAAATGTTCCATGACATCTGTTAAAAACAATGTTTCATCAAGGGTACGTTTTGCCTGGTTTTTGGGAAGTCCAAGGTCTGAATCCCGGATAAGCCCCCAAGTAATGAATTGAACAAGTGAGAAAGCTGCCACACAAATGACACATGCTTATTAAACTATAAATAACAACTGATTAAGAAATGCACCTTTACATTCATTGGTGGTGAAAGGGCGAGAGGATGATAATGGTTGAGAGAATAAGAAAATACTTAAAAAAACAAATAAATTCAAAGTGTCAGCCATATGCCACAATCACAGAGACAGAAGCTTTTTTGCATCTCTCTAATTTGTGCATCCTAGTCTCTAGTGTCCTCTGTGCTCCTGTCTGTGAAAATCACTCTCAGTACATCATTTTGAAGGATGTCTCAATTCCTAAAACACATCTGGAGCACAGCGGAGGGAGGAGACAAGAGGCTTGAAGATGGAGCTATAATATTGGATACACAAGTGTATGCTTTACATAGGTATTTTTACTTTTAGTGCATACAAGAGGTGTGATACATAACTGGAATATATAAATCATGGCAGGAGGGAAACAACTATTTTTTCTCTAATGGTCAGTTACTTAATCTGGTCAACTGTATGATCAAACTTCACAATGAGATTCAAAATAAGGTATGGCATCACATTTTGCCATGTTGCGAATTTCTTAAAAAAAAAAAAACGGCCTAAATATAAAAGCGTCATGAACATTGTTACATCTGACACCATCAAATACAGCCATAGTTGGGCCCTAAAGAAAAGTACTTATAATGCAGTTGAGCCAAATGTCATCTTTAACTTCAGTTATGTTAAAATGAGACTCCAAGGTAAGAATGTCCCATGTTGTTACCTCAGCTCTTGTCTTCCTCTCGATCTCTGCTTGCATCATTTTGGAACGGACTGATGTGTGATTTAGACTTCTGTGGTGAATCTTTATAGAGCCCACACGAGTGACTGACTCCATTATCAGCATCCATGCTTTTGAATGTTTTCTTATGTGTTATTTACCTTATAGCTGTATCTCTGTGTTTGACATGTGGTGCTCGCCATGATAGAAAAAAATAAAATAAAATGCTGGGACTTTCTTCTCTTTGTTGTGGTCAGTTTAGATTTTCTTTTTAAATTTTGAAAGCAAACATATTTCTGCCTCACATTTTTCCACTGCTTTGTAAATTCCATCACATTCATTGCAGTCAGTTTTGTCAGTCTCCCTCCAGGTATTTGCTGAAATCTATGAGTCCTTATATAGAGGATTTGATTGGTATTTTCTTATTGATAAATTCACAGAAATGCACAAATGTTGCGAGTTGCGTTATTGTGATGTGTAGTTACATTTCCAGGAAGGTGTGCACCAGGTTAAATTGTAGGGTTTCAGAGGGGTTTATGGTTACATAAACATACCTACGGTGTACATTTAAGAAAGACTCTCACTTTATGTCCTTCCCCCCCCCCCCACTCCTTCTATAGGATCAACCAAATATTGATGACCACTGATGACTTCTAAACTCATGGAAAACACACAGAATTTAAAAAAAAATGAATTTGAAACACTGACACTAAAACAAAAGTGATAACTCATATCAGCATTTTACTGAGTTGCAATGATCCTGCCAAATGACCCAAAGAATGCTGGTAAAATCATACTTGAGAAGTTCTCTTGGTTATTATTGATAAATGTAACTAAAATGTAAATTTTGCCCACTGGCTTTTTGCCTTTATTCATCTGTTCGATTTATGTCGCTGACAGACCTCTCCTTTTCTCAAATCTGTGAGAGTTCACCCACTGACCAGGATACACTGGCTGCAGTGAATGTGAGGAATGTGTGAAATACAGTTGTGCCCTCAACCACATGAGTCACATACCTACTACCAGCACCTCTGAAAAGAAAGAGCAAAGAAATTGAAAATTCAACCTTGAAGTGACTGACCAAGTCCCTCAATTCAGCTTCTGCTGTCTGTCACGCATCTGTGCCCTCAGTAAACAGTGACCCATTTCCAAAATGGTTGACTACATCAACCACCACTTACTTAGAGATTGAGTTCCTCTTTGAACACGGGTTAAACACACAAGACAACAGAACCTTGCATTTTTACCATGTTCACTGGTTCTCCTGGGATTTAAATCGCTTGGAGAAAAAGTCAGATATACAATAACAATAACAACATTAGTAATATTAGAATACTTTGTGTGCTGGGGAGGAAAAATTAGTTTCAGGCACAAACAATAGTGCAGCAGCTGTGTTTGGCAGTGGCCGCCTGAAGTGTGGGAGGTGTTAAGTAGCTGATTAAACTTTTTTCACACTTAAGAAAGCTAGAAAACTAAACCTTTAGAGCTAATAAATATCTCACTTCCCTACAATGGCTCCAAAAAGACTTAACTGAGGTGACCGACAACCTCAAATTCAGCTGTACAAAGCTGTCAATTGAAATGCTGCTGTTTACCTCTGCTATCCATCCACCTGGATCCCTGATCCTTTTGGGTTGGGGTTCTGTTACAGAGCAAGAGGAGGACCCTGTAGAATCAGTCTATTATAGGGCTGCTAAAAATGTAAGACACATACTAATTGGATATTTCACATTGACTGTGTCTGAAAAATTGTTCAAATAAAGGAACAAAGAGTTAACATTAAGAATATGGACGGATTAGCCTTCGGGTTACAAAAGCGCATATTGCAAACAGTGGAGAAACCTCTTTGATGATGATAATCAAGATGATACATCTTTCAGCATTCAAGGGTTATGCACAAGGCCAAACCCATCTTGGGTCTCAGACTACTTCAAAATGACCTTTACATCACACAAGGAGAGTTTCATCTGTTGGGAAAATTGAAAGCCAATGAAGCACGAAGTCTAAAGTAGACAATGTAAAATAGTCAACTGTAGATCAGTGGTGCTCAATACATGACACCCTTGGTGTAAACAAAAGGGGATAATTACCACAATTTGTTTGCAACACAAACGAAAGTAGTATTGACTCGGCGCGGAAGTGCAGCTGCTATACAGCACTCGTTTCGTGCATTCAGATCATCAGCTTCCTATTCAGCTCATGCTCAGCCTTGTCTAGCATTCGGGTGCAAATGTTCCCAGACGCTGGACTTGCAAAGTTTTATTCATGTTGTGGAACAAAAACAGCTTCCCTTTCATGTTTTGGTCTGTCATCTTATTTTAGAGGACAGCGACTCAGCTATACAAAGTTGTCAAGCGTGATGTCATATCATTTGAAAAAGGCTTAAGCAAAGTGACACCGTCTGAAAAGATGGTTTTGCAGCACCTCAGTGTTAAAAGAAAGAAAGGTTGTGTCCTGGATTCAGAGCTTGTAAATTTGCAGTAAAGTTTAACTTTAAAATGTTCCTATAACAAGAAGTTTTTAAAGTTTTTTTTCTTTTCTCGACACACAGAAGTCTTGAAGAATAGATGCTGGACGATACAATATCGAAATTTTCTCAGCCTGTTGCAGCAATTAATCTGCATTTAGTTAAATCTGGACAAAGGATTCACATGACACAATAATGCATATATTTCAAACTGTATATATGCATACAGTGGGGCAAAAAAGTATTTAGTCAGCCACCGATTGTGCAAGTTCCCCCACTTAAAATGATGACAGAGGTCAGTAATTTGCACCAGAGGTACACTTCAACTGTGAGAGACAGAATGTGAAAAAAAAATCCATGAATTCACATGGTAGGATTTGTAAAGAATTTATTCGTAAATCAGGGTGGAAAATAAGTATTTGGTCACCTCAAACATGGAAAATCTCTGGCTCTCACAGACCTGTAACGTCTTCTGTAAGACGCTTTTCTGTCCCCCACTCGTTACCTGTATGAATGGCACCTGTTTGAACTCATCATCTGTATAAAAGACACCTGTCCACAGCCTCAAACAGTCAGACTCCAAACTCCGCCATGGCCAAGACCAAAGAGCTTTCGAAGGACACCAGGAAAAGTATTGTAGACCTGCACCAGACTGGGAAGAGTGAATCTACAATAGGCAAGCAGCTTGGTGTGAAAAAATCAACTGTGGGAGCAATCATCAGAAAATGGAAGACATACACGACCACTGATAATCTCCCTCGATCTGGGGCTCCACGCAAGATCTCATCCCGTGGGGTCAAAATGATCATGAGAACGGTGAGCAAAGATCCCAGAACCACACGGGGGGACCTGGTGAATGACCTGCAGAGAGCTGGGACCAAAGTAACAAAGGTCACCATCAGTAACACACTACAACGGCAGGGAATCAAATCCCGCAGTGCCAGACGTGTTCCGCTGCTGAAGCCAGTGCATGTCCAGGCCCGTCTGAAGTTTGCCAGAGAGCACATGGATGATACAGCAGAGGATTGGGAGAATGTCATGTGGTCAGATGAAACCAAAGTAGAACTTTTTGGTATAAACTCAACTCGTCGTGTTTGGAGGAAGAAGAATACTGAGTTGCATCCCAAGAACACCATACCTACTGTGAAGCATGGGGGTGGAAACATCATGCTATGGGGCTGTTTTTCTGCCAAGGGGACAGGACGACTGATCCGTGTTAAGGACAGAATGAATGGGGCCATGTATCGTGAGATTTTGAGCCAAAACCTCCTTCCATCAGTGAGAACTTTGAAGATGAAACGCGGCTGGGTCTTCCAACATGACAATGATCCAAAACACACCGCCCGGGCAACAAAGGAGTGGCTCCGTAAGAAGCATTTGAAAGTCCTGGAGTGGCCTAGCCAGTCTCCAGACCTCAACCCCATAGAAAATCTGTGGCGGGAGTTGAAAGTCCGTGTTGCTCGGCGACAGCCCCAAAACATCACTGCTCTCGAGAAGATCTGCATGGAGGAATGGGCCAAAATACCAGCTACTGTGTGTGCAAACCTGGTAAAGACCTATAGTAAACGTTTGACCTCTGTTATTGCCAACAAAGGTTATGTTACAAAGTATTGAGTTGTATTTTTGTTATTGACCAAATACTTATTTTCCACCCTGATTTACGAATAAATTCTTTACAAATCCTACCATGTGGATTCATGGATTTTTTTTTTCACATTCTGTCTCTCACAGTTGAAGTGTACCTCTGGTGCAAATTACTGACCTCTGTCATCGTTTTAGGTGGGGGAACTTGCACAATCGGTGGCTGACTAAATACTTTTTTGCCCCACTGTATATTTATATCAATAACAGGCTCCATCATTGATTAGCAATAATACAGCCAATTAGTTCTAATCCGAATGGAACATTCTCTGCAGCCATTGCATTACAATTACAAACACTCACCTAGTTATTGTGTCTGGTCACTGCAGTAAGTTCTGACTTTAACTGTTTATCAAAAATTTCCTACAAGACAAAAGGCATTTCATGCATTTTGACACATTTTTTAAATATTGCAGGATGTAATGGATGAATAAGATGCCCCCTGCAAATAGCTGTTAGATGAGTAGTTGCAGGTGCACAACTCCAACTCCTCAGCATGGAAACAAACTCTATAGTAACAAAACAACAGGGGATTATGTTTGGCTGCACTGTAATTAGATATCATAGCAGGTCTTTTTTTTTATATTTGTGACAAAACCTGCATCTGTTTTATTATTAAGTTGTGGGTGAGGGGAGGCTTTTCTATAGGCTGCATATGAAAGATGATTGTAGCCACAACAATATCATCCGTTGGTTGGCAAAGTGCTTTATGGATTTGATAAGTGGGTAATCTTACTGAGAAACTATTGTCTGTTCATGTGGTAGCAACTTGTCAATCATTAGGAAGACCTTAACCTTTTTGACTCTTAATGGCCTTCATAATTTACAAAACAAACTTCCTGTTGTATTCATTGGTGCTTGAAGGTAGAAAAAGTGATAAAAATTACCAAAACAAATTACTGATGATTAAGGATCAGATTCACTAAGTATTACATGTGAATGTAATCCCCAAATAGTGGTGACAGGTGTGGTTAGTTTTTTCAAGTGATTTACAAAAGTTGTACTGTTTTTCGAACAAAGAATCTCTTCATTTCAGTATGACATGTCCAATCTTCCAAGAGACAAACTAGAGATGATATTTGGCTGCTTTAACTAACAGGATAGGTACAGTTTGTTAATTGTAATTAAAAAAGCGTATAACTGTAGGTCATATTTGGTAAAATGTAGGCCTAAGATGGCAGTCTGGCAGAGAGATGTGTTATAATGGAAAGACGCTTCAGTAAATGATAGGCTTCAATGAAAGGACTGTAAGCCGTGTGACAGTATTTAGGCATTATGTTCTCGTATGAGGACAGGTTACATCCCTGAAAGCAATAAAACAAGCCCAATATGTCTCACTGTATATTTTTATACTGCAACTGGTAGCTTTAACAGTATCACCACAATTTTTCTATTGTTTTGAGAATTAAAAAAAAAAAAGATTAGCAGATTTTTTGGGAAATCATATATGTGTGTGTGTGTGTGTGTGTGTGCAAGGTACTAACTTTGTGGGAAAACAGTTTTGTGTTAGAGCAAAGCTAATGAGATCACAGTGAAAACCACTATCCATGGTGCTGAAATTGCAACAATATTTCATCTTATTTAATTTTATTTAAGGAAAAATGTGTTTTTAAAATGTATTAATGTAAATGATTACAACAAGCAGCAACTTCAAATTATCAGACCAATTCAAACCAACCATGCCATCGAAGGATAGTTTCCAAAGTCAGCGTCGTCATCCCTCCGTTCTCTCTGTTCTTCGGAGAGATTCGTTCAAATCATTTCGCTTTAAACCCCATTGCACAGGCTGTGAAATTCCTGCCACAGAACACGAAGCCTTAAAAACTACCCGATGCCAAAATTTGAAGACTTGCAACAAGTTAGTGAGTTAGGTGGCTTGCTAACCTACATGTTCATATTACATCTTGTTCTAGCATTTCAAATAAATTGACACAAAATTTTTCCATTTGCCAAATAACTTAAACAATGGAGAAATTATTGTAGTACCTGCTCTGAAATTTCTGTGATGCCTCCTCTGCACACCAACAGCCATATCAAGTGCAATAAATATTGGCGTAATTAAATAAAGCGCATTCGGCAAATGTTAATGAATGAGTTTGCCCACTTGATTTAAATATTCTCATCCCTATATTTGGGGACTTGAGAAAGGAACTAAGTGAACTAAAGATACCTTTACTACTGACTTGCCTATGCATTATTTCAAATCTGCCATTCAGATGTCTTATTTTAAGAGGTTCCCTTATATGTAATAAATATATACAGTATGCTCTGCCAACAAAATATACTCATCGACTCAAAACTACCTTTTTTTAAACAAAACAAATTACTAATGATTAAAAGCAGCAAGTCATACCTAAATATATGATTCAGAAATATTTTCACAGTTGGAAAAAAATAAATTACCATTTTTACTTAATGTTGGTTTCGGGTTTTTTTCTTGTCCATCTTATAGGATGAAACATCTATTATAACACACTTAACAGACTACTAACATAACAGACTAAGAGACTGGGTAAATTCTACATGTAATGAGGTCAAGTTACCACCACTACTGTCAACAAATCAAAGAACACTGAAAGTAAACTTGAAGACACAGTTTATTATCAGGTCACACTACCAGATTTTTTTTACTGTTAAATTGAAATTCAGTCTGTGCATGCCACTGCGCAGTGGGACTTAAATTAGAACTCAAGATGTAAGGCAGATCAGATGGATGAGGGAAACACTTTAAGACCGTTCAAAGAAGCAGAGACAGTGAGAGCCACTTGGCAACTTTTTCCACTAGCTGTTTTTGCACATTGCTTTTTCTTTCAGATTTCCTTCAAAGTTCTCTGTCAATGCATGGTTGAAAAATTGAACAGCCGAGGAGCATGCAGGTCTACATTCACAGCAAGGGAGAGAAAAAAAGACTTGCAAAGCAAAGGATGTCAAAGGCCCCTCATCTATCTCATCAGCATCCTACAATACTTTGGAAAAGGCCACTGCTGCTTATGCACATGAGTGGCATGGCAGCAGGCAGCCCTTTTTCACACCCCTTTTGAGGCCACAGTTCGGTACTTTAATGCAGTGCAGCTAAAACAGTTCTGGATTTGAAAATTGATATCCAGTGTTAGCTGTTAGTGAAAGGAACTGGAACGCTTAGAGTGGAAACCAATTCTAAATCTTGAAGTTAGGCCACATTGACACAACAGTGCAATAAAATTGCTTCGTTTGCATAAAAAAGCTACAGAGGGAGCATCATGCAACAAACTGGAAAACCAGCAGAGTTTAAAGCAGATGAACACGGAGTGCTTCTCTTCCACTGCCACCATCACTGAAAAGTTGATTGAGAGGCCCTCTGATGTGTGCGGCGGGCTGTCAGATGCATGAGCTCCCTTGATCGTGTGTTCATGGTGCAGCATGCCAAACAGTTGGAGAACACCCTATGGATTCTACTTAACCCTAAAGTATTGACTTGGTTCCCAGCATGGAAAAACCTTGCTGAATACAAACCCTCTATGGCAGAAATTTTTACAAACTACAAAACAGTGTTCTGTTATGTTTGCAGCTTTCCCCGCTGTGGGGGATGATTGAACGATGCAAAAGTGGTGTGTATGTCTTAATGGCCTTTTGAAATCATACATACTGTTTAATTTTAAAAGCAGAGATTCTTGGCTACTTGCATGGACAACATGTAGATATGTTCTGTGATATGATTAAAAAGAAAGGATTTGTTATTTCTCACCTGATATATCTGAATTCATTTTTATTTCTATGCATTATTCAGCTGCCGTTACTTCAGTTTCAGTTGGCCTTTGTTTTTTCGATAAATCTGGTGCAAAATAACATCCACAAGCCATACAATAAAAACGTGATCCCTTAAATTTGTGGCTTGAAAAGTCTTAAACGTCTTCATTAGGGTTGTACGTGCTTATTTCACATTGTGTTTTGGCACAACGTGAACCGCATGCACTAAAATAATCCAGAATTCATTATGCATATTCTACTTATGAAAGCAGAACCACCATTACTCATCAACATGGCAGCAGAATGTTGCTTATGAATCACATGTGTTTTGTAACTTGCTCTTTTTTGTTGAGCCAGTCATTAACAGACATTGTGACCACTTTTTTTCCCCCAACAAATGTGAGGCAACATGTTCTTTTTCCAAATATCCTGGTGTCATACATTACCACAGGCCTCTTCATACATTCATTTCAGGGATAAGTGTGGTCTAACTCCGCTGTGCTTTTCTTGCCCTCTGTGTTTCTAGGTGAGGGTGAATTTTTAAAGCCTTTTTCATTTCAACCCCCCTGCATAACTATATAATGTATATTTGTAACACATTGCAATTTATTCTCAAAATTCCTTCTCCATTCCAAAATGTGTTTTGTTCATTGTTACTTCAGTGGCTTGGTTGACCTTCACTGTGCAGAGTGATGTATGCGAGTGAGTTTGAGAGCGGAAGGCTGTTTTTACATTCACCTTCTGAGGGGGAATGTGTCTCCAGGCTCACCTTAAATCTCAATTTAACTTGTGCATACAAGCAGGTTTTTGACAACACAACTCTCTGGAAACCAATCTTAATCCAATATACAATTTACACAAGCGTGATGTGGAAACTTGAAGCTCCCAGTGCTCAAACACAACACATGAAATCAACAGAATTTGCATATTCATAGATTATGGATTTCTCAACAACAGTAGAAGCAGAGGTAATTTGAAGCATTAACATGGCAATTATTTGTGGAAAAAAAGAAAACAAACATACGGCATGAATTATTATAGTTTAGAGCAAAATGTCAATGCTAAAATGTGTACGGTCAGCCTTATAAAGAGGCCGGTTGCCATCAGGCAAGGCAGAGAACTGCTTGGGGCTCCTAGGCCACTGGGAGGCTCCCAATGGCTGATGAACTTTAAACTACAGCAGAAGCAATATACCAGTGTGGGAAGTTTGAAGTGACAGTATAGAAAAAAACTCCCTTAAGGGGCCCCACTTGACTCACTCTCCTTTCAACTGATGTTCACGTGTGCTTAAATCAACTGAAAGCCACCTGATGAAAATGAAGAGGAGTGGTCCTACTGGATGTTGAGAAAAGTGAAGCAAGACAATAACAGAGAAGAATAGTTAAATAATTAAATGCTGCTAGTCTAGCCTTGATTTTGGTGGACACTAGATTATTGTACAATCCATCTGCACCACATTAAAATAAGTTAAATTACCTAGCAAAGCAGCCTCATATGTTCAGCTCTACTAGGATTACTGAACAAGTGCACAGTCGGGAATCAGCCGGGACAACAGCGGCTGACTTGTTAGTACTAATTGCCAGCTGAAATTTAGTAGTTACAGTTTTAAAACTTCATAACCTGTTAAAATTATCCTGAGCTTAGTTATCAAAATGGACCCTAACATTTCTAAGTAACATTTTGCCTGTAGTTTTATAACACTGTTGTTCTTGTTGGTGTCAACATGATCCTGCAGTGCATGTTTGCTCACTAATAAAATGCTTATTGTTTTTTTTGTACATTTAAACATATGCAGTTGCTTTGCTTGTCTGATTATAATCAGGGGTGCACATAAGTGGTCTGCAGGTGCACATGCCCTGTCAAAATAAAAGACGCGCACCAGATAAGAAGTTGTCCGCTAAAGTGGGATTTTCACGGCATATTCTGCACCACATCTCTGTGCGTTCATCATTTATTTGAAGCCAGCTGCAACCACTTTTCCGAGAATATGCGCTTTTTTTGCAGTTCGGACTCCTTCTGACATTTGTTTGGAGGTGAAGGAACACCAAAGTAATTGCTTAAAGGAGCTAGCTTCTTCGGCATCTTTAAGAGTCCTAAACAAATGTCTGTCCTCCTCCAGAAAATCTTATGTACGCAAACGCACATTGCAACTTTTTATCTGCTGTGCGTTTTTTATTTCGACAGCACATGCGCACCTGCGGACCACTTATGTGCACCCCTGAGTATAATGTAAAGTAACTGTCCTCCCTGTGATATGTGAAGTAAATTACAGAGAAAATGTACTGTATGCAACATCTTTGTTTTTCTTCCACTGTAAAAACTGTCACACATTTAGTCCTCAGGGCATTCTGGTGGCTCACTTGGCTCAGCAGCTATGATGTAATAGTCATGTCCGTATCTCATGTCTGGTCTGTGACATTTGTTTTATGTCAAGAGTCATCCCATTTGGTTCTCTTTCTCTACTGTAGAGGATCATGAAAGAAAAAAAAGGAAAAAAAAGTCAAAAATTCTTTTTGTGTGGTCAATAAATATGTTGTTCATTTACATACTTCGCTGCAGCGTCAGTGTTAATACTCACAACTTCCTAAACTTCAAACCTGTGCTTCCAACAAGGTACTACAGTCTTTTTTGTTTCCCTCTCTGTTGCTGTCATGCTCCTCAAGGACACTGCATTTAGCATTGCCAATGCTGCTGTAAGCGCTGACCTTTTTAAGTCTATTTCCATCCACTGAATCTGTATGTTCAGTGGTTAGTGTGCACGCCCCGTGGAGCAGAAACTGTTTTCCCCAATAAAGCAGAGAAATGACACAACAGTCACCTCATGCTTATGTCTGCTGTTCACTTTAGAATCTGTTGTTGTAAACAGTTGGACACTTCACATGATGCATGATCACTTTGGTGCGCTAAATTTTTCCACAAAGTGCCTGGTCACATCGGTAGAAAATTTCTGAATATATAATAAACTGAAAGAGAGCGCAATACGTAGAATAACCCAGTGCATTTATTTAATCGATATAAATAAATGCTCCTTTATGATCCTAAGAGGAGGAATTCTATTCATGATTTTTCCTTCTAGCACCACCCTGAGGTGGACATTTATAGTACAGAGCGACATATCTCCATATTTACTGAGGATAATTTGTAACACTTTTTAACACCCTTTCACTGAGAATTGAAAGCGAGAGTTCTAACTTTATTTATCCACTGGCATTTCTTCTCACATGAGGCTTTTTATGGCATTTAGCTAAAACATGATATAACTATAACCTGCGTGCAGGCATGTCATTATAAGCAACATTTAGCTCAGAGTATTAAGGATAGGTGCAGTGCTGCTCTTTATTCCCACCTATTACCAAAATCTGAAATTGTAACAGTACTTTTTTTGTTTGTTTATTTTTTTTTAGTTCCAGAGATTCTGTAGGCGGTATGGGGTTGTCAAAAACTCAAACACTTGGATACTAATTGACACTTTTATACTAAAAGAAATGACTCCATTAGATACTAATTGGCTGCAATATTAATACCAACAGTGCCATTTTAATAATGAAACTCAGCACTGCTGCAAACTGGCAGACACACAGTCCCTCCTTCACTAGCAGCTGAACACACCAACGGTAGCAGCTGAGCACATCAATGGTAGCAGCTGAACACATCAACAGTAGCAGTTGAACACATCAAAGGTAGAAGCTGAACACATCAACGCTAGCAGCTGAACACATCAACGCTAGCAGCTGAACACATGAGAGGTAGCAGCTGAACACATCAACGCTAGCAGCTGAACACATCAATGGTAGCAGCTGAACACATGAGCGGTAGCAGCTGAACACATCAATGGTAGCAGCTGAACACATCAGCAGTAGCACAAGAAACTTTGTGAAACATTTTAAAGACTTATACTCTGCCGATTATAAAGCATTTTGTCAGTAAAGCTCCTATTGCAACAACACCCAAGTATTAAACAATTATCACAAATGTTAACATGGCCAGATTAAAGCTGAGAAAAGTCCACCAGAAACTAGTCAGAAACAGTAGCAGCCTACCTTTCCAACTGATCAGAAGCCTAAGACAAAAAGAGGGCTATAGCTGAATACATTTGGATGAGCCACAACTGTAAATCTAAAAGAAAAATATGTCCTTTAGTTTTTACTCCCCCTCATGATATCTAAAATGGTATTGAGTATCTAATAGTTACCTGGGTATTGGTTTCAAGTATCATGGCAGCCCTGATAAAGACATCCCTAATTAGGTCCACTTCGAGTTTTGCTAAACTTGATCAGTTTTTCCCACTGACCACCTTCCTCAATCTGTCTCAGATCTGTCTTCCCCGTTCTAACGGTGTGTGTTCAGCAGTCACATACACAGTTTTAACCTTTCCCGCTTTTGTTTCTGTGACAGTCACTGTGTTTACATGAACACAGTACCTCATTGACCCCTCCTTGTTCCCTCTTTGTTTTTCATCATTCTCTCCTATCATATCTTTTCTCTCTGCTTTTATCCTATTATATCTGTCACTATGGCCCCTCAGCTCTTAGCACTGAGGTAGACTCATTATATCACAAGGCCAGCTGGTAATTAGTGGTATTTTAACAAGCTTGTGAATTGCTCCCAGTCCCACCCCTCTTCACCTCTCTTTTTCTCTCACAGTCTCACACCTATCTCCCCTTCAGCTATCGTCTTTCTCTTGTCCCAGCCCCTCTGCCTTCCTACTGTCCCAATTTCGTGCTACAAGTGAAATCAGATCTCAGATATATATCACAGATGGAGTAGCTGTAGTGGCTGAGCCTCAGTGCCCCGTGTCCTCTTCTGATTGTTCAATTATCAAGCTACTTCTGTGCATCTGCAATTAAAAACAGAGGAGGGAATTTTCATCGCAACCACGCTATCACATTGCATCGCTTTCTTGTTTGTCTCATCAGAGCCACTCAGCACTGTTTATTTGATGTCCTGACACTTTTCTTTTTCAATCTTATTCTAAGCACCCTGCAACGCTCTGGTATTTGGCTTCATCATGTCTCCCTTGACTAATTCCCCCCCACACCTCCCTGTGGCTCCTCTATCATTCTGCTTGCTATGCGCCTCACACAGACCTGTCTAATTACAGTGGAACGGGGAAAAAAGAAGAAGAGATGGAACAAGAAAGAACAAGACACAGGCCTCTCTCCACCCCTCCAAGCCACCCTTCCCTTGTTCTCTCAGAGAGCTTCCTTTATACTCTCGTTACCTCTCATCTTTAACACACACACACCTAAACACACATATGACACCTAAATGAGTGATGCTCTCATCACCTCTTTTCCTTTCTTTTTTTTCCATGCGCAGTTACTCAAATCTGCTGATGACAACAGCTCACATTATCGGCTCCTTCGCCCATCTGGACAATGTGTGCACTGCGCACAACTCAAAGTGGGCCTGTATTAGACTGTGTGTGTGTGTGTGTGTGTGTGTGTGTGTGCGTGCGCGCGTGTATGTGTGTTTATATGTGTCTGTGTGTGAGTGAGAGAGAGAGAGTCTGGCACACTGATCACCTACCTTTTTGTAAACTTGAAGAAAACTTGTAAAATGAAGAAAAATCATCTAAAACATTTATAGAGATAAATGTTCTCTTCTTCTCCCACACACACACAAATATACACTTCTTTTGAAGTGTCCTGGAGCAGCACACCATATCTCTATCAGCTCCAGGGATCCTCTGCTGTTCTGAGATCTCCACTTTGACCTTCCTTTGCAGAGGAGAACTACAGGGCTTCCCTGCAGGAATGAAGAAAACTCACACACTTAAATCTAAACACCAACCAAGTTACTCCAGAGCTTTTTGTGTTTGATGACACGTCCAGATGTGTGTCCAACCTGCCCTTATTACCTTTTGAGTTTAACAGACTGGCCCCGAACAGCTCGATTAGCTTGGCCTTTGTTTCACATGGCAGACCCCAATTAATTTAGGCTGCTTGGCCAGGGCTGGTTGCCATGCCAATTGGTGATCAAATCACACCGTGGCTTTTATAACCTCTGTTCTTCTCATTCCCGCCGATACGCTACATTTAGTCCAATGGACGGCTGTTATTGTTTTTCTCAGCCTCCATTTGCCACGAAGAGGTAACATGTTCTTGCAGTAACGCTGCTCATTTATTTTAACCAGGTAGGATGAATACTGTAAGTGAAACCAGCCACCTGCTAGGAAGGAAGAGGCAAGATGGAAACAAATCATTTTCCCCCCTTAAACCATTGCTGTAATTACTGATGAACGTACGGTGCATTTAAAAAAAAAAAGTGTGTTCTTTAATTTACAAGAAGAAAAGAAATTGGACAGAAGTTTAAGTGTTTAACAAAACAACAGAAATTGCAACATTTTTAAAATCTAAATATTACAATTTCAGTTTTATTTATATAGCACATAATCACACGACAGTGATGTCAAGGTGCTTTATACTGCAAGGTACAGATCCTATTTATTTCAAAGAAAATAGTATTTTCAAGTAAACATTTCAGAAAAAAACAATACTGTCATGGTTGGCTGTGTGGCAGGCGGGCAAGCAGGAGTGGTGGATCCAAAATGCAGGACTCAGACACAGAAGTTCAACTTAAAGCGCAGCTTTAATGCTGGAAAACCTCTTACTAACTAAACTCACCAAAAGACAAACAAAAACGCTGGTGGACTAAAACACTGAACTGGAAACAAAACACTGGCAACACGGAGGCAAAACACACAGCTTGTTGAGGGTACGACGCAACACTGACTCAGAGAAACACAGGGACTAAATACACTGGGAAGTAACGAGGAGAATGACACAGAAGGAGAGCACAGCTGGGGGAAATTAGAACTGACGAGACAAGCAAAGCAGGACACATTCACATAAGACACGGACCTTCAAAGTAAAACAGGAAGGATCACACAGAGACGCGAACTTGACACAGTGGAGACAGCAACTAAGAAACACAGAGACATAAACCATAAGGCAGAGGACTCTAAGAACCGAGAGACACAGAGGGGAAATCAAACATGCAGACACAGACTTACACAGAACAGAGGGGACACAGAGAAACATGAAGGGCAAGGGATCGAAACTAGAAACTCACACCAAGTACAATAATACAAAAATCACAAAGAACTAAAACGCTGGGTCAGGAGACCCAGGACCCTGACAAATACAGCTGATCAAACCTAAAATATCAAGGTCAAAATCTTAAGTTGAGAAAAATGAACAAATATGAATGTTTACAAGGCTTGGGAATAGCAACATTGTGTACCATGGCTTAGGGTTAGGGAGCACTACACTGCTTGAAATCATTAAAAGCATGGAAACTTGCACTTGGAGGTATATAATTAATGCTAAAATTAGCCCTTCAATAAATTCTAGCTTCAGGATGATTGGAGTCTATTGCAGGACTCGTGTTATACTGCATTAGTTCTAGTGAGGTGTTTTTTATAAAAAGGCAACTGATTGAATACTGGCGACATATAGTTTAAATATCTGTTTGGACGTTTTAGAAAGAGGACCTAGCTACTTGTCATACATGTGAGAGGAATTTGTGCAAATTTGTGTCGGATCTTTGTCTTCATTACATCTGAATGACAAAATGTTGTTTTGTTGTCAACCAAAAAATATAGGTACACTTCTACAAACCTGGCAACACCTCAGTGACATTTAAGAATAAACCCCTATTTTTTAACTCAACCTTCCACAGATTTTTAAAAAAGCTGAATACTTTTCTTCTTAGATACCTCCATTACTCATGTGCACATCATAATATGTGCGTGACAGATATTTGAATTTATATGTTGATGGATATGTTGCTATCACATTGTTTGTCCAGCTCTGTCTCCACACTTTCACTCTACAGCACATGAAAGCGTTTTTTTTGGCATTTTACATTTTATTAGATTCGACAGCTGAGAAAGATTAGACAGGAAATCAAGAATAGTGGGGGAATGACACAGAAAAATGCTCTACGAGAGACTTGTACATAGGTCAGCTCAACCCTACAGTGGCACCCATTGTATCTCATGGCTAGAGCAGGTGTTGGTTAGAATAAAGGTCAAGTGGAGTCCTAACTGTAAGCTGTTGATTAACTTTAGATAAAAAAAAATGTTACAAATAAAAAAAAAAATGATACAACTACTGTGCGGGGAGGGCTAATGGGCAGGAGGTCGGGCACCGTAAACACACTAGTTTGGGATAACTCGACAGTGAGACGATGTACGGGCTTCAAACTGATACCATAGGTGTATCGACTAAAAATATCAGAAGAGTTTGAATCTTGGTGACCTCAATCTGAAGGTCAAGGTCAAGTTTTCTGAAAATCTTGTGAATGTGATAACTTGAGAACAAGGCGATTCCAAATGATACGACTAGGAGTTTGAAGGGTAGTACTGGAAGTTGCTGACATTTTTCAATACAACAATGTATTTAAATCTATATGTACACACAAAAAGTCAGTGAATATACACTCCAGTAATCAGTATACCCACTATTGGTCAGGGACCAATTTTATATCCGTAATGCTTTTAAAGCATTTTATTTATTCTTTGTGGATGTCTATGGTTGTACTATCATTACTGGTTGTGGGAGGCACTGGTACCAATATGTGCGCACATGTGTTTGTGTGTGTATTCGTGTGTATATCTGTGCATGTTGTTCTTTGTATTTTTCGCATTTTGCCAGGATGGCAGAAGCGCAGAAGATGAAGGTTAGGGTTGAGCTAATGGTTGTTAAAGGCCCCTGTGTTTATCTTGTCCTTGTCAACATGAAATATAACCTCTCCCCCCTCTCCCTGTCCCCCTCCCTCTCTCTCTGTCTGTGGCAGTAGCTGTGTGTTATTGCTGTTGGTCTCGGTCGTCCGCTCACCTCTGAAAGCCGGATTCGTGTGTAGCCACCGCAGCGGATCATTGGGAAATTTAATTACCCGTCTGAAAGCTCTTTCAATCAGACAGATTACCCGTTCTGTGTGTGTGCCTCTGTGTTTATGAGAGCGCGGAGCAGAGTGTGTATGTGTGTTTTACGGCGTACACGGTCAATGCGTATGTATGTGTTAGCACAGGCTGCCCACTGAGCACCACTCCGAGGAGCCAAGAGAGGCAGAAAGTGAAGAGAAGCAGTTTTTTTTTAAAAACATGATTTTTCTCACACAGCTGAGAGTAAGATTAATGGAGAGTGTATTTGATCAATTTCCATCACACGGAGACAGATTTCTCACAAAGAAAATCAAACGAAAACCGAACCTTTGATATTCCAACCCCAGTTTTATTTAATAATAGCGCACAATACTAAGCAGCTCACAAAAGCAACAGATTCCATACCTCAGGCAAATAAAAAGCGTGGATGTCTTTGAAATGCATAGCTAGATTCAAAATCAAGCAAAAATCAATTTAATGTTGAGGTCTTAGCATTCAGTTTTTTATGTGAGCAATTTGCTACTTTTTGGTGGCTTCCTTTATGCTTTTTGTCAAGGAAGTGTCGTGTGGATAGACTGTATGATGTGTTTTTGTTTTTCTGCCCCACTTATAGGAAAAAATCCTGTAAACCATCGAAAGACAAGTGCAGGAAAATTGTGCAAGCAGTGCAGCCAAGTCCGAAGATGAGGGATTTAGTGTTTTGTTGGAACTGGCAACAAGTAGTGGGCCATTTAGTAATGATGACTGAATGATAACTGCTACCAAGAATTTGTGATGAAATCCATATATAGTGCAAGACATAGGGGCTAAAAAAAAGCTGCAGACATTGCTGCTGACATCTGCAGTTTGTAGAATCTCACTGATGCAACTTGACTGATGCCAGACAAAGGTTTCAGTATGCAGACAGACGTGCAAGCATTTTTTTTTAATCACTGTGTGTTTATTGAGTTTTAAACTTTACACTGACACCAAAATTAAACAAACAAACAAATAACCAAAACAACAACAACAACAAAAAGAACAAACAACAACAACAACAACAAAACAGACAAAACAAAACAAATAGACAGGCAACCCGGCTCATGAATACAAAGAAATAAGTGGAAATAACGTGCAAGTATTGATTTGTGGCTTCTTGATAGTGGAAATCAGGCTTGTCCTTCAGTGAATGAGATTTACAAAACTAGATATTCAGATAAATTAGTATTTTATTATATTTACTTATAGCTATGCTTTTGTGTTGATACATGTTTAAACTCTGTATAGTTGTGACTCTGCAGAGAACTTTATGCTTCTGGCTTCAAATCCCACTATTGACTGGTATGCCAAGCCTCATTTTGAGACTTCAAAGTCAGCACTTTGGCCAAAA
This sequence comes from Maylandia zebra, assembly GCF_041146795.1. NCBI lineage: Eukaryota > Metazoa > Chordata > Actinopteri > Cichliformes > Cichlidae > Maylandia > Maylandia zebra. The sequence goes on along the minus strand of NC_135176.1, from coordinate 18,759,873 downwards.
CCATATTTTTGGGCTTTTTTTCAGAGCTTGAAGAGACCATATTTGGTCAAGATTGTGAAATCAGATAACAGTTACAAATCTTGGCTAGAAAGGTGTCCATTGCACAGATACATATACAGTGGGGCAAAAAAGTATTTAGTCAGCCACCGATTGTGCAAGTTCCCCCACTTAAAATGATGACAGAGGTCAGTAATTTGCACCAGAGGTACACTTCAACTGTGAGAGACAGAATGTGAAAAAAAAATCCATGAATTCACATGGTAGGATTTGTAAAGAATTTATTCGTAAATTAGGGTGGAAAATAAGTATTTGGTCACCTCAAACAAGGAAAATCTCTGGCTCTCACAGACCTGTAACGTCTTCTGTAAGAAGCTTATCCGTCCCCCACTCGTTACCTGTATGAATGGCACCTGTTTGAACTCATCATCTGTATAAAAGACACCTGTCCACAGCCTCAAACAGTCAGACCCCAAACGCCGCCATGGCCAAGACCAAAGAGCTTTCGAAGGACACCAGGAAAAGTATTGTAGACCTGCACCAGACTGGGAAGAGTGAATCTACAATTGGTGTGAAAAAATCAACTGTGGGAGCAATCATCAGAAAATGGAAGACATACAAGACCACTGATAATCTCCCTCGATCTGGGGCTCCACGCAAGATCTCATCCCGTGGGGTCAAAATGATCATGAGAACGGTGAGCAAAGATCCCAGAACCACACGGGGGGACCTGGTGAATGACCTGCAGAGAGCTGGGACCAAAGTAACAAAGGTCACCATCAGTAACACACTACAACGGCAGGGGATCAAATCCCGCAGTGCCAGACGTGTTCCGCTGCTGAAGCCAGTGCATGTCCAGGCCCGTCTGAAGTTTGCCAGAGAGCACATGGATGATACAGCAGAGGATTGGGAGAATGTCATGTGGTCAGATGAAACCAAAGTAGAACTTTTTGGTATAAACTCAACTCGTCGTGTTTGGAGGAAGACGAATACTGAGTTGCATCCCAAGAACACCATACCTACTGTGAAGCATGGGGGTGGAAACATCATGCTATGGGGCTGTTTTTCTGCCAAGGGGACAGGACGACTGATCAGTGTTAAGGACAGAATGAATGGGGCCATGTATCGTGAGATTTTGAGCCAAAACCTCCTTCCATCAGTGAGAACTTTGAAGATGAAACGAGGCTGGGTCTTCCAACATGACAATGATCCAAAACACACCGCCCGGGCAACAAAGGAGTGGCTCCGTAAGAAGCATTTGAAAGTCCTGGAGTGGCCTAGCCAGTCTCCAGACCTCAACCCCATAGAAAATCTGTGGCGGGAGTTGAAAGTCCGTGTTGCTCGGCGACAGCCCCAAAACATCACTGCTCTCGAGAAGATCTGCATGGAGGAATGGGCCAAAATACCAGCTACTGTGTGTGCAAACCTGGTAAAGACCTATAGTAAACGTTTGACCTCTGTTATTGCCAACAAAGGTTATGTTACAAAGTATTGAGTTGTATTTTTCTTATTGACCAAATACTTATTTTCCACCCTGATTTACGAATAAATTCTTTACAAATCCTACCATGTGAATTCATGGATTTTTTTTTCACATTCTGTCTCTCACAGTTGAAGTGTACCTCTGGTGCAAATTACTGACCTCTGTCATCATTTTAGGTGGGGGAACTTGCACAATCGGTGGCTGACTAAATACTTTTTTGCCCCACTGTAGCTGTTAATTAGTGTTGCATAACATACAAATACAATAGCAGAATTCTATCAAACTAGAGAACAGACCTCTTGGATGATTTGTTAGTAGGACTGACACACGGTGACCATGTCATTTGTCACACAGGACCATTAAAACTACCGCATTTGGACATCTCCCTCAACCACATAAGCCACTGTTGGTTTAGTGGCTCTTTCTAAGTAGGAAGAGGAGTACTAGAAGCATTATCAGCAGTGTCACTTTTATTGTGTTGGTCTAAACAAAGGGACTATGTAGAAAACTTTTAATTAGACTTCCATTAACCTTGGTGGACTAATAAACCTTGAGTGAACGAAACTGTTGATTAAATTTGCGATCTGGAAATAATGCACCACTTAAAAAGACTTAATCTTCACAGCTTTGCTGAATTCTCTATATAAACATCTTGCGGGTATTCATGTTTTTTTTCTCCCGGCAGTTTTATTTGAAGCTGGCTCCATCCCAGTGTTCTGGAATTTGTCCAGACGCTGACAATAATCCAAGTGAAGACACGGCCAGATATTTCCAGTGATGCAGTTCAGATGTGGTTTCCTGACTTAGTGAAATTTCTTGACTTGAAGTGATTCACAGTTCGGTTTAGCTGATTCTTTCTGCTCAACTTCACTTTCATCTCCATTAGTTTTTAGTGAAAGAGCTTGAATGAGCTTTCTCTGGGGCGCTTTTTCTTTTCTTCACGGTACACTTTGACTTGTTTTGTGACGACCTGGCAGTTGCGGGAGTTTTTGCTGCGAAGTCCAAGTTACTCAGTCCAGTCTGGAATACATTAAGCTCCTGAGAACAGATAGAAAAGACAAGCTGCATAACAATTTGGAAGCATCTCTATGTCATTGCAGGCTGGATTACTAGCAGATGAAATTCAGGAATATCAAATCTCTTGCGTGTGCCTGACTGATATACTGTTTGCACATTAGGTTGCTCTTTGATCTGCACTGTTTCTGTGTGTGCCCAAGGCAACAGAAGGATGCAGAGCAGCAGGCAATGTTGCAACAAGATTTTAAACAAGATTCTTCACGACTTCTCATTTGATGAAATACCATCATCTTATGACAGAAGGAGAACCAAAAATAGAGGCGAACAATAAGCCTGAGCAGACTGCTATACTGTGAGAAAGTTGGGAAATGTGACTGACATGGTAGGTCCAGGACTAAAATAGAAGAGACATGAAAATAAAGTGAAACAGGTTTGGAATATATCCTTTTTAGATGTAAGAGCTGCTTAGATCTTAGAACCTGCTGTTCACAATTTTTCCATATTAATTGTCTCACCATAAAAAGAATTGATTCCTCCACTTTCTGTTTGACTTAAAACACATTGCTTCCAAGGCACAAGCATTGTCATGGTAGCGCTGTGTGGCAGGCAAACGCAGGACTGGGAAGCAAAGGGGTAACTAAAGGGGGGCAGCTTTATTTGCTGTAACTATTAGACTCAAAAGAAATACAAAAGCACGAAACTCGGAAAATGAGAAACTGGAAACTAGGAACTTAGAACAAGGAAAAAATGATGGAAACTGAATTGAACACTTGGAAATGCACAGCAACAAGGACAAGGGACTATCAAAATAAAGCAGGAAACTAACACAGACTGAGACTAAACACATAAACTTGACAGACCAAAGCGAACACAACCTAACTTAAGAAAAGGTAATATTTGGGTACAAAACCCAGGATCATGACAAGCATTGGAGTGGAAAATACAGATTCATCTGGAAAGGGCTTGAACGGGATGTTTACTTTATGTCAAAAGGCCCAAAATACAGGTTAAAGGAAAGAAAACACAAAGCTGTGCTCAGTATTTTCAACTTTTTCATTAGTAACAAAACATATTTTAAAGATTCTAGTAACAAGCGCTCAATTAAAAGGAGGCCATTATAAGCAGAAGCCTCTCAAAGTTAATGAGGTTCATCGTTAATAATTTGATGCCAAATTTAGCCTTGCCTCATATACCCCTCTAGAGAGCTCCAAAACTCTCCTGGAGGTACACTTACCCCAGTTTGGGAATAGTGGTACTTGATACAATATGCTCTTCAGTGTAAAAAAAAAAGAAAAAAAGAAAAAAAGAAAAAAAAAAGCTCAATACATCCAGAGGCTTCATTTCAGATTCATATACATTTTTTTTTTGCTTCCCAACATCTTAAGTTAAAAAAAAGAAGAAAATAGTGATTCATGCATTGCAAAATCTTCTAATTTTCTGACTTTATTCTCTCAAAATATCAAAAGTTCTCCCTTCAAATAGCTGCCTGCTGAGCTCCTGCTGCTGCATTTTTAATTCCCAGAAGGTCCCTGGAAGAGGCATAGAATAGTAGCTATAGGCTCATATTGCATGCTTATGTGCTGCTACAATATAGCCAAAACAGCTTTCTGCAGGATGGGAGAATTAAAGGGGAGGCTACTCATTTATGAAAATTACTCATTCACTTTCACAGACAGGATATTCTCAGTGAGGGGAATTGAACCAAAAGGCCACACCACAAACCAGACAGAATCAGTTTCTGCAGTAATCAGAGTGGTGCAGATACAAGTGTGCTCCACTCTGTGGATTGAAACAAAATTAATAAATAGAAGAAAAAATACAGAGATGATGAACTGAAAGAAACACAGCCAAATTGAAAAAAAAAAGGCTCTAGCAAGATTTCTTTTTAAAAGAATTGGACTGGCAAAGGTGGTGGAGATGATGTGTTAATGTGTAGATGGCTGTGAATAAGTTTAGTGGTGCATGATCATGACTTTTGAGCATGAGGAAATTGCTGACTTGATGATTTATATAATATTATTAAGGAAATGTGAGTTTCAAATCAGTCTTCTCATCAGTGAGGACCTTACAAAGTTGAGGTACAGACACTGTATTTATATAAAGGCATACACTGGATATAGCAGTGAGGACCACAGTAAATCTCTGTGCAACAATTTAAAAGAAGTGCAGATAAAGGAGGCAGTTTTCAGTAAAACTTATGTCACAGAGGCCAAGAGATCTATCAGCAACCCTCTGGTGATCTATGGTTGTTGTGGAAAAATGCGTATTCCCTGACCAGTTAGTGAGCGGATGCTGGAGGGGTGGTGGCTGGTACCAGGTGAAATTGGTTGCAAAGTACCACACTAAAACAATCTTTGTGATTGCTTATGTTGCTAGCAGATTGCTGCGATCGCCTATAATTGGATGGAATACGCTAACTAGTCTGCAAACACTCACCATACCTCTAAGCTGTAGTGACACATGAAAAAATACAGCCCTAATGGGAAATTTAGCACGCTTGCCTTGTGGCTTACCGCTGCAGCCAGGGCATTTCAGAAGGCAGAACTTTTACTTTGAAAGGGAACAGTTTCCATTTCCAGTTTACACCACTGACTGGTGTGACGTTTAAAGAAAATTTAGTTTGTTCCTGGCAAAACACTGGCAACTATGGCAATCTACTGTTTACCAAAGAGCAGATCATCATGAGAGCAGATCATCATGAGAGCAGATCATCATGAGAGCCGATCATCATGAGTTACTACAAGTTTTTATAGATTTTTTTTTAAATTTAGTTTTTATTGAAAGATGTGAACAAAAATGATTGTAAACAAAATATGGATAAGATGATGAACATGCGCAGGAGATGATGGGCATATTTAAAAGTGATGGAGTTTTGAGATAATTGTTACTAACAGACCTCAAACAGTTTAAAATGTGTTAGCTATTAATTTTGGTAATTAAAAGCACAATATTACACAGTGTGGTGACATGAATGTCTACACCCTAAATGAAAACATGACATAGAATTAATGTGTCATTAAAGAAAAATTCAACTGATGTGCTAATTACAGGATGTGTGAAAGCTTTGCGTATTGATTTGGAAATGTGGTGATGATACAAATAGCAGCAAAACAACTCCACATGATAATAGCTTAAAGTGGCAGGGTCATCATTTGCTTTTAATAATGTGAGAAACTTCTGTGTACTAGTTTGATTATTTGCTTTCTTGTAAGGATTGCTGAAGAACTTTTGTGGAAGAAACTCACCGGCAGATCATCAAGCAATGGATCACGTCACAGTTACAAACACTTGAACAAAAAAGGTAGAAATAAATGGTTTTATAGGGAAATACAAAGCTGGACAAGGTGAATAAACTGTTGTGGAACTTCAACAACATGAGTCTGCACTTTCCCAAGGTCCTCAGTGGATAGAAGCCGTTAGATCTGCAACTATTTTATTGGAGAGTAATGAAATATAGAGAGCAATAGTATTTGAATTACATTTATAATTATTGGAAGATACACCAAAAGTTATTCATAAACAGATGGTTTTATGAACAATTTCTCTCATTTGTTCTGGGTATTCTCACACTCGGATTTAGCAATAAGCTCGGGCATTTTTGAACCCTTACGTCCGTTTCATCTTGCTAGTGCAATGATTGGGCTTTCTTAACTTCAGCCATCGTTGTGTGGCACAGCTGAAAATCTCTTTATTAAATAATTGTTCAGTTTACAAAGTAGGCGAGAGCACGCTGTGTCACCTAGCCCCAAAACAAACCCAGATAACAAACGAAGTAAATAGCATCACGAATCCTATTGTGCGACATGTGAGTGCTTTTCTTCAGCATTTCTCGGGCTTTTGCGATGCCAGTGTTTTGTTATTGTGCCAGGATTTGTTTGCGCTTCATAATATGTGATCATGGTCCTGAGTAAATGAAATGATTCGGTGCACTTCCAGATGAAATGAAAATATTTCATGAGGAATGAGCCTGTGATCTGACTGTGTGACAGTAAAGTGACATTAGCAGAATAAAGCCTCAGTATGTGCATTTGAAGCGAGGGCTGTAGGAGAGAAGAGACAGAGCAGGGAATTGTTAAGAAAGGGATATTATAGAATTATTATTGTTCAGAACATGCGCTGTTGCATAATGCAAGAGTCAGTGCTTTGATTCTTCTAACTGCCTTCATGCCTTAACTTCCAGCTGTACTGCTGCTGTCTCTCAGCTTAAACCGGAATGCAAATGTTCTTCTGGGAATTAAGTGCTGTTTCCTGCATAAAAAAAACATGCTTATTCTGGTCCAAGACTGCCTTCGTTTTGTGCTTGTACATGAATTAATTTCCCCCCTACAACCTGTCTCCAGCCTGAGCGCAGCCATTCTTCAACTTTTACTGTGACATGTTTGCGTTGTTTTCCACGATTATTTCCATATTCATATCAGCCATTTTATTTTCACATTTCTACAATTATGAAAATACAGAAGCATTTTCCCTTGTCAATATTCATGCCATTGTCATCTGCCTCCAGCACTGCAGTAGGCTCTTTAAGTATCCTAAGCGGACACTTGTATCCCCCAACAGGATGTGTATATTTGTGTTTGCGTGCAGTTTTTATGAGTGCGTAGTGTAATTAGGCACATGCTCCACTGCACTATTCCATATGTATCACACGTCGTGCAGAGCCGGTGTGAATATATATCCAGATTGGTTTGTGCTGTACATTTCTATGATGTACATTCAGGAGAGATTATTGTTCAGGAAGTTTGATGCCTGGTGTAAATGAGTCACATCACTGCCGCTCCATGTCTGTCGCTGTTAGCATCTTCACCTCAGCCTTTGCACGAATGAGTTGTGCTATAAAGTCGTGGCTCAGAAAATATTTATTTTTCTCTGCTTTTCTTTTGGTATGTTGAAGTTTCAGGTTTCAGATTTCGTTATTTCCCACAGGTTTTCCTCTAGCATCTCGATGATTATGATGTGGTTTTGAGTGAAATGCTTTGCAGCGGTTGCCGAGTGAACTTTTGGAAAAGCTTGTTGCAGGCCTTTAAGTTCCTCACTGGATAAACTGTAATAATTTCAGCAGGGTCTCGATTTTCTAGTTGGCAAAATGTCAGCAATGTTAGCAGCACAACATGACATATGAACCATTTTTGAAAGCGTCTGTAAAACAGTAGCATATAAACAAAAGAAGTAAGACTGTAGCAATGTTACTGTACACCTGAAATTAGAAAATTTCATTGAAAGTCTTGTTTATTTTTGTAACAATGCCAACAACAAAAATGTAGCCAGTAGTATACTATGTGGCTTTCCTTATATGCCTAGAGAATTGCGGTGTGTTTAATATTTGTATTTGAGCCAATATTTTTCTTTTTAATCATCTTTAATGAACCCCATTTCTTATGATCACCAGATCGTTGCTAATTAAATGTCATAGCTTGACAAAAGAGGCGAGCCCATGCATGGATCGAGCGATCAATGCTAGTTTAGACTGGCTGCACGATGCATTTGGATGTTCTCTGATGCATTGACATAGATGTCCCTGGTGTGATCGTGGGAAAGGTGGGGAGGGTTTCAGCATCAGAACCCTTCACCCAGGTTACCCAGCCAGAGTTGATGAAGTCCTGGCTTGCATCCCAGCAGCAGTGAGTCACTGGCCTGTCCTCTTATCCAAAGCCACCTGTTCGTTTTCTCTGTGGTGAACGTCTGGTCTCCCCATTTGTTGCAGGTACTGTAACAGGAGGAAGGGCAGAATAGAATGCTCTAGTTTTCTTTAAGTAAAAATTACACCTAAAAACTTCAGTAAATTTCAAGAGAGAATTGCTAACTTCATGGATTTGGATTATACAGCTGGTAAAGTTTCATGGGTGCCAAATTTATTTATTGTCAGCAAAAGTAAGCTCTTGGCTTTTTAAAGTTTCTCAGAGTGGATACCAAGTTGTTTTAGAATATATAATTTAACACGCTTTTTCTTCCAGGAAAAGAAAGAAAGAGACAGTGTGAGATTTCAGTGAAGTGCGCAGGCTAGGCTGGACATTACGTCATGACTTTGGATTTATATTAATGCTCCGTTAGTAGCTTCAAAGACCTGCCAGTGCTTAGATGGATGAATAATGCAGTTACTAGTAATTCTTAGCATCCATCCATCCATTCGCTTCCGCTTATCCTTTTTCAGGGTCGCGGGGTGGCGGGGGTCTTAGCATATGTAACATTAAAATGTCCGGCACGTGGATGCAGTTCATCTAGAGCAACCTGAACATGTGAGGCCTGTGGTGTGAAGATGAGCTTTAAGTTAAGTGGTGCCAATAGAAAACACATGGTCCTTAAACCCCTACAGCGCAGCACAATTATCATCATCTCTTTACATGTCACTTGATGTAAACTGAAACTTATAATTATGCTGGTACTGTATATGCATTTTGCAGCTCACTGCATCATGTGTAATTACTTACATGCTCATTGCAGCACATTTTTTCTTAAGGCAATAAGAAGCACCAGCTCCCTCTAAGCCCTTGCGTGTACAAAGGTTGATTTCTTGTGGAGACTATGCGAATATGCGATTACATATTTGTACATACATATTTGCAACACAATACAGCGTGTATGAAGTTTATTTAATGCTCGCAAATGTGCTGTGACGCATGGAGATAAAATACTTTGCAAGATGTTTCATTTGCAATACTGTGCAAAAGTGTAGGTACATGCAGTTTTTAGATTTTTGTCCATCATGCAGTAGGCTACCGTTAGACGGGCACCTGATTACAACAACACCATAAAGGACTGTCCTCATCTTCATCATTTAGTTGTTTGCTGCACTTTTCATGACATCAGTTGTTAACAGTGTTGGGAAGGTTACTTTTAAAATGTATTCCATTACAGAATACAGAATACATGCCCCAAAATGTATTCTGTAACGTATTCCGTTACGTTACTCAATGACAGTAACGTATTCTGAATACTTTGGATTACTTAATATATTATCGTGCTTTTTACAACAACGTGAATGTACTATTGCTGTGTGATTTATTACTATTACTGAAGGTCCGCGACTCCGAACTGTAGTAAAGGGACCTCTGACTAATACGGCGGGGTCCCTGTCGGCTTGTAGCCGAAAAATAGCTTTACTTTGTTGTGTGGGTCAACTTTTATTGCGAGAGACAGAGAGAGGCGTTGAAAGGCTCCAACGGAACTTATTGTTTCGGAGGAAAACACGAACACGGTGTACAGTCGAGTCTTAATAGCTTACTTACAACTGGGCTCATCAGGCACTCTTCTTGGCTGAAGTGGTTATTATTATATTTACATGCTTCCAGCTCCCGTTTTTGCTCGATGACAACTCGTACCTTTCCACTCCCCTTTTTCTCCCTCCTCGCGCTCACAGACTCATAACGTGTATGGCAGTCCATTCTCCCTGCAGCACGGACTACACTGCCCATGATGCTACATTCTTTAGAGCTATGCTTGTAGCATTCTGCCTGTTAGCTTAGCACAACAACAACAACAACGAAAAGGCACTCTCTCACACAGGAAGCACACAGTCGCAGAGAGAGCGAGAGCGTCGCCCTGTAACCATGGCAACCGTAACGCTGCCTCCTGGAACAACAGAACGTAGCTGTCAAACAAAACCCAAACAGTCCTGACCCACGACAAAATGAAACAGGAAAGTACCGCAGTGTAATCCATTTATTTCAACAAAGTAACTGTATTCTGAATACCACCTTTTTAAACGGTAACTGTAACGGAATACAGTTACTCATATTTTGTATTTTAAATACGTAATGGCGGTACATGTATTCCGTTACTCCCCAACACTGGTTGTTAAGTAAGAAACATGTTACTAAATTTTACTCTCTAGAGTGAATAAAATTCTACATGTCTCACCCTCCATATCACATTTATCTACATTTTTCTGGTTTTCCTTTTCTTTTGCTCCACCATTAGGTCATTACTCTGACCTCAGTTCCTCCCTCCTCCTTACAGCGATACCATTTTTCACTCTCAGCCTTCCCGTGTCTCGCTTCACATCTCATTTTTTCCTGTACAACCATCCAATAACAAATGTCGCACTTCATTAGGTAATCATTTGAGTGTGTGCAGAAACATCTCTGATTCTTCTAGGCAAGCCTTAGTTGTCACCTCTGCTACAGCTAAGAGATTCAATCCCATGAGGTTTCTAAGAACACATTTTTCACAGCTGCACGATTCTGTTATGTTTTCAAAGACTTTCTAACTCTCTGAACATCCAGAGATTTAGGGATAAACTGCTGATGTCCAATGTATGCTTTCAAGGAACACACTGGTAGAATTTTTAATCTCTGAAACAGAACATGATGTGATTTAGCTGCTCTGTTCTGTGCTGTCATAATGGGAACTTTCCACGTTGGCAGGCAGGCCTCTTTATTATCTAATATCTTTATCACACTAGCTAATCTTACTCCACTAATGCCCACATGCATCATCTATTATATCCTACTGTATTTAAGGCTTATGGCTTTATCAAAGCCTTTTTTTCCCTCTCCTTTCTATTCTCGGTTTACAAACACCAGTACTGAATTAGCCTTTGATTGCATGAAGTAGGTATTTAAATGCTTCTCTGTGCTGAGAACTCAGTTTGTACAGTTTAAAGTTCAGGTAACACACTGCACTCTCATGATGCAGCAAGGCTGTGAATCAAAATGCTCACAGTTAGATGAGCTAGCTGTTATTAGATTAGAGGGGAGCAGATAAGATGTATTTTGGAGCAGTGTTTGAAAGTAGGAATAATTTTGTGACTGTCTGCATATGTAGCATTGAAGGAACACGAAATTAGCTACTTTCCTGATGGTTCTGTTTAGTTTTGTTTCACTTTGTGTTATAATCTGCACTTCTGAGGATTCCTCTCACCGCCTTCTCTATTTTTATCCTGCTCTAATTTCTGTCTCTACCTGGCTGAAGGTAGAATAACATCCAGTACTAAATCCTATTTTTCTTTATCCACGATAACCTCTCACCTTGGCTAAGCCTGAGGAAAAAACCCTCTGGGAAATGAAACGCGAAGCCAGTTGTTTGACTTTTTTTTTTTTACAGGTCTCTGCACACTAACATTCATAGGGTCCCGACGACACACTTACAAAGATGCACACGGTCTGATAAGCACTGACCTCTACACCTGAGTGACTGTGGAACTGACCATTTAACATAAAGATGATCCCATAACCCTGAAGTATCACAGCCAGTCTTTGGCACCACCGGTCAGTTGTACGTATTGATGTCGGCCTTTATCTGATGACTTTGATAATGGAAGGTCTGTGTGAAGAAGACTTAGTGGGAGAGACCTCATCCCTGAGGGGCTAGGAGGAATGGATGGTGTGTCACATTGTGCTAGGTTGGGCAGAAATACAACAGTTTCAGTAATGGAATGCCACTGACCTTTCCACTAATGCTTGACCCCCCTGTTCCTGTTCCAACATCCAACATGTGTACTTTTTAACTGAGTGCGGATTTCCACTGGTTACTGCAGCTGAATTTCTTTTGCTGTCAGTATCTCATATAGCAGGACTGGTCAGAACATGCCCAGGTTTTTTTTTATTATACACATCCAGGCTCTGTTCCGCTCCTGTGCGCTAATGTTTTGTGTACCTACGTCTAAATCGTGTGTAGATTTGATGTCAGGCAGATAAGCATGCGAACTGCTGCTGGTTCATGTAGTGTTGGCTTCTGGCCCACAAAATTGGTGCCAGATAAGAACGAAGAACGGCCATCTCCTATCACAGCCCTGCCTCAGTACTCACAAAATGCTGTGCAGTATTAGATTTTTCACAACATTTGGTGCAGGGCAGTGATACTGGCTTTCCCCCCTATTTCAGGAGCAGTCCATGGTTTTCACGCGTGGTTATTAATGAAACCCCAATTGAAAGCGTGAAATTTCACACTTTAATTTAAACATTAGAGAAACAGGTGGACTCCAGGTTTTTGCTTCTGGAATTACTGAAAGTGTGTGTGACAGTATAGGAAGTAGAAATGTGAAATAAAAGTTTGGTTATCTAAAGTTGACGAAGTTTTGTAAGCAAAGTCAAACCATACCAGGTAATATTTCATAGCGCCATATCTATTTGCTACCTGACATTGGCCAAAGTGACAAAACAGCTGTAGTTGCAAATGCTATGACAGTAAAATACATGGTGATTGAATAGGAGCTTTACCCTTCCAGCTAGATGTGAAAATATCTCTCATGTTGTTGTTAAGCAATAAAATATCTTCGAACTCAGGGACACTGATCAGCAACCCCCTGCCATCAAAACAGCTCTAAACTGTCAGGACACAGACACAGGACCTCTGGGGCTCTCCTGTGTTGTCTGGCATTAGGCTGTGGATCTTATGGGCCCTGTGGGTTGTGGTACGAGACTTAGTGTTATGCAAATGTCTTGAGTCACTATTAATTCCTTCATATTTTTCTTGCAAAATAGAAACTACCGTAGGTGTGGAGATTAATTGAAACATGTGCAAACATAAATGAAAATACAGTATGTAAGACAAAAACTGAGTTTATACAATTCTAATGATCTTGAAAGTCAATATTTGGTGTGATCACCTTCATACCACGACACAGTATGAACTGTCTTAGGCAGCTTTGTTGTCATTTCTTTAATAACTCTTCAGGAATAGTTCTCCAGGCTTCTTAGATGCTCCTCTTTGGATGTTGGCTGCCTTTTGTTCTGTTCTCTGTCAAGATCTCATACTTCCTATCCAGGTATTCTTTTACATGCATTGGCAGTATGATTGGGAAGTGTCATGTTCCCAATCACACTATCCAATCATGTTCTTAATGCCAGTTAGATGATTTCCAGATAGTACTGGTGAATCAAAACCTTTTCTGCATTCCAAATTCCACCAGCTGTGACAAGATCACCAACACCTCTGACTGAAATGCAGCCCTGCACCATGACAGAGCCTCCACTGTGTTTACAGCTCTGGACATTCACTGCTGTACCTTTCTCCTGACCTTCTTTGTATATATTGATGACATTTCGAACTGTCAAATTTGGATTCATCACTCCATAACAAGTGTTGTCACTGACTTTCAGTCCGGTTCTTCTGTAATTTGGCATACCTCAACCTCTCTCTGTTTCCCTTCCTTAACAATGGCTTCTTGATAGCCACCCTTCCACTGAAACCTTTTCTGTTGAGGTTTCAGTGAAGAGTAGATCAATGGAAGGGTCAGCTGCATCTCTTAGGTCTTTGCTTTGGTCTATTCTATTTGTAAAATGCTATTTATTTTATGCCTGTCAAACTGTGGTGACTTTGGCATTTTCACACATTCAGCTAAAGACATGGAAACATATTGGCTGCTAATAACAAAGTGCTTAAGATACAGTTTAAAAGTGCAAAATCGATTCTTTGCTAAGTCATCTGTTATGTGAAGACACAGCATTGATTTATACCTTGAGTTATGTTCCTTTAGATGTTTGAATGATTCATAGGTCAGTGTTAAGTGGCTTAAGAAGCAAAAGATCATTCCTCATAAAAGTAGGAGGACTGGACTGAACATCAGTGTAAAAGCAGCCAATGTCCAAAGGAAAACTTTGACAGACCTTCAGAAGCCCAGAGAAGAGAATAGAAAGTTACAAGAAAGTCTGGCTCAAAAGCAAATCCCAAAGAAATTAGATCTGGCTCCAGACTTTTTCACAGTACTATAAATGTATCATGCTTGCACTCAGTCACATTGCAGTGTGGGGAAACTGAAAGCTAGGCTACCTTTGGCTCTTTGTTGCAACCCTCAAATAGTTCCTGAGATGTTATGTGGAGTTGTTGCAGTTTTTTTGGTGTACCATTGTCTGTACGGGTCCTTGGCTACCAGGCTCCAATGTTTCCCAGCAGAATATCACACCGTAATGAGGAGGGAATGTTATTTGCTATGCTGGTTTCAGTTATGTGGCTGAGGGGTCTATCTCACATGAACAGATATGCATCACCTCAGCTTCCACTGTCAGAAAAACACGTGACATTACAAAATCCTCGTCCATCATCCACCACAACCTCATTCCTACTCTTGTTGCTCCTTCATTTATTCAGTATTATGCTGGTAAAATCAAATTCTCTCACCTCTCAGTCACATGTTGAAACTGTCCTGTATGGCAGACTGTGGCAGAGGTGTCAGCTGGATGTCGACACGTTTTTAAATGAACTTCATATCAGTTTTCAGAGCCGACAGCCTTGATTCTGAACTGATTATTAGGACGCATCTTTAATCAATCGAATATGTATTTCAAATAATCACAAATCCTCAAATTTACTCCTTGATTAACTGTGAACCGTGCAGCACCAGGGTGGAAATCAGCATAACATCACAGACTAAAGTCTTGATTTTCTGGTTTCCAGCTGTGGGAGAAAGATACAAATAACAACTCATGCTAATGTCCTACTTAAGAAACATAAAAAAATAAAAAAAATAAAAATTCCACCCTGACTGAATGAGTATTGGTAGCTTTGAAATGACATTTGTTTGATCATTATAGTTATTTTGTAGATTTAGATTTGTTGCAGAGCCTTTTTTGATGTTGTTGTTCTCACATCCACACTGAGGATGGCTTTGATCATTACCCTGTTATTGAAATGCCTTGATATTTGCCCTGAGTAGCCAGCAACATGAACGATGCAGTATTAATAATCAATGCTGGGCAAGAACTGTGTCTGTGAGTCCTTTATGAAGGTAACAACATTTGCTGGAAGTTGATGAAAAAAATGCCTAAGAGTCAAATCTTTGCTTCTGCTTTAAAATTTCACCAGGCGCCTTTTTATTAAGCATCATCAGTGACTGAGGAATTCACAGAGGGACCAAAGGTTACACAGAGGTGCACTCTTACACGCCAAGGGCCGTCATGTTTGACACCAAAGCCTGAGTCTAGTCACTCTAAGAAGACTCACAGAATGGATAATTAACCAGAATTTATTTTGATAATTGATTTGTGTTTTGGGACTGTTAGTCTGACACGAATTCCAAATTAAAAGACAAATAACAGCAACCAAACAAACTGCTTAGTGTTTGAAATGTTTGTAATTGATCCGTTTGATGAGCAATGCGAAATTACTTCGGTGCCGCCTTGTGCAATTACGAGGCTCCTCGTGTGGTACCAATTCAAAATAATACATATAAAAATGACAGATCTGCAATTTCCTTCTTTCACTGCTCGTCACGCTTCACAATCCTTTTAAACACCACCTTGGTTTTATAACTGTCGAGGAAGGTACAAATCTAGTTTCAATAAAGGTAAACTCATCTTCAAAATCATCATTACAAAAACGAAGGAAATTACAGTAATCTGTCAAGTGCTTTCATTTTTCATATCTGATTTTCTTAAACACAATCACTGTTAGTGCATACCTGATTTATTGGCCTGACCCCCTCCCTCCTGGCTTCAGCAGCATGTCAAATACATAATCAATAGCCTCTCGTGGGTTTGTTCCCCTGCACGCTAGATAATGGTTAGAGATGCCAGTGTGCTGAACACACCTCATTAACCACTGGTTGCAGCAGTTTGGCTTTTTCCAGTGCAGCCGGAGCCCCTAGTCAACAGCAAGACTAATGCACCTGACAGTTATGGCAATGACACACATATTTCAGCCCTGCTGCCAATGCAAGGGTGAAGATATTCTGCTCCATGAGTCCTGCGTGGATTCATGAAAAACAGATGACCTTTGCTAATTTTGTACTGTGCGTGTATGTTGGTCTTTTATGCTTATCGCTCATAATGTACCCTTGTGCACGCATTACATGTACAAAAAAGAGGCTGAATGGGGGAAAAAAAGGAGGGAGACAAGAAAGCACCAGGAATGGACAGAGAGAGGAGTGATGGTTGTGTGAATAGTAAAGAAGGATGGAGAAGCTCAGAGATAATCCAGAGACTGTTGTCAGCAGTTCTGCCTCAATGTGTGTGTGTCTGAGAGAGAGAGAGTGGGAGGGACAGAGAGAGAAAGATGCACATGTTTAATTTAAAGAAATACATGTAAGTTATTTCTATTAGGGAGACGCACATCACATCACGTGGGACACAGGGAGATTGTGAGCTCTGCCGAGGGGCTGGAAAACTGACATCCTGTTAAAAAAAAAAGAAGTCAATACATTTATTCATCAGGAAAAAAAGTGGACTATCTGATGTTCTCCACTTTGAAAGTGAATCGGAAAAGTTTCAGTTCACGGTGGTGCTAATGGTTTATTTACACATCATATTGCACAGTCGCGTATCTGAAACTTCTGCAGCATGAGCAGGCAGCAAAATAAGTCAGACAGTAGAGTACAAACAATGCAATCAGCAAGAAAACAGCCAATTACAATACAGAGTTAGTGGCTGGGAACAACTAATAAACAACTGGAGATTATAATTATTATCCGCAGCTATTAGGGTTGAAATATGGGTACATTTCTTTTGGTTTTTCAAATGTCTCGGTGCTTTAATGAGAAGAGATTATTTTAACAGAAAATATGTAAGCATTTAGCCTCCTTTCCTTTGCCTCCTCTCATTGCATCTCAACTTGCTTTTCTCTCTACCTCCTACCCTCGTTGGACCACCTCCCTTACTGGAGATTTTGATTGGCTGAGACGCTCAGAGTGCATCGTTATGCAGTTTCTGTGTCATACGGAGACAAAAGCTGTGGAGTCTGTTTCATGCAGTTGATGAGATGAACAATGGTGGACACACTTAAGTACATTCAGGAGTACAATGCATGCATGCAGGCTCATTTTCCTACTCATTCTGCCCACGCACTCCACTGTTATGATATCGAATCTAAATAACTGAAATGGAGTCACTCCGTTCCCCAAACTAATTATGTGAAGCAGAGATGTGCATCAGGTCCATCATGTCATCATGGCAGTCATCTTGTTCATCTCATTTGATTTCCTGCAAGCAATAAAATGGTACATGTGATGCAATCCCTCAGCAAGGCAAATATCCAAGTGAAGACACTATTTAGTCTCTTGGATCATTTCGCAATAATGTTGGGATACTTTTGGAATTCATTTACTAGGGAAAAAAATACACGGGGAGGCATGAAATGTCTTTGTGGAAGAATTATTTGATTTTTTTTGGCTGCAAAAAAAAAAAAAAAAAAAACCCCAGTTGGAATACAGTCAATCTGTGCTCCTCTTCCATTGTTATTGTTCATAATTTAACAGTGTCTGTAGCTGTGTTGAGTGCAGAATGGAGGGTTTGTATGGCCACACTCTGGTTATGATTTTCTCCTCTGAAAGAGCAGATTTATTATTGCTTAGAGTTGAGAGTGGTATCAAGATTCTCATTTAATTTATAAAAATAGACACCTCGCTAGCTTCTCCCCAGTGTACCAAAGTGAAGCCAAAATATCTTGGAAATGAGCATTGTCATCTTGAGCTGGTGATGTCATTTGAAACCAGAGTCTGTTCAGTAGTGACTGAAGGATCGAAACATTGCATTAATGTTTCACTCCTGATCACCACAGTGCAACCTCAGCCTCTTTTCATTCTTCGGGTGTCCAATACTGCTGTTCTGTCAAGGCAGCTGGAGTCTCAGCAATATGGTGCTGTGCAAAAGTCTTGAGTCACCCATCATTTCTATACATTTTGCTTGGAAAATGGGAAACATGCACAAAGATACATGGATATAATATCATCCAGCATATAAGCGACAGGGAGAGTTTGTAGAATTCGAATGAGCTTGAAAGTCAATACTTGGCATGTTCACCTTAATCTTAAACACAGTCTGGACTCACTTAGGCAACCTTCTTGTAATTTTTTTAAGTAGTCTTCAGGAATAATTCTCTAGGCTCCTTGTAGGAGATTCAGACCTCTTCTTTGGATTTTTACTACCTTTTGTTCTGTTCTCTGTCAAGATGATCCCACACTGCTTCAGTAATTGGCCAATCCATGATTGATTGTGTCCCATTATATGCTTGTTTTTTTTACATAAGCTGTGTGTTTGTGTTTATTGTAATGCTGTAAAATGAAGCCATTGTCAATCAGAGGCTTTCCAAATGGTATTGCATGGTGATCACAATCTGTCTGTGTCATGTATTGGCTGTGTGGCAGGAAGGATGTGGACCAAATTCCAAAAGTCAAAATGCAGCTGTAAAAGAACAAACCAATAACTGGGTGGGAAGGAGCAAAGGAATCCAAAAACTAGACATTTTCAGGGAAGCATTAAACAGGAGGACACACAACCACGAGGGACGACATCACAAAGGACAAGGCGAGACTCAGACAATATATACTCACAGAAGGGTAACTGGAGAAGTGGAGACAGCAGAAATTCAAAAACAGTGGGTCAAATGAGTCGAGACTATTACAGGCCATTTTTTCCTGTGTTTAGGTAGATTAATAAACTGAAGGTCTGCTTTTTTTGTTTTCCGTTTGTCCATTTTCTTCAATTTTTTAATGACACATTGCTCAGCATGTTGAGATATACCAAGTTTTCAACATGGTGCAAAAATACTGTTTAATTTATGTTTGTCAAAATGACTGAAAATGAAACCAATGTGCTTTTAAAATAACTTTTACATGAAAGTCTGGCTCCTTGGAAGCAAAATGTAAAGATAAAATGAGTGGTGGCTCAAGACCTTTGCACAGTAGCATACACTCAAGGTGTTCTTTGGCATAAGTGCTGTGACACACTGCTGGCTTTCACTGCCAGCTCATCACATCGATGAAGACCCATGACATTTCACTACACTGTGTAAGCATCATTTTTCACTATGGAGGGTTAATATTCTGGAGAGGAACTTAAACTACAATCATTTCCTAAACCAAACCACAAGTGAAAATAAACATATAAATTGAGTGAAAACTAAACAAAACTTAAATAAAAACACAATGTTTCCAAACAGCGCATCCATAACTGTCTCCTAGATAAGAATTTTGTGATTTCTGCCACCACTATACTTCCTACCTTCTTCTCTGGACTTGCCCTTTAAAGTGTAACTATTAGCTCTCTATGTTCAGCATTGCTGTAGATGATGTCGAGGCACAAACTCAAAAGGACACCTTGTAATTATCTCTGTAACACCTGCAGCTTCTGACAGAATGGTAACATTTGACAAGCTGGGATAAGAAGCTGTTTGCAGACTCCGGCTGCAGTGACATTACCTGCACAAGATGGCGGTGGCCATTTCCAAGACATGTTTGTATGCAGTCTGGAACTCAGCAAGAAATCCAATCAAATTATTTAAGAAACTATTAACTCTTCTTTACCGGGTGATTAGATTTTTAATTAGCTCATAAACTCCTTCTCTTTCCTTGTTATATGTGTCTTAATGTTATTTTTTATTATTGTTTTTTTTTTTTTACATTTGCTGCTTTTTAAACACCCTCAGGTGATTGTATGGCGCTGGCAGGGAAATGCAGTGCCTGGTTTAGCACCATTTAGCAAAGGTTACAGATGCAGCATGCTGGAAAATGAGCAGGAGCCTAGGCAAACAGAATTCAGTTGTATAAGATCAGGAGCACACATCCCAAAACATAATACAATGTGACCTTGATATGTCAAATGAAATGATGAGATGCATGTGCCTCATTTCAGCTGACTCTTGGCTTACACATGTTAAGCGCAAAGAGTGTGTACGGTGGGTCAGCAGCTTGGAAACAGAATATATGAAGTGTGAAATGATAAATTATTTCTAACCCCTGATAAGTTGCTGTATTGAATTTTTCTCCTTATCTATCAACAGAGTGCCGCGAGGCTTAGCAGAGCATGTTTCACTCCACTGTATATCAGATATCACTAACAAAGCTCCACTAACAAGAGCTGTTCTGTTACTGTACGTCACATTAACTCTTTACATTAAACACTTCCAGTACAGCCACCCCACAGAGAAAATCCACACATTATGTTAGCATCGCTAAATAAAAAAGGGGAAGATTTTAGTTGTACATCAGCGAGAGGCAGGAACGGATGGAAAGAGGGGGCACAGATGGGTTCGGGAGGAGGAAAGCAAAAAAACAATTTGGATTTTCATGACAGATGAAGCAGTGGCAAAGAGGTGGAGGGAAGGGAGGGGAAGAGAGCAGGGCTACGTAAGGAAAACGTGAATATTTAATGAAACTTGTGAAATCCTGGAACAGCGAGACAGAGAGCGAGAGAGGTAAGGTGAAGAGAGTGTGGAGAAAAAGAAAGTCAGCTGTTGATGGGTTCTCACTTAAACTTATGTATAGCGTGATTTATAGCCTCGACTTCTAGATTATACATTAAGTGGGGACTTTTGCAACAATTAAGTGAAACAAAAAAGCTGATGCACAAACCAGTTTTATCCAAACATAACCTGAAACAAACAAACAGCAGCAACGGTCAGAGTTTGGTTTCTCAAGGTAAACGATGCTAAGGCTGAGGAAAGATTCTGGAGAGGGTTACATGAGTTCAGAAAAGGGCAATTTCTCCTCACTATAACATTTCATCCAGGGGATCTGTGTGGTGGACTTTCCTGCTTTTATAAATAGACTAAGAGAGTGACCTCCCACACTATGCTGTAAAAGCGAGGGAGAAAGCAGAGCTCCTTAAAGGGTTTCATAAAAATGTTTTTTATTTGTGTTATTTGCCTAATTAAGGTCCACCTGTTTCATTTACGCTTAGCGTGTGTCTGTCTTTTTTGCAGCTCTCCTCCACTAGTTTCCCTGAAATGTGTTTGCATGCATGTGTGTGTGCACTTGTTTAAACATCTTTGGTGCATCACTGTACTTTTGGGGACAAAATGCTAGTCCTCACAAATTTGATGGTTAGAGTAAGGGGCTAGGAAAAGCATTGTGTCAATTCGATATCCTCACTAAGACATGTAAAGTGTGTGTGTGTGTGTGTGTGTGTGTGTGTGTCCATCTCCTGCTCAGCTGCGTGCCTGTGTCATTGTGACACATGCACTCCAGAGCAGAGAAGCAGCTTGAAGATGTGTTCTTAAAATTGAGGACAACTTGTCCCATTGATGAAAGGCCAATAAATGTTGTTGAGCAACTGTTGACCTAAGATGTCAGCAACCAAAATCTATAGGCCAGACCAAAATATAGAAAATCCCTGTTACTGGCAAGATGTCACGGTCTGGCTGGCAGACCGTGGGGATGTGGGGAAGGAGGAGGACCCAGGCGCGGTGCTCTATGTATAAACAGTGTGTTTATTTACAGAGTGGAACAAAAACAACAATAAATCCCCGTGTTCTCCCAGACTCCCGTGTCGTGTCTCTACGTGAATAGTTCGTGTCTCTGTGCTCTCCGCTCCCGTGTCAGCACCCCCCGGTGCTCGCTGCTCTTCGTGCCTTCCACGCTCCTCCTGCGGGAAACAATAGACGCAGCCGTCAGGACACAAATAACCGCGGGCATACACTTACACACATTAACTCAATTCAATGGGACGACTAACGTGGAGTCTCAAGCAAATGATCCCGCGTCGGTGGGAGCTCCAACTCTCTCCTAAGTAGCTCCCCCGACGAGGCCTGATCAGCCGCAGGTGTGTGACTTCGGGTGTGGCCAGTCCTTCCGCAGGGCCACACCCCTCAGGCCTGCAGGTGGCTGAGCTCCATCCTCCAAGCATACCCGCAGACACACACACACACACACTCACATCTACAAGCATGGAGAAGAGCAGCAGCAACACCAAAATACATATAATAATAATAATATAATTCATAACTGCTCAGGGATCCTGGGTTGCTCAGACCCAGGACCCTGACACAAGAAGCCCTTCTGTGGCATCATATGCTCATTCACTGTGTTTTCTTTTGCTGTGGGAATATAATTGTTCCTCTTTTTTATATATATATAAATATTCTCTCCGAGTGAAAATGATCTGAAAAGTGGAGGTGTTGCTTTGTACTAGTTTGAGCCCTAGTCAGACATATAGTGGTTCTGAATGTCATATATGACACTATTAGCTAGATTTATTATGATCCTACGAAAATGTTAAAATATGAAGAAAAACCCTTAAACCTCTGATATTATTAGGAACCAGTAACGACTGCGTCTGACATTTTTCTATCCACATTTTGGTTTTCAAATTATTGTTTAGTGGCTAAAACCTCCACCTCCCTGAATACGGATAGAATAACAGAAGATAGAGAGTAGAATAAAGATTGTTTATCAGAGCTGTTTCACTGAAAAAAGCCTGAAGCTGCATGATTTTAGAAATAGCTGGTACAACCCAAATCGGCACACTCCCCGTGTCTTTCCCTCCCTCTCTCTCAGTATATCTTCTTCTTCTTGTTTTTCCACCACACCAACTTTCACAGTCACTCTATTCTAACAAGTTTTTCCTTCCCCCCAGTCGTTCTCTCTCTTCACCTCCTTTCCCATCTTCCCATCCCCGTTCTCTATTAAAAATGGTTGCATCTTCTCACCTCTGCTCAGTCATACAGGTTTATTTTAGTCCTTTGCCTGTTAGCACAGCAGCATAAGATGGTTGTCACTGCTTTGCAGACAGCCCCTCACTATTTCCCTCCCTTCTCTTTGTACTCGCTCACATCATTTCTCCATTTTGATCACTTTTTCACCCCCTCCTGGTTGGCCAGTGCTGGTGTGTTTCCTTTGTTTATTTTCCTTCTCCGCCTGGTTCTCCTTCCTCAGCTACTTAGCAGGTATGTTTTCAGCTGAGGAAGCATACGTTGTGGCATTAGCCTCTGTGCCGGGGTTCATCAGTGCTTGAGTGCAAGGACTCAGCCTGAGAGGTTGCACGGGGGTTACTGCCACTGTGGAACTATAATTACCTCAGCTGTCAGTCAAACAGGAGTGTGTCCACACATCCACACATGCACACACATACACACACTCTTGTGAACTCACTGCTTCTTCGGATCGTCTGCATTACATAAAAAATTACTTCTGTTGCTACTTTTGCCCGAAACACCCCCATGTGTGATTTTACGCGCCAAGAAAAGCTGCAAATCTGTAAATGAATGTTAATATTTGCATTCTTGTTTGTCTGTGTGCATTTGTCTGCACAGTATCTCTGTGGGGCAGTTTTGTCTGAGCTGACTTGTACAAGGGAATCTTTTTGCATTCACGTCCTGCACGTGACGATGTCGCTTGATGAAAAACGGCCAGACATCAAAAAAATGCTGCACTAATTAAGGCTTTGGATGACATTTTTGAAGAAATTCTTCTACGAGGTTGTACAGGCACAGCAGTGGGCGTACTACGGCATAAAGCAAATATATCTGTAGGCCAAAGATTTGGTATTAACTTAATGGAGTACATGATTTTACACAGACAGACATCTTTGGGGTATGGCAGTAGTAAATGGGAAAATATGCATTGAAGTAAAAACCCGACAGTCCCGTTTATAAACAGATTGTGAAAATATCCCATCAGTCATCAGAAACATCCATCACACTAAGTGCTGAGTTGTTAAAATGTCATTTCCGTGTTGTTTGCCATATAAATAAAAACGCGCAATTTCCATTGTCACTGCACACGAGTGCAAAGCAAAACAATAAGCAATTATTTTTCTCATCCAACAACACTCTCCAGCTGTGACAAGTGCCTCAATTTTTTTGTTTTTTACTACCCCCCCCCCAAAAAAAAACAACCCCCAAAACAAAACAAAACAAAAAAGAATGCATTGAATGTATTAAGCCTGAATGTGCCTCATGTGTCAAATGGGTATTATACTTGCGGGTCTCAGCTTATCCATTCACGGTGCAATAATTATAAATAAATAATAATAAAAACAAAGTCAGATTGCTTTTTAAAATCAGGTTTTGGCCTTGTAAACCTGGACGGATGCCAATTAGTGCTGAGCACTGAGCTCGGTACAGTGGAGACAACAACAAATTTGTTTGGAGCGGGGTTAATGTTGCTCGCATACAGCCGCTCGTATGCTGACTGTGGAGTCAGGGAGAGCCGTGTTAAATATTTCAGCTCATGTCCTCGCAGGCGTTTGTCTTACTGAGAAAGCGAGAGACTATTGATGTGGTTAACGGCTAAAAGATGGATGAGGATAGATCAAACTAAACCAAAATAGCAATAAAAATGAGGCAACAACCGTTTCTAATCTCTGTTTTTCACAGTGTTGTGTGAAATGGAAAGGCTCAACTGTTTTGGACTCAAAACAGAGGGCATGGAAAAAATGAGCAGGTCCCAGGGAGCTGAGTGCTGTGGGTCCCAGCTGACTACTGCACAAGAGTCAATGCAGGAATCACCTCGGCAGTTGTTTGTTTTCAACTCTCCTTTTTTCCGTGTTTTCTTCTTATCGTTGCTGTTATCTAATCCTTTTGTCGCTTAATGCTGCTTGCTCTCCCTTTCACCTGCAACAAACATGCTTATTCAATTCTAGGATTTAAATCCAATAACAAGCACAAATCTGATCTACGAAGAAAGAGGCTTTTCCACCTCTGCCTTCCTCTTTCCTGTCTCTGTTTCAACAACAAAGTGGATTCAGCCTGAAATACCATCACATAAAGCAGAGAGAGGCTATAGATGCCCGGGCTATTATTTCCACCTCACTCCATGTCATAATACGCTCAGTGCTCTCTTTTGATATGTATAATAAACTTACCAGAGGAAAACCACGGGAGGTCTTAGCAACACAGGGAGTGGCGCAGTAGGGAAGGGAGCTTAGGAGCTTATGGACAAGCAACACAGCTGCTGTAGACAAAACATCACGGAGCGACTCTGCTACCTGCATGCTGCCAAGGATAGAAAACCATGCCGCGCCGCTTTCTCATAACAGGTGCAAATATGTATTAGTGACAGTGTGACTGAAGGAAGAAATAAAGAAACTGAAGATGAACATTGCTGCCACACTTGACTCTTTCTCTCTTATTGTGCCTCATTCACTGATGAATGTCAAGAAACTGTCCCACCTGGGGAAAAACACATGCAATATTGCTAAAAGTATTCTCATATGAACTTGAGTGCCATTCCATTCTTCATGCCGGGTTTAAAATGATGTCAGCCCACTCCATTGCAGCTATACCGGCTTTAACTCTTCTGGAAAGACTTTTCGCAAGGGTTAGAAATGTGTCTATGGGAATTTTTGACCATTCTTCCAGTAGCACATTTGTGAAGTCAAACGCTGATGCTGGACAAGAAGGCCTGGCTCACAGTGTCCACTCTAATTCATCCCAAAGATGTTCTATGGGGTTAAGGTCAGGACTCTGTGCAGGCCAGTCAAGTTCTTCCACACCAAACACGCACATCCATGTCTTTATGTACCTTGCTTTGTGCACTGGTGTGCAGTAATCTTATGCTGGTATGCTAAAGTATTAAGAGTTCCTTTCACTAAAGCTATAGGGGGCCAAGCCCAACTCCTCAAACGCAACCTCAGACTATAATTCCCCCTACAACAAACTTTACACTTAACAAACCCAGACGTCTCCACTGCTCTAGAGTCCAGTGGTGTACTGTACATCCAAGGCGTTTCATTGTGTTGGGTGATGTAAGGCCTGGGTGCAGCTTTTCAGCTATGGAAACACATTCTGTGAAGCTCTACAAACACTGCTCGTGAGCTAATCTGAAGGCCACATGAAGTTTCAAAGTCTGTAGCGACTGGGTCTGCAGAAAGTCGCTGACCTCTGCTCACTATTTGCCTCAGCATCGACTGACTGAATCCACTCTATGATTTTACACAGCGTGGCCAAGTTGCTGTTCCTAGTCACTTGCACTTTGTTATTATACCACTAACAGTTGACTGTGGAATATTTAGTAGTGAGGAAATTTCATGACTGCAGAAGTGTCATCCTACCAAGGTACCACGCTAGAGTTCACTGAGCTCCTGAGAGCGACCCATTCTTTGACAAATCTTTGTAGACGCAGTCTGCATGCATAGGGGCTTGAATTTGTACACCTGTGACCACGGAAGAGACTAGAGCAGCTGAATTCACCGATTTTAAACGGCTGAGTGAATTCTCTTGGCAATACGGTATAAGTGCACATGCAAAATTGCCATTGGGAGTCACGGAATGGGGGCACTGGCCAAATTTCTTTTTAATGACATGCATATAGGGTCAGAATTATACCTTGATAGGTGGATTCTTGCTATCTGCAATCTCCAAATAGAATTCTGTCCTTTTTCTCTACATTAAGGAAACACATTAACCTGAGGCAGATTGTGAAGAAAGCTGTGAAGTTGTTGCAAAAAGAAAGACTCTGAAGCAAAAACAGGAAGCAGTATGAACAAATTCAAACAAATCCAAGATTTTTGTGTGCAACGTTTATGAGCACACAGATTTATGTGTACACACTGTTTGTCTATGAGAGTCACGTCTGTTCCTGCGGTAATATTAAACATACCAAGAGTGGAGGCAAATAAAATAATATGATTTTGATGTGCAAATTACATAGCAGAAAGAGCAAAAGATCAAGAAACTGGTGGCAAATGTTTGAATTATGAGTGTCTGTCCCTATTTACACAGTTCCCCATTTTATATCCTTGTTAAAAGAGTATACAGTTTTTTTTATACCAGTGATTTTTCCTCCTTTCTCACCCCGCCCTTCCTTTCCTCTCTCCCTGTTTTACATTGCCTGTCCTCTAATCGGACTTTTCTGAGAAGCAGAGAGAAGAGAGAACGTCTCCAGGAGATTTGAGAAGCCCATAAAGTAAAGCGGCTCTCTTCCAAAGGCAGCTAAGAGGCTCAAGGGAGGATGGCAGCCACCGTCTTCTTCCAGAACATGTGCCTCAAAGCAGTGACATGGTGTCACAGTGAGAGAAGAGCACAGAGAAAGAGGAGAAAAGTTTAAAAAAAAAAAAAAGCACAGGGAGGGAGAATACAGTAAGAAAGTGAATATAAGAAATATAAGAGAAAGACAGAGAGAGAGAGGCAGAGAGGGGGAACTTGGTCAACTTGTCATCCATTATAGATTGCCTATTATTCATTCAGGCCCATCCCGCCTTGTGCTGTTCTTCCTCTTTCATCTTTAGTCAGTTACTCAATCTTTCTGTGTGACTGTATCTGTCTCTAGGCAGAAAACTCACTGTGCAGTATTTTGGGAGCTCCATAAGGGCAGCTCCACCATGTAGAGTTTAAGTTTAGTGTGTTTCCTACAATACTCACATTGACAGTGCATTAGACAACAAAACACAAGAGCAGAAGAAACAACATAACAACTGGGCATGGAAAAAAGCTCCCATTATAAATTTAGCTAAACATGTCTTCTCATTATTTGTAATTTAAGTGTACATGTTGGATGAGGAGGAACACGGAGGTGGTACACAAAAGCAAAAAATAATTTAAAAAATTTGATTTTGGGAGCAGTAGAGTTATGTCATGGTCATATCATCTGCACACTAGAACAACTTAAATGTAATATTTTTAGAGCAGACCCTTAGCGTGACATGGAATTTTTGGGGAATCTTCATATCTTGGCTTGACTTAACGTAGCTAACATAAATGAAATAATAAGTGGGTTCTGATGACTGACTACACTTGGCTCAGCTTAAGGGGCTCCAAGCACACAGTATGCGCGCCGCATCAGTACAGACACAAACAAACAATTAAAAAATGAGGATCTTCAGTTTAGAAATAGACTTTGTGTTTTAAGTGTAATCTTTACTCTATACAGGAAATATACATTAGGGATCTTATTATTCATTTTATTGTACTTGGAAGATGCTCATTACACCATCTGCTGCTGTGTAGAAGCCAGAAAAACGGCTGCAGGAGGTCAGAACATAGAGCTGGTAATAATGTTAAAAACTTAAACAACTGCTGAGAGAAAGAAAGCGCAACAGATTTATTCTCTTTCTTCTCGTTTGTGTGCTCAAAGTGTAAATGTCACATTTACTCACATCTGGGTTTCTGGTGTGAAAATCACTGAGTGTTGTCTTCCTGTTCATTTTCACATATGCGCTCATGCACCCTACATTTGCATTGCTATTCATATATAAACCAACACTGATATGTTTTTTATTCCTCCAAAACATATTTCCAAATCTTTTAGAAGTATTGTTAAGATTTGTTAGGTTTTTATAAATGGATTAAAAGAAAAATCACAGTTTGAAGTTTGAAGATGCACCATTTACAGGAGGATTTCTCCTATTGTCCTAAAGGCAATAAATGTACAATCCCACATACTGTAATGACACAGATCTATAAAGTTATTTAAAAGATTGAAGAGAGGCTTATTATGAGCCTGTTTATATACAAATACACAGTAAAAGTTAAAGCAGCATTTATTGTCAGCTCATGTTGCAACAATTAACAGCACATGACAACCCTAAAGTGCAGATATAGACAGTTGTATTCACAATAGTAGAAACAAACTTGCCAGTATTAGTACCAGTAGCTTTTAGACAGTAGATATGAAGTTTCTGTATATAGTATAGGATAGCTAGTGGAATATAACATACATCATTATGAGATGAGAGTGTAAAAATCTACGGTTACCAGTGTGTCCAAATGTAAACATACTGCAGTAAGTTAGTCTGTACAGTGCAGACATACCATGCTGTCTCTTGATCCGGGGGAAGAGGCCTGAAGGTGCGGCAAAGCCTTTTTGCCTGGGGAAAGGAGCTATTGCAGTTTTTGGCAGTGGTGGTTTGGATGCTCTGAAAGCATATCTACCCTTTAGCAAAGAGTGATACTCACGAATGTGGTGATAAAGATCTGAAAAAGAAAAGAAAACAAACAAACAAAAAACACGCACACAATTTTGGATTTCTCCATTTCCATAGGAAATAATGCAGGGGTGTTGGGTCAGGGAAAAATAGCAACAACAAAAGAAAAATTTGTTGATTTGAGATCAGAAGGCATTGGCTGAACTATTTACTCAAAGCTGACCCTGAAATTTCACAACTGGTTAATTCCCCGACTGAGTATTTAACCTTATGAGAAACATTACCATCTTATATACAAGAACACATGGTCTCACGTATAAAGACATATGCAGCGTGGGTTTAATGGAGTACATAGTACTTAGGTGTAAAATAACACTACATTGGCCAAAAATGTAAATGAAGTCTGCACCTCACCTACCTACATTGCACTACATTTGTTTTCTAAACCTTTTATGTTAATGCAGTCAAAGCGGTGCTAGATTAAAAGCTTCTTTTCCAATATACAAAAAGTAAACACGGGTATGTCCAGGAATGAGCTTCAAAGACGCCAACTGTTAGCATGACTGTTTGAGACAGATATTTAACATTTAGCCGCTGTACCTTGAAATGAGAAGAGAAATTCCAATACAACCTGAGCAAAGCTTAAATACATTGATGATTACTGGCTTTTGCTACCTTTTATATCTGTAATTGAAATGATCGGTCTTACTATAATTATTATTGGGACCCTGAGTTGGATAAGCAGAAGAAATGGATGGATAATTATAATTATAATTATAATTATAATTATAAACAGATTAGTATAACAACAAAACAGACCAAGTGCAAAAACTAGACACAGACACAAATAGATCCTGACATAAATATAATTTGAACCAGTCTGAAAAAGATTAATTAAGTGTCAATTTAACAGTTTGCATAAGGAGAACCAGAGCACAGTATAATCTTAGAGGAAAAATCTCTACTATTGTTACAGTTTTTGCAGTATTTACACCAATTAAGCACTTGTAAACCACTACTTGATAAAACTGGCATCTAACAGCTATCCAGTTCCTTATGTACATGTATGTGTTGTCACTGAGGAGAAGCCAATCTTGTCAGCTAACTGTGCATGACTCATTGCTCTGTTGTGTCAGTTTGAATATATGCACCACAATTCCCCCAAATCCTCTCATTCAGGATTCCTATTCTGTCAGGTCGCCTTCGTAGTAGCAGTCTCATTACGGTCAGATTTACACCTGAGCCGAAAGGTGACGACAGTTAATTACACAGAAGGACAGAAAACACAACTGGATTTGAGGCCTGCTGACACGTGTAGCCCACGCAGACACAAGCCTGCATATACTAAGTCGCAACACACACATGCATAAAGACACACCTTGGCCATACATGCTCAAAGCATTTCCCACCGCCCTCTTCTCACCTCTTTGTCACTCTTGCAGTCATTATGCCGTGACCGAGATGCGACTGAAGGCCAACAAATTGTTTAACCCCAGGAGGCTGAGGAAGAAACAAGAGAAAACACTCTCTCTGTCCTAAACGTGCTGTCACGCTTTATCGCAGGGGAAGAGTTGTTTTTAAATTCAGAAATGTCATCCAGGTTGCTTTTTACTGGTGTAAAAGGTTTGGTTGTGGCACTTTAGACTAACAGTTTCAGATTTGTTCAAAGTCATAGAGCAGCAGGTCTGGTTCATTAACATAATTTCTGTAATTCTGTACTGCTGGCCATAATTTTACTGATTAAATGTAATAGGTCAAAGAAACAAAGAATACCAAGAATGTATGTGTCATGATCCTGGGTCCTTTTGACCCAGCGTTTTGTGTTTTCTCTTCGCAATTTTGGTTCTGTTCTTCCTCTGGTTAGTGTTTACTCTGTTCTGCCCGTGTGTTCCTGTATCTAGTCCGCGTTTCTTAGTTTGTGTCCTTTCATGTGTAAGTTCCTGTTTTATTGTGAAGGTCTGTGTCTTATGTGAGTGTTTTCAGTTTGCCTCCCTAGTCTCGTCATGTTAATTACTCCCAGCTGTGTTCCCACCTGTATGTAATCCCCCTGTGTTCTCTGAGTGTATTTAAGTTGTGTCTTCTGTCATAGTAGTTGCTGGTTCGTCTGTGTTGTTTCCCCTCGGTCTCCCTGTATGTATTTCCCCGGACCTCCCTGCACCGTCATTCCTGGTTTGTGTTGTTAGTTTACCCAGTTTAGGTTTCGGTTTCATGTTCACACCCCGTTGCTGTTTGTACCCACTGCTGTAAATAAACACTCACCTGCACCAGAGCTGCCGCCTTTTGGGTCCTTACTACAAATCCACACGACTTGTCCCGCAAACCGTGACAGAACGAACCAGCCACCATGGACCCAGCGGCAGTCAATCCGTCCGAGGAGCTCCAGGATGACATCGGCTACAATGTGGAGATCCTCCTCGGGCTGTGGCTGGAGAATCCTCCGTACGAGCTTCGCCGCGCCGTGGAAGGTCGGCTACAACGTCTCTTTTCCGGCCTGCCATGGCTACTGAATTCACTTCCTCCGACCATACAGGCTTTTCTCCGGCACACACCTCACCTTCTCTCAGCCACTCCTGCCTCGCTGCCCGACTCGCCGGATGTGATCTTGCCCGGCCCGTCGGAGCCGTCTGCGGGGAGGAAACGCCGATCGCGCCGCAAGCGCGCCACCCCACAGCCGGACGTTCGGGCTTCTAAATCGCCGGCTGTGGTGAGTGAGGACTCTTTTTCATTTTCAGACTGCATGACTGTTCATTCAGGGGCTGCGTTTTGTGTGGCGGATGTCAACGCGAGCTGCTTATCGCCTGTGCAGCCACTCTCAGCTCGGTTAGCTCCCCCGCAGCCACTCTCAGCTCGGTTAGCTCCCCCGCAGCCACTCTCAGCTCAGTTAGCTCCCCCGCAGCCAGTGCTCCTCTCAGCTCAGTCTCCAGTGTCCCCTTCAGCTCAGTCTCCAGTGTCCCCTTCAGCTCAGTCTCCAGTGTCCCCTTCAGCTCAGTCTCCAGTGTCCCCTTCAGCTCAGTCTCCAGTAGCTCCAGTGCCACCTGTAGCGCAGGCCCCAGTAGCTCCAGTGCCACCTGTAGCGCAGGCCCCAGTAGCTCCAGTGCCCCCGCTACCCGTAGCTCTGGCTCCAGCAGTACCGGTTCCACTCATTCACTCCATGCAGGGAGAAGATTTAAGGTCCAGTCAGGGAGTTTCTCGCGCTTTAGCTGCTTCAGGCACCGTTCTGCACTCCAGGGCTTCCCCAGAGGCTAGGTCTCAGTCCCCAGCTGATTCTGGACCCCTGAAGATTAAGCAGCCCTCAGAGAACAACTCCGTGTCAGTGCTGTCTGAGCAGGGCCAGTGCTCAGCACAGCACCCATTGCCTTCATGTCTGCCAGAGGACTCCATGCCTGCTGGCTTTGTGATGGCTTCTGCTGGAGGGTCCAAGGGGCCCGTCCAGCCTTCGTCTCGTGTCTCCGCTGGAGGGTCCGAGGGACCGCTCCGGCCTTCGTCCCGTGTCTCTGCTGGAGGGTCCGAGGGACCGCTCCGGCCTTTGTTTCCTGTTTCCGCTGGAGGGTCCGAGGGACCGCTCCGGCCTTTGTTTCCTGTTTCCGCTGGAGGGTCCGAGGGACCGCTCCGGCCGTTGTCTCCAGTCTCCGCTGGGGGGCCCGAGGAGCCCGTTCAGCCACCTGTCTCAGCTGGAGGGCCCGAGGAGCCCGTCCAGCCACCTGCTGCAGCAGCATCATCATCCTCGCCGGCTGCAGCAGCATCATCATCATCCTCGCTGGCTGCAGCAGCATCATCATCATCCTCGCCGGCTGCAGCAGCATCATCAGCCTCGCCTGGTCCAGCCTCATCTGAGTCTTCATCCTCGCCTGGTCCAGCCTCATCTGAGTCTTCATCCTCGCCTGGTCCAGCCTCATCCGAGTCTGCAGCCTCGCCTGGTCCGGATCACCATCGCCTGAGTGGCCGCCGTTGCCTTCCGCACGGCCGGCCCCCGGACCGCCATCGCCTGAGTGGCCGCCGTTGCCTTCCGCACTGCCGGCCCCCGGACCGCCATCGCCTGAGTGGCCGCCGTTGCCTTCCGCACGGTCGGCCCCCCGAACTGTTTGGACTCCTGTGCTGTCGGCCCCCTGAACTGTTTTGGACTCCTGTGCTGTCGGCCCCCTGAACTCTTCTGTTTTTTCCTGTGTTCTGGTGTGCTTCGTTTCTTTTGGTTTTGGGCTCGTTTTTTGTTTTTGTCTTTTGGCCTTCTGGTGCTCCGGTTTTGTTTTGCTTCGTGCCCTCCTTCCTGGGCCCCCGCCGCCCGCCCTGGTCGGGTTGTTTTCTGTTTTTTCTGGCTGTTTTGTTCCTTTTTGGGCTGTCTGGAGCCAGCCTTTGAGGGGGGGGGGTACTGTCATGATCCTGGGTCCTTTTGACCCAGCGTTTTGTGTTTTCTCTTCGCGATTTTGGTTCTGTTCTTCCTCTGGTTAGTGTTTACTCTGTTCTGCCCGTGTGTTCCTGTATCTAGTCCGCGTTTCTTAGTTTGTGTCCTTTCATGTGTAAGTTCCTGTTTTATTGTGAAGGTCTGTGTCTTATGTGAGTGTTTTCAGTTTGCCTCCCTAGTCTCGTCATGTTAATTACTCCCAGCTGTGTTCCCACCTGTATGTAATCCCCCTGTGTTCTCTGAGTGTATTTAAGTTGTGTCTTCTGTCATAGTAGTTGCTGGTTCGTCTGTGTTGTTTCCCCTCGGTCTCCCTGTATGTATTTCCCCGGACCTCCCTGCGCCGTCATTCCTGGTTTGTGTTGTTAGTTTACCCAGTTTAGGTTTCGGTTTCATGTTCACACCCCGTTGCTGTTTGTACCCACTGCTGTAAATAAACACTCACCTGCACCAGAGCTGCCGCCTTTTGGGTCCTTACTACAAATCCACACGGCTTGCCCCGCAAACCGTGACAGTATGATTTCCAGAAGAATGTGCATGCTATTAGCTATTTGCCGTATTTATATTGTGAAGGTATAGCTTCTGTAGTATTATACCTCACTGGAACAAGTTAAACATATTATTTACAGCAATTCTTTGTCTAACACGACATTTATTTGGGAACCTTCATATCTTGGATTGACTTTATACTTAACACTTCGCTCAGCTTAAGATACAGTATGTGTGCTACGTCAGCTCAGACACAAACAATTTTTACTGATTGTAATAGATCATAGAAACAAAGAAAGAAAGGTAGAATAATACACATCGGTTATTTGCGTCACTTCCCATCAAATTCTTTCTTGGGCTCAAGTAAAGCATGGAGTTTGAAAGTATAAATATTCAACGTCAACCTACCCGCCGCAGCGGCCCTTCAGAATACTCAAGGGTTATTTTTATGTAGTGCATTACTGTAGAATTATGGTGCTAATTGGCTCCAACCTACAATACAAGAACAATGCATGTCTTTTGTGTGGATGATTATCTTGTCATCTATAGTGCCATCTAAAGTCTGCCATACACGAATCACAAGCTGGCTGACTTTTTGCCTTTATGGAAAAGTATTTTTAACTATGAAGATGTTACTTCCCTGCTAGGAAGTGCCTTTGCAAGATTATGTTTTTGAAACTACTCTTTATCAGAAAGTGTGCATTACTATAATATTAAACAGGCGTTTCTCTGTATCTACCTGTCTATACATACCTCAGGGTTATCAAGAATTGGTCAGTATTCCTTTTTTTTCCTTTTCAAGTGGTAGTTCAGTAATTACAACTAATAATACCCAAACTTTAAACTGAACCTGAACCATATGATTAACTTAACCCAGTAAAATTACATGTTTTACTTGTTTTTTGATTGTACGTGATGCATAAAACATGCCTGTTTATCCTTATCAGGGTCGGGGGGCAGGGTCCACACTGGATAGGTCTATGGCAGGTCTATCGCAGAGACAGACAACAATTCATATTCATTTGGGCAGAATAATAATAATAATAATCTATAACCTAACCTAGCAGCCCCACAGGGAGAGCATGCAAACTCCACATTTGCTGCTCAGTTTTAACCATAATGATCACATTTTTTATAGTGTAGTAAGTAAAAGACAAATTATGGTATTTTGATTAGTTTAGCTTGTGACAGCTGTCATTTCAGACAATATATTTTTTCCCTACTTTATGCTTGTGTTTATTTGTGGATTGTGTTGCAGTCCCTACTGAGAATGACTTGTTAATTGCTGTTGAGCTTCGTGAGAACAATCCTAAGGCCATATGGGATGAAATGTAAATACCGGCTGAACACAGCAGGAAGTGTATGTGCACGTGTGAGTCGTATGTGTGTGTGCACACTCAAGTGTGTTCATATGCAAAGGCAGAGAGTAATCGCTGTATATGTTTTGTAAAAAGGAACAGATAATATGCTACACTACAGGTGACAAATCCCTGTGCAGAGAATGCACTGACCAGAGTTTAAACATGAGAACAAAATGGCTTCAAAATCCAATTTTCCAAACCTGCTTTACATTCAGGAGAGAATAATTTCAATCCAACATAACTTGGATGCAGGCTTCCCTTTTCTCTCTTTCCACCCATCTCTCAGCACATGCCTCATATCGTACATTTATGAAACAGGCAGAGGTCACATGGAATATTGAAAATACGGTGACTCTGCATGTGCGTATTTATGCAGATTTATTCCGGTCTCATCTGAGATCTGGATGTTTCTGCACATGTGTGTGATACTGTAAGTCTATGCATGCTAATAAATGCATTCTGGGAATTTGTGTGTGTGCTCCCCCCATTCACAGCTCTGCAAGTGCTCATTTAGGGTTTTTCGAAACGTTTGTTTTTTAAATCTACTTCACTTCAAAGGGGCACATGGAGAGCTGGGGGCCTTCTAGCATATGGACTCTAATTGAAGGAAAGACAGAAAGAGAGATAAAGAGAGAGAGAAATTCAGGAGTGCGTGAGTTTGGGTGTGTGGGGGTTGAGGGTGTGCTGGTATATAGTTTTCCTCAGTGTGAGACATTTTACCACCAGAACTCTGTAGCTGAGAACGATTGTTGTGTGTTTGTCTTCAGGGCTGCCATAAGCTGGCAGTACAAAGTGGCATTTATAAAAACGCACATGCACACAAAGACACACGCACACACATATATTACTGGCATTGCCCAACTTCCCTAAGCTGGAGTAAAAACAAGGGAAAAGCCAGGACCAGCTCTCTCTAGGATCAAAAGAATTCAGAGTCAAACTGTGTGGGTCAACTCTAATTCAGACACAGGGAGGAGGAAGAGAAGGAATAGAGGAGTAGAAACTGAGCGAAGTGACGGGGTCATGGGAAGGTGGTACAAAGCCGGTGAGAAATTGAGGATTATGTAGCCAAGGTGAAGGATTGGATTGAGCGAACGGTGAGTAAGTTGGGAAGGAGGACTGAGCTGGAGACATGCATTCATAATTCATCTCCAGCTGGCGTGTGCATTTGTGTTTGTGTGTGAGTTTCTGGCACAGTATGTACAATATGTGTGTGAGTGGGATGGAACTTGCATAGTGCTTAAGACTATGCAAGTAGTGCGTGTTTGCTTTTTTAGCTTGTACGTATGCGTGCACGTGCCGCAGCAATTGCACTCATTCATCTCAACCATACTGCATGTTTTTGTGTTTCTGCATTTAAAAAATTTTTTGTTTAGTGTGTGCTCACATGTGTGTGCATTTGGAGGTGTTTGTGTACAATGACTGTGGCCTTCAGGAAGAAAAATCAGAACATTTATGAAGTCGTGATGAGTGGTTTGGCCCTCATGCTGAAAAAGATCAGGGACACACTGCACTGTGCTTCTCTTTCCTTTTCTCGCCTCAGGTGAAGTAGAGTGGAGTCGCACGGCCTGAAATAATATGTTTCAGTTTAATTCACAGTCCTGAATTGCAAAGGTGTGTTTTGTTGAAGAACCCTTGTCTTTGTGTGTGTGTATGTGTGTGCGTGTCTGTGAGAGTGGGAAAGTATGTAAAAAGATATTCAATTGAAATTTCTGCCCTGAGTTCAGCGTCTCAGACAGCACATGCTTTCAGTATGTTAAATAAATTAAATGTGGAGCATAGTCAAACACTGCAGAGAGTACAATTAACAGTAATAGTATTGTAGAAATTCATTTCACCGAAACAATAACGTGGCGCACAGTGTGACGTCAAAAAAGGCGCACACCTTTGACGCTGCGTTTTCTGCGTTTTCCTCGTCCACACATAAATGCAAAAACTGAGTTTTCAAAAATATCCACCCTGGCCGGAGTTTTTAAAAATCTGTTTTCAGTGACCAAAAACGCCGTTTACGTGTGGACGAAAGGTGCAAACGCATAGACAAATCTGCGTTTTCAAAAATACCCGGGTACGTGTGGACGTAGACTAAGACAACATATTTTCTCCTATCAGCCACAATATTGGTGGTGTATATCCCACCATCGTAGCTCTGACCTGTGAAGGTATGGACACAATTCGTCTGAGCGTGTCCTGTGTTGCCACCACGACTTTGGGAGCAGATCCTCTGATGCCTTGTTTTGGTATATGTGGAATTGGAGACTGGAGGTCTGGGTCTGTGCAGTTTCTGGAGTGTGGCGGATCAAGTTATTGTACTAGAGACCATAGTATTGCCATAAGGAGGGGTGTGATTGTTCTACAACAACATATAGGTAGGTAATATGCATCAACGTAGGAAATCGTAGGTCTGAAGGTTTCCCATTAGAAGACTGTATTGCAATATGATTCTTATTCACATCACCTGTCAGTGGCACTCCATCAGGACAAGCAAGGCAGGCAGTGCTTACTTTGACAATTCCAAAACAGAAATAATTTAAAATGTACCAAAACAAAGCCACCTCTCTGCTTTTATCTCAGAAAGCTCTTTGCCTGTCAATTAATATGTGTATCCACCCTTTACATAAGCCAGCTTATGTTTGCTGAAAGCTTTTTTCAATCTCATAGCAAGGGCGCTTCTGCCTCCTGTTAACAATGGTTGGTGCCGGGCAAGCTGAGAGGTTTGCACCTCCACATTGTGGATAAACCGCTGCTCAGTGAATGTAAAGTGAAGGGAGGTCACAATGAGAGGCAAGGTGCTGCTGGTCAGCTTTTACTATTCTGAGATCGGTTACATTCAGCTAGCATTGTAGCAACATAGCAGATGAGTTTCCTCTTGATAACCAACTTGGCCAGCATGTGTGATGTAGAGAAGATGGAGCATGAAAAAGGTGTTAATAATTACTTTAGTACATTAACAAGATGTAGGTCTGTGTTTCTGTGCTAATGATCGCGTGATTATATATAGAATATCATGCTGAGCATTGAACAGAAATACAGTGTCTAAAATGAGCTTAGTCTTAAAGACATGCAGTACTAATAATATTTCTATTTAACACTGGTAGAGGACGTTTTTCTGAAAACTAATAATTTTTACTCTTTATACTTTATGCACAGTTTTCCAGTAATAGTTTTATGTGTTCTAGTGTGTTTTCATGGTGCTGTATTGCTTCTTTTTCTAAAGGAATGGTTTGAGAAAATTCCTCCACACCTTGTCATTTTCAGCTAATTATAAATCATTTTGATGATAATATGTGTTTAAAGTAGAAGCAATGTTTGTATAATTCTACAGCCAGAATTGTAGTACAGAAAGGTGCTGCAGACAGACAGACAGCACAAATGGTATGTCTTACTCTCATCCAAATTATCCTGTTAAATTGGTAAATTGTAGAGCGAGATGTTTTTTTTTTGTGTGTATATTGCATTCCTCTCTGCTTGCCTTTGTCTAAAAGTCACCACACGCCACTGGTTTTAATGTTGTGGCTGATCCATCTCTAAATCCTCTGCTGCCACCCCAATACAGTGGAGGTGAATCAAATTTAGTTTTAAGAGAGCTTAAAATTACATCTGAAAAAACAGTCACATGCTTTTTTTTTTTTTTCCAGAAACAGTGTCCCGGTTATCCTGGATAATCCGTACACCTCTCTGTGAACCCTTTTCAAAAGTTTTTACCAAAATAAACAGTGGCAATAAACTAAGAGTCACTGCAATCAATGAAAGGGGAATAAAAATGGTAGAGTAACAGTAAACAAAAACAAAACGAAGTCAGAAAAAGTGCAAAGAGTGAAAAGAAAACTGAAGGTAAATGAAAAGAATTATATCGAGCACTGACATTTAAATGTGAAAAATGGAAAAACCCAGTGATTATATACCGTATGGACAAGATTATTAGGCCATACCGCTTAATCTGAGAATTCATATTTTCAGTCTCGCTGCTGCAGGGTTTAAAAAATGAAAGAAAGAACAGGTCATTCGAAAGAGCACAGGCAATTCAGTTCAATTTTATTTATCACCAAATCACAATAACAGTTGCCATGAAACTTTCTTTCTTCCCTCCTTTATACTCCACGATCAGCTCTAAATGGTACTATTATAAACCTGAAGTGTTTAGAAACCTCAGCAACCGCATAAACTTACAGAGTGATTCACCAGGAGTTTCACGGCATAGGTTTCCATGGTTAAGCATCATCTATAGGTGTGATATGTAGGAGTATTTTTTTCCATAGTGTATTTAGTCTTAAAATTCTCAAGCATAATAATAATGGATTGCATTTATATAGCATTTATATAGCACCTAAAGCGCTTTACAATTCAACTATTCATTCACTCTCACATTCACACACTGGTGGAGGCGAGCTACAGTTGTAGCCACAGCTGCCCTGGGACAGACTGACAGAAGTGAGGCTGCCATATCGCGTCATCGGCCCCTCTGGCCAACACCAGTAGGGTAAAGTGTCTTGGCCAAGGACACAACGACCAGGGCAGAGAGCCCGGGGATCGAACCGGCAACTTTACGGTTACAGATTCCCAACCTCCTGAGCCACGGTTGCCCCTGCGTAACCTGAATTATGCAAACCGAAGCCCCAACATACTGTTTCTGGTGTGAACTTTATTTAGCCAGAGCTTTCTGCTGCACTTTCGTCCAATTAAGACAAGGAGAATAAAGCAAACAAAATAAAAACAAATAAAAGTAATTTAATTCATTTATTGGAGGAACAGGTTTTTATTTTTTTAGTCATACAATAACAATCCAAGGAAAAGTTTAAACCTACTCATCCTGCTAATCACAGCTTGGAATGTCAGATTGTACAATGCACAAAAAACCCCAAATTTGGAGATTTACTGGAAAGAATATGTGGAGAATATAAGTTCCACACAGTGTTTGTGTCTACAATCTTAACAAGGTCAAACAGACAAACAAAGATTTTTTTAAAAAAAATCAGTATATACAAGAAGTATGAAAAACTGATTATAAGTTATTGTGATTTTTTTAGCATGTTCTTTCTTTCAGTATATGAATAACCTGAAAAGTCAAACAAAAGTCATGTTTAACCACATCAGAAATGATATTTTCCCCTGTCTGTCATCAAAACCACCTGCACAGTGCTGTGTCTGTACACACTGAGCTGTAATAAGACCTCAGAGCATAGACACAGAACCAGGTCTCGGCATTTTCAGTGCACTGAATCTGAGTTCCTGTGTTTTTTATAATACTGTAGGTTTGAATCCTTCATTACAATGCCACTGAAGAGGAACGCTCATAGTTTTCACAACATTGCTAATAGTC
The DNA here is from genome assembly GCF_041146795.1 of Maylandia zebra. Taxonomy (NCBI): domain Eukaryota; kingdom Metazoa; phylum Chordata; class Actinopteri; order Cichliformes; family Cichlidae; genus Maylandia; species Maylandia zebra. The sequence continues at coordinate 18,719,369 of NC_135176.1, read as the reverse complement.
ATACTCCTTCTCATACTTACCACATGGTGAAGTGGTATATTGACACTGATGCACAGCCAGCATAAAGCTAAGCAACAAAGAAAAACTGTTGCATTGCAGGAATTTCAAAGGTTTCTGTTAATACTTGGTATGTTTAGAGACATTTTTGATGTTGTGACTGAGTCATCACTGGAATACAGCTCCTCTGAATCCTGCATACTTACCCTCACCCTGAATGAATGAGTTTCAGGCTTTTTAAAGCCATCTTTACAGATGGTGAGTATTTTATACTCTTGGTAGATTTCCAGTGCATCACATTTTTCTTTATTTTAAAAAAGCCCCTAAAATAAGAAACACGATCAGGATCACCAGATAGCTGTTATAGACAGAGCACAGCCCTTATACTAATAACAGAAGGGATCATTATAAGAAAGCGCAGAAGACGAGCATGATGAGACATTTCTAGATTATTCTAACCTTCACAGCAGCCAAACTCTGTGACTAATGGCAGAGTTTAACCGGCAACCTTCAGATTAGCTACATCCAATGACTGATTAGGGAAGTTTAACTGACATCCTCTTCTCGTTTCATCCATCTCCCTTTAGCTGATGGAGAAAATCTGTGACACCTCTCCCTGTTTCCCCCTCATACATCCTTCCTCTCCCTTCCACTTCCCGTCTCATATTTCCTGACTGATGTCTCCTCTATGCCATTTCTCTGTCATTCCACCTGAATGCATTTTTCCACAAGCACCATGGTGTGAAAAATGTCAACATGAAAAGCAGGCCGAAGGGAAAATGTAGCACTTTGCAACTCTAATATCATGCTAATAGTGTTTTGAGAGCAGTTATATTGTGATCAGTTGAAAACTATTAGAAACAGTGTGACATTCTGGGTTTACATTGAGATGGTTGATCCATCAGTTTCAGTCCAGCGCAGTAATACAGTATATGTAGCTGTGGTTTCAAGTCATTAATCATTTTGTTGCTCTGGGTCTCACTTGTCAGCTCCTGCATAAGCCATTTGGAACAAAACTGTTTACATCAATGCGACTTAAAGTCGTGCTCCACGGGGAGCTTATTTGATGAGAGGCTTGATGCCGATTTCCCCCTCTTGTTTCATCCAATCAGGCTGAAAAATGGTCAGTGCCTGCCTGTGATTGGCTCTGTCAACAGCAAATGTGCAATAGCAGCGTGCTAGCGCATAAAACAGCCCGTCGACAGATGATCCCTCAGACATGTCACTGCACTAAAATCGCACACTTCACTTGTCATTCTGGATATTTGGATTTGTAACCCTTCATCTCGCTCGCCTTCTGTCGCCTTCCTCTTTTTCTTCTGTCTTTTCTTGAGTCTGCACGTGGCTGATTTACAAGTGTAATCCCAGAGCTCGACAGAAATTTCTCTCCGGGAGCCTCAAAAACAAATACTTTGGAAATAAGGTGCAAGAGCGCAGACACTCATTGCTAGAAAGATGTATGCAATAATAACTCCTGATGTACTTTTAACAGTCTTTGTAATAGAGACAGATGGGAAACTAAAGGAACAAGAGGGAGGAAAGCGGAGGAGGGTGACAAAGGGTGATTCATCCCGGCAGTGTAGAGAGGGGAGCAGGGAATGATTTAGTCACAAGAGGAAGAGAGATTTTCCTTGTGCTGGGAGAATTGGACAAACAGCTATTAAGAGAAGAACCACCTCGCCCCCATGCTGCACTTTCTCATCCTCTTCTCTTTGGGCTGTTGGACAAGCTCATTTCTTGCCACTTTCCACTGAGGATATCTGCCAAAGAGACGTCCGGATCCAGCAATGGGGCGACACGGGGCAGGGGGGCACCAGCACCTTAACACACAATTCATGTGAAGTGTGCATCAATGGGCACACACACAGACACACAAAGATGTTAAAACTGTTCATGCACACCATCTCAGCAGACACAGATGCCTGCTGCCAGATCAGGGTCAGTCAGCTGTGAAATTCCTGTGATTGGTGTGTATTTGCTTCACTGTGGGTATACATCGCTGTTTGTATGTGTCACTTTGCATCTGCATTTATGCCTGTAAGCCTGTGTGTTATCATTTGAAAGAGCGAAGTGTGTCAAATTGAAATTAAAACAGAACAATTTGCAAATTATTAAGACTTGAAATTGAATTGAAATAACAGGCAGCATGTTAAAGGTTGATAATTTTGTTTTTTAAATAATTTTGAGTAGTAAGATGAGCTTTAGTGTGTTATGTCTGTGAAGGTTCTCAGTTATCCAGGTCATCGTAGTCTAAGAAGCTTGGAAAGAAAAGCATCTGGACTTCTTTAAGTTGCTTGAAGACGTTTCACCTCTCATCCGAGAATCTTCTTCAGTTCTAAGGGTCAAATGGTTGAGAGTCCCAGATTTAAACCCAGTGGGAGTATCCCCTCTACCTAATCACATGAGCCAAGGTGTGAAGACAGGTGTGGGTCCCACTCAGTCAGGGTTTCGGGTGAGCTCATTGTGAATTTTCACATGTCATTTTCACAGTGAGCTCACCCGAAACCCTGGCTGATTGGGACCCACACCTGTCTTCACACCTTGGCTCATGTGATTAGGTAGATTTCCAAGCTTCTTAGACTTTAATGTGTTATGATGGCACAAAGCATTCACAAGGTACTGGTGTCTAAACACAGATAGAAAAATCAGATCCAGCTAGATTTCACCATGTGCACTTCACTGTAACTACCGTAACTCTCAACCACTTTGGGGTAGAAAGAAAATTAAAATGGTTTCTGAAAAATTATTATTTTCTAATTTTACAGCCAAAATTACAAGATAAGTCCAGGCGGGCTGATACTTGGGTGATATTACATTCAGTACTTTAAGATGGCCTCGTTGTTCCATTTTTTATCTATTTGTTGAGAAGCATTCATTGTGCTAACAAGTGCATGGCCTTCCTGTGTCCCTAATGAATTTGTTTTGGGTGCCTGAGGAGCAAGGGCCACACCTCCTCTTTGAAATCTGAACATACCCCCTGTTTCCCATTGACACACGTCACCCTGTCGCTCTGTGTTATCGTCGCAGTTTTGAGTGAGACAGGACAAGATGAAGAGCAGCAGCAGAAGCAGCGCCGTGAGCTCGCTCACATCTTACCACTAATAGGCATGATTTAAATAGGGAAAGCTGTGACCTGCATCATCTGATTATGCATCTGAAGACTGTGGGTGTGTGCATATATGGGAGGGAGGGAGGGGTGAGCAAAGTTTTTCGGAGTATAATTAGAGTCTGATTAGTGTTGAGATAAGCTTAGCCTTTCAAATGACCCAATTACTGCATGCAAAGAGGGGTAGACGTTATATATGCGTTTGGTCTCTCTATCTCTGCCGTTGTCCATGCACACACCCTCACCGATCGGAGAAGAGCGTGTGTATTTTTAATGGGCCAGTATGTTGTGTGCTGAACAGATGTCACAACACCAGGCCAGTGGCCATGGGGGCCACAGCAGAGAATCAGACTGCCGAGACTGTCAGGCAGTGGAAAATAGACCTCATAGGACCAGCACTAATTATAAGATACCTAGATACCTTGAAAATAGCTTTCAAGCAGGCCTTCGTGAATTTGTTATACAAGCAAGGAGCCAGTGAACTTCTTTCATGCTAATGAACATCGATTTTTTTTATTTCAGCTTTAAACATTTTGCTTTCCTGCTGGACAAAGGCGCACAGCATTGCTGTTCTGATTAAAGAGTCTAGTTTTTAGTCTAATGTGATTACAAAATGGATATGCATGTTTTGGTGCATTAACAGTAGCTACACGTCATACAACACAATTCTGTAATCTTTCCCTTCCAGGCAGTTTTGATGTGGAAAATTCTGTGTGAACACCAAAGGAGTAGTTTATCAACCTGAGCACTTTATGTGTCAAATACACTGGGAGTAATCACATATTCACAAGCAAGGACTCTTCTGAAAGGTGTCATCGGTGGTGTGTTCAAGGACACTTTATTATCAAAAACTTGAGAGTCACCTGTAGAAAAACTCCACATTTAATTATTATGTTTTCGCTGAACAGAATGGAGATGGCAGCCATGTCACTTTGGTTGTTAGTTGTTACACAGGACTCAGATTGATGGAGACGGATGGATAGATGGATGGCCCGGTTCAATCAAAAAGAAAAAAAAGTCTGATTTATCGCTTGTAATGATTGATCAGTACAATAAGAGCGCTTAACTTGTCTGGCCCTCAAACAAAAACATTGTTTCGGTGGTTTTATTTGTCTTTTTTGTTTTCAAAAGTAAAACTTGCTTCAAACTGTGTAAGAAATGAAAAGTATTCTGATGTGTAAAATGTTTTAAGATCTGCAGCACTTTTTTTGTTACGTCATGTCCCAAAGGCACTTCTACCTTTCCTCATAAGATTCTCTTTAAACAGTTAGACAGCGCATCAAGGATCAAAACAAGGGCGTAGCTACTGCTGCGTCTGTTTCAAGAAATCAATTGTTACTCCTACTCAGACTCGGATAGCCAGTTATTTGCTTTTAAGTATTGTTTGAATTTTTTTGTTTGGGGTCACAAGAGTGGGACTTTGAATGAACAAAACTTTCAAAACTACAAAATAATAATTCCTAGGCCACAGGGAATCAGTGGTGCAGAGCCGGCAGTATTGACCTGATTTGTCTGCAATATGAAGATGGATGTTATGTACTATATTACATGAGAGGAGAGGATTATATAGTGCAGAGATATTTCAGCTGTGTCTTTGAGGCAATGACGCCATTTAAATCTCCTATTAACTCTGCCAGAGATTTATCACCGTTTGAATGAGCAACGCTAAATGATCTTCGGGATTATGCTAAGCTAAATCAACCACTAACAAGAGGGGAGCAGCATCTATATCGAGTGTCTGAGCTAGCCATCTTTCCTCCTGCACCCCTCCTCGCCCCCTGCATTTCTGCATTTGTGTAAACTGGACTTTTGTTCTGCGTGATCATTCCTGTTTCTTTTCTGTTTGTCAGTACAATCAACTCAGCCAAATGTCAAATTTCTTTAAAAGTGAAAACCAGGGCATTGGCCTTCTTTGCCCTACCTTTGCCTTTATGTTTTAGTATGTGTTTTGCTCTCTGCTTTTCTTGTGCTATTTTCCTGTTCAAATCCAGCTGTTGCTGCCTAATTGGAGTTGATTTTGCTTGTCTGCATGTGAACCTGGTTCACCTGTGCATTGCGCACATGTGGTTCATTGTGACTAAATTATTTTTTCGCAGTTTTTAGGTCAGTGACTATACAAGTGTGGTATGTATAATTTATTGGTAAGTGTTTATCTGACTGATCACGCAGAAGGTCATTGAATCGGGTGGCAATTCAGGAAGTCACAGTTGTACTCTTTGCTGAGCAGACAGACATTTACACTCCTACCTATATAATGGTTTACACTTCGAAGTAGATCCCTGTCATCCCCATCATCCTTTTTTTAGCTACAGTCTCACTTGCTATGCTCTCTTTCCCTCCCACACCACCACACTGTGCCTCTCTCCTCCTGCCTCTGCTTTCATGTTATAAGAGCTCCACATTCCCTTTGAGCATGACATTGCCCATTCCTCCCCTCTCCGGATCCCTTCCTCTCCTTTTCCCTCCCGCTCTTACATTCCACATTCTGTTACCTTCTCCTTGTGTTTGCCAGAATGAGTGGCAGGTGTCTCTTCCAGATGCCAAGTTGTTGTTGGGAGGCAGTTTTGACGACGACCTGACAAGCAGCATGTGCGCTTGCAGTTTTTTTTTCCTCCTTCTTCTTCTTTCTCTGTGTGTTGTACGCACATTATTACTGGTATGGAGGAATGAGAATGAGAGAGAAGAGGAAGACAGATCTTGTAATTGAACCCTGGCTGTGCTTGATGAAGCTTTCAGCAAATATCTAACCAGGGAAGCTAAGATGAGAATTTAGACAAACAACCAGCGGGAAATGGATGCAGACACAGAGAGTGAAAAGAATGAGAGAGAAAGAGTTTTGATTAAAAAGGCATCACTTGCCGAACCAGACAATTACTGGTGTAAAGTGAACACCACATTGTGTACGCTACACCAGAGGACAAAAGGACATCGTCATCTGTGTGTTAATGAGGCAGTCAAGCTGGAATTTGAACAGCAAACCACTGGAGACAAAACTTTACCACTTCAGAAAGGCACGAATTACAGTATGAAATGACCAAAAGTGTGTTGACACCCAACTCCAAAAAATGATCTTGACCAATAGGGGGTGAAAATCAAGCCAAAGCACAGCTTTCTAAAACTGCAGGACCATGGCATTATGAAAAATAATAAAATAAAATGAACAACAGGGCTAAAGCTACCGGACGGGACAGGGAGGAGAAAACAAAAATCAAAAATGTAGCTCCCTAAATGGTCCGTCCCCAAAGTGTTTTTCTTTTTTTTGTTGTTGTTGTCTTGATAGGAAATTTTCCTCTTGTGACAGCAGCATCGGGCAAATGTTTATATAACTTCATCCATCTATCCAATATTCCTATCCCAGCTGTCATAGGGTGAGAGGCAGACTGTCTATAGGCCTGTCTATATGTTCGGATATAGACAGGAGCAATAATTTTCACTAGCTTCCAGCAGCCACCCACAATCAGTGGGTGAATGCTCATTTTTTTCCTCACAGCCAGTGGTTGCCAGATGGTTGCAGCTCAGTCTCTAGGTCTTTGTTACCGGGGCTTTACTTTAACATCACATCATTAGTGGTCACCTGTCTGCAAATTCTCAGTAACTGATTAAAGCAGCCACTACCTGACTTTGTTTTTCATACATACTATTTAAACACAGGCTTAGTCATTGGAAGCTCTCACATACTGCACTGTCCTGGAAAAGAGAAACGTGGAGAACACTTTAGCATGAGCTGTCTTTTAAGGATCCCATTGTGAAAACTACAAATAATAAGTCTGAAATCTAAGTCTGTGGTTTGGTCCCTCTATAAGACATCCTTGGACTCCAATTATAACGGAGTCCTTACTGTGCATAGTTCAGCTGGGCTAAGTGTTTACCCACTGCTGGCTAACTATCAGTGTTGAAGCCAGCAGAATAGTGAGCAAACAAATTACAATAGTCAGTGGAGAATAGTTATGTCGGGGGCTTATAATTACAAAAAAGAAAAGCAATACATTTTGGTTAAAACAAATAAACAGGAATGCTAAATATGCAGACTTTGAACTTTCAACTTGATGATATGACACACAAAGAGATTAAAAATGAGTTTTTTATCCATTTGGTGTAGAGATACGTAAAGCTGAACACAGCTTTCCATCCCAACCTCAACACCATCCAGCACCTTCTGGATGAAATGGGAACATGACAGGGACCCAGATCTGATCACCCAACAACAGCATCCATCCTCACTAATACAAATCCCTGCAGCCAGGCTCTAAATTCTTATCAAAGGCTTTCTCAGAAGAGTGGAGGCTATTATGGCAGCAGATTATTTTTCAGTATCATTGGGCATTTTAAGCCTTTATTACAGACAGTGGAGAGACGACAGGCAGAGAAACATGCAAGAAAGGTCTTTGGATGGACACAGCAGAACCTGTGGTTCATCGTAAGTGGTGAGCTGAACAGTTACTCATCACTCAAGTTAATTTGTACATGTGATGTCCTGGTGTCAAAGCTACTGTAATTTGTGCATCTAATGACTGTGTCGTTCATTTTACTGCCTTACTTGCTAGATGCTTCCTGGTTCTATATACCGTAAATCTCAATAGAAGACATTTTTCTTTGACAAACATCTATTTGGGGCAACAAAAACTCCTCTGAAGCTCTCTTTACATTGTTTTTTGCACTTCCAGTGGAAGGTAAGTGATTAGGGATCAAGGGCAAGCAAACATGTGCTGTTGTCCAACTACTGCTCTATATAGCTCTAAAAATGTCTTAAGGCAGCAGGTATCAAATCAAATAAGCTTTAAAATATTTAATCAAGAAAGATTCAAGCCAGGTATGAATCACTTTAATGAAAGTACCCATAATTCATTTTCTTATTTAACTGCAGCACACGGGGGAAATGCATCATAAACAGTTACCAGTGAAAAAGACATTTGTTTTTTTACTTTGAAGCTCCATACTGGGAGTTTTTAGGGGTTTTAGATTTGGCCCAATTCCAGTTTGATACCTCGGCTACTTGCTGATTTGCAATCATGTTTATGTATTTCAGCACTAGTACTGTGAAGCTAAAGGCAGTGGCGAGTCCAAAGAACTGCTGACTTCAAATTACGATGTTTCGAAACATGCTTGGAAACAAGGTCCTGTTGTTGATGCAGGATTGGAGATTTTCCCTCAAAGGTGCTGAGAACAGTAGCGTACATTTTGAGAAATGTCAACAGCTTATGCATCATTAAGAATGCCTATGTGGCTCAATCCTTGACTCACAAGCCCTTTTTTCTTTGTTTCTATCTTACTCTTAAAAGCTGTCTAACATCATAAGTGATCGTGGCTCAAGAGTTGGGAGTTCGCCTTGTAATCGGAAGGTTGCCGGTTCGAGCCCCAGCTTGGACAGTCTCGGTCGTTGTGTCCTTGGGCAAGACACTTCACCCGTTGCCTACTGGTGGTGGTCAGAGGGCCTGGTGGCGCCAGTGTCCGGCAGCCTCGCCTCTGTCAGTGCGCCCCAGAGTGGCTGTGGCTACAATGTAGCTTACCATCACCAGTGTGTGAATGTGTGTGTGAATGGGTGGATGACTGGATATGTAAAGCGCTTTGGGGTCCTTAGGGACTAGAAAAGCGCTATATAAATACAGGCCATTTACCATTTACCATAAGTGAACAGAGAAAATTTCGTGTTTTACAAGGCAAATGATGAATAAATAAAGCGTCTGGATGGATGGATGCTGGTGGGAGTTATACTGCCCCCGGTGTCAAAGCCATATGGCAGTCAGCAATCTTTTTATCTAATATCATCAGCTTCATCTCTCAATCTGTAAACTTTGAACACCCACAGTTAATCTGAAAGCAAAGATAAGCATGAATCAGCAGACATTGCCCTCAAATGGGAAACACATGCACACACTATATTGAACAATGAAAAGCAGAAAGATGGGAGATATAATTGGAAAGACTGAAGGGGGTAAAGGGTAAAGAGAAGGGTGTCAGATATAAAGAAATGATGAAAATACCAAAAGGAAAAAAAGAAATGAAAGACTGCAGGGGTAAACAAAAGGCAACGAGGGAGGAAAAGCAATTGGAAATGCAAACTTAAACGCTAACAGCATTATCGCAAGTGTGTGTCAAGGAGTCTTGAACCAAAGACAATTTGGATGAAAAAATACACATAGTGGGACCAGTGGGAACACGCTACTGGTGAGTTTACCATTGCAAATTTAAAGTATACTAACAGCTGAGAAATCATAAATGTGATTTGGGATGCAACTGAGGTTGGAGACGTTCCCAGTAGAATGTTGAGTGTACTTTACCAAGATATGAAGACCTTAAGTTACACTGTTAAAAAAAACATCCTAAAACAACGGTAATATTCCGGCAGCTGGGGCGCCAAAATACGACCGTGAAATAACAGAAAATAACTCCCGCATAAAAATACGGTTATTTCCAGTAATGAAAATACAATTAGTTGCGCTAATTTGACATGGGATCTCGCCTTTTTCAAGTGCCGCTAAACATTAAATCAGGAACATGTTAATGTGATTAAACAATGAAATCATCTATAAATAGGGAACAAAACCATCTTAAAAAAAGGGTAATATTCCGGCAGCTGGGGCGCCAAAATGCGACCGTAAAATAACAGAAAATAACTGTCCCATAAAAATACGGTCATTTTCAGTAATGAAAATAGAGTTTGTTGCGCTAATTTGACATGGGATTCTGCCTTTTCCAAGTGGTTTTAGACATTAAATTAGGAACATTTTTACATGATCAAACAATGAAATTACCTATAAACAACAATCATAATACGTAAATGTACAGAAATATACAGTTAACAGTTGGTTTAAATAACAATTGATTGCATGCCCTGGGACAGACTGACAGAGGCGAGGCTGCCATATCACACCATCGGCCCCTTTGGCCATCACTAGTACCGTATTTTCACGACCATAAGGCGCACTGTGCTAAAAGGCGCAGTCTCAGTTATGTGTGCCATTACTGTATTTAACACACACATAAGGCGCACTGGATCATAGGGCGCATACAAGTACCGTATGCGTATTTAAAAATAAAGCGGGAGCAAACCTGAATTCGGTACCTTACTCACATTTCTATTGCCGGTAATCGTCATCATCAACAACACACAAGCATACAAGTGTGCATATTTAAAAATAAAGCAGGAGCAAAACTGAGTTTGGTACTCACATTTTTATCATCAATCAAACCCATGGAAGTCCTCATCCTCTGTGTCTGAATTGAACAGCTGCGCTAAATCTCCATCAAACATTCCAGGTTCACTGTCTTCACCGTCAGAGTCACTTTCCGTGCCGTGCGGCTCCTCGGAAATGATGCCGGCTTTTGCGAAAGCTCGAACAACAGTGCCAGCAGACATGTTAGCCCAAGCATCTACAATCCATTGGCAAATTGTGGCGTAACTCGCCCGGCGCTGCCTTCCACTCTTAGTGAAACTGTGGTCTCCACCGGTCATCCATCGCTCCCAGGCCGCTCGCAGCCTTACTTTGAACGGGCGGTTCACACCGATGTCCAGCGGTTGGAGTTCCTTTGTCAGGCCTCCCGGAATGACAGCAAGCTCACAGTGCATTTGTTGCACTAGTTTTTTCACATCGGCTGTGAGATGCATAGAGTCACAGATCAACAGCGATGGTGATGCGTGGAAAAAACCACCTGGTCTCCTTACATACACCTCCCTCAGCCACTCTTTCATCATTTCCTCATCCATCCAGCCCTTTTCATTTGCCTTAATGATGATTCCTGCTGGAAACTTCTCTTTAGGCAAAGTCTTTCGCTTAAAAATCACCATAGGCGGCAGTTTCTGTCCATTAGCATGGCAGCCAAGCACAACAGTAAAAGAAGACTTTTCATACCCCGTTGTGCGTATCGCTACCGTGCTGGTCCCCTTCTTCTCCACAGTGTGACTCACCGGGATGTCAAAAGTGAGCGGGACCTCGTCCATGTTAGTGATGTAGCTGGGCTGGATGTTTTTGTCGCCGATGTGTTTGCTGCAGTAGGAGCGGAAGATGGCCAGCTTTTCCTTATAATCCGCTGGAAGTTGCTGCGCTACCGTAGTCCTGGTCCGGATGGAAAAATGGCACCGTGTCATAAAAAGTGAAAGTGAAACTGCTTTTAGCCGAATGGTGACCGTCGAAACGCTTCTCCTGCTCGCTCTTTGCTCGATGATCCACCGCTCGAGTCTTTCCTCCAACTCGAGCCACCTCGCCTTATGTCCGCGGAAACTCAGCTGCGTTTTCTTGACCTGCCGGAGCTTGTTTTCTAGCTTCCTCCATTTGCGAACCATCGATTCGTTAATCTTAAATTCTCTCGCCGCTGCTCGATTTCCATGTTCCTCCGCGTAGCTGATGGCCTTCAGTTTAAACTGTGCTTCGTAAGCGTGTCTCTTTGCCATTTTCAGGGTTGTTAAAACAACGATGTCTTGCATAATGCACATACCTGTTCTTTTATACAGGTATGTGCGATTGTCCCGGTATATACGATCAACGCCCGCACTTCACCCTTTAACGTTCTCATGGTGTTCTCTACTACGTTCTCCTTACAACACATAGGGCGCACCGCGCTATAGGGCGCGCCGCACTTTTTGAAGAAAATCTAAGGCTTTTAAGTGCGCCTTATGGTCGTGAAAATACGGTAGGCGGTAGGTAAAGAGTCTTGACCACGGACACAACGACGGAGAGTGTCCGAGCCGGGGCGCGAACCGGCACTCTTCGGATCACAAGGCGAACTGACAACTCTTGAGCCACAAACGACCTAACTAGCAACGATAATAATACTTATGTGATGTAACACAAGCTTATAGGGATCATGTTATATGCTTTTCCATAGCATTACATTTGAATTCAACAGTTCAGTCTTTCAAATAACGGACAGATATTTGTGAGATCATGATACATTTGTGAATGTATTTTAACAATCTAAATATGCATATGTACAGACAGATACATTTAATAATCATGACAATTATGTTGTATTACATTACAGTGATTTAACGTTAATTTACATTCAAAATGTGAAGTCAAAGTCTATTTATGTAACTTTAATGATATTCTACAAGAACAGAACATTACTGTCAAATTCACAGTAAAATACCTTCATATTAGGGGTTTTTCCTACGGTCACAGCCATACCCGCGACCTTGTTGTTGTTAGCTCACATTCATTGGCCAAAGCTTAGCATCATGTTATTTATAGTTATTGCAAGTCCTACCTCTACATTTCTTTTTCAAAATATTTAATTAGCACAGCGTGTCCATGCAATGCTTTACACTGTGGTATGCAGAGAAATCTTAACAAGAAAGCTCACAGAGAGAGATTGAGCTTGTTATTTAACTCCAAGCTGGTAGGGGGAGCTCTTCATTAAAACACTTACTAGTGCTACTATGTTCCTCAAGGTTCAACAACAGCACAACAGAAGTCACTCATGGTACAGCACTCTCTCTACGAAACAACAACTGTCAGTGATGCTGCACCACGGCGTAAACACAACATTCAAGATAACAGTTTAAAGTAACGTAACCATAAACAATAAAACAAGAACATCTAAACAGCAGCACATGTCCCAAGGCATGATGGGAGACATTTCTGGACGTATTTTTACGATCTAAATTTACATATGTACAACAAAATATATTTAACAAACAAGTAAATTGTGTTTTATTACATTTACAGTGATGTTATGTTATTTTACATTTGACGTGTCAGATCACAGTCTACATATGTAAATGTAATGATATTCTAGAAAAACAGTACACAACTGTAAAATACACAGTAAAATAATTTGACATTACTATTTTTTGGAACAGTGTATGCAATTAGGAGCTGAATGTCACTGCCACGTCAGCTTTAACAACAAATTCATCAGCTGAAAGCATCTCGAGGCAAAAGATTAAGATGAGCTTCTATTCAAGCAAAGACAATAGAGTTCAGTCAAGTCCCGTCAAGCAATGCTGTTCAGTAAGAACCACAAAGAGACAAGGACGCAAACGCAGAAAGACGTACATGCACAGTATTTATTTCCCATGCTCACGCACACAAAGTAACAAACAGCAGCTTTATCCCTAATTAACAGAAACAGCAGGTGGGGCAGAGCAGCACATGAAGATAAGCTGGGGAGGAAGGCATGTGTAAATGTTCGGTAGAAAGAAGGCAGAAAAGCATGAAGAAAACGGGCAACATAGATGGACCAATAAAGCAAAGGAGTAGAGAAAAGTTAAGATAAAATCATTTCTATACCCCGCAACACTGAATATCCACTATATGTGTTACCGTTTATAGCAATAACGAATGACCAGTCAAGCCTATACACAGACTGGGGGGACGAAAATGTGTGGAACAGATAAAAAAAGAAAAGGAAAAGAGGACAGGGAAAACGAGACAGACAAGGACAACTAGGGAAGCTGGGGGCTGCACATGTGAAGGGAACTCTAACATTAATATTTAATGTAAAATTGATCAGTTTTTATATTTATTATTCAACCCTAGAGTGGGTCTGTCAGTGCAATGTATATATTCAAATTTAGATACATTAGTACAGCTCACAAACCAAGCTATGATCTTATTTGTTGGTACTGCAGAAAGCACCGCAACACAGTAACGAACAGCAACGGCTAGTTTACGATGGCTTACTTATTTGCTGTATAACAACACATTTTAAAATGAGTTGCTTCTTTTACTGCATTACTATTATACCTTACCTCAGTGGCAAAAAACCCCTTTCATATCTGCTTCATCTCACTTTAGCACATTTCCACTGCCAGTGTTTTAAAAAAATGCCATGTAAGTTGGATATTGATTTAAGTTTGGGAACAATGCTATATGGCTATATAGTGATCACAGAAGAAGAGAAGTTTTGCTTGTGCTGTGATTCATTAGTTGTATAGATACTTGACTGACAGTGACTGACAAGAAAAACTGCTAGTAAGTTAGTTATGATTCTCAATATGAAAATTTATAAAACATAAACATAAAACTGTTAAATGACATTGAGGTCTACCTGATGTTGCACGAGACCAGAGACCATCTCAAACTGAAACAAATTGAAACATTTCCCTTTTATTCTGCAGTGAGAAAATCCAAACTCTTGGATTGCACTGAATGGCTGTGCTGCGCTTTAAGGCAACTTGTGTCGGGGCCACCGCTGTGATAAAGATCTCTACTGCTGTTTTGTTGCTTTTTGTCAGATTCTCTTTCTCCGTGTGTCTTCCTCTGCTCTGCGCTCCCCTCTCGTGTGTTGAACGTGGTCAGTCACGATGCAGAGCAGCAAAACAGCAATAAAAATTTTCACACTGAGCTGGAATAAAATAAACAATAAAATAACATAAACATACATAAAATAACATGAATGAAATACTCTAAAAATGTTTTCCTTTCATTCTTACTTTCCTTCCTTCTCGGAGAGAGCCAACAGTCACATGCACGAACCAGCACATACAGGTGGACTCACTACCTGGGGTTGGGGTGGGGGGTGCTACTTTAATTTCTGCTAAAGGTTGCCACGCATCTAATGATGCGTGGTTTGAAAAGTTAAGCATGTTTAACTTTTCAAACCACGCATAATAATTTTCTTTCAATTCTTAATAAATTATGTATTTTTATTTCCAGATAAATAGTAAAAACATGGACAAATCCACAAATAATTAAGTAGTTATTGCTTAACCATCCATATTTATTAATATTCATTATATCATACAATTTTAAAGTACACAGCATTGATTTGTTGTTGTTATGAGAGAAGACAGAAGATGGGCTGCTGTGATAACGGAGGCTGTGTGCCAACATTTTTTTTTTTGACAAAAAGGTCAGACTTGTCCAACAGAGCAGACAGTGCTCTCAGTATATCCTTCAGAAGAAATGTCACATACTTCTGCAAGCAAAAGTTTGTGAAGCCTTGGAGTTTCAGGTTTTTATAAAAGTGAACTAATGTGATCTCTATCTAAAAAACAAGCTGATTAAACTTAAAGGAAACAAGCTGCTGTGCTTTCCATGCCTTTTTTTGTGAACACACTAAGCAATCGATCACAGTTAAGGCAGGAAAAAAATAAATGAACCACTGTGTTCCTGGGGAGATGAGATTGGATGTGTGGGTTGTAGAGATTTCCTTCCCTATAAATAAAGGCATAAAAAGTCTTGACCGGCATAGTCTGCACTTTCTTGGTTGGTGGGAAACGCAACTTTTTACTTAGTGTGTGCAATAAAGACATTAAAAGTGTGCGTGTCTGTATACAATTGGTTTAACCAGATTGTGTGAAATATCTGAATACTTTTATAAGTAATCAATCCAGAAATCCAGGATTTTGTCATGTGCAATCTCAAATTTGCTTAACATAAAAGATTAAAACACAAAAATACCATAAGTAAGACTAAAATACTTTTTGCATGGAACACTGAAATAATTACACTGTTAGACCGCAAGTACCCTGTAATTACGTGTAATTTCATGTAACAAGTACACTACAAGTACCCTGTATTTGGATGCAATTTGCGGGCAACAAGTCAGGTTTTTGCAGGAAACAATGAAACAAGTACACTGTAAGTATACTTTCTGGGGTGCGTGTAGTGTTATGGAGTGACTAAGGTGCAAGTACCCTGTACTTACGTGCAATTTGCAGGCAGCACGTGTGGTTTTTGCAAGAAACAATGAATCAAGTATACTGTACACCCTTAAGTACACTTAAAATTTACCATGAAATAACCCCTTAAAATTACTTAATTAAATTCTATGTTAGTATTTCATTGTTTCCTGTACAAAGCAGGGTTCGGCGATTGGACGGCTATATCGACTATCCCCTATCGGCGATCGTTTTACAAGGCCGATTCATTTATTTATTTGCCCATGAGTAAGTTTGCTAATAACGATGGAGCTACTATTATTTTTTTCCGATTGCCTGCATCTATATGCAGGCAATCAGAAAAAAATAATTTTTTACATATCACCCAACCCTAGTACAAAACTTGTTACATGAAATTACATGTAATTACAGGGTACTTGCGGTCTAACAGTGAAATTATTTTGATTGTTTCCTGCAAAAACCTGACTAGTTGCCCGCAGAATGCATGTAAGTACAGGGTGTTTGCCCCTCATTCGCAGGTCATGTTATAAAGTGTTACCAAAAACAGGGCAAAAAAAACTTCACAAATAGATAAAATACAGCCATAAAATAGCCACATTAGCCATCTGTTAGCATTAACATACTGTAGCATCGCAGTTGGACTATAAAGTTGTGGCAGAGTGGAACCCAGACACTACTCCATACCTGTGCAAAAAAGCAAGGGAGCAATATCTGAACTGAGTAGAGAGTCCAGTGTGGAGAATTTATCCGAACAAATAACGAGTGAAACCCGGAGCAGAGCAGCAGAATGATATGAGTTTCAGACCATAAGACAAGAGCTGAAGATGTAAAGCGCTGCAGACTGAGCTGGAAACGTATGAATGGTAAATGACAGAGAGACGCTGCAAGATAACCTTTAACTTTTCTAGTTTTACAGAATTGTATTAAAATGTGTTTCTTATTTAGCTGTTGCCAGCTGTGAGGTCAGTTTTAAAATGCAGGTAGTGGCTGGTTCAATCTTTTAGATTGTGTTGTTTGTTGTAATCTTTGTTTATTAGCGTATTTGTAGGTTCCGCGTAATTTACCTTTAAGATATGAACTGAAATTATCTAAATAATTTGTTAAATTAATAAAACCTCTAAACTTAATCCTAAATACTTTTGTTAACTATAATGTATATTAATGAAAATGAGTTAAAAATCAACAGGGTAGCTTGTAGCACATAGCCACCCCTCCCTGAGCCTGGTTCTGCTGGAGGTTTCTTCCTGTTAAAAGGAATATTTTCCTTTCCACTGTCGCCAAAGCTTTTACTCAAAGGGATTCATGTGATTTTGGGGGTTTTCTCTGTTTTCTTTGTTTTATTATAGGGTCTTTACCTTAAAACATTAAGGGCTTCGAGGCAACTGCTGTTTGCATCTGATGACCTCAGAGCATTCACTGGGTTACAGACAGTGAGCAAGTAAGAGATGTAATTAGGAAGTAAAAACCACTGAGAGCTTTACGAACTATTACAAGGAATTTAGATATACTGACAAACACACATTATGTTACAGCAGGACAGAATGCTGCAGTCCCGCTTAGAGTAATACAGAATCGTGCAGTGTGTGGATAAAACTCTGCTATCCTCTGCTTACATTTTAGAACATGTTGTTCTTTACAGAGCAGCGATGTCCTGGTCAGGATGACATCTGTCCATCACATCTGTCCATATCACTCACACATGCCAGTTAATAGCTATTAGATCACTGAGTACTGAACCTGAAACTTTTTTCAAAATAAGACAATAAAAATTGGCACGAATCAATGAGTGACACTCTAGATGGCTTTTACTTTGAAAAGACAGGAATTCTAATTTCCCTGTCATTGGGTTGTATTTAGGGGGTTTAGGTGGAAGCATGACTTGTGTGGTTTAAATGTAGCTTCAGAGGTAGTGTCGGTGGTTGGTGATTCATTCCCTGGTTGCTCCAATCTGCATCCCAAATTTTCCTGCGCAAGATACTAACCCTAAATTGCCTTTTGATGCATTCATTGGAGAGTGAATGTGTGTGACTGATAGAAAGCACCTAAGTATAAAAACAAATGGGATAAGTGAATGGGTGAATGTGGCATACTGCATAAATTGCTTTGAGTGCTCAGGTAGAGTAAAAAGGTGCTTTATAAGAAACAGGACAGGACCTCATTAATCTCTAAACCCTGGTCATGGGCCTGCTAACACAAAAACATGTTTCTATTTTGGCGTGATTGTCTTTGTGTTATTTTCTTTCTATTCCATTCTTAATTTGCTCCCCCTCTATATTGTTAAATATTGTTCATTGGTTTTTTATTGTTTTTATTGTCACATATACAAAAACTTAACAAGATGCACGAGACAAGGAAACACAAACAGGCCTAAATTTGGAAAAAGAAGAGATGAGGCAGAAACACAGGGAAGATGATTATTACAATTTGTACAACTAATACTAGAAATAATATACAAGTTATGAACCGAAATGTAATAAATAACAAAACAAAGAGAGCACAGTATTGCAAACCATCAGTTAGAAAGACATGGAGTAAAAACAGATTTCAAAAACTCAGAACCGCAAGAAATTAAACTCACTATAGCAGGTATACCGTCACCTCGACGTTGATGTGTTGTCTTTGTGTTGCATACAAATGACGTCACCGTACTTTTGGCCACGTTGTTATAACAACCACATGCAAATTAGATGATACTCAATTGTAATCGGAAAAAAACAAAACCGAGTAGATTGAGCCCTTTCCTGTCTGAGGTTTCTTCTTGTTAAAAAAAGTGTGCTTACTTCCCATTGTCACCACATGCTTTCTATTAAGGGGTCATGTGACTGTTGGAGTTTCTTTCTAATATTATAGGAACCATTCATTTAACTACTTAATCTATTTATTCTTTATTTTTCTTTCTTTCTTTCTTTCTTTCTTTATTGGTTTAATTTCAATACCCGTCTTAGCTCTCCCTTCTAATCATACAATCTGAGACTTAAGCTGGTGCAAAAGCACAAGTTATGCACACACACACATTTCATTTCAAATAAAAGGAATCTTACTTGCTTGTGTCATCTTTGTCTGTATTGTATATGACTTGTCTAAATCAAATTTAAATGAATAATAATTATAATATTGTAGGGTCTTCAATCTGAAGTGCCTTAAACAGACTGTGGTTCTAAAGTTATGCTATATAAATAAAATTGACAATGAAAGGCAGACATATACACCGACACACCAAAAGTTACACACAGGTCATCGTTCTCTTCATTTAGCAGTTATTCCCGAGATCTGCACCCTCATCTCTTTCTGCTTGACTTCATTCAAACACTAGAATGATCCAGAGCAGGGGAAAAAGTCAAATAAATGTGAGTGAGATGAAGGGAATCTGAAAACAAAAAGTAATATCCACTTCACAGCCACACTGCAGATGATTCCCCTATTCATCCTCCACCTCCTCCCTCTCCCAATATCCTCCTTTCTTGGTTTCCTTTATTGTGGGAACGTATTACAGGTGTGGTGTGTGTTCACTTGTAAGCAGCAGAAACATCGATTTTGTGTCGCCTTTAGAAGATAACCAAAGGATATAACACTGCATGATGGGATGCTGTGTGTGTGTGTGTGTGTGTGTGTGTGTGTGTGTGTGTGTGTGTGTGTGCGCCATATTGTCAAGATTAGTGGAAGGAAGAGAAAAATATATATGTATTTACCTCACTGACAGCAATACTAGCGCATGATAAAAAACACCACACACTCTCCCCTCTTAACAGAATGCTTGCACACCTGAGCAGTATTTTTCCATGTTTTGCACATTGTATACAGAGCCTTTCTGAGGCTTTGGTAGAAAATGATCCCATGACTTTAAAATTGGGGGTTTGAACTAGTTTATTGTGTTTATTGTGAAGGTAGCAGTGGGTGTAGAAAAGGTTTGAGAGCAAACAGTTGAAAAATATGTAGGAAGAATGAGCTCACACAACCATACACAAGTGTGTGTGTGTGTGTGTGTGTGTGTGTGTGTGTGTGTGTGTGTGTGTGTGTGTGTGTGTGTGTGTGTGTGTGTGTGTGTGTGCGAGACAGAGAGAGATTTGTGTCAGCGTTGTAATTCGTCTGCACTGAACCATGCCTAATGTTGCCCTTGTAAACTGAGAGCAATGAGTGTTTCATTCAAGATGCGTCTGATAACAGAATCTCTGCCGTATGAATTAAATTAATAAAGCTTCTCTCTCTCTCTCTTTCCATCCTTCTCTTTTTTTCATCCCCATCCTCCTCTCCTCCTCCCCTCTCAGGTTATGGTGGGGTGGAGCTACTGTTGGTGTTGTGGGGCCTGGATCTCTCTTCACCCTGCCCTCGCCACTGTATCTGCTACACTTCACCTAGCACTGTCTCCTGCCAGGCCCACAACTTCCATGCTGTGCCTGAGGGCATCCCCGCTCAGAGCGAGCGCGTTTTCTTGCAAAACAACAAGATCCAACGGCTACTTCGAGGGCATTTCTCGCCCACTACCACTATGCTGTGGCTTTACTCCAACAACATCTCCTATATACAACCATCCACCTTCCATGGCTTTGACCGCCTAGAGGAGCTTGATCTTGGGGACAACCGGCACCTGAAGGCCATTGCCTCGGACACCTTCCTGGGCCTTGGTCGGCTACATGCCCTTCATCTATACCACTGTGGCCTGATCACCCTCCCTCCCGGGATCTTTTCAGGCTTACATAATCTCCAGTATCTCTATCTACAGGTACACGGATAACAGCTGCCTTTTATCTCTATTGTGTACTGCATCTGCCACCACAATCGCATTATGGTGTAATCTGTCAATCAAGTTGGTTCAGCACTTACGCCCCATGAATTGGTCCCTGATCAAATAACTGAGTGTAATGAAAATACCACGAGCTTTCCTGAAACAACAATACTCCTATAGTACAACTTCTGTGGCTAACCCCTGCAAGAGAACTATGTAATCCGAATCCATGCCTGAATATATGATTTCATTAATTACACAGTATGTTTATGAAGACAGAAGGATGATCTATTTATATCACGATGGAAAAATTGCTAAGATTGGCAGTGAATGATAGTGGTGCATTTACTGCAAAGTATCTTTGAGCAAGATGTTGAACCCTCAGTGGCCCGCGATGCAGAGTGTGAGTATGTGAACAGTAAAGGTTAAAAGTGGTTTGGATAGAAAAATAAAAGAGGACTTCAGTGTCGTGTGGATGATTGAATGAAGCTTGTAGTAAGAAAGTTCTTTGAGTGCTTGAATTGAGTACAAAAGCGCTATGTAAGTGCCAGCCCATTTATCAAATATCTTTGGGTCTGTTAAGTGCAAATGTCAGATGTCTAGTAGTTTTGACTTGCTTGCTAGATGTTGTCAGTGAGCTATAGCAGTCTAACAGGTTTAGACATGAAAGAAACTGTTTTTTACCTATTAGTGTTCAAATAAAGAGTCTGTTTAGATTTTTACACTGCTCTGGAGAAAACTTATATACTATATTGGGCCAAATAAAAGTGGAATTCATAACATTATATGAAGGGGTTAGAAAATTCTGTTTTCAAATCATATTTTCGAAAGGACAGTTTATTGGCACTAAAAGTGTTCCTACAACACGCTTTACTTTCACAAAGGGAATAAATTCATGATAAAAGCCTCATCAGATCATGAGCTGCATTCTCAATGTTAACAGAGAGAAAATCATTGTTACTATGGGCAATTTTTTTGAAGCTGAAATTACACAGCTGACTGTGTGACAGCTGACTGTGTGTGTTTTTCTCCTTAATGGATATGTTTTATTTGATTTATGTTTTTGTTATATTGAGAGTTAACAGCTCATAGCCTTTTTTCTTACTTTCTTACAGTACTTACTGTTTGTAGCTTTTAAGCGCTGTAACTGTTGCAATTTGAATTATGGCTAATTGGGTATTTATTCAGTTATTATTTTAATAAATGAAAAAGTTTTTCTTTTCTTTTTTCACTGAACTGAAAATGTACAGAACCATGAGTGAGTTCAAAACTGTCCAAAGGTTCATTATGAGTAAATGATGTTTTCATTGTTTCAAACCTACTTAGTAACTGAGGCAACAGCTACAGACTGACAAGTTTGGAAGCACTTTTACGTCAAATGTTTGTTTGTTTGTTTTTTCACTTTTGAGCTCTTTAATCCACTTTATTTAGCCAGTTCAGTTAGTTTATGCATGTGTTCTCTATAACACACACGCACACACACACACCAAACACACATGTATAGTTTATTTAAGGATTAAAATTAACATATTATCTGTATCTTGTATGATTCTAAAACAAACAGAAAAATGCAAATGCAATGGATTACTCATACTCAGGTAATAAAAACTATGCTTGATGTCTTGCAACCCATTTTAAGCTTCTCTTTTTATCTTTCCTTTTTATTCCTACATCCTGGCAGGATAACCAGTTAGAATTCCTAGAGGACGATTTGTTCATCGACCTTCTGAACCTCAGTCATCTCTTCCTACATGGCAATCGTCTATGGAGTCTTCGCCAGAACACTTTTCGAGGCCTAGGAGTCTTAGACCGGCTCCTTCTCCACCAGAATCGAATCCAGTGGGTTGATCGTCAGGCCTTCCATGACCTTCGGCGTCTCACTACTTTGTACCTGTTTAATAACTCCCTCACTGAGCTGTCTGGAGCCACCCTGACTCTTCTACCAGCCCTGGAGTACCTGCGACTCAACGACAACCCCTGGGAGTGTGACTGCAAGGCCCTGTCGCTTTGGGATTGGCTGCGGAGGTTCAGAGGCTCCACCTCCTCTCTGATGTGTGTTTCGCCGCCTGAGCTGACAGGGAGGGACCTGAAAACGCTCAAGAAAGAGGAGCTGCCCAGTTGCATATCAGGCGAGAGTCATGCGCATGGCGCCCCAGGCAGAGAGATTGAGCACGGGGAGTCTTTAAACCACCTGAATCGTCACAGAAACCATCACAACCACCATCAGCGGCCATACTTGCCCCACGGGGACCAGTACAGCTTGCCTTCACCCTCACCCCTACCACGGCCACCTAAAGGAGGCCGCCGAAACTGTACTCGCCGTGGCCGCAAGGCAAAAGGGGGGCTCAATGAGGTGCAGGTACTTCAGGAGGGGGGTGAAAAAGACTACACTCCAGATGGTGATAAATATGACCTGTCTGCCACAACAAGGAGGAAGAACAAGTGCATCCCCAGAACTTCCGTTGGCCCACCAATTGGGGTCCAGAGAGCTAATAACAAAGCAGGGTCACATCATGCAGGTTTAGTTTCGTGTTTGTCATCAGCTCTGCTGCTGTCACTCTACTTTGTGATCCTACGTTGAGACAGGAAACGGACACTGTTGTGCTGGTGATGCAACCATATGATTCATTCTCCTGAACCACCTTGTTCTGGCTCTTTAAATGAGGCATGTGCACATAAATATGTGTGTAAATGACTGTGTACAAAGGACATCACTGAAAATCCCTGTGGTATTAATGCAGGGGTCATTCTGAGTCATAATCAATACATGTTAGTCAGGGAAAACTATTTTGCCCACTTGCTTTGATGATGTCACCAAGGGAAACAACAGGAAAACTTTTGTGTCTCTGGCATCAACTGCTTCACTGAATTTATGTACAGCCACATAAAATAACAAGCCAATAATTCAGCAACAGGAACACACAGTAAGTAACAAAACAGTTCATGGCTCAGTCTCTGCGTTTAGCCCCCGTGACACGATAGCGCTCTCAACCGCAACCTCCATCTGTCAGTCAAGCCGAGAGGAAGACATACTCATTTGTAGCTGTCACCGTACTCACTCAGCAACACCTTAAGATCAAGAAAGAAAATACCGCTGACACAAGTGGCAGGAAAATGAGTCATTGTGAAACATTTTAGCAGTAATAGCTATAACCATTATATACCTGCAAATAAAGTGGTTTTCTTTCACGTATCAGGACAAGTTTAATGTGAATCTGTATGCTTAACTTTTAACTTTTTAGTCTAAATTCTGAAAGTACCACAGAAATTGTCACTCAACTATTCGCCATTCAGGTCTTCAAACTGTTGAAAACTATAATCTGTCTGTGCCCTCACATCGAAACTTCAAAAAGCCATTCAGAACTAACCAATCGTTCGAGGAGCCAGCTGGTCACAGTCAGTGTAAATGAATGGGAACGAGTGACTGAAAAAGATTACGATTTTTTTGTATTAATGTTTGTATGTATATGTGTGTGTATGTGTGTGTGTGTGTCCTCTAAAAAATTTAATTAAAAAACGCTAAAGCCATGCGGGTAGAATGAAGTTAGAAAGCAAGAGTGCCTATCGAGAGCCAGTTTCCAATATGGGCAAAACTTTGGAATTTCATTCAGCCTTTGACCTCTGTGGCTACAAAACAGAGGCTCAGCTTATGCAGGTCAAGGAAAAGCTGAGGCCTGAGCCAGACTCACAATTCCAAGAAACAGATATGCACTTTCCTCTTTCATACCACAGAGGCTATAAATACATCTTCTAAAGAGAGATGATCCAATCCAAATATTCTTCGGGAGCTTTCAATCAGATGATGATCACCACAAGTCACGACATCTTCTGCCAAGATCCAATCGTTCATCAAAAGGAGAGCAGAGAAGTAGCTCAAAATCTGTGATGATCACCGGACGACTGACAAACTCCTGGTTTTCTCTCTTTGTTTAGTGTGCTCCGAAACAGACATCGATGTGCAAGCCCTGACTGGAGACTTGGATTTTAATGCTGCTACGTTTGAGGAGAGAGAATCCCATTGGCCTTTTGTTGGCTCGGGACTACTCTTCAAGAAATTAAAAAAAGCACAGAAAGAACTGTGTGACATGGCGCCCTTTGAGCGGTTCAAGCACACACCCTCTAACCCTCCCAAAATAGCCCAATCTATCACCTTCACAGCCTTCCTGTCCCACTATAAACATCCCATGAGTCCAAGGTTTTTGAATCACAAACAGAGCACCACAGATAATGCCGAGACTTTGACTCAGTCACTCAGCCAAAGTGCTCAATGACAAAACCTGTACAGATACTCATGGGCCACCCGGGTACCTTGGCAAGCCAGTAATGCTAAAGATCTCTTTGTGTTTCTTTTACAATTACAAAGTTATAAATCTTATTTTGAAAAAGAAAAATACCGTTTTATGCAAAAGATGAACTATAAGCTTAAAAAAAAACCAAGCTAAATAATTGGCACGCTAACAAAAAGCACAAAGAATAATGAGTTTAGTTTTGCTGGCATCCTTAAAATACCTGGTTTTGATGGGAATTCATGAGCAGGGCCCGCATTTGTACCCTGCTTGGGTGTGTTTCCCACTGAGCCCCGCCTTTTCATGTCTCTCTATCTAGATGTCGGGAAGCCTGTCACTTGAGTCATTCTCCTGACATGTAGGATTTAGAAATCCCTACTGGTGAACTTGTTTGTGCTGCTGTTAACCCAGAGGTGATGTAAATTGTGTCTGTTTATTCCTGTGAGGATGACTTTTATATATATATTTAAAAAAAAGAGAAAAAAAAGTGGATAAACTGATTCTCTGATGTGTCTCAGTAGTTCCCTCAAAAAAAAGAGAGAGACTAAAAACAGGGAGCTTGAGGCTGGAACTTTTATTATTATTTTTTAAATATGATTTTTATCATTATATCATTTTCCCTTTCAGTCTTTTTTTTTTTTTTTGCTTTCCTGTTTTGTTTTCGCTGACTCACTGAAGATAAACGGTACACTGCACTGCTCCACCCCCAACCCCTCCCCTTACCGCTCCTCCAGCTTTCCTATTCATCCCCTTTTCTCCCTCCCCTCCCCTTCTCCTCACCCCTCCAAAACTTGCATCCTTTCTCTCTCCTTGTCTGTCTGTCTATTCTCTTTTCCTTCTCCTCCTTCTCTGCTCCTTTCCTTGCTACTCCCAACACACACACACACACACACACACACACACACACACACACACACACACACACACACACACACACACACACACAGCTCTATCTCTAAACTCTTTTCCTTTACTCTCTTCCTTTGTGCAACCCAAATGTTTTGTATGTGGTTATCAAACAATGCCAGACTCAAAAGCTGTTTATAAATAACATTAAACAGAAAGTGTCCTCAAATGGCTGAGGTGGTCTTGTGTTTGTTTGCCTCCCTTTTGTCAGCACATATGCGCATCTGTCTGTGTGTGGCTAATAGACATACGTCTAAAATGAGCCCTGGGGCTGAATGATAAGCGAGTGAAAGGAGAGGAAAATGGTTAAAAAGTTTTTTTTTAAAAAGAAAAAAAAAGCTAATGAATAAGTATGCACATCATCTACTGCTCGGAGAGAAACACTCACATTTAGCCAGGATATATTTTGGCCTGCTTCGTGTCCTAGTTTCACTCACTACGCTGCAGCCTCATATTAAATATGTATCAGAGTGAGTCTAAGCACATGCGCGCGCACAAACTGTCAAATACACTCACCTGTCGAGCTCTATTAGCTGCGAGGGTGCCAGTGAGTTGTCTTGCGTCGGGTCAAGGCGAGGTCGTCTAGAGCGTTGGCATGTGCTGTGCCTGCTTTAAATGTGTTCGTGTTCATGCTCATGTGTGTGTCCGCATGTGAATTGTTGTATTGATGCAGACGTGCGTGTTTGTGCACTAAATATGCATGCTCACCGCTGTACCTTGTATGCACACTGGCTCAGATCTAGCCTGACAGCCGGCTAGGGCAGAGAGAGGTGTGCCTCTGAGAGACAATATCACTGCTCTGTTTGTAAAACAAAGCTGACAATTGGGAGAGAGAGAGAGTGAATTAGACACTAGGATTTAAGGCAGAAGGGTGGATGTCCATGAAGTAGTTATCAGCGCCAGACAGACCAGCGGCCAGGGGATAGGAAGTCAGCATAACACAGGTGGCTCCAGCATCAGCGGCTGCTGGTGTACAGTCGGTCGCTGTGTGCGTCCCAAATTAAGCCTGGGTTGCAGCTTACATGTGTTCATTCATGTAGAGGCACTATGCAAACCACTAGAAGCCAGCATTTAAATTAAGCAGAAAGGTTCTGCATCAGTGAGTTCGGGGAGATTTATGAAATATGAATCTGTTTCTAAAATTGAAGTCACATGGTTCAAAGGGTATTAATTATAAAGATAGTTGAAGTAAAAGGTTTATGAGCACAATAAAGAATGGCCAGTGAAACTGCAGGAGGTGAGATGTATGGAAGATGCGAAGGAAAGAAGACTGAATACTAATTT
This sequence comes from Maylandia zebra, assembly GCF_041146795.1. Taxonomy (NCBI): domain Eukaryota; kingdom Metazoa; phylum Chordata; class Actinopteri; order Cichliformes; family Cichlidae; genus Maylandia; species Maylandia zebra. The sequence continues at coordinate 18,692,502 of NC_135176.1, read as the reverse complement.
CAGATGATGAAAAAAGACAGACTAAGATAAGGTGAGAAAATATAAAGTGCGTTTTTTCTAATGATGTAAATTTAAAAAAGTTACCCCCCACAACTCACACCTGATTACCACAAAGCCTATTGAATTAAGAAATCCTTCAACAAATCGTCCAAACGATCTAAAATAACTCAAGAACAGCTGAGAAACAACATCATTAGTCTAGAAAGGGTTACAAAGCCTTGAGTGAACCCAGCCTGGTGAACCACAGTGAGAGTAATTATCCACAAATGGAGAAAACTTGGGACAGTGGTGAACCTTCCCAGGAGAGGCCGGTCAACCAAAACTATTCCAGAAGAGCATCAGTTGAGGTCAGAGTTCATGATTCAACAGTAAGAGAATGAGCAGAAATGAGGAAAAATGGCATCCATGGGAGAGGGGCATTTTCACATTAGATAAAAAATTTCTTGATGACTGGCACTCGGATTATTCAGCAAAGGAATGATGGGAAACACCAGCAAGTCTACCTCTGAATACCTCAAAAAAGAAATTCACCTGAGATGTTTTGGCTCGACCTTAAACAGGCCATTCATACGTGAAAATCCTCCACTGTGGCTGAATCAAAACAATTCTGCAAAGAACAGTGAGCCAAAATTCCTCCACGGTGATGTGAAAGACTCCTCCCCAGTCAATGCAAATGCTGGTATTGTAGTTCTTACTGCCAGTTATTAGATTTAGGAAGGAAATCACTTTTTCACACAGGTCCAGACAGGTTCAGATTACGTCTTTTTCTCCGTTGAATGACTGAAATAATTGAATGAATTAAAAACTGCATTTTGTATTTATTCAGCTTATCTTTGACTAATATTAAAATGTGTTTGATGATCTGAAATATGTCATGGTGAAATATATGCAAAATAATTTCTCAGCACTACATAACAGACAAGAACATGATGAATTAATAAAAATGACCAAGTTGGCAAATGTCAGAGTTAGGAATCTCTGAACAAACAGGAAATTTTGGGTAGAAATTAGAGATTTTAATAAGTACATATGGAAAAATAAAACAAGAAAGGTAAAAGTGAGGAAGAGAAGCGTGATAAATAATAGGATCCTTCCTATTATTTATCACGCTTCAAGTGTAGGAAGAGTTTGGAGAAGAGAGAGAAGAAAAAAAGCAATCAACAGACGTAACAGATGCCGTTAAAGTCAATCAGAGGAATGGAAGGAGGAAATTAAAGAAGAGAAGGATGCATGGGGGGGAAAAGAGAAAACATTCAGAGACAGATGTATGCAAGCTTCATGATCAAACAGTAGAACAGCTCATCCACTAGTTCAGTCCCTAAGCTGAGGATCTAAAATAGCCGCATGTGAATATTTATATATATTCCATCGGCAAAGAGGCCAGGCAAAATTGATTTCTCTGTGTGAATCCCCGAAGAGTTGAGACTCAGCAAAAGAAAAGCAGCAAAGAGCAAGGGAGAGTAAAGCTAAAGAAATAAAGCTATTCTAGAAAGAACAGAGGAGGATTTTTGTGAAATGAGTCAAAAACGAAGAAATGAGAGACACCTTCGGCTAAACGCAAGTGTACAACTGCACCACACTGATGCAAATGTTCGTCTCGCATACAATCTATACCAGTAAGACTGCAAGAATATAATTCACACTATCTTACTTGATTTTTATTCCCATCACCATCCGAGTGCATTGCATCTCTCGTGCACCAGCTCACATGCCTTACAGTTGCTGGCTGTAAGCACCATTTAACACCAGCCATCTTTCCATGGCCATAACCATCAGGCTACATTACTCTCATTATCGGCAAATATATGGTTCTAATTAGAGAGAAGGTCAAAGTATTGAACTGTGACTGAGCTAGTGGAAACTGTGAGCCTGTACATTTCTAGATGTGAAACCTTTTCAAAAGTTTCAAGTTTGAAGTTAACACTTGCATGGCACTTACTTGCCTGTGGCCTGTGTAATCTTCCTGTACTGGGTTGCTTCTTTATGAAGTGCGTCTACATATTATTGCCACTTGACAAGCCTCATAAAAAGGCAATAAAAGTTCATGTGCATATGAAAAATCAGCAGGACTCACACACAGTTTGAGGCGTTTTCAGCCTTTTAGCAGCAGAGACTTACACAGGGAAACGCGAGAAATGACATTTGAAAATGCAGCTGAAGTTTTCATTACCTCTTGTAAATGTGTTATAAATCAAACATATGTCAGAGTGATTTCCTAAATTTTAGAGTCTTGCTGCAGTTTTATTAAATGTTTCATCATCCTGGATTTATGTTATAAATAAGTAAAATCTGTATCTGTGCCATATCGTGGCAGCATATGCACTCGCAGAAACAATATTAGTGTTATCTCCATTTTTAATGCACTGTTCTTTTTTTTTTTTACTAAGCAATCTGGAAACTGAGGTTGAAATTAATTGAAACACATCGGAAAGGAAGTGACAGTAGGCAGGCGTTTTTGTCACCATGCTAGTTCCCATCTGAGAAATTAATTTCACTGTCAAAGCATGGCTGCACAAGAGTATAGCTTAGAAACTATTTGTGGGCATAAATAATAAATGCTGTGGAGAGCAAAACAATCCAAGAGTTGGGCAAAATGTGTTTTGGATACCTTAACTAGAGCCTGTAGCTACAGCCCGGTGAGACCCACTTCAGCACATTGTATGTATGTAGGTATCCCAATATGCTGTCACTTAAAGTTCGCCACAATTGGTATCTCAGTGTGCAACAGTGTGAAAGAATATCTGAGAACTTGTATTATGTAACATAATACAAGTTCTCAGATATTCTTACATTTTTGAGCGCTTTTTAAGTAAAGCTTATGCATGTTTGTTTAGGAGGGTCTATATTCACTCATCTGCCTGCATTCCTGGCTTTAAATTGCACTGCTCTTCTGTCATTTTGCCTTTCAGACTTTCATTCATGTGAAACATCATCTCCACTTCCTTCTGCGCCACCACTATTTTTCCTACATTATAGGCTCCAATCAGACTCTAATCGTAAAAATAGTTTAATGTTTAGTTCTTTTCAATGATCTCTCATTATTAAAAGGTTATTTTTGTTAAGGAGAGGCTGTGTTGTGTTGGCAGAAAAAGAATAAACTTAAAAGCAGCTTTATAGTTGAACACTCACTGAATACAAAACAAAACAAGACCTAATATTTCACAACAAGAATCTTCCAGGAAAAAAAACACACTATGAGGAAGGCAGAATGAAGACAGAGACCAAAGGGAAACAGACAATAAATACAAACCCATGATAATAAGCAGATTTGAAACAGGTGGGAATGCAGCCATGAAACACAAGCAACTAAAGACTACCAAAGTAAAACAGGAAGTGAGATAAGACAGACTAACAGCATACAAATTTTCACATAAGTAAAAACCAGAAGAAAAGGCCGAGCGAACAGAACAGGAACACAAGAGGAGATCAACCTAAGGATCGCAGAGGCAAAGAAAAAATAATGAACAAGAAATAGGAGAGATTTAAAAACTAACCAATACACACAACAGAACTATAAAACAAAAATAACGAAAGATTCAAAATCAGAAAAACTCCAAAGATCCCAAAACTCAAAACGACCATGAAAGCTCCACTAATTATTTAAATATTTCTGTGTGGACCAAAGCAGTTGGCTGAGTGACAAAGTGACAGACTGGCATTGCCATCCTCCAGCAATGCCACTACTCTAAGTAAACATGTGGCTGAATGTCAGTCTTTTTCAATGTCCAAATGTCAAAGTCCTGTGTTGTTTGGATCATTAAATGCTAGTTTGTCAGGTGCTCTCTATTTGATTCTGTTTGCTACAGTGTACACTTTTTCATCCTCATCTGTGTTCTTTAGCATTTTGAACCTTTTGCTATTAGTTACAGTTTTGTTTGTATTAAAGCTAAAATGCTCCCTCAGGGTCTCCTGTGTTAAGTTTATTCCTGTGTCTGTGCTTCCGCGTTTAGTTATTAACTGTCGTTTCCTGTTTTGTTTTGGTAGTTATTTGTCTCCTGTGTTTTGCGTTTAATTTTACTTCCCCTCCCAGCTCATTGTCTTTGATTACATTACCTGTGTCTCCTTACTCTCCTCGGTCCAATTCCCTGATTACCCTTTGGTGTATAAATAGTGCTGTCTTCCCCTCAGTCTTAATTTCTGTCTGTTACCCTTACTTATGTGTTCCCTGCCTGGATATGGTTTTGTGCTGTCATTTGGGTTTTTGTGTTGGCTTTTCCACTGGTTGAATTAAAGGTGTATTTTCAGTTCGTCCAGTTTGCCTCAAGAGCCTGCATTTGGATCCCTTAGCTGGCAATTTATGGCACTTATATTGTTTGGGTAAATATTTGTGTTCAACATATGTAAACAGGGTCAGCCAGAGCATAAGGACTGGATGGGAGCCAACTTGAATGCAATGGAGAGGTGGGTGTCCACGAAACAGAAATTATTACATAGTGGGAAACTGGGCAATTTAGATGTAAAATGTAGAGACACTCATAATTAACAGATTTATGCAGTTGGCATATTTACAGGCTACACAACAAATTCCTGGATGAACAAAATGTACATTAAACCTTGTTAAGAACCAGTGTGTATAATTGTGCATATACTGCATACTGAGAAATGTGGACACATTTACAAAAGTGTACGTAATGCATTGCTAAGACAACATAGTAAGCAATGCAGGAGAAATGTTTTTTATCAAGGTGCACAAGCTGTGTAGTGCACCCACAATGCATTAGGACAGCTAGAGTTGGCCGCTGTGACTGCATAATCTTCTCAAAGTTTTTGTTTTGCAATTTTCAGATCACATCGTTCTTAAAAGACAGCTGCATAGGTTTAATGGCCTGTTTTTAGTTCCACAGAGATGTGATTGGTACTTCTGTCCATCCTCTCCAGAATCACTGGGTTCTTCACTTCTTAACCTCTATTGCTCCAGATGTTGTGTGGCTATTAAAGACGTTTAGTTATTGCAAATGTGGGAAGTTGACTCTTTATTACTGTTTCATTTTTGCACTGATTATCACCTGCACACATGTATATATTAATCTGTTTAGCACTTTTAATTCTTATTTTTATATTTATTTAAGTTTTGTCTTACAGTATGTTTTGCACTAAGTACTGCAGCAATTTCCTAATGTTGTAAACCTGCTCAACATTTGGCAATAAAACCCTTTCTGATTCTGGTTCTGATTCTAATCTATATGGCTCCATTTTACTTATAGTTGTAAATGTATGTCAGGGCCCATAGCCCAACAAAAAAAAAGTTAGGAACATCACCAAGACCTCCGTTACTAATGTGGTCCTATGTATTATTTCTGAGGGCTCTGCTGTACTGGGTGGTTTGAAACCACTTCTGGTGGAGACAGCATGTCACTTTTAGTCCTCTACCTGTCATCTAGATGCTGTCCCAAATTAATTCCTATGCCACAAGTCCTTCTAAATGATTAATTATTTGCCTTTTTTTGGCAGTGAGCCATTCTCTTTTTAGTCCCAGACACTCGGGATTACCCCCTACGTCGATAAAGGCTTGTCTTGGGTTTTGATCTCATCACAGTGTCCTGGCTTCTGAACTCACATCCCTTTCAAACCACCACACTTGGCTTTTGCAGTTTGGGGACATTTTACCATCGAGAGTATTTCTTATATTCTCTCGGTAAGCTGGAAGGTAAAAGGCTCGACTATCTCAACTGCTTGTGGTTACCAGAATTCTTTTAAGAGTTGTTACTTATCAATTTATGAACCTGTAAATCTAACCATTCGTGTGAACTATGCGACTGATGAGTCTGAACTAAGAATTTGAGTTTTCACAATCATTTTGTTTTTCAAGGTCACCCATGTATCGAGCTAAATGCTTGCAGTTAGTTTACTTACTTCGAAAGATTCTATTTTAGACATACTTTCTTACTTTTGATCAGTAAAAGACCTTTTCTTTTTAAGCTGTGGCATTTCAAATGTACAATACACATGAAGATCTACAGAGCTGAGCCTTTGCAAGACTTTATCTTTTTCAGTAACCTCACAGTCTCAGCAGCAATGATAAACTTCCTCCAAAATTAGATACAGAGCCCAACACAAGCCATGTACATGTGTCTATCCACCAACACGGAAACTCCAAGCAGTGCAGGGAACTGATGTTTAGTGAACTGATACAGATAAGGCATAACCCAGCAAGTCACCTGAAATAAAGCATCAGTCTAAGCCACCTTTGATGCACATAAATGTATCCTTCACTTCATATGAGAACACTATCACTGTCACTCTGATAATTTGATCAGACAGGGATAACAACCAGATGCCCGGATATACTGTAATGTTAGGCATAGAATCATACATAATGCTCACAATGAGCATTAAGATCTAATTATGACACAGTAAACAGCAAAGACAGAGAAACACATTTTATTCAAATCATTTGCATGAATAGAAAAAACACATAGTATTCCCATATAGTTTGGGAGCATCTGTGTCATCTCCAACACCAGTTCCAATTTCTAGCCTTTAAAGTTTATCAATCATTTTTCATTTCAGCAAAGGGGTGAGTGACCTCTCTGTAACTCAATAGTCACTTTGTGCAACCTCAGTTTTGAGAGACTGCAGAGAGAGACAATCTGCAGATTTGCACCATGTGCACGCCACCGTTACTGACACGCCTGCAAGAACAGCACCTCCGCTTGTATTTCGGGTTAAAAGGTGTTGCTTTGACTTTGTGGAATAAACGGAAAAGGTGTTTATTTCAGTTCCTATTAAACAAGCTAATTCACTGACAGTGAACTTCTCAAAACTCAAAGCTGAGACTTTACTGTGGCACCACAGATCAATACAGGGGCACATGGCACAGTGACAGGGGTCAGCAACACCAATAAATGAGGCGGATAAAGACAAATAAAAATGAAAGTTCTGCTTTATATGTCTAAATAGGGGGATTTATTTTGACAGGCATGAACCAATAATCACCTAAACTGGCCGCAGACACTGTCTCTGACCCTAAGAGATACAGATTTTGAATTTAAAGCTGTTCACACATTCACCTAACAAATCTCTTTGGTGAGGCAATCCTTCTCAATGCATAGAAATCTACCAAATCAGACTACCCACTAGTAGTTTGATTTGATAGGGGTTGCCACAGCTACCTAGTGTGGCAACCCCTTGTGAATGAGGGAGCAGCCAAAAGTAGCTTATTTTTGGATTAGTGAAGACTTCCTAGATCCAGACTTAAAAGCAGAGGTGATAGAGCCTTTTCAGTGGTGGCTCCTAATCTTTGGAATAACCTACATTTTCACAAAAGAGATGCAGATTCTCTAAATCATTTTAAAACACTGTTAAACACCTATTCATTTTCACTTGCTTTTAGTTTTAGTTGAGCAGGGTACCCTGCCCTTTGTTATTCAAACATAGTGTTATTCATTTTTATTTCATTAGATGATTTATAATGTATGTTTATTGTTGATTTAGTGATTGCTATGTATAGTCTATCTTTTGTATAACATATCACTTTGGTCATCTTAGGTTGTTTAAGATTTGCTATAGAAATACATTTTGACTTGACTTACACTGGCAAATGTAATTCTGGAGGTGATTCTGAACGACCTCAAACACAATTTGTGGCTTTTCTGTTACAGTAGTTTTTGTAACTTAAAGGCCAGCATGCAGTTTTGTTAAATAATCTGACAAATACTCTCTGTGCCCTGCTTTCAGCCAAAGCACTTTACAATTGACCCTTCACTCACCTCTACTCACACAAAACACCCCTTGGAGGTAAGCTACCACACGATACACTAACTAGTCATCAAGAGCTATTAGGTTTCAGTGTGTTGGTCATGAATATCTGGGGGAAGGAATCCATCTGCCAAACGTTCGATTAGTCCATGATGAATGTATAGAGCTGTACAATGCAATTTTGGGCCATGAATCACAGTTTCAAAAGCAGAGGATTCTTATCACTGTACAGTGAATGAATTATTACATGCCTAGTGCCTGATAACAGCAGTGCAGAACAGTGGACCCGCAGACTGAGAAAAGTTAACATGACCAAGATGAGGTATAGCACTTACAACGACATGATTGCATTGCTAGTGGGATAGCTCCCATGCTATATAGAGCAGAGTTTGGCACCAACAACAGAGAAAAACTAAATAGTAGACAGTGTCCATTTTCTGGTCTCTGTTTTCTCATTTCAAAATCCACCTGCTGCAAAAAAAATACTCCAATACCACTAGAACAGAAACAACCATAGTGACAGTTTCTGTGTAAAAAGAAAAAAACAAAAGAAATCCTGGCAAAAAGTTATCTGGTTAAATTTTTTTTTCACATCCCAAAAATCGAACTCTTGAAATTATGCAGAGCAGCAGAGCTGTCACTGCATTTATTTATTAATGAGATCATGCATGGATCACAGTTTATCATCACTCTCATTAGGTTGACAAATACAATATGTTGTATTATATTTCAACATATTGTTTCAATAAAATGCCATAAAATGAATGATGTGATTAACATTAAAAACACATGGTCTTAGTCATTGAGCATGAGTAAAAATCTTTTACAGGCACGGGTTTGTTAATGTTTTTCGAGTTTTCTGTTTCTCTCCTCACTTTGCAGCAGTAGAACCACTGACTTTATTATATTTTCAAGTTGACACAGTAAACCTGATCACAAGCAGTTTCTTGGCTATTTACTTAGACAAATGTTTTGGAAAGTATTATCATTGATTTGGAGTTGTGTTTTTGACCATCGGGTGGGCGTAACCTAAGCCCTGTACTCACTCTCCTTTACTTCTGTTTTTGGTCTCTACATCTGCCAAGTGCTCCATGTGTTCAGTGGTTAGTTACTCTGCTGTGTGTTGTTCATCAGGTAAAAGTGGGTTTTTAAGCTAAAATATTTGATGGCTATAAAAATAGTTCAGTGAGAGCCAAGAGAGTGACTCAAAACAATAAAAGGACAGATAGACAGCTAAACAATGAAATGAGACTAGTTATAAAGCCCCATAAATCATTCATTTAAAACTATCACATTTGACACTTTTATTTGTTATAGTATTATTACAAATGTACTATAGCTGGCTTAAGTGAAAGCGGGAGCACCATTAAGTAAAAAATGGACATTAGGAAATATGTAACATTTTACCCAAGTAAAAGTGCACAAGAGCGATTAGTATTAAAAGTGTCAGTACATTAAAATGCATTAAAACATTACTGCATATTGATTTGTAATGCAGGGAAATATATTTTAAAGATTTTATTGATTTAAATGCCATTAGGAAGTCTGCCTATAGATCTGGTTCTTTATTAATTCACCTGTTGCCAATCCATCCAAATGGTCATCAACACATAAAAAACAATGACATTTTATAGTTGGTGGTGATGGAGCAGGTTGTAACAGCTGTACATGTTGCTGGTGATTATAGTTTTTCTTTTCAGGTTTTAAGATAATAATAATAAACTATAGTTGAGACATAAAGATAGTGGAGCAAAAAGAACAGTATAGGCTATCGCTCTGAACTAGTTTTTTTTAACAACAACAACAAAAAAAGCATGAAAAAGACTTATGTTCAATGATGAGTCCAGAATCTGCCTGTAGCAGCTGGATCGTGTGCTGAAAACGTGGAGCACATTGATTGCTGCATCAGTAGGGTAACAGCTTTTGGTAGGGGCAGTATGATGAAGTGGGCCAGCATCTCCCTTGAAAAACAAGGCTTGTCGTCACTGAAAGCAATCTCAATGGAGAGAGACATCAAGATGAGATTCTGCAATCCCTGTCTGCAGACCTGACCTGAATCCCATTGAACACTTGTGGGATGAGCTTGGGCGTGCTGTTTATGCCAGTGTGACCAACACAACCACATTGATTGACTTGTGACACATCCTGGTTAATGAATGTGATGCCATCTCACAGTAGTGTGTGACCAAATTGGCGACCAGCATGATGAAGAGGTGCAAGGGTATTGTAGTTATATATGGTTCTTCCACATGCTACCAAGGCCCCTGTTTGTTAAATTATTAAACTGTTAAATTGCCAACATGTCTTGTTTCCTCAGACTCCAATCACCCAATCCAATAAACAACACCAAACAAGTGTCAATAGCAGAATAAGCTGTTTGGGACCAGAGATGGGCAGTAACTGTAATCTGATTACTTTTTTCAGGTAGTGAGTAAAGTAAGGGATTACTATTGCAAAAACGGTAATTAGATTACCGTTACTTTCCCGTAGGAACGCTGCATTACTGCGTTACTAAAACCGTGATTTTTTTGCAAGAATGTCTCATGACAGTGACGTAAGCGAGTGCAACGTTCGTGACAACAGCTGTGTGCAGATCAACAGTGCATCATATATCGACTGCGGGAGAGAGTATGAGCGTGCAGCGTTTAAAGCTTGGAAGTACTGACCTTATTTTGAGTTTGATTCCATAAAAAGTGACAAAAACATTAGTGTCCGTTGTGCGTGGAAAGAAAACTTCTTTTTAAAGCGAAAAAAAACCCCTAAACTTCCAAGCAAGCACCGAGTGCGCTACCACATAATGGGAAACTCACAGAGAAACTCGCAGATTCTTCCACTGACCGCTGCGGCACACCTGCACCAGGGTAAACCTCCGCCTATGCCACTCCTGCTTTACAGGTGAAAATAGAGCAACAGGACCGCTAGTCTTTGATGTTATTTATTTTCTGCTGTGTTTTACTTGCATCTATTTGAAAGAGTGAGTGTAAACACACAAAAAAAATATATTTTATGTGCTGGAATGTGCAGAAAATAAGTTTAAATGTTAAACAAATTTCTTCCAGTCCCAGAATGTTGCATATAATTAAATTTTTGCTTGATGCATAAAGTTAAAAGGTTAAAACTAATAAAACAAGTTTTAAAAACGGACTTTTCCATTTGATTACATTTTGTATGATGTATTGTAGAAAAAGTAGAATTGGGCTGAAAGATCTATTTCTTCATTACCTATTCAGGTTGTAAATCGTGTTTTTAAAAGGTAAGTAAGTAACTAAGTAATTAATTACTTTTGAAAATAAGTAATCAGTAAAGTAATGGGATTACTTTTTGGGGGGAGTAATCAGTAATTAGTTGCAAAGAGTTGACATTGTGTTAGGGCATGTGTTGTCCCCTGACCCCCAACCGGTCGTGGCAGATGGCTGGCGCCCCTGGCTACCTAAGCCTGGTTCTGTCTGAGACGTCTTCCTGTTAAAAGGGAGTTTGTCCTTCCCACTGTCACCAAGTGCTCAAAAGGGGGTTGTTTTGATTGTTGGGGTTTTCTTTCTATTATTGTACAGTAGGATCTTTACTGTAAAATATAAAGTGCCTTGAGGTGACTGCTGTTGTGAGTTGGTGCTATAGAAATGACTGAATTAAACTGCACTGTTAACAGTATAATGCAGTTGTTACTTTCCTAGATAAGATTTGCACTTTATCGTCACACGTCTTTCATTTTTTTTAAAATATACATAATGTTCTTTTCAGGATGAAAACTATATGTTTAATTTTAAATTCTTTCTTTCTACCCATTAGCAACTGAAGAACGTTTGTAACCCAAAAAAATTGACTTTAGTACTATGACAATCCATCTTGTGTCATATTATAAAGCAAAGCAAAATGTAATAGCATAACAAATTACTTTCTGCAGGGGCTGATTTAATAACACAATGCATCTTTAAGTTACGAGTGATGTGTAACACACTGACAAATCCAATAATATTAATTTCTGCACAGATAAAGTCATGTAAGCCATCGGCTACTGGTTTTGAGTAAGTATTGCAGATTCATCAAAGTGCTTATCAGGTAAAAGGGAAAATAAAAACTTCTTAAAACCAAGTTCACCTAAATCAGACTTCATTCACACAGCAGCTTCACAGCAAGGAGAAGAGTGGAGTAACTGTAGAAGCCCAGTTGTCGTGCACTAAGTGGCCAACGTGACTACATCCTCCTCCAAAAAACAAGATAATGAACATTAGTCAGCAGACCCCAGGCAGACACCAGTTTCAATCTCCTTAATCACGATGGCAAGTGTCGAACTGCTTCCATAACAATATTACAGAGAAAATGACTACATTATAGTGGAACAAACACAATGACAACAAAGATTTTTAGTCCAGCTAATGCAGGATCTGATCTTTGGCACATCTGTTACTGTAACAGTAGTGAGCAGTGAGTATTTCAAAGTGCATTAGGCTAATGCACAATAGGTCCAATCAAGCTCTCAGAGCACACAATACTGAGACTGTCCTTCTTAAGGTCAGAAATGACTTTCGTCTGGCCGTGGACAGCAGATGATGCTCAGCTGTAATCCTCTTAGCCTGGAGTGCAGGTTTTAACTCTGTGCTGCTTCATTTTGATCAGTTGCCTCAGAAACTGCCTCTGACAATGCTTACACAGCTTCTCTCAGCAACTTATTGTGTCATGGAAATCAGTGATTGAGGCATTTTATTTTCATCGTGACATAAATTTTGTAGTTTGTAATGTATGGCTGACCACTGGCAAGACTTTTATATAATTATCTTTTGATGAGTAAAGTCAGAGCAGTTTAGAGAGAGGTAATCTGCTTCTACAACTACAGCCCTCTCTAACATGAGTGACATTTTTAATATCAGTGCCTGCGCAGATTCAGGATCTGAGTGAGTATTCATGATGAAAGAATTCACTGGCACGAGCGTGAGGCTTTGGTTGGGCATTATGCTGTTGAGAGGGAGAAATTGGGGCAGTCCTCCGGAGTAGTAGCTGGTATTCTCAGGAATGCTTTCAATTAAAGGCTTCTCTGTTTTCCTTATTAATTAAAGCCTAAGTATTTGGAAAATTAAAACCGCACAGAGAGAGAGAGAGCAAGGAAGAAAGAACAATGACTTAAGTGTAGGTGGCTTGTGCCTTGAGCTGTGTGTGTGTGTTTGTCGGTGTGTATGCACGCACTTTTGTTCACATTATGGCTGGCAAAACTGTCAGGATGAGGAAGAAAACAGGCCACATGGGGGGGAAAATTAAAGGGGAAGCACAAGAGCTTCTTGCCATTCTTGTCCTTTTCTTCTTCTCCTTTTCATAACCTCACTGTGTTTATCTGACTTCTGCTGCTGATTCCCTGATCCATCATGGTTTAATGTGTTTTTATGAGTCTGCCTAAGCCTTGTGTGTGTGTGTGTGTGTGTGTGTGTGTGTGTGTGTGTGTGTGTGTGTGTGTGTGTGTGTGTGTGTGTGTGTGTGTGTGTGTGTGTGTGTGTCGGTCTGTCTGTCTGTCTGTGCATAGCAGGTGGCTGGTTACAACAAAGAATGCTGTGTATTTGGGTGTCATCGATTCCGAGTCACAAGAATATTCACTATATCCTTAGAGAGCAGGGCTGATGCAGCGCTATAATGTAAATCTTTGAGGCAGGAATTCAACTGACAACATGTTGCCATGGTATTTATTGACAAATCTTTCGCAGGGAGGGTCTCCGCAGTATTTATCATCATTACAGATATGAATTTTGTCCAGTGGGCAGCTTGTAGGCCAAAAGAAAAGGCTTCAGAGACTACTGGATGTAAGAAATCAGTGAGATCATGACTGGCTCCAGCATTTACTCTATATGGATTAGATCTGTAAAGAAAAACAACTTTTCATGTGTTGCAGAGCAAAGCTGATTGGGCACACAACACAGATAGGTCCACAGGTTTTTGGAAAGTGAGCTTTTGTATATATTTAATCTCTCCACCACAATTTTAAATTCAGCTGTGACTGAAATGCAGATTTTTAGCTTTATCTCAAGAGGATTAAACTGTGTTATTACATAAAGTATTTATGATTTACAGCCATTTGTTTTAAATTTTCACAAATCTAAATATAAAGAATTTTTTTAACACTTTAATGAAAATATTTTGCATTTAATAACTACCTGAAGTGTGAAACACATTGACGACTCTTCCAGGCCTTCAGTGGTTGCTTGTTTGTCGGTCTCCCCACAGTTTGTCTTCAGTAAGTCAAGAGCATGCTCTGTTGGGTTGAGATCAGATAACTAATTTGGCTGATATTGAAAAATATCCAATTTCTTTGCTTTGAGAACTGTTGCAGTTTGCTTTGGATCATTATCCCTTTGCACTGTGAAGCACTGTCTGATCAGTTTTGCAGCATTTGGCTGTATCTTAACAGACAGTGTAGCCCTGCATGCTACACAGTTCATCCTGCTACTGCACAACCTGCTTTTCTAAGTAGGTGCTTTCTATCTAACATTCACACACCGATGGATGCTACTTGGGGTTATTATCTTGCCCAAGGATATTTGGCATGCAGAATAGGAGCAGGCAGGGATCGAACCACCGATTAGAAGATGACCTGCTCTACCTCCCGAGCTACAGGCAACCCCATTTCCATTCATTATAATGTCTCTTGACTCAAGACCTTTACAGTGATACTTCTGCTGCTTATAGAGTGTTTTGACTTGGTTAGATAAAACCCACATTTTAAACTCAAATTCAGTGCTTAATGGCAGATTGGCTTAAATTGGCCACAAAACTGTTCATCTGTTAATTGTCCAAAAACTTTTAATCCTCTGAAAATGTTCATTGTAGTGACTAACAGAGGCAAAAAAGTATGGCTCATTGTCCAAAAGCTGCAGTTCACACAAAACTTTATGGTTATATAATTTTTCAGGCAATTAAATTGAGACTCAGTTGCTTTTGGTGGAGACATTTAGAGAAGAAAGTAATTCTTAAAAAGTGATCAACTCTAAGAATATTAGGGTCTTGTGTACTTTTCCAGGTCAAGGGAACAGTGTATTTATCCACTTTAATCTAACTATGCACATAGTTCACACCTCATAAAGCAGAGCATTTATTTTTTAATATAACAAATATTATAGATTATAGTGATAATCAAGGAGAAAACTAATCAGTGAGTGAAAACAAAGTAAAAAACAAATAAAGAAACTATTAGCTCACACATATTACATTTAATTTTAACCAGTGTTTACAATCAGTTTCCCACCAGTAATTAATGTTGTGCATTTTTAAAATATGCAGAGTATTTCATTTAGGTTAACACAAATAGTTTCTATTATTTAACACAATCCTTTTACTCCATAACTGGTTTTTTTTTGTTTGTTTGTTTGTTTGTTTTGTTTGTTGGTGTGTAGGTGTGAAACGTGGTGGTAGTTATGCAACACTCACAAGATTCACACTTGGCTCATCAACTGTTTCTCCCAGCCGTTAGTGTTTGTTCATAAATGACAAAAAGAGTAAAATATAAATTACACAAGAACAACAATAAGAAGAATTGCAATAATATTATAGAAACAATATTTAAATAGACTGAAATGTAATTCTATTCATATAAATCATATAAATACGTATAAAATATTTATATAAAATAACTTATATGCATGCGTTTTCCTTTTGAGTGAATATCTTTTTTTAATTAAAATTCATTTATTTAAACAGGACAATGCGGTTTAACATATTTCCAATACAGAGCATGAAACTTACATGCTGCACACTGAGATTATAGCTGTTACTAATTTCCATCCCTTTCGCTTTCTTTGCGTTTACATTCACACCGGACAAACAAACTTTACAACATTCGATCACATAAAAACATAATACACTATAAATACAAAACTACAACATGTACACTCGGTGTAAAATATATTGTAAGGATGACAGAGAAAGACTCAGATAGAGAAATTAAAACCAAATTAAAATTCTTTCTGTCTGTGATGTAAGACTGTGAGTGAGGCTGCTGCTTCCTGCATTGAAGACCAAGTTTTCAAGGAGCTGAGGAGGAAATAAAAGCATAACAAGTTTGAACTTTGCCTTTAGTGGAACATAAACCAAATATAGCACATAAAGCCCTGGAAGTGATGACTGAATCTTAAGCATACAGAGTTCAGTCTTGACCTTGGTATCGGCACGTGACTAATCTCAACCTTTGGTCTTATTTTGTGTTTTCATTATTTCCCCAGCTAGTAAGTGCATTGTAAGTTGGGATTATTTTGTCACACAGCCAACTGATTAGTTGTTGTGAGAGTGATTTATGACGGCTTGGAAGACAGCTAAAAGGGAGATGACATCTGGAAATGCTCCAACGAAGCATTTTCAGAACAGTGACAAATTATCCATCTTGTCAGTTGACATCTGCACACTGAAAAGCACAGGGTCAAAACCAACTGGGTGGTTGGTTCGATAGAGCAATTCAGACACAAAAATGGGTTAACTTGTTTCCAGCCTTGACAGCTCATCGTCTTGAGTCTGCATGTGTGTGTTTGTCACAGCAAAATTTGGTCTACTGGCGTGTGAAGTACCACAAAGGTGGTTTATAGGAGTCTGGCAGGTGTTTAAATGACTGTGAACAGATTTTGTCAGCTGCTGGTGGCACAACTGTGCAAGATGCTGTGACAGAAATTCAGGTGTGCAGCTAACATCCAAATGAAAGCTGAGCTCAAATCTGGGAGTAGTCCAACAACTCACTGGCATATCAGGTGCTGTGATCTCGTCACAAGACGGTCTAGTTTGACCTTTTGGTAAAACAGGATTATTCTGTCTTGTTTTCTGCAAATAATAAACATTACATCAGCAGGAACCATGGAAAATTACACTGCATCATACAGTCCATTGCAATGGTTTGTTTCTCTCTTGGTAAATATGCCCTGTAATATTAAGACAAATATTATGCATGACCAAACTAGTACTTAAAATCTGTATGAACTCATAATAGTTAATGGTCATTATGTTAACAAAACATTAAGTTCTAAATGAAGCTGAACTTGAGTTCAACCTTCATTCAAACAGTTACGCTCCCAGCAACAGCACATTCAAGGGGAACCTCACAGTTTAAGCTCCCCCGTGCTCTTTCTGTATGAATTTAAATGTGAGTCATGCACAATTACATTCTTCCTGTACTGTGAGCAAAAGAATCACAGAGAAAGATTTTTTCCAAAAATAGCAGGAATTGCTCCATAACTTTCTTGTATATCATCAGAAACAAATGGAAGCTGTAAAGTGCTCGTAAAAACTCCCCCCTCCAAAAAAAGGCACCCAGTGTTGATTGTCACTGTTTCTTTCTAAAAACTGCTTCCAGACCTTGAATATCTGAGGAGGGGAATAGAAATGAATTTTTTCCCTTTTTTTTCCTCCACTGGACAGAGAAGCTGTCAGGAAATTATGTGGGAGGACAGCGAGTTGACAAGATTTGTCAGTTTTCACTCTTTTTCTCCCTCCCCCTCCTCTTGCTCGCTTTCTGTCTCTCACACACACACGAACACATACGCACGCTCGCTCCCACACAAGCAGGGGAAGCCTACTTCACTTAGAAGCGCTAACCGAATGCATGAAAAAGCCATGAAGGAAGACATAAGGATAAACATACTTATTTGCATGTATTACACTCTATTTACTTCTCGGTCCTTCCCCATCATCCCCACTCAATTGTGGCTTTTTGCTCTCTCCATCAAAGTGTCTCTGCTTCTCAGTTTCTCCATCATTCTGTCTACTTTTGTCTTACTCATCCACTCTCCAACTCTGTCACATCTCCTTATGTCTCACGTCTCAGTCTCCACCTCCCTCTCCTTTTCTGCCAGATGCCTATGATTCACATTCGAAGTGTTTATACCTCCTGCTGCTCCTCTTTTTCCTCCCACCTTCACACTTGCACCTCATTCTCATGGTTTTTCCTTCTCTTTCAGTCACTTATGTCTTCTTCTTCTCCCACTGTTTTTCTGCCTCCCCCTGTGCCTCTTAGATAACTTTCTTCGCTGTTGACACTTTCATCACTCTGAGACCAATAGAAATGGAGGAGGGTGCAACACCCATCCATGTCACCATGTCAGTCCTTCTTCATCTCTCCTTGTGGATTCCCCCCATATTTTCTTCCACAGAGCAGCTTTCTGAGATCCATCACTTCCCCCATCCTTGTCAAGTTAATCACCTCCTCCCCTCCCTGTTACTTTGTGAGACTTTTTCTTTGTTCTGCTGGGACAAAGTCATTATAAACTAGTCTCAAGTTGCTAGGTACCAATGTGATTGCGTATAAATAGCATGCTACTTCAGGCACATGCCATGTCTAAACATTTTAAATCTTTGTGTGTCATTTTATGGAGTTAAAAGTCTTGAGACACCCCTCATTTTTTATATTTTGCTTCAGAGGAGCCAAACTTGTACATTTTTGAAGTCCTTTTGAGCAAACATTTTTCAGGTGTTCTGAAGCTCTTTCAAAGTTTTTCTTTGGATATTGGCTGCTTTTTCTCTCATTTCAGTTCAGCACATGTACCTTTTCAGTAGAATAAAATTCACTGTCATGAATTATTCAAGCTTTTTCATGTGTTTGCAGGTAAAAGTTAACTTGGCAAAGAACCCATTTTAAATTGTTTCTTCAGGCACCTTTTTGCTTGTTTGCTGTGGCAAAAGCATATAATTTAGTATTTAATATAGTTTAAAAAAAATTCTACGACAAATAACAAAACTAATGCTAATAGTATTTTAGCACTTGACTTGAAAACGTGGTATAGCTTGGGATGGTGCCCTGCAAAAAAGAAGTGGCAGGACTAAAAAACTGCCTACAGCAGATGAACAGTATCTGAAAGTCATATCGTTAAGAAAGAGGAAATAACCAAGCAAAGATCTGACAGAGGCCTGCAGCTGGCCCTAAAGTTGATCCATTTAGCATTCACTGAAGTCTCACCAGAAAGGGTCTCAGTGGAAGGATGGCTAAGAGGACATCAGCAGAGAGGTACATCAGTGAGTGTCTGCAGCCAACTGTGAAACACGATGGAGGCTCTGTCATGATTTGGGACTACATTTCAGTCAGTGGTTTTGGAAATTTTGTTAAAGCTGAGTTTATCTAGACAAACCTTTCCACAAACATGATCACACATACACCATCAATTAACATCAATATTTTTTAAAACTAAAACTCACAATTTTTTATATTTTGATATTCATCATTATCCCCTTGCAAATTCAATGTTACATTCTCCATCTGGGTATGTTTCACATGTCACGTCATATATAACAGACACCAAAATTTGTATCTGTGACAGAATTTTGTAAAGAATGGATCATTTAAAAACATGCCCTATGGTCGGATTTTGCTGGTATAAAGAAATGAAGAGTGGCTCAAGACTTTTGCACACACAATGTATTCGATATGAAATGATTCGATTTGAAAGGTTAGACAGCCAACTCTTATTTTGCAACATGTCTTCATTTTGAATTATCAACCCACAGTTGGAGCTTCTCTTCTTTTGCACTTCTGTTCAAGATTTGACGAAAAGAAATCAAGAAACCTTTTCCTAAAAGAAAAAAAACCTTTCATGTTTGAGGTTTTATTCAAAGTACAATTTCCAGCTGCTAATAGTATGACTTTCCCATGGATGTTTTAGATTAAAATTGAGGCTCATATAATCAGTCTACCAGTATTGTGAAGTAAGGGAACACAAGGAGCTTTTAGGAAACATGGGTCCATAATGACGACAAGAGAAAGCCACTTTCTGTGATTTGTGCTCTACTTTTTCTCCCATCCTCTGAAACCTCCCCTGATTTATTACCTTCATGGTTATGAACAGATGCTGAGTACGACGCTGAGGTCTGTGTATTTGTCACTGATTAAATTTTTTTAAAAAGAAGGTATGTTTAATTTTATGATTTTTTGATACCAGTTGTTGCCTTGTATCATGTCATGGACTAACGGTAATTTATTTTGTATTGTTTACATTGAGTACTAAGGGTTATCAGCCATATTTTCCCCACCCTAAAATTCAAACCAACCAAATACCGTCTTTTAACACAATCTCTTCTCTTTCGAATGATTCTTTTCAGAGTAAAAATAGTTTTTCTCGCTAACACTCTTTGTTTTTAAGCTCTTCAGTCTGATGTAATGTTTGGCCTCACAGAAGGCAACGTATTACAGCATCCAACAGCCGCATTCTCCACAATCGCTTCATGCTATGCGACTGTGGTGTGGCTTTAGCTCACATTTTACAGAGAGCTTGCTTTTCATACTATTTCCTGCAATTCACAGTGAGTTCAGGCTTAAGTCACACAAACGAGCACACACAAGCACACATACACACACTTGGGTGACTCAGACAATGTGCTCTGGTGATACCAGATTGGAGGGTTTACAGCAGACAAATACAGCTGGCCATGCTTGCACACTCCACTAAACCATTTGTTCTGCAAGCACACATGTCAGTGCTGCAGACACAAAAACAAAGGCGCACATCCACACATGCCCACATGCACGTGAAGATGCTCACATAGGACCAAGTTTTCTCAAAAACAAAAAAATACAGCCGGGTCACAATCAGTTACAAGGGTATTAGAATGTTTTTGGGGTTTTTTTTAGTTCATATTAGATAAGAGCTAAAATAAAGTAGAGTCAAGGTCAGACAGGTATTTGAATCGACAGCCCTTTGTTATTCTTTTTTTTTTTTTTTTTTTAAACTTTTTTTCTGTCAAGAGTGATAAAACTGCCAAAATGACCAGGTGCAAAGCTGTCCCTTTGTGCTGGCTGCTAAACCATCCCTTTGCAAACATATTCTGTTGTTCCAGATCAGCATTTTTAGCACTAATGAAAGTCCCCTATTTTGGGCATAAGGGACAACTGAGGGAAAACTGACCCAAAGCACTCAGTTTTTTTCTTTCACATTACAAAAAGCTGTCTATTAGAAAGTCGACCAGAATCATGCTGTGTGAAGTGAAGCTCCATCTGGCTCCATCTTCAGTCCTCATTATTTTTGCCTGCCCACTGGCCCAGTACCACACAGGCAGCTATTTACTGATGACAACTAACTTACTGCACAGGCTGGCAAACTTTGGCTTGTGTTTTCTCTTCTGGGTAGCAGGGCCACACACATACATCCACATATATGCCTCAGAGGGACTACTCTTTAGGTTATGCACACACACAAAAAGAAATACACACAAATGCAGACATTGTCTCTGGTGAGTTGTTCGAGACAGATAGTCCTGCTGCCTCATAAATGCTAACCTACATTATTTGTGCGTCCTACTTCTTCATGATAGTCTGTATAACTCCCTGCTACCACCACCTGTGTTGTCTTCGTATAGCTTTGAATAATTACACAGCATCCACTTGTGTTTCGCGAGCGTCTGCTCCAAACATTTTTATTCTCTCATTCACAAATCAGTCTTCTTTTATAGAGGCATTGATGAGCCCTCTCAAATACAGCGCCCCGTACTGGCAAAACCCCATTAGCACATGAACACCCACACATCACCACACCACCCACCTAAATAAAACACAGAAAATAATACTGTACATCTAACTTTTGGATATAAAACATGTAACATTGCAAATCCCTGGTGCCAGTAACCTATTTTTTTACTTTCAATTTTATTTATAAATCACAAAGACAAAGTATTTGTGCACTCAGTTTAAATTCATTACAGATAAAACATCACAGCTAAGTTAAACTGGACCTATCATGCTTTTTCTTATTTTCTGTCATGTATATGCTGTTATAGAGGTTGCTGCTCTTATTAACCATGGCCAAAGATTCAAATAAGGAGGTTAGCATATCTGCAGATAGTCTTAGTGCGTTTTCACACCTATAGTGCATTTACTCTGATCCAAATCAGTCGATAAGTTTGATAACTTGTAGCTTTTCCCTGTGTTTTGGTTTGTTTTCACCAAAGAAAACAAGTGAGGTCTAATCGAATCAAGACACATCACTACAAACTACATATGACTAGTCAGTGTGCAGCCTGACCAAATGTGTCTGGGGTGCAAGTAAGAAAAGTAAATACAGGTAGAGGGTGCTGTTATCTGGTCTTTTGAGAAAGCATTTATGCTCATTTCACATCTAGGTGCTAGCTCTTACAGACCTTTGCACATCTATAATACCTTAGTTCACTCTACAATACAAAGCATACATTGCTACAGGACGTGTTTTGGGTTTTTTTTAGCTCGAACTAACAAGCATACCTGGTGTTTGGGTGGGATTGAGGTTGGTTCACATTCACACCACAGACGAGCTGCTTTGGAGTTTTGTTCCGCACCCGGGTGGGTTTGCTGTGTTCTCATCTGCATAAACAACCGCACCAAACAGGAAATCAAACTAGAGTTCGATTTAAATGCGCTAAAGTCAGCAGGTGTGAAAACACCCTTAGTCACGTGAAAAAGAAAGTTTCAAACATACAGGATGCGGGCAGTTTGTGAAAAACTACACTCGTGCTGGTTCCATAGGAATCAAGAAAATAAGTAGGTGCCAAGTGCTGCTAATCAAATGCATTTGATTAAATGATCATCAGTCTGCAATCTAGTAAAGACGTTTTGAGCATTCTGGTGTGTGTTAACACAATGCAGCAAGTATCAGTGAGAAACAATTATTATTGCTCATTAATCTGTAAAAGTTGTAAGGACATTTCCAAACTATTTGAAGTCCATCATTCTGCAGTGAGAAAGCTTATTCACAAATGGAAAACAGTCAAGGCAATCTTCCCAGAATGGTCTTCCTGCAAATCCACTGAAAGGTCAGACTGTGCAATGCTCAGAGAAACTGTGAAATACCCAAAAGATATGTCTCAGAGTCTACAGGCATCAGTTAGCATGTTAAATGTTAAAGTTCATGACAGTACGTTTAGAAAAAAAACGGAACAAGTACGCCTTTGTTGGAAGAGTTGTCAAAAGAAATCCTTGTTTCTCTAAAAACACAGACAGACAGCATAGCTTAAGTTTGGAAAGTTCCAACTGGACAAACTACAAGACTTCTGGAACAAATTTCTTTGCACAGGTGAGACCAGAGTGGAGATATTTGGTCATAATTCACAGTGCTGAATTTGGAGAAACCCAGACAAACCCCCCATAGCAAATGTCAACATGGAATAGTTCTTATATGGCACTTTAATCCTCTACTCAAGCATTCACGCGACTTTTTTTTTACCATATTCACCCGAGCACTCTTCTAGCTAACACACTATTTAATTCATATGCCAGTGAATGCATTGGAGAGGGTTCAGTTGCCCGAGGATATTTGGCACACAGACTGGAGCAGCCAGTGATCGGACCACCAGCCTTCCGATTTGTTGACTTTACCCCTACTTTACCCCCTGACTTCTGGGATTTATTATTATTTCAACTGAAGCCGTCTTGCCTATGGCCCATTTTCTTTGAAGAACATAAGAAACACACATTTACACATTTGTTGTTTGTGTCCTGTGTGTCATAAAAGTGTGAACATGCTATGTCCCTCACCTCCATCCTCCTCCAATGTAGCCTGCTGTCAGTGTGCTTCTGTGCTCCTGTATATATGTGTCAGCCGGAGTGTGTTTTGTCTTTTTGCGCCTGTTTTTTCCCACACAAGGTTCAGACATCATTACACTTCAAGCACCTACACCTGGCTGTTCCCTCATTCCTTCACATTATAACCACTGACTTTCAGGAACTACTCTGTATTTTCTCATACTTTAGCCTAGTTGAAAATCAGGGGTGGAACACAACAAATAAATAGCTTTGCCTTTCTCGCTCCTTCTCGATCAATATGGTGAAATTCTCTGCTCAGAGAACCTTAGTGCTTTTTGAAGAGAGACAAGACATGGGAGATGATGAATAGGAATAGTTTTCAGAAAATTAGGGCTTTCCCCTTCATTGGATAGGAGGGCAGGGGAAAAGTGAGGAGGAATGACACACAGCAAACTGTCTGGGTCACACGCAGACCCTCGCAGCGTGCACTCTGGCCTTCAACACATGGGCCACCTGCTCAGCCAGGTGAGCTATAGCACCATCATCAATTCAGACTCTGACAGTGAGTTTGAAGATCAGGCAGCTCCAAAACAAGCTCATCAGCAGCCAGCAAGAGCCAAAATATGGATGT
Organism: Maylandia zebra; assembly: GCF_041146795.1. NCBI lineage: Eukaryota > Metazoa > Chordata > Actinopteri > Cichliformes > Cichlidae > Maylandia > Maylandia zebra. The sequence goes on along the minus strand of NC_135176.1, from coordinate 18,668,740 downwards.
GAAAAAATTATGAAATTCTTGCCCAAAGAATAAGTCACCCCACATGGCTGTCAGCGTGGCACTTCTTCATATCAGGAGAAGTTCCCTGATCTAGTAGCAACAAAAAGAAGAGCTGCAATGTGTGTGGATCCAAGATGGCCAAGCCCATACGGAAAAGAAATAGTAAAAACTTATATGATTTACTCATGAAAGTGGCCACTTTCATGAGTAAATCATATAAGGCTTACATGATTTACTCATGAAAGTGGCCACTTTCGCATTACTTTCATACATTGTTTAAGTAAGTATCAAGGGATCTTATATCTGTTTTCACACTTATATGCTTTTCATACAAGTTTCACACAAGACAGATACAAACTTTATAAGATTTATATATATCTTTTCCATATGGGAGAAGACACAAAATACATGCATAGGTTGTAGTTCTTGTAACAAGAAATTCATATGCAACACAGCAAAAATGCCCCTAGTATATTGAATAGACAGGCGTGAATAGGCTTTTTGTTCAGTGGGACTGCTGTGTAGCATATGTTCAACTTCTAATTAAATTCAAAGAAGTAAATATGAGCAGTGATCAAAAACTTTGCTTTATTTATATTCTGTGAGAGATTTATCTGTTTTTGTAACAAAAAAAGTAATATGGACTTTTATTTATACGTAAATAGCTTCTAACAGAGGTAAAATATTATCCAAATATTAACCATATATGTGCTCCGTGTTACTTTGAATTGTTATGTACTTAGCAGCTGGTAAGTATTTTTTACATAACTTGTGGGTGTATTGATTTAATGAGCACATAATGCAGTGGGTTCACAAGACCCACCAGCATTGGCAGAGTAACAAAAATATGAACACCACACAAAGGCTAAATGTGTGTATCTGACACTGACCATAATAGATCCCCTTTAATTCACAGATAAAAGGTAGACTACAATAAATTGTGTGTTGGACTCCACATGAAGCAAAACACATCAAGATTGATATTTATTTCATATTTATGGAGAATACAACTGTGAACATAATTCCCATCAATCCATCAGGTCACCAGGTTTGTGTTCTCTTCCCAGAAGCGAACCTGAACATTTTTGGAGCCAATAGTACAGAAAAGAGGATATAGGCCTTACTTTGTTACCACATTTATTAAAGTCAGTGTGGGAATATTATTAATACATTAATAATGTCTTGGGTGTCTTGCTACAGCACTTCAATTTCATTTATTCTTCTGTTTAATCTGTCTCAATCAAATTTGCTGGTTTTTTTTGTTCTGCTTTTTTAATAAACCCAATTGATTTGTGATTGTTTTATTTTTAAAAATAAGAAGAAAAATAATACATTTCTTTGAAGAAAATGGATAGATGGCATAAAAACCCCAATCAATTTGTTTTTTAAAGGAAGACGGAAAAATGAATGAAATCATGTTTGACTTCTGTATGGTAGATCAGCTGCACCCTTATTCACAGAAGGCAGCTAAAGATGTGATGTCCTTCCTGGTGCAAACCCAAAGATTCATGTCTCTTCCCAGGATCAAATTGATGTTGATGTACAGTATTATTTTCTATCTTAAGAGTGGGCTCAAACACTGGTGACACTGCAGAGCAGATTTACATGCTGACAACATTTAGTCAATCAAAACATTGCCTCAGATTTTTTAACGAAGCGCTCGCACTTATTCAAACAGCCCACTCAACGTTAAGATCAATTGTAAACCAGAAACTGCATATCTCTACTGTTTTGTGCGTAACCTGGCACTCAGTGAACTCTTCATAATCACTTGATGTTAAGTAGTATCAGCGTCTGACTCTCCGCAAATTTCCAAATGTGTTGCATACTCCACAAATGATTCACATTTAGCTGATGGCTCCTATTGAGATGATGAATTGATTCACTTAAGACTGAAGCTACCACTCCAATGCTGTGCAAGACATTAAAAAAAAGGGGGGGGGGGCATACTTTAGCAAAATAGATGATCAGTAAACGCTGCATGTTGACCTTATTTTTGAGTTTCTTGTTTATAAATAAAGAATTAGGGTAGTGGAGTACATCTTCCTCTGTCTGCTACATTGAATAAACATCTGGTTCTTATTCTTCACCTTTCTGTATTTTACAAACCCACATTTAGGAAAGGGATTTTGTGCCCCAGTAAAGCATATTCGCAACATGTTGCCCCCGGAGTCAATGTATTTGGAAACCCAACAGAGTCATAAAGTAGCCCATCATTTGACCTCCTGAATGCAGTACATAAAATGCATTATGTATGGTATGACCTCCACCTGCGCTTTCTGGGTCTCTTTTCCTCAGGAATGTGGTTGAAGGGATGGAGGGAAGAAACGATATTATTTGTGAACAATGTCCACCCGTAGTCTTAAGACAACACAATAAGTCGCTATTCCCTTGAACATCCTCACTGCGAGACTTTCTGTAATGAAATATGTTATTCTACTGTGTAACACCTCTTTCAGCTTGCCATCCACAGCATGATAACCTTCCATCCAATTATGTCCAGAAACATGCTGGGAACAGAGAGTTCTTTGTGTTGAGGTAATACACTACGACTCTTGAACAGGCACAGAGACAGCTGTACTTTTTTTTTTAGAGAAAGAGGGAGATGCAGAGTGAGAATTTTTTTAAAAATGAAAACTCCTTGTGAATGATCTCAACATTTCATTAGTTTCTAAGTGAAATGGAATGCCTGATTAGGTCGAACTCATTAGCAGAAGGTGCAGGATAAATGGGAAGGCATAGAACTGAGGAGAGAATGATTCTAATTAGACTGAAGACAAAACGACCAGAGAGAATCTCTGTTATGTTATTACAAAGAAGGCTAAATTTAAAAAGGAGAAAAAAGATGCTCACTTGCAGAGAATTAAGAACGCCAGTAGCGTTAGTGGGTAAATCCTCCCATTGAAGAAAATCCAAAGCTACTTTTACCTTTTAGAATAAGTGTTGACATCTAATTATGGGAGACATTTTATGGCAAAAATAATGTTGCCACTTTTTAGCACAAGTTTTGATTAAATTGGTTTTGTGAGGGTTTTTAAAGCAAAAAAATCTAGGATAACAAAAAAGTTGTTTTGTTTTTTTGTTTTTTTAATAGCATTAAATCACAACTGTTGCCTCAAAGTGCTTTGTAAAGTAAAGACTCTAAAATATTAGAAAGAAGCACCAACAATCAAGCAACTCCCTATGAGAAAGAACTTGGTGACTGTGGGAAGGAAAAACCTCCTTTTAACAGGAAGAAACCTTCAGCACCAGGGGTAGCCATATAGGGGCCACTAAAAATATTGGGGTGGCGCCCCAAAAACAGAATTTCCAGTTTTATTATGCTGTTGTCAAATGTGGGTTACTTGAAAGAGAGTGCTAAGAAGAGAGAAAGAAAAGAATTATATGCCTAGTTAATTTGCAGCTATTAAAGATTATATCACTGTAATTTAATTACATATGAAAACCAAATAAGATTTTGAAATCCATAATAATCTGTTTTAAATAACAAGTTCACGTTTCAGCTCATTGAAGGGTGTCTTCCTCTCTCTTGTGCTCATATTTATTAAAATTATTACCAACACAGGACAAATTTTTATTCATTTATCTTTTTTATTTAGTTATCCCTTGGTGGTGCCCCTGTCAGACAGAACCCATTGACAGTCAATGGCAGAACCAGACTCAGGGAGGGGCACCTACTTTAATAGGAAGCAAGTGTACTGTAGCCAATGATCTCTCTAAGTGTCACGGTCTGGAGGGCAGACCGTGGGGGATGTAGGAGAAAGGACCCAAAACGCAGACTTAATGGAATGAACAGTGGGTTTATTTACAGTGAGGTAATTGTACACCACACATTAAATCTCCAAAAGTGCTCCCTCGACTCCCGTGACGTGTCTTCTCCCAAGTGCTGGTATCCCGTGCTCTCTGCCCCTGTGCCTTCACACACCCCGTGTGTCTTGCAGTCCTGTGTTCCGCTGTCCTCATGGAGTCTAACTCAACGATCCTGCGCCGGAGGAAGCTCCATCGCTCTGTTAAGTAGCTCCCCCGATGATCCTGATCAGAAGCAGGTGTGTGGTAAGCTAGGCGTGACCAGCAGCTGGCAGGGCCACACCCATCAGGCCTGCAGGTGGCTGTCCTTCATCCTCCAGCCTCACACACACACACACACACACACCAGCATGGAACACAAGAGCACAGTGCAGCAAACATACATCCAATACACTAATAACAATAAAGGTCCACACTGTTCACGAACCCCGAGTCCCCCGGAACCGGGTCCGTGACACTAAGCTGCGGTCTCTGCACACAGAAAATCTGTGTTGCGCACAAAAAAAAAAATCAAACCTGAATTGAAATAAAAATAAATACATTAACAATTCATTCTGTTTTGCAGTGTGAGTCAGTAAGTGACCGGTGACTGGCTGCTCCAGTCAATGATGCGATTCACATTCGTATGTACGCAACTAATCAACGTCAGGCGTTGACAGGCCATGACAGCGTCTTTATGTGCCGACACCGGTGTTTTAGCTAGCAAAGCGGCGTGGCTGATGTGGAGTGAAGCCATGTTAATGACAACGTGTACAACCATTGGAGATGTGAGCAGGACAGACGGAACAATTGACGAAAAAAGTGTGGACTTTATACCAGTTTTTATACCATTGTGTTGATAGGCCACGTAAAACCAGAGTTATGATAAAAAAAATATATGCATTGTTTGTTTGTTCAGTCTCCCTCAGCCTCCCTGGGAAAGTCTATGCCAGGGTGCTGGAAAGGAGAGTTCGTCCGCTAGTCGAACCTCGGATACAGGAGGAACAATGCGGTTTTCGTCCTGGTCGCGGAACACTGGACCAGCTCTTTATCCTCTCCAGGATACTTGAGGGTGCATGGGAGTTTGCCCAACCAGTCTACATGTGTTTTGTGGACTTGGAGAAGGCATTCGACCGTGTCCCTCGGGGTGTCCTGTGGGAGGTGTTGCGGGAGTATGGGGTGTCTGGCCCATTGCTACGGGCCATTCGATCCCTATACAACCGTTGCAAGAGCTTGGTTCGCATTGCCGGCAATAAGTCGGACTCGTTCCCGGTGGGTGATGGGCTCCACCAGGGCTGCCCTTTGTCGCCGGTTCTGTTCATAATTTTTATGGACAGGATTTCTAGGCGCAGCCAAGTGGCGGAGGGCTTTCGCTTTGGTGGCCTCAGAATCTCATCTCTGATTTTTGCAGATGATGTGGTTCTGTTGGCTTCATCGGGTGAGGGCCTCCAGCTCGCACTGGAACGGTTCGCAGCCGAGTGTGAAGCAACGGGAATAAGGATCAGCACCTCCAAATCTGAGGCCATGGTTCTCAGCCGGAAAAGGGTGGAGTGCCCACTCCGGGTCGGGGATGAGTTCCTGCCCCAAGTGGAGGAGTTCAAGTATCTCGGGGTCTTGTTCGCGAGTGATGGGAGAAGGGAGCCGGAGATCGACAGACGGATTGGGGCTGCGGCTGCAGTAATGCAGACGCTGCACCGGTCCGTCGTGGTGAAGAGGGAGCTGAGTGTAAAAGCGAAGCTCTCAATTTACCGGTCGATCTACATCCCTACCCTCACCTATGGCCACGAGCTGTGGGTAGTGACCGAAATAACGAGATCGCGGATACAAGCGGCAGAAATGAGCTTCCTCCGAAGGGTGGCTGGCCTCTCCCTTAGAGATAGGGTGAGAAGTTCGGCCATCCGGGAGGGGCTCAGAGTAGAGCAGCTGCTGCTCCACATCGAAAGGAGCCAGCTGAGGTGGTTCGGGCATCTGACAAGGATGCCCCCTGGGCGCCTCCTGGGTGAGGTGTTCCAGGCATGTCCCACCGGGAGGAGGCCCCGGGGCAGACCCAGGACACGCTGGAGAGATTATATCTCAAGGCTGGCCTGGGAACGCCTTGGTATTCCCCCGGATAAGCTGGATGAGGTGGCTGGGGAGAGGGAGGTCTGGGCCTCTTTGCTTAGGCTGCTGCCCCCGCGACCCGGCCCCGGATAAAGCGGATGAAGATGGATGGATGGATGGATGTTTGTTTGTTTTCCTGAATACTATCGTTGTTTATATTTACTGCAGGAAGAAATGGCATTTTATAAGGAAAACACTTGAAAGCACTCTCCGCCTGTGAGCAAAAACAAAACCAAAAACAACCCCACTCTTTCCTATAGGTGGAAAAATGTACCATGTCGACCAATCAAAAAATGATATGGCAACATGGCATTTAGTTGTTTAGGAAGAGGGATGTTTTTGGAGTGACGGCGGTGTTTTGAGATGCGAGAGATTTGCGACGTTTAGCACAAATCTTGTGTAGTTAGTGTGCAGTGTAGTCAATAGTTTTGTTGTGTGTGTCAGAACTATGAGGCGGCTGCTGAATGTTACAGGTGTTACAGGAGTGATACACCTCCTGCTGTCAGGCCTGCAGGTATCAGGCAAATTTGATGCAGAACAGCTGATTGTTCTGTAAATAGTTTGAAATGTTTATTTAAAAAAACGCCTTGGCTGCATTTTTAGGTAAACAGCTGCAAAAAACTGTGTTGTTTGCAAAACTCAGTAACTTTTTTTGAAGAAGTAACTATATAATTAATTGCCCAACATTGGTCACTATATACTGTATTTTGCAGACACTCTCTCCCAGACCACAGACTCATACTCAATACAAGTCAGAGCTTTATATAAAAAAAAAGAAAAAGAAAGTTGTGTTTTCAAAATTGGAGTTCAAGTTATTTTTACTTCCAATAGTGTTAACATACTACACAGGTCATGAACAAGATTTTTTTTAATTTTCACTGTAAGTGGGCTAAAGCACTTAATTAAAAGTAGTTTAACATAAATGCAAATGCTGTAATTTGATTATTTTAATAAACCATGTAACTTGGATGGATTCGATGCTGGCGTGACCACAGTGCACACGTCTACTGTTGCTCACAGTGGTCCAAGGGACCGCTCAAGGAGTTTGTGTGTTTGCTCAGACACATGAAAAATTAGAGGAAACACTGACTGTAACTGAGCTAGCAGTTACTCTTTACCTAGTGGAAGTGCTCTGAGTGGTCTTAATAGTTTCTGTCATAATTTCTGACTTTCACATTTTGTATAAAAAAATATAGTCACTCTCAGTGTTCAGGGACATTTACCTTGTTGTAGAAAATCTGCTTCTCTGCGTTATGGAATCATTTTGTACAGTTTTCTGTCTGAGATTAAAAGGTGAAAAAATGTGTTTGTGTGTGTGTGTGTAATACACAATACAGAAAAAAAATCCCAACCTGCAACATGCAAGGGCGAAATGAGCAAGTGGTAACGCTCCCACTAAACCACCAAGGGAGAAGGGAGGCTGGCTCTCCATTCAAAGTTTAATGGAATTAATCACAAAAAGTAGAATTTTTCAGAAATGGTATGAAACTGAAAATTTAAATAGAAGCACACAGTTTTCAGAAATGAATGTCTACTCACTGCATTTTGGATCACCTGAAGGCTTTCAGGGTTTTTTAGGACAACCCGATAACAATGAATTACAATAGTCCAACCTAGAAGTAATAAATGCATGAACTAGTATTTCAGCATTACTCTGAGACAGTGATGATTATATACAGTGTCACTGGAGGCCAAGGTAATGCCATTCAGAGTAAGTATCTGGTTAGATGCCATATGTCTAAGATTTTTAGGGCTGAGTAAAATTTGATCTGTTTAGTAATTTATAAATAAATTCAGACAAAACGGAACCGTTTAATACCTATTTTCACTCTGCAAATTTGCCATTAACTTTCACTAAGCTCACACTGGGATACACAACATCTGATGACTGTCACTACATATTAAAAGTCATTAATATGTAAAACTTACGCTGAAAATCTCCTTCAAGAAGGACCACTGTTATTTGTAAGCAGCCAGAGCTCAGCATTGTTGTGTGTTTATAGAGATCACCTACTGAGAGAGACAGATTTAGGATGCAGAGCATATGACATAAAGATGTTGGGAACATGTGCTTATAAAATGACTTAAGTGCTGGTCTGAACCACAGTAGGGCTCCACTGATAATGCTGCATGTAACACTTGACTTGCAATAAAAAAACAAAAAAGTATTTTTTCCATAATGAAGGGTGCAGATAAACAGCCCAGGAAGGAAAATGCATTTTTCTTAGAGGGGATATCACAGTCCTACAGCTTGTGTATACACAACAGATTGTTCAGCCAAATTTTCATGCATATCATTACGTGTGTGCCGTAAATAGCACTACATATGAATTTTTGGATTTTAAAAACTGCAAGTTGTGTTAAATAGACTCATTTTAAAGCAACAGATGTGGTTCTTTCTAAAATCCTTGAGCCATTCCTTACAACCATTATGCACAACATCTTTCTAATTTGTGCCTTCTTCAGAAGGATCACGCCTTGTTGCATTTAATTACAAGAAATACAAACAGAAAAGATTCAAGTCTTCAGCAGTACAGGTTGCAAAACTAGAGTTGATACATAAAATACTTTTTCACCGCTGTATTCTTTATTAATATTGCCAGGATATCATGAAAAAAAAAACAGTTCTATATGTCCATATTATATAGGTCTGGTTTATATATAACATCAAGATAATAGCACTACCTGTGGGAAGAGGGAAAGAGCAGAAAGACAGTCACAGTCTAATGGAGCTGAAGTTGTTAAGCCGAGGAAATTACTGTTAATATGCAGCTTCATACAGAAAAGTGAGATTCCAGACCTCGTCAGTACAAACACCCGTGCTCCAGCCTACGAGTTTGGAAGAGGAGGAGGTGACAAGAAGATAGATGAACGTCCATTTGTCATTTACAGGGCTTAATCATATAATTTAGTCAACATGCCGTCATGACACATTACATAATAATAATACAGGTTTACTTTATTTGGAGTTCAGCAATAAAGCTAAGCTAAAGCTTTATTTATACAGCTTGAGGTATGGCATCTGGAGGCACCTACAGGATAGATAGATAGATAGATAGATAGATAGATAGATAGATAGATAGATAGATAGATAGATAGATAGATAGATAGATAGATAGATAGATAGATAGATAGATAGATAGATAGATAGATAGATAGATAGATAGATAGATAGATAGATAGATAGATAGACTGCATGTAAATGGTTTCTTCTAAATGGGTTTGTGTCAACATGTTTTCATATTCTCAGGAATCTTTGCACAATCCTTGTGCTGTGCCCAGTTTTTGTTTGCTGTTTGAAGTGAAACCAATACCACCATTGATGAGAAATGATAAGATTTATAAAACACGTTTCTCTCCTTTATGTCACACTTGTCACACATGTGAAATACACTTGTTGTCTGTGTGAGTGTTTGCAAGTATTTCCCTCTTCACACCACAGAGTTTGTCCTCTGTGCCAACTGTGGATCAGCTGTGGATCATGCCACCACATGACATATGGACGCATTTCAGTATGCTCATATGGCCTCTTGTATGTGCGCGCATGTGTGTGTGTGTTGTGTGAATAGCTAACTGTTCCTTAACTATTCAACACTGATGGTGGTGATTTATGGCCTCACGGTGCCTTAGTTTTAACCTTTAAAGTAGCTGCAGCTGCCAAAATACTGTACTTGAGGAGAGAAACTTTAAGAAAGGAGACTCGATGTGTCCTTCAGTAAAGGTGACACTTTTTTTCCCTCTTCTTACAATATTGGGACGGTCAGCAGGATGGAGGGGCAGACTTAAGGATGTAGGGTACAAAGAAAAGAGAGTAGTACTGTGACATGACACACCCATCTGTCTTTTTCCTTCTCTCTCTGTTGCATTGGTTTGAGCAACACGTTGCTGTAACCTATTTTCGCATGAGCACTGTAATTGTTTTTCTATGACACAGACCAAATTTCCCCACAGAGACAATTGCATTTGCTCTCCTCGCCTCTTTAACATGAGCTGAAAGGTTCGGCTCGAGCACTCTCAAACACAAAGAAGCGATTTTACACTTTACGTGCGGTGATGACGGCATTTTAATCTGAGCTAACAGGTTTAATTCTAATTCGATCACTCACTGTTGTTCCAGTTTCTATTTCTGTTGTCACTTATGTTTGTGTTTTTTGTGAAATTCATAAATGCCTAAGCACACACAAGACTTATAAATAATAATAATAGTTGAGCTGTTGAATAACAGATGGCTACATGTGTGAGCAAATATATATGTTGGCAAAATTCATATCGATATAACAGAAGACAAGCATAAGATCATTTTTACATATTAACTCCACTCTGACAGGCTTTACTCTCCAACCCCTATTTAATAACAGCTTTCTGCTTTTTTCCCCTCTTTAAAATCTAATTTAATAGAAGGTTGCAAAATCTTTCAGCTATCACCACCTCCTGAGGATGTGTGTTTAGGAACTGGGTCTGCAGCACTGTTTCTGGCTACCTCCTGCACTGATAATCGGGCTAAATAACTGAGCTTCAGACATGTGGTGCATCTGTGATTAGCTATTTCCCTCTGGGAGGGAGATTTATGAGCTTCAAGCTGCATTGTTTTATTCTAAGTCAGATACGAAGAATTAGAAGCTCACTAGAAAGGCAGCTGTGTTGTGTTATTTTGGCCCTTTCAAAAGCCTCTTTTCTTTTTTTAATAATCCTGTTTTAAAGGGTATTTGACTGCTTAATTAAATATTAAACTGGGCGGAAAGCTTTAAGAGGATCCTCCCAACTACAATCCACAATGATGTACCTGTGACGAATCCACAGATACGCACACACACTCACACACATGCATAGAGTACAGAGCTTCCACCCCACTTCCTTGAGTTTAGTGTGCACCACGTACTCAACATGTAACTTCTCATAGGGGTATAATTATGTTTGTGGTGTAAACTGGGTAATTAGCGGCATCACCACTTAGAGCAAGAAAAGCAGCAGACAGAAACATCACATCTGCTGACTCTGATTCTGCAGCAAGTTAATGCAGTTCCTAAACAAATCATTCACAACCACATGCCAGTGCAATGAAAATTATTCATATGTTTTCGTGTTTTGAAACATCCTCTGAGAAACCCAGTGTTGTCTACTGAACAGTGACTGTATAAAACAGGGGTGTTAAATTCACTTTACATAGCAGGCCACATATAGTACAGCCCAGTTTAGTCTTCAGTTTGCCAGGCCAGTGAAACTTTTTCTTTCATTGTCAAGACATTTAAGTATACTTATGCGTCATAAGAGTCTAAAGAGGAAGAAGTGCAGTTTCAGAAATACTCTACATGTTTTTCTCCATTATAAAGAAATGCTGTAAGTTGTAGAAAATCGAAGAACATTGCCAGCATTGCTCTCTGGGCTTACTTTTATGCAGTTTTCTTTACGTTAAATAGGGAAAAAACATCCAACAAACTGATGCATTCTCATATAAATGCGTAATTCATGTATTAAATACATAGGAGTGAGTTTGCGGTTTATGGAAGCCGCAATGTTCTTTAAGCATATTTGAACATCTCAATACACCTCATTACTGCAGAGGCAGTAATGGTGTACTACGTATGTAGCAAGAGACTCCATATGTACTATGTCAGAGATGTCGAGGAGAACTGACGGTGTTTGCCTGCTGTGGAGATCATCACTATTTTTTATCATCAGAGAAGGGGTCCCATTCACCAAAGAAATTAAAACATGAAGGGAAAGAGACAGCACCACTGGCATCTTAATAAAATATCTTCTTCCTCCTTGAGCCTCATCTCCTGAGTAAAGTCGGGGTTCTAACACATGAAAGCGTGCATAAAGGTGCTCATTTATTCACGATAGTGTCGCAATTATTATTGCAATCAGATTGGGCATGTGACCGTCCTGTCTCTGGAGAGCCAGCTAAACAACCGCAATGACTGCTTAGAAGCTAGCATTATGCCAGCTCCTCTGATAAACAGTTTTATTACATTGTCAAATCATATGTGAGTTTATTAAGTTTGAGACACACAACAAAACTAACAAAGTTAAATCAACTTCAAAGATAGTTTCACTAATCCCTGCAAATAGCAGCTAACAGAGGTTAACAGTAGCTAACAGCTAACTCAACTCAGTACCTCGAGTAGCTGTCATTGGTCAGAAGTGTGCTTCTCTGACTCATTGACCTGTATCGAAGACCTTTCACAAAGTTTTACAACCTCTTCCAGAGTAAATAAAAGTGGATGTTTCTCACCCGGCATTGACAGCTGCGGTAAACTGGGGACTGACAGCCACACAGATAGAGAAAAACTCGGGATCTGGATCTGTTCCAGTGAGTAGTAGAAAAACACAATGTGGCTGCAGCCATTATGGGGTAGAGTCTAAATGTCATGGTTTTAACCTCTCTCCTGATGAATACATATTTGTCACATAGCAGACACTATAGCTAGGATTATGCACTTGCATTAGGAGGGGTAAGAAAATAAACCTCAGTTGACTGCAGTCCAGGGGCGATTCTAGGATCAGAGCTTTGGGGGTGCTGAGCACCCAGAGAGCTGCCCAGCCAGCCAACATACACTTTACTCGTCACAATGAGACTTCTTCCCTGTCTCTGTCAGTCCCTGCATCCTCCCTGTCCTCGTCGTGTGTTGTCTTCGTCTCCGTTATCAGTCATCATAATTTTACCATCTCTGTGCAAGTCTGCAAATTTCTTTATTAAATCATAAGATTCTTAAATTCATCAAGTCTCTCTGTGCCTGGGTCCTCGTCACAAAACATGACATCACTGTTTTGTGCATTTTAACGCAATTTAACCCGCACATTTGTTAAAGAAAAGCAAAACACTTTTTTGAAAAGTCTGTAACAAAACCATCAAATCTGATAAAGGTTATTTAAATGCTGCAAAAGAAGAATGGATTGGAATAAAAAAAAATACATATAGTTCCTTAATTACTGGGGGAAAATTATGAATGATGCTCATAGTGAGTGAAAGGTAAACTGAGTGCATTTTTTGGACAGAGATTCACTTTTAATGTGTATGTATTATATAATACAGATGCATTAAAAAATACTCCCAAAACAGAATAAATGATTACAAATAAATTATTACAAAATATTTAAAATATATATATAAAAATGGAGGCAACTTTGCCTGTGGTAGAATGTATACCATGCATGAAAAAATCTTTACTGCAGATGCTAATTTTACTATTTTAATAATACTAATTTTGTGTTGTAAGAGTTATGAGTTTCATTTTTTTCATAGTGGTACTTAGGAGAGCTTAACATTTTTTATCAGGTGGTACACACTGTAAAAGGTTTGAGAAACACTGATAAGGTAAGTGTATGTGTGCTTTTGGAAAACATTTAAAGCTGCTGTACAGAAACATTTTTAGAATATAAACAGAGCCCTTTGCTTCTCTTTACAGCTCCTCACTCCACCAGGGCTCTGTTTGGCACTTTCTGATAGTGCGCAAATGTGATGTATGTACTGCGGCAGTCATACAGACAACTGGATGGTCCAAAAGTTAGCCTACCTATTACTGGCTGAGGTTTTAGTAGAGTTGTGGCTGAACCAATCAACCAATAATTGATCTCCCCAATCAATTATAATGTTATGTTGGAATGTTGTTAAAGAGGGTCAAAAATGTTTCAACCCAGTTTGTTTAGCAAATTCTGTATAGCAGCTTTAATATAGGGAGAACACAACTTCCTGATTGTGTGAGTAAAATCAGGTTTTTTCTCTTTGTCAGTTTAACAGTTTCTGTTGTGCCTGTCACTATTCCCTGTCTGTTTTCTTACCTGGTGCTTCCAGTCAGTTAGCTAGTTAGTATCCATTTAAAACAGGACAGTGGTAAAAACAGTAGGCTACGGACAATTTTAAGTTTTAGATTTTAAATAGGCTGTATACATTTCAATGGGAGCAACAGGAGGTCAAATGTTGCTGATTTTACTACAGAGCAGGACGGATTGTAGGGTAGCAAACATTGACGGAAAACATGTTTTCAACACTGCAGGTTACCTGGGTGTAATGTTTTCATGGTCTGACTCCTACCTAACTATATAAAGAGTAACTGGAGGTTAAATGTAGCTAGTATGTCCTGTTTTAAGCCAGGCACTTACACCTCCGCTCCGCTGAGCCACCATCGCTCTAGCAGTAACGGTGCTAGAGCCAGAGTAGGGGAGAGGCGAGCTGGAACAAACCATTATGGGGGGGGGGGTATCTATACTTTTGTTGTTAAAATGTTACGTCTCAACCAGGTACTGTATGCTTTTTATATTTTTAGCAGTGTTTCACACAAACAGCAAATATTGTCAAAAAAGTAAGAAATCTGTGAGAGTCCAAAAATGGGTTAAAATCGCCCCTGCTGCAGTCTGCAATGTACTCATATGTAGTGGTGACAAAATGTACACACTGTAACTTTAAGAAATAAATATGTTTCACTGCAGAAAATTCAGCTCTTTCTGTGGACTTTTATAACATTACATTGTTTTGTTAATTCACATAGCATGTCTTATTTATTTATTTTACTGGGAAACAACAGAAATTCATATAATAAATAGTGAGAAACAGAAATGTTTCTGCTATAATGCCATTTTTTAATCACTTATTTACTTTGATGATGTCTTTCTATGTAATAAGGCTATAAAATTGAGAGAAATACAATTAAAAGTCTAAATTTGTAAACTCTAAATTTCACATTTTCTAAAGCCATCCTGTGGACCTTATTGGACCCTTTGGAGGACCTGTTTAACAAATCTAGTCTAAACTATTTACATATGAGGCAAGTACCTTGTATTTCACTTCTGTATCTTGTAATATTGTTAACATTCAGGACGATTTTGAGTGTTAACTGATATAAACAGTTAACACTATGCACCAGTAGGCAGACAACATTTGAAAAGCATTTTCAGCAGCGGTAGTGCTCATGGGCTGTTTAGAATGGTAACAGCAGAGAACACAAGGGATTCAAGGAGTTGTAGTTATGGTTATGCACACATCTTATAGGTCCTGGAGGTGCAGCTGGTTGTTTCCAAAGGTCTTGCTGACTTTCTTGATCACATAGGTCAGCTTATTTTTGTGCTTACATACCAGAAAACAGTATTAAGAAAACTGAAAACACATCCTGAACATCATTTTTGGTTGTGTTGAAGCTTCTACTTTTCCCAAGGAGAAAGAAAAGATGGCCAGGTTTTCTTTTAAATTCAGTGCAGTCTGCATTGATCTTAAAGGTGTGTTTATTGTCAAGGATTTTTCCCAAATACTTAAACTGAGTGATCGGGCTGACTTGCTGCTCTTTTAGGATAACTGGTTTGCAGACAGCTCCTTTGCTGCTTGCTCCTCTCCTGCCTCCCAGCCTCAGCTCGTTGCTACCTGCTGACACTAAGTTCAAGGAAGCTGCTGTCAAACCAGGTGACAAGGTGGTTGATGTGCTAGGAGTAGGAAGGGCGGGTGACACTCACAGACTGGCAGCTAGGGCCATTTCCTCCACATACTTTATGAGAAGGTAGTCTTGGTGTTACATTTTATCTCATCTTTATATATATGGAGTACAAACGCAGCCCTGTGGATCACCAGTGTTCAGGCCAAGGCAGCTGGAAGTATTATTGATACACGCCTGTGTGATTCTCTCTCTTAGCAAATTTGTGGTCTACTAATGACATTCATGTCACAGGCACCTTGGAAAAAGATGGGGCTCGAAGAAAATTAAAAGGCAAGGCAAGTCAAGGCAAGGCAAATTTATTTGTATAGCACAATTCAACAACAAGGTGATTCAAAGTGCTTTACAGAGACATTAGAAACAAAAACAAATAAAAAGCATGATTTAAAATTGATAAAAACAAGCAAACAAACAAACTAACTAAACACACACATTTCACACCTGTTCGCGCGATCTGAACCCTTATCGTAAGGGGAGCTACCAGTCCTTCTGTGGACGAGCTACTTTCTATTTTAAATTCCCTGAATTTAAAATACTCTCTAGACCCAGTCTAGACCCAGTTGGGGAGCTACCCAGAGCTCTAATCCCACACCTGTTCGCGCGATCTGAACCCTTATCGTAAGGGGAGCTACCAGTCCTTCTGTGGACGAGCTACTTTCTATTTTAAATTCCCTGAATTTAAAATACTCTCTAGACCCAGTCTAGACCCAGCTGGGGAGCTACCCAGAGCTCTAAACCCACTTAACAAACAAACAAACAAACAAAACAGTATATAAAATCAAAACAGATAAAATCAGAACAGTAGATAAAATCAGTAGTTAATGTAAGTTTTGAAATTTGAAAAGCAGGGAAGAACATAATAAAAAAAAGTTCAAAGTCATGTATATTGGCCTTGTCCAAATATGCATAATCCCCAAGGAGCAATTAATGTTCTCCATATGTGTGGTAGGCAAACTGCATGAAATCATTAGTTTAACTTTGAACTTTTTATGCATTTCTTGAGAAGACTTGTGTGAGTGATGGGTCTATAATCATTATTTTTAAATTTTATGATTTTTGATTTTCTAGCCCTGGA
This sequence comes from Maylandia zebra, assembly GCF_041146795.1. Taxonomy (NCBI): domain Eukaryota; kingdom Metazoa; phylum Chordata; class Actinopteri; order Cichliformes; family Cichlidae; genus Maylandia; species Maylandia zebra. The sequence goes on along the minus strand of NC_135176.1, from coordinate 18,652,357 downwards.
GGACAATACTGGTGTTGGAAACCATCTGGAACAGCTGGGGAAAGGCATACACTTTCCAGACGCATCCTTGAAAACATGTCAGCAGGGAGCTCTGTGGAGCTGACTTGCTGCAAGAACAAAACAACTTCCTTTTCCTTTAAGGACAGGTGCCACTCCTGCAGAGACTTGCATATGTCACAGAAATCAATCGTATCTAGAGCTAAATCTTGAGTAAAGAAAAGGTTGTTGCATTTGGGCGCTGTTGTATTATTTTCCCCAGTGGGTTTAGCATTGTTAGCTGTTTGACAAGCATGCAGTATTCTCATGACTCTTGCTTCACATATGTTTTATTATCAGATGAAGGCTATTTGAGCCGTGGAAAACATGCTGCTCATTTATGAATTTATTATAAGATAAATGACAGCCATTTGTTGAGATATCGCGGAAAAGGCTCTCTCTTTTCTTCTTCTCTCCACCTAGTAATGGAAAAGTAGAGCTTCCCCAGTAGGTGGATTTAATCCTGTAGATAAGCAAAACAAACAAGTGGGAGTTATCCATATCGTATCTCAGTGATCAGATTTGAGGGTATGAAGATAGAGGCTTAAGACAGTTATCTACTGGCTCATCCAGCAGCACTACAGGCACACATGGATGGCAGCCCCACCTGATGGGTGACTCAGCAGGGAAGAATAGAGAATAAATGTAAATTTGAAAAACATATTAAATGAAAATCTTCATCTTGTACCATTGTCTCCTACATTGTTGAACAGAGTGGGGTGTTAAAAAATTTGGTGTGGTTTGTTTTCCTAGCAGTACTCACAGAATAAAGAACAATCCAATGGAAACCTGACACCAGGAACCTTCATATAGAATACAAATCAGATGGTAGGTTGTAGTGGATGAGCAAACATGGACAGCACGATCTGATATCCTCGTGTTGGTGTTGTTCCCAGATCATCATACTAAATGTTGTTCCAGGATCAACATTGCAAGTGACCAATCAGAATGTTGTGACGTCATACTTTTGCGACTTCGGGAAAAACCGGCGTAAAACAAAAAACTGTACTTAAGCTGCGAGAAACCGCCTCTGTCCGCCGATCAACGGACCCTGACCCTAACCCTAACCGTAACCCTTTAATAAACAGTAAGCAGAATTGATATTGTCCTTGCAACATTGGAATTTCATAAATGCACGAATGGCTTGGCGCACAAAAGAATAACGTCACAACAAGTCGCCACCGTGCACCAACAGGTCATCCAGGTACACAACGCAGCGGCTACGAGGGATATCCACGAGCACCCTCTCCATCAGCCTCTCAAACGTCGCTAGCGCATTGCAGAGCCCAAATGGCATGACCCTGAACTGCCACAGCCCCTGTCCAATGGTGAATGCAGTCTTAGGCCTTGCGTCGGGGGCTAGCTCCACCTGCCAGTAACCGCTGCGTAGGTCGAGGGAGCTGAACCAACTGGAGCCGGTAACGTAATCTGGGGCCTCGTCGATCCGCGGCAGCGGGTACGAGTCCTTCTTGGTGACTGCATTGAGACGGCGAAAGTCCACGCAGAACCTCGGGCTGCCATCCTTCTTCCCCACCAGAACCACGGGTGCCGCCCATGGACTATTGGACGGCTCGATCACCCCAGCCGCAGCCATCTCACGGATCTTCTCCTCCGCTACCTGCCGTTTTGAGAGGGGCAGCCAGTGTGGGCGCAGACGGATGGGCTGAGCAGAGCCGGTGTCGATGGTGTGCTGGACCAGACTCGTCTGCCTACAGTCCTTGTCACTGGCGGCAAAGATGTCCACATTCTCGTCCAGGAGGCACCTCAACCGCTGGCGCTGGTTGGCGTTGAGGCCTACGCAACTGCGCTGCCAAAGGTCATCGACAGCCTTGATGGTCTCGGTCGAAGGAGGTTTGTCGGGCTGAGAGGCTGAGGCTGAGGCGAGTGGAGATCTGGCGACTGGGGGTGGAGATGACCCTGAGCCACTGGCATCTGAAATCTGCTGAGCAGCAGCTGCCTGACGCCTGACTCGTCTGGTCCCCGCTCCCTGCTTTTGGCCGCGCTGGAGGGCAAAAGTCTCTGCGCCAAGAGTGACAGCTAGCTTCGCGGTGTCGACGCAGGCCCCCCAGCGGCTCAGCAGATCCAGGCCAATGGGCAGGAAGCTGGAGCAGTGGTCCCCTCGGTACACCGCACCCTCCTCCTCCTCCACCGTCGCAGCGAGAGGGCGTCACCCGTCACCATGGCAACATACACAAAACATAACTGTACAAAATATGTCTGTGAAGGTTCTCAGTCATCCAGGTCATCGTAGTCAAAGGAGCTTGCAAAGAAAAGCGTCTGGACTTCTTTAAGTTGCTTGAAGACGTTTCACCTCTCATCCGAGAAGCTTCTTCAGTTCTAAGGTCAAATGGTGGAGAGTCCCAGATATAAACCTAGTGGGAGTAACCCCCCACAGAGGGACAAAAGGACCCCCTCATGATCCTCTAATCGCCTGAGCCAAGGTGTGAAACTGGGTGAGTTCATTGTGAAACCTGGCCCCACCTTATCATGCGAATTCCTGAGATCAGATCGCCCAGGATGTGAGTGGGCGTTAAGGCGTCTGGGAAGGGATCTCAAAGCTGGATTATATATGGCAGAGAGTTGGTGTCGTAAACCACCGTCTCTGTTCAAAGATGGTCGCTCACAGTGGACATAGATGGCTTCTTTCACTCCTCTTTCAAACCATCTGTCCTCTCTGTCCAAAATGTGAACATTGGCATCCTCGAAAGAGTGTCCTTTATCCTTAAGATGCAGATGGACTGCTGAGTCTTGTCCTGTGGAGGTGGCTCTTCTGTGTTGTGCCATGCGCTTGTGAAGTGGCTGTTTGGTCTCTCCAATGTAGGGGTCTGGGCATTCCTCGCGGCACTGTACAGCATACACCACATTGTTAAGTCTGTGTTTTGGCGTTTTGTCTTTGGGGTGAACCAGTTTTTGTCTGAGCGTGTTGCTGGGTCTGAAATACACTGGGATCCAAGCACGACATCCCAGTGTATTTCAGACCCAGCAACACGCTCAGACAAAAACTGGTTATATACTCAAAGCTTCATAGAACTGAAACAAACATTTATTTTTAGGTCCATTCTGCTGCTGATACATACTTAAGGCTTCTGAATATTAAACTTGTTGCTGCCTTTCATTGTGTTTAACTTGAAGGCCCTGAGTACTTTCTCCCACACTGAAAACACTGGAATGATAAGATTATTTGAACATTGCCTAATAAGACTGATTCAGGACAGACAATTAGTTATGTTAAACTTTTCTAGCAGTCCTTCACAAACAGGGAACAGTCTGTCTATTCTCTCCATCTGTCAGCTGCTGCTGGCTCTTCCTCTTCCTCACACACTGCTGAGTTTGTCCTGGTGGATCATCGGGGGTGCAAAGCCTCACAGATGATGTGCAGCAGTGGGTCCCTCAGTCTGTCCTCACGCTGGACACTTGTGACAACTGCAAGTGTCCAGAGTGAGGATTCAAACACAGGTGTAACGTATAAATACATGTTCATACTTTTATTACACAATCAGAGAGAAAGAAAAAGAGAGAGAGTGCAGGACAGACAGACAGGTGACAGTCTCATGTGTATACACTGCTACAAAACAGCACAAGAGAAGGAGGATTTAGTGTTTGTGTTATTACGAGTGCTAAACAAGAAGAGTTCCCAGATAGTACAGTGGACACATGTGTGACTCCTGTGATTAAAGCTTTTTCTTTCAGCTTAATGAGTGAACCGTCAGCTCGTTCAAACACACGTTAAAGTCCATTTGGCTCGACACCACCGAACAGAGTGTAGAATGTTTAGCTTATTTTAGAGTTTAGAAATGTGTTATCATAGAATGTAGAACTATTGTAGAGACATTGATACTGCCCTTAAAGTAATAAAGGCCTCACTGTGTCGTGAACTTAGGAGTAGATTATAGGAGGCCTCTCCCCCACTGAGTGGAAATTCCCCAGAGGATGTTTTAGGGTGGGGGTCTCAACATTTGTAACTGTGGTTTGGAAGGGAGAGGGGTTTTATGACCTTTAGGGAGTTACCTACACCCACAGTGTTTTAACTGTCATGCACACACATCCACACGCACACTCACTCATGTGCACTCACACATACACACAGGTATGCGTACAGTCACACACGAGCACTCACATAGACACGTGGGAACGCGCACATGTAGGTATTCATGTGCTCGTGCACATAGACACAGACACAGAGTTTGCAGCACATCGTAGGGGGTTTTATGATGGGGACAGCCTCTATAAAGCTGGCTGTAACTAACAAAGGAGTGAAGACTTTTGCAGAGGGACACCGGCCTCGTCTTCCCTTCTAGAAGTGCATGCTTAAATGAAGATAAATGAAGAAGAGTAAAGATAAATGAAGATGAGTAAGGATGAATAAAGATTTTGTGAAAATAACTACTGAGTCCGGTGCCGTCTCTGGACGCTCGAGGAATGAAAAGAACCGGGGTAAAACTGATTTCGCAACAAGAGGCAGCAATATAACATAGCTAACATTAACAGTGCGGTGAATCCTGCTTGTGCCGTGATATTCAGGACTGCAAACCGAGCAGCATTCACTGACTTTCAGCTTGTTGTGTTTGTGGATATACAGGGAGTGCAGAATTATTAGGCAAGTTGTATTTTTGAGGAATAATTTTATTATTGAAAAACAACCATGTTCTCAATGAACCCAAAAAACTCATTAATATCAAAGCTGAATGTTTTTGGAAGTAGTTTTTAGTTTGTTTTTAGTTCTAGCTATTTTAGGGGGATATCTGTGTGTGCAGGTGACTATTACTGTGCATAATTATTAGGCAACTTAACAAAAAACAAATATATACCCATTTCAATTATTTATTTTTACCAGTGAAACCAATATAACATCTCCACATTCACAAATATACATTTCTGACATTCAAAAACAAAACAAAAACAAATCAGCGACCAATATAGCCACCTTTCTTTGCAAGGACACTCAAAAGCCTGCCATCCATGGATTCTGTCAGTGTTTTGATCTGTTCACCATCAACATTGCGTGCAGCAGCAACCACAGCCTCCCAGACACTGTTCAGAGAGGTGTACTGTTTTCCCTCCTTGTAAATCTCACATTTGATGATGGACCACAGGTTCTCAATGGGGTTCAGATCAGGTGAACAAGGTGGCCATGTCATTAGTTTTTCTTGCCAGCCACACTGTGGAGTACTTGGACGCGTGTGATGGAGCATTGTTCTGCATGAAAATCATGTTTTTCTTGAAGGATGCAGACTTCTTCCTGTACCACTGCTTGAAGAAGGTGTCTTCCAGAAACTGGCAGTAGGACTGGGAGTTGAGCTTGACTCCATCCTCAACCGTTCATGGGCAGTTATTTTGCGCCTTGGTTTTTCCACATGCTTCTTGGGACCCTGTTGACTATTTTGAATGAAACGCTTGATTGTTCGATGATCACGCTTCAGAAGCTTTGCAATTTTGAGACTGCTGCATCCCTCTGCAAGATATCTCACTATTTTTGACTTTTCTGAGCCCGTCAAGTCCTTCTTTTGACCCATTTTGCCAAAGGAAAGGACGTTGTCTAATAATTATGCACACCTGATATAGGGTGTTGATGTCATTAGACCACACCCCTTCTCATTACAGAGATGCACATCACCTAATATGCTTAATTGGTAGTAGGCTTTCGAGCCTATACAGCTTGGAGTAAGACAACATGCATGAAGAGGATGATGTGGACAAAATACTCATTTGCCTAATAATTCTGCACTCCCTGTATGACTGACTTTAATTATCTATAAAATCATCACATTCTCTGTAAGATTAAAGTCAACTATTGAACGGCGTATATTTTGAAGTAAAAGCTTTAAAACCAAGTTAGTACAAACATCGCTAATGTCACATAACTTTCCCGACATGTGGCCAACAGTAATGTTTTAATGTTCTTCATCATTAAACATTTGCGCATAAATAAGGAACATAATATTCAGTACTTACTTTTGAAAGTTTACTCTTCGGCCGTTCTGGTGAGCAGCCCAAATCCGGTCATTGGTACTTCCTGGCTTGTGTAGCTACTAGGTAACAAAAGCTCAACACTGCCCCTAGCGTCCTGGAGCACTTCCGTTGTGTTTTAGAATTTGCATGTGTTTTGGGGTTTGTACGTTTTTTGGAGTTTGCATGTGTTTTGGGGTTTGTACGTTTTTTGGAGTTTGCATGTGTTTTGGAGTTTGTAAGTGTTTTGGATTTTTTAAGTGTTTTGGAGTTTGCACGTGTTTTGGATTTTGTAAGTGTTTTGGATTTCGTAAGTGTTTTGGATTTTGTACGTGTTTTGGATTTTGCACGTGTTTTGGATTTTGCATGTGTTTTGGATTATGTAAGTGTTTTGGATTTCGTAAGTGTTTTGGATTTTGTAGGTGTTTTTGAGTTTGTGCACGTTTTGGAGTTTGCATGTGTTTTGGATTATGTAAGTGTTTTGGATTTCGTAAGTGCTTTGGAGTTTGCATGTGTTTTGGAGTTTGTAAGTGTTTTGGATTTTTTAAGTGTTTTGGAGTTTGCACGTGTTTTGGATTTTGTAAGTGTTTTGGATTTCGTAAGTGTTTTGGATTTTGTACGTGTTTTGGATTTTGTAGGTGTTTTTGAGTTTGTGCACGTTTTGGAGTTTGCATGTGTTTTGGATTATGTAAGTGTTTTGGATTTCGTAAGTGCTTTGGATTTTGCACGTGTTTTGGATTTTGCACGTGTTTTGGATTTTGCATGTGTTTTGGATTATGTAAGTGTTTTGGATTTCGTAAGTGTTTTGGATTTTGTACGTGTTTTGGATTTTGTAGGTGTTTTGGAGTTTGTGCACGTTTTGGAGTTTGCATGTGTTTTGGATTATGTAAGTGTTTTGGATTTCGTAAGTGCTTTGGATTTTGTACGTGTTTTGGATTTTGCACGTGTTTTGGATTATGCATGTGTTTTGGATTATGTGAGTGTTTTGGATTTTGTAGGTGTTTTGGAGTTTGTACACGTTTTGGAGTTTGCATGTGTTTTGGATTATGTAAGTGTTTTGTAGTTTGCATGTGTTTTGGAGGTTGTACGTGCTTTGTCTCTAGGGGCCACCATAGAAACCGAGGCTATAATGCTGCAAGCCTGACTGGTCATCACCTCCTTTGTTACCGGTTGAAGTTCATGCTCTGGCTGTGGACACCCAGCTTTACCATCACTCTTGGTTCTTCAGTAGCTCTCTGTTAGCATGCTGTCTGTGCAAATGGTGGCAGAAAGTGTTAGCAGCATTATGGAATAAAAATAAAAGTAATGTCCATATTGCCTCTCCACAAACGCTGTAGACTGCCTGGCACACAAACTGATATCAGCTGATTGAGTGCGGGGGAAGAAGAAGGTATGTTTGTTTGAATTGTTTTTTGTATCTTCCCAGCCTCCAGATAACCAAAGAATCGCTGTGATGCAAGTAAGGACGCATTATAATTATCATGTAATTACTGAATTTAGTACAGTAACACGTTACATTACTGCATTTTTAAAAAGTGCAACGTGATTACAGTAACATGGAACACGGTAGCCACAGTGCTAGTCTAAAAGCATTTTTTGTACCAGGCATTAAACATGTCTGTTTCTTCTGAAGTTTTGGACAAGTTGTTAGTATTGACTTGTTTTTAGAGTCAACCTGAAGTTTAGAAATTGCAGTTCTTGGCACGTCCACATTTTATTTGGGGGTATTTATCTAACTAAATAATTTTATTCAGTATTGTTATTAATATCATTATTATTTATGTAGTAACTTAAACAAAAGTAAGATGTTACTGATTAGCCCAATTAGCAGGTTTCCCAATGGAGCATTATTGAATGGTCATATACATCCCTCATGTACAGTATATGTTCAACAAGTAGGAGGAAGCAGCTTTTATAGAAAGACAGTCTGTATTTGATGCCAGTAAAGTGACATTTTCTTTAGCTGTACACAGTTTCTTTTCCCACCCACTGATATTTTGCCGAATTACTTTGAACTTGGATGCAGCTTAAGCGAGAAGAGGTGGCTGAATAGCTGCGGCGGTGGCAATCATGAGAAGCAGCGCAATTTGGATGCCATGCATCACAGGTATTAGTGCTCATGCCCACCCACCTGTCACACAGTAGCACAGCATGCGGTTTTGTTTTGATCTTTTTTTTAAGGGGGGGGGGGGGGGGGGGGGGGGTGTTCACGGACATGCTTCAGTGGAACTTAGCACTCTTACAGGCCCCGGGGTGGAGGGAACATCTGCATTAGTGTTTCCAGGATGAAGGGCACATCCTGTCAAACATCTCCTGGAGGTAATCGTCTGAATTCAGGCATGGTGATAAAAGTCATAGGTCATAAAGGTCATAGGAGTCACCTAATTTTCATACCCATGTATTATTATTTAGTAAGATAACACAGTGTTCACTCCTTGGTGCACTGGTATTCTGCACTGCTTGATGGTAGGTGTAAATCAGCAGAGCACATTTCTGATCAAATGCATTCTGTGTCAAAATGTAGTCAAAATTTAAACTGAAACTCTGAACTCTGAAACCTTTCAATTTAATTATTAGGACTATTTAAGCCTTAATCCAACAAAGAACAAACAAACAAACAAACCTTGTGTTTCTTAGTTTGTTTGTCAGTCAGAATGTTTAAGCTTAACTGACTGAATGATGCCTGTGCCCACATATCCATATTCACTCTCGAGGATTGTAACGGTCCAATGTCTAACTTAAAAGTGTGAACAGCTCCAGACCATATATACTAATGACTGATTTTCATGAAAAGAATTAGTGAAAAGAAATGTGCATTTTACGTTTTATATCATACACTTTTAAAAGCATTAGCTGTTGAATAAACATATGAACCAATGTGTTATTCAAAAGAAGAATATTTTACTGTGTCTTCAAAAAAAAAAACCCTCGAGGGGATGTTTAATTTTTCAGGACTGAAAAGCAAAATGGCACACAAATTTTTCCAGAGAGATTGCTTATTTGTTTTGCATCTAAACTAAATGGCTCTTTAATAAATAACTAGCAGTTTGTTGGTACATTAACCCTATAAGGTAAAAACTGGCTTTTCTTTTATTATTTTTTCTTCTGTAACACTTTATAATAATTCATAATTTATAACGCATTCCTCCTCCTTAGTATAAAATTTATATTTAATTCTTGATTAATAAGCTCATTTATAACATGTTCATGGTATCATTTATAAAGTTTAAGTAGGTAATTTCATAGCAAATTTTAATTCGATAATACTTACAGGTGCACACTGCTGTCGTTCTCTCAGGGCCTCTGCATAACTTATTTTTCCTTATTTGCACCACATCACTCCTATGTTGTTTTGCTATTTTCAGATTCCCTCATGATCATTCAAAGACCAGCATGTGCCTGTCCTTGCAGGAACCTGGCCAAATGTGGTAGGAGCACAGACAGGTCCCCCTTGAACTTACCACTGTCCCATAAAAAATACACACAGACCTGTAATGTATAGCTTCACAGTTTCAAGATTCCTCAAACCCCCACTTTTTCTTGGTTTGATGGATCTAAAATCCATCAGTCAACAGATGTGGGTCTAATTTGACCCAGAACAACCTACTGTATAAAAAGTTGTAGCATCTGTACAATAGTGTAAAACTTTAAGATATTTGAATTTTTGTGTATTTTGGGTCACTTTACAAAAATAATCAAATTTCAGCCCAAAAGAATGCCATTTAGGGTATTTATACTGCCATCAAGTTTCACAACAGATCAAAAATGGACAAAAAACAGTATGAGAGGGTTTAATCGTGCACCCCACTGAAGCCTGCTCTGTGGGCGCAGTGCACTCAACTCCACCACAGTAACTCAGGGAACTTATTTGTAATGGACATCCATCTGCCATAAGTGCTCTGTCCTGCAGTCCTAGCACATTGCTAAGTGAAAAGGTTATCTGCAAACAATTAACGTAACAATTAACCCACCTGACACTGCTCCCTGAATGGCTGCCCCACCTCTCCACCTGCACTGTGCACTGTTAAAAAACTGGGCTAGGGTAAAGGATCACTTATAATCAGAGTACAGCATCAAGTCAGTTAAATTTCTGGTATATTGATCTGGTCAGTTAAGTAGCAGAGATGGTTGTTAATCACTTTCAACTCTTTTGGTTATAATGAAATTAAAAGCAGGTGCACTGGGGTAGGGTCAGTGTCACTACTGGCAGCATGGGGCGATACCTGGATCCCACAGAGCTTGCACAGACAGTCCAACTCCTTCTGAATGGTACATCATTACGTGCCATTGCTGGAAGGCATCCAGGCACAATAATTCTTCCAGTTTTTTCCAATCACATATGCAATGTTGACAACATCATGAGGTAACCATTGGAGCGTGTTTTTGATCTTCCAAAAATCTCAAATATCATGAGACATCTTCTTAAAAGAGATATTCAGGAATAGAACATTTTTATATTTTCTAAGCTAATTAAATTTAATGTGTCGCATATTCACTCACAGCAGTTCTGCACCTCCCACACAAGCACATCAGTCTCCTCTTGAGAGAAACTTTTGCTGTGAATACACTCCTGACTGTTCTTTGTGCCACAGACTTGAGCTCCATGAAGCAGAGACCAATCCTCTAGAAATGAAAGGCAAAAGGCAAATTTGATTGACTGAAGTGAGTCTCTATCACATCCTGATAATCACGCCCTGTTTCCAACTGCACTTCAATGGTACCACATGCCTCCAGCAATAAAATATCAAAAAAGTCCACCACCACAGCATGAATGCAGCACTCTGCACCACTGACTCTTTAGAACAGAGCCCAGAGACACCAATTTGTCCGTCAACAGCAACCACGATAGACCAAACTACAATGCAGTGTTTTGAGTAATGTGTACCATTCACACATTTTTCTTATTCTGCTACACATAAATTTCTAATTCTTCTGCTCTCCCTCTCTTTCTCTCTCCCCTGCTGTCATTGCTCTTCTTCTATATAAAAAAGTGCAACAGCTTGTCAAGTCTGAAGGGTTCTGAAATGTATTCATTACACTGTTAACCAAAAAGGAAGCAGTCTACATTCAGTTATATGAACTATAACTCTATAACACTCTATAACAGTACTGCTGAGCAGGTTGTTGGCAGTAATTTCAGTAAGAAAGATTGTATTTTGTCATGTTCTACTGTCACTGCGCTGCTATGTAAAATGTGTGTAAAAAGCACAAAAAGTCCTTCAGACTAAATTTGATTGGCTCATTCAATCCACAACATGTAAGCATTTCTAATAAAAGAAATACGTATTGTTGCTTTAGTTAGCCCTCATCACAAAACAATTAATGCTAGTTTTGGGGATTCTTTTGCCTTATTTTTGCAGTAGTAAAAGTCTTGCCTTCTGTTAACTAAGTAAACTGAGGTTATTTTATTCAGCCCTAAGAATGTTAGAAACGTGGTGGCTAACCAGATATTAACATGGTATTAACTTGACCTCCAGTGATGTGAGAAAATTTTTGGAGTCATTTTGTCCTTCAGTGTGGATATTAAGTAAATATGTAGGACTTTTCTTGCATTTGCGCAATATCTTGTAAATTAGAAACATCCTGTTTTAGAGTGATGCTGATAAGATAGTTCATGCATGTATTACTTCTAGGCTGGACTGTGTAATTCATTATTATCAGGTTGTTCCTAAACCTCCTTGTAAAGTCTTTAGTTGACCAAGAACGGTCCAGCAACCATATTTCTCCAAAATTAGCTTCTCTTCATTGTTTCCACGTTAAATTTAAAACTAAATTTAAAATCCTGCTAACATAAAAGGTCTTGACATATCAGTAATGTTTTTGGTCTTACAACACAAATGGGAAAGTAAATTGCTCTCCCATTTGAACATATGTCCAGTATACATTATGTACTGCTCACAAAAAGTTAGGCAAGACTGGGATAACACATCAGATCTGGATGAATAAAATATTCAACTTCTTTAATGAATTAAATGTTGTAATTTATTGAAAATAAAGTCACATAACAATGAGAAATGTAAACTAAAATTATCAACCCTCTGAGGCCTGGATGGTAGTTTACACAGAGGCTACAATTCACAGATGATGATCATCATTAATATACATTGCCTGGTCTGATGAGTCTCGCTGTCTGCAGCAACATTCAGAGGCAGAATCTGGTGTAAAACATGGATCCAGCCTGCTTTGTGTCGACAGTTCAGGTTGGACCGTTTTCTTGGAACGGTTTGGACCCCTTAGTACCAACTGAACACTGTTTAGACACCACAGGCTACATCCCTTTATGACCACACTGTACCCATCTTCTGATGGTTGCTTCCAGCATGGTAAAGCACCATGTCACAAAGCTCAGATCATCTCAAACTGGTTTCTTGAACATAACAATGAGTTTACTGTTGCCTCCACAGTCACCAGATCTCAGTCCAACAGAGCACCTTTGGAATGTGGTGGAACAGGAGAGTCACATCATGGATATGAAGCTGACAAATCGGCATCAATTGTGTGATGCTGTCCTTTCAACATGGACCATCATCTCTGAGGAATGTTTCCAACATCTTGTTGAATCCATGCCACAAAAAATGAAGGCAGTTCTAGCAAGTTGTACTTAATACTGTGTCCAGTGGGTGTGTACACTGAGATGAATGTGCAATGAAACAAATTTATTTCCAAAACAGATCAGAAAGATGAGTCATATAAAGAAAGACATTCTCTAAATCAAAACCAGAATACACCTGATACAGTCATACACATATATTTGCCCTACTCAATTTTCAAAATGCTGTATAAATGCATTATAATTGGATAACAGGTCTCAATGTTACAAGTGCTTGATTTAAAGTTTGTGTCACTTCATCTGATGTTATCTTATAAATTCCTCAACTGATCAGGTATGCACACCATATAAACATGTCAGTGTCGTTTCAGTTTTTTCTTACCTACTGGGATTAACCAACGATAGGCACCTAAAACTTTATGTCATCACTGCACCCGGTGATTTAAGTTATGATCCATCAAATTCCTTGATTAATGTTGTTCACAGAGTCGTAAACATGCTCATGCTGGCAATTTAAAATCTTTCCATCTCTGAAGAGTTACCATGCATAAGTACGGACACACAGTGCTTGCTGGCCTTGGTGTTGATATGGCCTCTGGCTCCTCAAGAGGAGCAGAAAAAAAACATAGATGCCCTCAGGCCAAATCTGTTTATGATAGTGAGAGAGGGCAATAGGCAAGGTTTATTTAAGTGGTGGTGGGTAGGAGAGAAACAAAGACGGGAGAAGATGAGAGGCAGCGCAGAGTGAAAAAAAGAAATCGATGAGGAGCTCAGAGAGAAATGATGATGGTTCTGTAGAAATTGTATAAAAAAACAACAGATACTGTAGGTGGACAGGAAGGCAGAAGAAAAGACTGATGAGGAGAATAATGGAATGAGTAGGGAGCTGAAGGGGGATTGAGTAATTTATGTAGAGTGGAAGGAGGCATGAAGGAAGACTGAATAAAACAAAGAATGGCCTCCTACAATAGAAAAAAGTCGACACCGTTAATGAGAAATCTGGACCTACAGCTCCCTTAAACAAACATATAGCATGAATGGTGAGACAGTAGAGCAGAATACCTGTGCCGCTACCTCTGGAGCTCCATTTGACTGGGATAACTGAGATCATGCATTCATGCTTCAACACACACACACACACACACACACACACACACACACACACACACACACACACACACACACACACACACACACACAGAGAGAGAGAGAGAGAGAGAGCAGAGCCTATAAATACCCTTGCGAGCATGAAGTGTCCTTGATAACACTGTGAAATCCTTGAACAGAAACGGACAGTCAAACTGTCTGTTAAAATGTTCTGTAAGCTCTGCAGAGAATTAGTTGGCAAACCAAAGGGGAACGTTCGCAGAGCTTCGGAGGGGGAAAAATATCTTCCTGCCAGCGGACGCATGTTGTGGATTAATCAAAGAAATTTTAAGTTATTCACATCAAAGCACAACATGTAGATAGTTGATGGGGTTCTGTGTGCAGGCTGCTTTTAAATTCTTTATTTATTTTTTAAATCACATAATCAATCAAACATCCATAAACATTCTATGAACCAAGTCTGTGAAATTAAAAGTTCATTCTTCTTTTGGCAGAGACAAAGAAATGCCTGGTTCACTCTTATTGTGTCACCACAGCTTTCAGGTACAGACTGTCCAGCCGATTTAAACATAAAGACTTTCATTCTAGAGATAAAAGTGTTCTGATTGTTGACTCGGACACATATTTTACCTGGCATGCTCTGACATTTTGGTTCTGTGTTTTGTAAATACTCTTCATAGAGTGTATATTTTTGTCTTTGCAAATGGTAATAAGATATTCACTCAGTTTCCTAACCCGTACTGCCAGTTATGGGTTAGGAAAGTTATTATTAACCTAACTGGAGGCTGGAGGAATCCAGCCATATGCAACTACCATCCTAAGCCTCGTAGGTGTATTAGTAATCAGTATGTGGTAGCAGCATATATGCCCACAGCAGCACACCATCATTGAAACCAGTGATGGACTGTAACTAAGGTTACTCAAATAAACTACTGGTCAACCAGAAACACTTGCATACATGCTTTGAGTTTTTCAGTTTTATACCCTAGAGCAGGGGTCCCCAATCCCAGTCCACGAGGGCCGGTGTCCCGTCAGGTTTTAGATGTGTCCTTGATCCATCACAGCTGATTTAAATGGATAAATTACCTCCTCAACATTTCTTGAAGTTCTTTAGAGGCCTGGTAATGAACTAATCATGTGATTTAGGTGTGTTGACTCAGGGTGAGATTTAAAACCTGCAGGGACACCGGCCCTCACGGACTGGGATTGGGGACCCCTGCCCTAGAGAAATATGCAGTTAGACCAATTAGTTTAGATTGTTCATGCATAATTCACAAATGTCAAAATTTAATTGATCTGAAGTTTCTGATCAACAGGAAGACTGAGCTCTTGAGGTAGATGTAAAATCCATTGTCAGAGAACAGAAACCAGGGCTGTTATGGAGAGACTTGGTTTTCAAAGAGCAGCAGTGATACAAATATAGTCTATGTTCATCACACAGATGTTGTATGAGTATAAAATATAATACAACACTGAGGATTAAACTATCCAGTGCTTTAGTAGTTAAACATAGATCAATATATACAGCAGAAACTTCAATATGCATTTTTTGTTTGCTTTGTTTTTTCCTAATGTTGCCTCTGTACACCACTACAATGAATTTTAAACCAAACAGTCAAAATGTGATTGATGTGCAGCGTTTCCGCTTTCATTCAAGGAGATTAATAAAGTTGTTGCATTAACTGTTTGGCCAACGCCCCATTTTTAGGGGCAAAATATGGCTACAAAGACTCCTATAGAGAGATCTGACCCTTCAGGTGCTCCAGCTACTCTTCACTGAGGCCTCATAATAAATGACCTCAGTTTAAGGGTGACTTTGAACAAGAAATTCTTAAGGAAGGGTAACAATGAGGGCATCTGAGGTATACCAAATCACTCAAGAACTGTAAAGAAGTCAGGAGAGACGTACAGCAGTGAGTGTCTACACCCATCTACAAGATACAGTGTAGAAAAGACAGTGCTGGAGACACAGTGTCAAAACTGATGGAGTGATGAACACATAAAAGTACTAACAGGTTTTGAAACATCACGCAGTTCCATCTGAAAAGCATCTGATTGGCAGCGGCTTCTTTTTTCATCATGACAATGATCCCAGACACACAAGCAATGCAATGCAAATGTACCTAGAAAAGACACAGTGAAACACTGTGAGCCATGGATTGGCTTCCCCAGAGCCCAGACATCAACACTGAAGCATGCTTGGATCATCGGGACAGAGAACAAAACAAAAAACAGCCAATATCCAAAGAAGAGCTTTGAAACTTCATTCATGAAGCCTGGAGAATTATTCCTGAAGTCTATATTACAATGGAGCTCAGGCTGTGTTGAAGAATAAAGATGGTCATAAAAACCTTGACACTTTTTCCTTTTTTCCTAGCAAAAATATTTTTAAAAATGAGAGGTGTCTCAGGACTTTTGATCAGTATTTACTTTACTTTAACATTTAAGAACAGTCCAATATTTATCTTAATAAGTTCTTATGTTACTTTCCTGGAATGTTTTGCATCACCGTCTGTCTGCAATGCAACATTTGTCCTTGACTGAAACAAAAAATATCTCTGTACACAACAGAATCCACCCCTGCTACTTTAGTCAGCTTTCACACTGTCAAAAAACACCAGTGACACATTCGACTGGTCCCAGTTAATTAGCTGATTTTAGAGGTTGTTCTTTTGTTTTAGTAATTATGCGAGTTTTTGATGTACAATATTTGGTATTCAGCCCAGTAATAAAAGATAATTTGTTAAACACTTGTTCTGCAACTTAGACAAATAGGTAAACATGTCTCTCTACAGAAAAGGGAAACAAAGGAGGAGGAGGCTGGAGCAAACACAGTTAGAGGTGCATTATTGAATGACGGGTTGTAAGAAAATTAAAGCACGATATACTTGAACTGATCAGATTGGAGGGCTTCATTCCAGTTCCTGTTTTTACACTGAACAAAAATATAAACGCAACACTTTTGTTTTTGCTCCCATTCCCCATGGGATGGACGTAGAGACCTAAAATTCATTCCAGATACACAATATAACCATCCCTCCCAAACAGTGGTCACAAATCAGTCCAAATGTGTGGTAGTGGGCACATCTGCTATATTGAGATAATCCATCCCACCTCACAGGTGTGCCACATCAGGATGCTGATCTGACATCATGAGTAGTGCACAGGTGTACCTCAGACTGCCCACAACAAAAGGCCACCCTGGAATGTGCAGTTTTTTGCGCTATTGGGGATCTGGGGACCCAGAACCAGTCAGTATCTGGTGTGACCACCATTTGCCTCATGCAGTGCAACACATCGTCGCATGGAGTCTATCAGATTGTCAATTGTGGCCTGTGGAATGTTGGTCCACTCCACTTCAATGGCTGTGCGAGGTTGTTGGATATTCGTGGGAACTGGTACACGCTGTCGTATACGCCGGTCAAGCACATCCCGAACATGCTCAATGGGTGACATGTCCGGTGAGTATGCTGGCCATGCAAGAACTGGGACATTCTCAGCTGCCATCTGCCCTGAACAATGTGAACCATGATTCATCCGTGAAGCGCACACCTCTCCAACGTGCCAGACGCCATCGAATGTGAGCATTTTCCCACACAAGTCTGTTACGGCGAAGAGCTGGAGTCAGGTCAAGACCCCGATGAGGATGACGGGCATGCAGTTGAGCGTCCCTGAGACGGTTTCTGACAGTTTGTGCAGAAATTGTTTGGTTGTGCAAACCAATTGTTCCAGCAGCTGTCTGGGTGGCTGGTCTCAGACGATCTTGGAGGTGAACCTGCTGGATGTGGAGGTCCTGGGCTGGTGTGGTTACACGAGGTCTGCGGTTGTGAGGCCGGTTGGATGTGCTGCCATATTCTCTGAAACGCCTGTGGAGACGGCTTATGGTTGAGAAATGAACATTCAATGCACGGGCGACAGATCTGGTTGACATTCCTGCTGTCAGCATGCCAATTGCACGCTCCCTCATTGCTTGTGGCATCTGTGGCATTTTGCTGTGAGACAAAACTGCACATTCCAGGGTGGCCTTTTGTTGTGGGCAGTCTGAGGTACACCTGTGCACTACTCATGATGTCAGATCAGCATCCTGATGTGGCACACCTGTGAGGTGGGATGGATTATCTCAATATAGCAGATGTGCCCACTACCACACATTTGGACTGATTTGTGACCACTGTTTGGGAGGGATGGTTATATTGTGTATCTGGAATGAATTTTAGGTCTCTACGTCCATCCCATGGGGAATGGGAGCAAAAACAAAAGTGTTGCGTTTATATTTTTGTTCAGTGTATATTGCAAGATAGACTGCTGTAGAATGAATGACAATTGTGTTGCATGATCTAGCCGTGTCAAGGTTCAACTATTAAACCTTTACTACTGTGAATTTCATGAATCCAACGATATTTGATAATCTTGTCACACAAGTCCCAATGAGTTTTCCTTTAGGCATCAGATGAACCTGAAGAAGACAGGGGGAATTCTGAGTTTTCTTTAAGGATGTCGGACTAACAAACATGTTGTGTCACTTCACATTTACTGTATCAAATTGTGGCTAATTGACAACAAATTCCAGGGCTGCTTTTGTTGTTGTTGTTGTTCTTTTGTTTTTCCAAAATTGGAGTCCTGTCTATCTCTGCATGTGTCTATGTGTGTATACATGCACACTCAGATTCATAAGGAGAGAACTAAGCCAACACGCTTTCATTTACTGCGGCTGGTAATTGCTGCTGTCATTCAGTCTGTCTTATTAAAATGACAAGAAACTGTGCCTTGAGTTTAACACATACACTCGTGCAGACTGCACACAGAGCTTTGGTTGACTTGTTTTTACAAGACATAACATAGCTGGTATTTTTTCCCCGTGTGTGTGTGTGTGTGTGTGTGTGTGTGTGTGTGTGTGTGTGTGTGTGTGTGTGTGTGTGTGTGTGTGTGTGTGTGTTTTGGAAAATTGTCATCTAGGAGATGCCTGCAGCATGCCAACACAAAGGAGGCTTTGAGTACTGTGGACAGATTTGTCTATATAATAGAGTCACAACAGCACAGGTAGATACAGTCATGAACATCCAGAGGTGTGTAAGGTGAAATCAAAATGATAGGTGGGCGTGGTCCAAGTAATGCCAGGTCCTGTAATTGTTTAATTGTCATTTAGTTATCTCTACATAGTAATCATGGGTTGAAAGCAACAGGTTTACAGGTATCAGTGATGTGATCTTGATGTGTTCGTCTTCGTGAAATTAGTTGTTCTTTTTTTCTAGCTATATGTTCCTCTCAGCAGGTATCTATATCTCAAGAGCTGTCCACTTCCAATTTCAGCCCCACGAGCCTGCTCAGTGTTTGTTGTCGTGCTTAATCCCCATTATTTTTATTATCAGTAGTCCATGCTACAGTGTTGTTTGGCCTGTTTATGCTGTTGGCAAACTGTTCTTAATCATACTGAGAAAAGTAAAAACAAATAAAAAATAAAAATAGGAGTGGTGGATGTTTATATGCCTAAAATGGGTCATTTCAGCCTGTTGCTAGGTAGTTGCTACGCATGTGAAATTCAACTTTAATGGATATAAATGAGGTATTATTGTTGTGAAATTAAAATGGCAGGATGACTTCGTGAGGTGGTAGAGGTGCATAAAGGCTAAAACCAAGTTATTTTATCCTGTTGCCAGGCAATGTGATAGCGCCATAATACATCATGTGTAATACTAATTTTGTGAATATAAATGAGATGCTGTTGGGATAGGATGTTTTTATAAGGTGCTACAGGTGCCTAAATGCTAAATATTGTCATTTTAGTCCATTGCTATTTGGTTGCAAGGCAACAAGGTGACATCATATTATCTCATTTAGTGGAGGATTTTCAAGGGTCTAAGTTGTACCAAAGCCATTGAATGGAAGAGTTGCGTCTTTTTCACAGCAATGGCCGCTCATGGAGCCTCACAATAGATCCCAAAGGAAGCATCATAAACTAAGTGCGCCATAGAGATATAGCAGCACAGTCTGAGATTCAATTTTAAAATATAGGAAGTTAAAAAACAAGTCTGTATGTTCTCAGCACACATTTCAACTGCCCTTTAAGCAGTTGGAGGAACTATTTGAAGGCTACATGACCCACATTATGACCCCAAATTGGGAACCCCCACTGATAGGACTCCGACTTATTCAAGGACTCTGAATTGTACATGTGTGCTCAGCTCCTGGTGGTTTAGAAGGAGTTGGAGGACAAAGACACAAACAAACACGCAGATGGAGATAGTAAGATTACTGCTATTAAACCAATAAGTATATTTGTTATTATGGTCGTCATCATCAGTATGGCAACCAGTTTGACACCTTTTGAATTGAAAGCTGTTCCAGGTGTCTCCCAGATCCTAATATATTCTCTCTTTGCTATTCTTTTCCATCCAGCCATTCAAGGCAGAAAGCTGCTTATCCTGGATCTGGTTGTCTTGGAGGTTTCCTTTCAGTACAAAGAGAGCTTTACTCCTCAAGGATGAACTGCCGGCTTTCTCTCTTGGTACTGTAAGGTGTTGACCTCTGTTTGTAAAGTGCATTGAGATGAAAAACTGCATGTCATGATTTGAAGAAAAACTAAAGTGAACAAGCTGCAGAAATAAGGAATTGTTTTTCAATGACATCTGTGGCTCATACCAAAGGTCTTCATGTTGTAACAACGAACACTAATAATGAGAAAGGTTTAGCCCAGAACAGCTGAATGAATAGCTTTTTTCAAATGCCACAAGTACAGTATTATAGACAAGCATGTGATGTAGAATATGTAGATGCACATGAAATATTCATGTGCAAATATTCCCTTCTTGCACTCTAACACCCCACCTTCCCTCCCCACTTCACACACATATCCGCACAGACAGGATGGCCTGCGGACAGATTGACTGTGATCAGGACTTTGACCTCCGTGATAACCGCAGCTCATTTCCATTTGCTGTCCTTGTTGCCTCACACACCTCGCGCAGATAGAGAGACAGACTGTGTATTCACCGGACTGAAACTCCCACATTCCCACAAAGAAGATATGCCAGCCTCACTGGCAATTCAGTTCACTACTTCTTCGCACGTCACATTCAGATAAAGTTCTCAAAGGATAATAAAAATTCTCCTAATCTCTTCGCTGTGTCCTTCTCTGTCCCACAATGCCTTGGGGCTGGCTAAGGCTCCAGATTGACATGTCTCCATCTTAAGTCTCAATCATCAGCAAGGCTTTAAGTTGGAAATGACTTTCTGATCTCATGGACTCCTTTTTAGATTTTCTGAGCAGAACAGAGGGTTACACTTACTCTACCAACTTAATCTAGCAAATAACAAAATACTTAAAAAAAAAAAGTCTTGATTTGATTTGACCTGGAAGAGTTTGGGAGTAAAGTGAACCTCAAAAGCTGGAGTCACTTCTGCTGTAAGTGGTTTGGCCAGTGTGGGACTATTTATGTTTGTTAAAAAAGTAGTATGACTCAAAGTCAACCTTTAATCACTCACGTAATTCCCTTCACACTTTGGCTTTAAAATGCTTTCTGTGTTAGTAAATGTCACTACATTCAATGTACGCTGTCTAATTTTTATGTCTTTAGAAAGTGATTATTAGAGAGTGACACATCAGAGCACTGAACAAAAACAACAAAAAACTCATACAGAGATAATGGAATAAGTTGGGCAAGAGTTGACACATGGATAAAAAGATTACTGTGTGCATTATAATCTCCCAAATCTCCACACATGGCAGGCAGCAGGCAGGAGATGTTACTGCTGGTGCTTGGGAGAGGAGGGAGCAGGCAGCTTGCTGCCAACATAAATCAGTGTCATGGCCTTGAGCCACACCTTACTGGAGGAATGCCACTGAAGCACTTCCCTTGCTTTCTAGTGTCTTAATGCATACTCAGTGAGCAAAAAGGACTCTCTAATATTGATAGAGACATTTAATGTGAAAGTAATTTCGAACTGAAATGCCTGATTTATCAGTGAACCGAGTGTGACTTTTAATCACTGCATTCACCCACCTGTCTCATGGCTACGCCAGTCACAGTATGAGAGTATTTTTCTTAAACTGTGAGGCAAAATATTATATATATATATATATATATATATATATATGTATATGTATATATATATATGTATATATATGTATATATATATATAGAGGGATGTGGAGGGTGAAGGTAACGGTGGTCCCCGTGGTAATCGGAGCACTAGGTGCGGTGACTCCCAAGCTAGGCGAGTGGCTCCAGCAGATCCCAGGAACAACATCGGAGATCTCTGTCCAGAAGAGCGCAGTCCTGGGAACAGCTAAGATACTGCGCAGGACCCTCAAGCTCCCAGGCCTCTGGTAGAGGACCCGAGCTTGAAGGATAAACCGCCCGCAGGGGCGTGCTGGGTGTTTATATATATATATATATATATATATTTTTTTTTTTCCAGTGCCCTTTTTGGTTCTTGAGATAAAACGCCACAGAAAAATGTCCGTCAGCCTTTAGCTCAGTTGACTGCTGACAAGCAAAAGAAAAAAAGTTTTTACGTCTCCTTCCTAAAACTTTTAGCTTTCAATTTGATTATTTACAAAGCACGCCAGCTGCCTCAGGTCACCTTATCCGGTGAGGTGAAAAACTTTATATTTCAGAAAGAAATCCAGGTGTTTAATATCTCTAAAAAATATAATATTTTCTGATCTCCCAGCAAATGCAATTTTTCGTTTTGTAAGCCTACCTGTTAAGACAACACAGATAAAGACAAAGACACTTTCTATTTTAATGTCCTTTTAATGCCTGTTTTTTTCTTGTCTGACATTTCTTGGAAGCACAAAAGGAAACCAAACACAAATGCGCGCACACGCACACACCCAGGGTATCTTTTAAGAACAAGGCGCACGCTGTGAACGCAGCTTAAACACGTGCACCCCCCACGCATTTTTTCCAAGACTCTGTTTGAAGAAAAAAACAAACAAACCAAAGATTAAATAAATGTGACTCATCTACGTCTTACTCAACTAACACTGAGCATCACCAATACAAAACCGAAGAAATAAGTCACGTTGATGAAGAAAAAAGAAAACACTACAATCATAGTATTTACATGATGCATAAGACGTGAAAATGTAAGCAGGACACGGTAAAAATTCTTTAAACTGAAAACACAAAGTTAAATTGCCATTAAAATAAAGCTGGAAGTCACTTCCATCAGATCTTTTTGCCTTTTTCCCCTCCGCTCTGTGAAGGAAGTCATCTGCTAAATATCAGTCTTTTGTTTGGCTGCCATTTAGATGAATCACTGGCCGCCCCCTTTCCTGTCTCAGCCTGATATGCTGTTATCTCGCAGGTAGGAAAAAGTCGGACACTGGTTGCAGAATGGCGAAAGATGCGTTTAATGACCAGACAGACATTTGAATGGGTGGGACTGAGTTCATCTAGCCAATTTGTAGATGTTTTGCAGGAGTCTCCGGCTGTATTCTCTGTGGTCGACCGGCTGGACTTCCATTACAGTTACCTTCACTCGACTCTCATCCTGTGGAGGAAACAGAGAGTTTGAGTTCAGTGCACAGCATCGGGTAAGGA
Source organism: Maylandia zebra (assembly GCF_041146795.1). Classification (NCBI taxonomy): domain Eukaryota; kingdom Metazoa; phylum Chordata; class Actinopteri; order Cichliformes; family Cichlidae; genus Maylandia; species Maylandia zebra. The sequence continues at coordinate 18,629,170 of NC_135176.1, read as the reverse complement.
AACAACAACTTTAACCTCTGTGATCAGCACGATTCAAGACTGCACATAATCATTAATCTACTGAACCAATTAAGACCCAAGCGGTGGAAAGTCTGCTTTAGGACTGAAACTTCCTGCTACTGACAGAGCTTTGCTGTCAGCTCAGACTTGTACCAACAACCTTCTTCTCAAAATCTATGCAAAAAGCCGCAAGGCCAGTAGATTTTATTGTATGGTCTAATTTCAGATCCTTTGGCAAGTGTGAGCCATGATGTCGTTAGTCATCTCGAGCTGAGCTGCATAATTTACATGGTATTTAATATGTTGATTTTAATTTGCATTGCCTGCTTCTTCTGTTTTGGAAAATCTCACAAATGTAAGAAAACGAGAGCGGCTTCCCCCCCCCCATAATGTAAGCGAATCTTGTCATCAAAGCACTCTCTTTGGGAACCAGACACCTCTGTTGATGAATTTAAGCATTTCACCTCAAACGATGAAAATTCAGCAAGTCAGACTGAGTCCTGACTGTCGCAAGACTAAAAAAATAAAAAATAAACAAGAACACAAACACTGGCTACTGCACGATCACAGACTTCAGCAATATTTAGCATAAACTCGTGTGATTACTCAAACCCAATGTACTGTGTGATTATAAATTGACCCTATGTGGCCCCAAGGCGGGAAGCAGAGCAGGAAAGGTGACACTTTCCATGTCATTTACAAAAGTAAGCAAAAAGAAGGATGTTCCACCTGTTCCCTTTATATTAATAACAATTATATCAATAAAAACATATTCTAATCTGCCATATTATACAGAGCTACAGTGTTTAGTGCCTCGTAGCTTGAGGCTTCCTGGATCCACAGGCCAGCTTCTGTGTGAAGTTTGCATGTTCTCGGTGTGCCTGCGTGGGTTTCCTCCTCCCACAGATCAAAGACATGCTGGTTAGGTTAACTGGAGATTCTAAATTACCCATCGGTGTGAATGCGTGCTTGTACTTTCACAAACACAACAACAATTGAGATCGATAATTGTGTACGCAGATGTAAGCTGTCTCAACTGTTTGCAGTAAGAGTCACCATCAGTAAGTCAGATTCTGTACCATCAAACAATGGCATGATTTCCAGTGAAAGCATAAAGTCAAAAGCTCTTTTCTGTCATAATCAGTGATAATTATTAAAGGGTTCAATCCAGAGAGAATTAGCAATTCTCTTAGGATAACCAGCATCAAGGATTGAACATTTGTTCACACGTTGATTCCACACTTCTACTCGTATTTTCAATTTGCATCTACCTCAGGCAAATTAAACAATACGTGGGGGGAGGGGGGTTTGAATCGGAGGTTCCACTTGACAAAAGGTGACAACTTATTTAAAAATAATGGTTTTCCAAATGGTAGGGTACTGAGAGAAAGAAAGCTTGGTAATTTAATATGCACAGACTAATACTGCAATCGCATCTGGAGAAAACAATTACTTCGTAGCCAAACATTCACCCTTGTTCTCTAACTCAATTTCAGGCGGTGCACTGAACGAATAAATACCAGCACTTCTGGATGTGTAGACAAAAAGAAAAAAAAACAGAACACACACACATGCAAAAGTACAGCGCACAACTAGCCAATAAACATTTACACTTACTGATGCCACATCTTCAAAGAGAATAATTAAGATGCTGTACTGTACTGAGCAAAAAAAACAACCCAAAACTACCTGCAGAGAAATATTATTCATTAACAATCCAGCACTTAGGTCAAGACTGAAATATCTTAACACATCCACACAATAGGTTTTATGGAACTGAAATGAATAGGATAAATCCTACTACCATTTTTCCCATATATCCAGTAAAATGTATATGCAAGGCAACCTTGATAAAGGATTCTTAAAACTTGTCTGAAAGTGAATTAAGCCTCTGACAAGGTCACCAACCACCTTCTGTTAAATTCTACTGTAGGACTTTTGGGTCAAAAGGACTATTTTGGCCTATTTGCGAGAAAACACTGGAAAACTATTGCCCAGGAACACAAGTTTCTAGAAAGTCTGGCTCCTTGGAAACAATCTCTCTCTCTCTCTTTCAGAATTTTCAGAAATCTTTTTCCACACTCAAGGACAGCAAAAAGGTCTGAGTGTAATGTGGTGTGAATGCTGTGTTACGAGTGTACTCTGAATGGCCTGTCTGTTAAAACAGGGAAAGAAAAACAGATCCCCTATGACACTAATAGATTAAATGAGACACAATCAATGTATTCACTTCAGACTGATGCACTTGGACTCTGACACAAGCACAGATATATGTGCACTAATACAGCAACACATATTTAAGATGAATAATCAGCCAGCCTGGAACAGATTCAAAGACTAAGACTTGAACTTAATTATCACATCTGAGTACTGGTTCGAAATCAGAAATCAGATACACATTTCTTTGGATTGTCTTTTAAACAAATGCAAATTAAAAGATTATGTGTAAACAGCGCTCTTTAGTGCTCCGTAAATCCAATTCACCATGTTGTGAATTGTGTGTGTGTAGGAGAGGAAGATGAGCCTTTACTGCACTCAGTTCTGGAGCACTAGTTTCTGATTCACTGCACATGCTCCTGCCTTTGTAAGGCACCACCTTAATGAAACTCGGCAGACAGTTAAGACAGAACTTTATTTAAATGCAGCATTTACATTTTTATTTACGTCTGTTGCCAGCTGCGTTGGACTTTTTCATCGTGTGAAGGATTTGTAAATTTGTTTACCTGGTTGTGAATATAGACCAGATGTTGTGATGATAAATGCACATTTATCATCACAACATCTGTATAAGAGTCTCCCACTTTTATACCTGTCGTAAAGTATAAAAGCAGGCCAATTTTATCAGTTACTGCTTTGCTTCTTGTACTTTCTGCTTTCAGAGCTCACTTGAGCAAAGTAATCTATTCTTAATATAATATTTATTAAATGCCAAATGTGAAAAACTCCAAAGCTTTCAGAGACTACACCCCCCAACAGAGGGGTAGTCAAGTTGCCTTAAGCAATTTCTGCAATTTTCAAAAAAACAAAACAAAATGTCAATCACGTCTTCCTCATGTAGAGATTAGCCAGGTGAGAAGGGGGACAGAGGGAGTCTGACCTTCATTCTTAAACTCTCAATTATCATTCTTCACACAGCTGTCACCTTTAAAGCAGGGCTAAAAGAGACTGATGCTCTTCAGCACCGTCATCACCATATTTAAACAATTATTGTGGCTTCTCTGTAATTCTCATTAATCACAAAAAAGCGTACATATACACGAGTTAGCAATTGGAATGCTTATGTGTGAATAATATTTGTTTACTTACAAAACCATATACATTACGGTCCTGGGATTAAAGAGCCATTTTGCTGGATTTGAAAATCAGAGCACTTTGGCCACATTGTGACGGCTGCCACAGCCCTAAAACTAACCTTACCCATCGTCACGCAACAAAAGAAGCCTTAAACAAACTGAAAGGAGGTCATCTGGTCTGATGAGTCCTGTTTTCCTTTAAATCCCTCGTGTGCTATTTACTTTGGGAAATAACGTCAGTGCTGGTGTTTGCTTTTGGTGAGTGTGCTGCTCTGGCGAATGCTCTGAGCATCCCACATGGGTCCATAACACTGCTATAGACCAGGTACAACTCAGTGATTTCCCCCATCAGGAAAAACGGGCTATGCCACACTGCCCGTTGTTCAAGAACTGATTGAAGAACACGATGGACTCAAGGTTCTTTGAAACGTTACCTTCAATTTCCTCAAATCTCTAGAAAAAGTAGACACAACTACACAAATTATAGGCCTTCATAGGTTGATAATGTTAGGGTGACCTATATGCTTAAGGAATCTGATATTAAAACATATGAAACATTTTTTTCTTCCACACGAAATAAACAGATTTAGCTAAGATCTCTTATGTGTAGCTATTTATTTACATGCTTACATTCTTCAGGACTGCCCCCTGGTGGTCAAACTAAGTACTGCCAAGACTCATGCGATGGTTTTAAGGGTCTCCTTTTTACTTCTAGATCCCATTTCTTGGCCAATATATATGCTTTTACTGGCCGGGCCCTTTTTTAAAATATTATTTTCCTAAAATAGGCGATTATATAATATGAATTACCTTTGTGAGAGAAAGAAAAGAATTTATCATAACCTTGTCTAAACAGGATAATGGTCTAAATAGGAAGAGTGACTGATAGATAGATAGTACACTGGTAGAGTTGATGACTGAACAAAAACAACATGTGCTTGTTAAGTCGAAAACCTGGTAGTTTGTCATCTCGCTTCTGTTCCTAAAAATAAGACAAACCTTAAAATATGATCCTAAGCCAGGTCGTTCTCTCTCTGCGTGTCTCTGTTATGACAAGTGACAAAGCACACACTTTACAACTTCATTAATCTTATTAGGTTCTGACATTTCATTGCGTTGTTCTATTTTTGTGAAAACAATGCGGTAGGACTTTTTGCCTTGTGTCACACAAGTGTGTAAGAATGAAGGCTTCGGTAGAAAGACAAAGTGAACAGCTCGTGTTTTGAATCGCAGGCTGTGCCAAATGCAGACGGAAAAAATGTCTGAATACAGTGATAAGCCTTATGTAGAACACGTTTCTATTCTGAGCTCATTATATCTACTTTGTTGAAAACTGAAACGATCAAAAAAGTGCTCCTATTTGTCTTGAACTCTTCCTGACACATCCTGCAATAGAAAAATAAGTATTTACCTAAAAAGTAAAAAAAAAAAAGCTACTTGATTTGGATGCATTTGTGGTCTTGAAAAAACATGTTGTGAAAATGCTCTATGTCTCTCCACAGTATCACCTTTGATGCATAATTAACAGGTGATCAATGATTTTCTTTTTATTAAGTGCCAGCTGCAATTCATTTATTTTTAATATTGTTGAATTAACTGAATAACCAGAGCACTGAATTACATGAATAAATCTGTATCAGTCTCTGCCTCAAACACAGACATGCATGGCAAAATAGTGCCTGTAATGACAAGCGCTTACTGTGCCTGCATTTGCGTTCAGGGTGGAAAAAAAACCTGATTGCTCAGTTAGCTGTTCTCAGAGCTGCTTAGTTGTTCAGTAGATCATTTAAACTGTGTCTAAAACACTGTTGACATATTCAATTTTTCATTTCCATTTGCTGCCAGCCAGGGCCCTCTGAACTGCGATGACTCCCCTTTTCTCTGTCTCACAATTTGAGCCCAGATTACCTTGAAATTTCCTTTGGACATTGATGGTTCTCAGTGGATAATTTACACAGAATGTTCATACTCCCAAGGTGAAGTAGTGTTTGTTTTGAAAAACTATGACTCCTTCTGTAATGCAGCCCTGAGGACGGCATTTTAAGCCCCACCGGTGGTAAGGCTGCAAGAAAAGCAAAATCATCAAAATGCTATTTGTTCTGACCAAAGCGTCTGCATTGTTCAATATAATGGAAACTGCAGCCTCCTCTATTTGCTCCTCTAACTTCAGGCTGGCAAGTAGACGTGATATGCTGAAACAGAGCGTAAACAGTTTCCTCCGCTTTCTACATAAAGATCACACTTTACTGAAATAAACATTATTGTTGGTGAAGTTAGACTTTCCTCACTTTATGGTTTATGAACTCTGCATAGTTTTCCTTGTAGATTTTCTTGAGGTCAGGACACAGACCATTCAGAGCTCATCCTACATCTCAATCATTCCACTCAGACTCTCGGTATGTGCCCCAGCAGCAAATTAGACTCTGAATAATTACGCTAATTAGGCTTAGAAAGACAATAGCTAAATGCTAATTAGCGACTAATTAAGAGAAATGAATTCACAGCTGTATTTGTTTTCTGTTATCCAAAGTGCACTGGCTATAAAACAACTCCCCTGTCACTCTTATACTAATTGAAATGAGTTCGGATTCATGTTATGTGACTGACAGCATGTCGTGATTATACTGCTGTGGTGGGGCGTGGTCTGCGGTGCCGTGCAGGGAGGGCGGACACACCTGCACGGCATCCTTAATCATGCCCGCCTAGTTAAAAACACGGGGACTCAGGGGTTGGCGGGTGTTGTGGTGTGACAAATATTGAATAAAATGGCTCAAACCTATGATCCCTGGACCCGCCATGTCTCATTCACACCACAACTGCATATGTAGCCTTACATGCTTGGGTCTGCAGTGCAACCGACTGGAAGACAATATCTGATGATGAGTGCTTTAACAAACTCATGAATGGCATGCAGATCATTCATTAATGCACTGCAATAGGTTATTATTGACAAAAATAATGCATGTTCCCTTAATCTAAGCAGAAATATTTTTTCTGTTATATGTCTTTACATTAATGAGAATTTGAAAATTTGTTCATTTCTACGTGACTTCATAAAGAAAAGTGCCAATTATGCTTGGGTAAATGAAGCCTTTGTTAACACAGCTGGTTAAATTGTGGTTTATGTCAGCACTAACACTTCATATTGCCTCTTTTAATTTCATCCTTAAGGATCCTGCTGATCAGTAAATACCGTCCATTGCTAAAACTACAAGCTTTTCCTTATATAATTTTTTAATAATTAGGCTTTATACAAGTATCAAAGCACCAAAGACACTTCGACATGCGGACTGGAGGGGTTTGGATTCAAACCAAAGGCTTCCTGATTAGTATCCATTATTATTATTATTATTATTATTATTATTATTATTATTATTATTATTATTATTATTATTATCATGTGTGGCTGTGGAGTTGATAAGCAGAAAATGTTGTAATTTCCCAAAACAATTACATAATTGTAATTGGTCGCTGTCATATAAAAGAAACAGCTCACACAAACACATCTGTGTATTGTAGCTGCTTTTTATTGTGAAACTGACCCAGGGGATAAACCATTTACTAACTTCTACAACAATGTGACTTGTGTGCAAACCTTTTGTGCATTTTGAAAGCCTATTATTGCTGTATTGGGGAAATAAGATGCTTGCTGGTGTATTTGTTGAATATAGCGATAATACGGCTGTTTGTGACACTAGCCAATCAGCGTTGAATATTCCTCCAGGATCACTGAAAGAATGCTTGTAGGACAATGATGAGCACTAGTGTGTACCAGTATATTCTGCTTTGCTGCTAAATTGTATTGCACTGTACCACTTTATATTGCACAGCAGTTTTTAGCCACTTACGTTGTAGGTCTCTAGCTTGACTCTGTTTTTAAAGATGTGAGTTGTGAAGTTGGCTTTCTGGAAGACTTCATCGAAGGCAGCTTCATCCTTAGAAACAAAAAACAAGGGAAATACAACATCAGGAAGCACAGGAAGTAGTCTTTTACAGTTAAACCTTCTGGCAAAATTGCAAAGGCAATTTTCTTGTCCGCCTATGTGTCTTACTGTGTCTCTGAGATGTCCGAGAGTTTCTGCGCTGTGACCCAACAGGGCCTCAGCTGTCTCCTGGAAGCACGTCACCCACTGGTTATCCCCGAAGTCAGCTAAGTTGGCCTGAGAGAGGAACAGGCCGAGATGATGAGTGGGCGAGAGATTATTTATATGTGTATGTGTGGTCATGCATATTCATGTAGGTTACAATAATTCTCATCACAGTATGTATAACAACCACTATTGATGTGCACTGTGCACACTTACAGAAAGTAAGAGCCTGTATTTAAAGTTGGGGAACTCTTTGTTACACTTTTCGCAGCGGTACAGCCCGTTCTGCTGGTCGATGACCTTCTTGTTGCAGTCTGCAGATGGACAAGCTTGGTACAGACAATTCTCCTTACGAATGTACAGCACTGTCGCCACGCAGCTGAAATACTGTGCCTGTATAAAATGGAACACAAAAACATATTTATCTTATTACAGGGGTTGAGCTCGATTGCTATAAACACCAAATCATATTGCTGCAATCGGATTGTCTCGGAAGCTGCAGTTAATCTGTAGGTGCTGTGCTAACCAGCAGCAGTTTAATTGCATTTTGTCTATTATATTTTTCAGTCTATTACTCTTCCATATTAAATGTGAATGTGGCAAATCAACCAAATCACCCGAGACTTGTTTTAAGAACTTTGCATTTAATGTGCAATTTTTGCAACAGTCAAACTATTCCTGCTGGAACCGGGAGACAATCTAGCATTGTTTCACCAGCTAATTAACACCAGTCCTCAAAAGCATAATTTAAGTCGGTGTCAGTAAAAATATGGCAAATTGACAGCATACAGCTGGAGGAGAAAGGAACTCATGGCAGAATAATAGTCAGTGCCAGTGTTATGGATCATTTAGTTTTCCTGTTTAACTGGCAGCTTTCTCCTTTGAATGTTTGCAGAGCTGGCAGATGTTAAAACAAGAAATTAACTGTAGCCGTCCTTGTAGCTGGCTCATATTTGCCTCCTTTCATTCAAGCTTTCAGAGCAAAGCCATCTGATTGCTTTTTTTTTTTTTTGGAGTTCTAGAGTTGAATAAAACTGTTACACCATCTTGTAGACTCTTGAGCCAAGATTAAAGTTAAAGGTATGCGTATGGACACTGAAAAAAAACAGATCTGTACAAAAGTTTGAAACAAAAGTCTAAACAAATAATTGTAAATATAAATGCACTGTTCTTTCATAAAGTTATAAAAATAGTCCTGACTCAACAGGACTTATAAGACAGGTCAACAATAATCATTACAAACTGACAGCTGATGACATTTCCAGTGCTTTGTCATTCTATAATTCCTTACATTTTGTGGTAGCAATTAACAACTGCAGGCTGCTTTAAGGCAGCTGACAAAAGATCTAAAACTGAAGCTAACCACAAAAGACAAACAAACCTCCCATACAAGAGCTTGAGGAAGGTTTAGCAGACAGAGAAGAGGTGGTGCACCTTTCCCTTGTGCAGTGTTGATGCGTAAACAAGACTTACACAAAACAAGTTATCAGTAGGAAACATGGACTGCTACCTCATTCGGGAACTGAACATGTAATCTTTCAATAAAAAAGGAGCAGCATTTAAAAAAACAACAAACAAACAAAAAACAGCAGAACACAGGAGTGGAATAATTCAACAAATACCAAAATCTGTATGCAAATATCACGCAGTCAATCAAGAGTGAAGCTAAAAATAAGTTAGCTTCTATAAAGCAGCACTGATGCACAATCCCTTTTACTGTTTGTGATTTTTAAATTGATAAAGAAAAAAGGAGTGCACTAATATTAATATTGAGCAGCACATTAAAAGAAACATTCATCAGCGCTCCAGGTGAATAACCCTCAGTGGATGTGTTGTTTTCATCTAAACATTGTAAGCATTCTTTTGGTATTTTCTTGTGTTTTAAGCTGCCTTACTTTTAAAATCGTGACTTAAAAGTGATGAAATTAAACGATAAAATCCAAAAGAAATGTGAGATCGAGAGGAATAAAAGTGGACCTTTCAGAGCGGACAGTTTTAAAGAGGGTGAAAGAGAAATATTAAATAAAATAAAAATAAACTCAGATCAAATTTGGCATCAACTGTAAAACTGTTGCCAACAAGTTGGCCCAGCTGGTAGATGCATGCTGTTTACACATCTCTATTTGACTTCCAAACAATCTTGGAACTGTTTAAAAAGAGAGCAGAGGGAGTTTGAGAATTCTTTGCATAATAAATGCAAGATGACACGGATCTCTTTCTCTCTTCCTCTCTAGTTTTGAAATAGTGCTAATGTGCTAATGTATGCGCGCGCACAAGCACGCTGACATATACACACGGATGCGGTGCAAGGTTATATGCAAAGACCCAAACTTGTGCATTTGCAATACACATACAATGAGCTGAACTTCTTTCTGTTAGGAATTTAAATTAAAGTGTACACAGTCAAACAGCATCAAATTAAAATGCAGCGATATTGCTGTAATTTAAACAGATATTAGCTCCTTAGGCGGCAGAACTCACACTGGTAAAATCAACAGCTAAAAAGGAAAGAAATGCTAATTCTATGGGGGGAAAAGGCTATTCTCTCATCCTGTGGAGACGCTCGGCATTTGATTTCCATAAATATAAATATAAAGAATGCACACAGCACAGGAACAGCATCTCGTTGGGAAAAGGCACGCACGTGGACGTGCCTGCATGCAAACATACACGCGGTTAAGCACGGGGTGATGAATGTGATATACCTGCACATGCTTGGAAAAACCACAGAAATTTTTTTTTCTTCAATTCACCAGAGGGTATTTCTTCTATCAGGAGAACAGGTCTTAAACAAGATGTTGGAATTGAAGCCAGAATTTAAAATGAAATGCTTTAAAATGCATTCTAAACAACAACTACAAGCTAGAGCTGGGCCAGACTCATTACTAATGTTGGCCTAAATGAGTCTATCAAAGACTCTTTCTAGGATGCCGGCCAAATTCGTGTGCACACACACACACACACACACACACACACACACACACACACACACACACACACACACACACGCTGACAGAGCAATGCTGTTCCTTCGTTATACAGCCCACACTCGCTGTAAACTGTTTAGTAAGAGCATGGAATGTGAAAAGGCCATTGTGTTCACAGCGTCACTCATGAGAGGGTTGATGATGTCCTCTGTCCTCATGACCTCTACAGATACTGCCAGTCAGACTTGGAGCTCTTTGACACTTTTTCCCCCTCTAGCTAACACTGACTCACATCCTCATAATCTGTCCACCCATCCATCTACCCAGTACACATGCCACACGGCAAGAACCCCTCTTGAACACTTAGTAAGGCTTTTTTTTTTTTTTTAATTAGGAGAATTCCTCCCGTTAGCAACAGCGCTCTCCCCCTCAACACTCCACTCCCATTTTCCGCCTGCCTCATCACGTTTTGCAGACTTGGGCAGATTGGAGCGCTGGAAGGCTGGAGAGGTGGGAAGGCGATGAGTGGGGAAGGTGGTAGAAGGGTGGACGTAACAAGAGAAAAGAAAACAGGATGCTTTTTGAAAGCACGGGGTTGTTGAGGACTCCTAATGTTGGCAGATGCTACAGACAATGAGCGGATAGAGGTCATCGCGATCTGAACCATAGTGATTCCCACAAAACTAGACCACTCTAAATAAATCCCACTGCATTTGTCATCATCTTTCCAGTTCTCCCTTTGTGTTTTATTCTCTCCCTCAGTATTCCAGTGTATACACAAAAGCCTTGGGGCAAAGTCTTAACCTTAAGCACACTGAGGAGCGCCTGGAAGAGTAGCATGACTAACGCTGCACATAAAAACACACACACTACAATGCAAAAATACGTGTGCACACTTACCTAAAGATTCAGAAACATTAACACACACACACACACACACATAGCTCTGAAAATAGTTTTCATTCTTATCACACCAAATCCCTGTGTCACCTTCTGGCACCTAAATGCAATTAAAATTTGTATGTGGAAGGGCAACCAAGTGAAAATCTACTTCACATAATTGACGTGGCTGCACATGCCAACTTTAATGCTTGTCCCCAAACCCCAACACACACATTGCTACATTAATTAGAAATAGCTTGTATGCTTGCATCTGTGTGCGCGCGCACACACACACGCAAACAGTCACACACTTACATGGAGGAAAACAGGTAGAATGTCAAATTAGATTCCTTCAAACTATAAGCTAATGATTTGAATTCCATTATTATAACCAAAGCCGCAGCCTCAGAGTGCGCGAGAGACAAGCTTCTTAAAGCCTTTCAATTACAGAATCAGTAGGTGGTACGCAGGGCAGACAGCTAAGAAGACAGAAAAGAGGACAGGACAGAGGATAAGAAGAGGGGAAAAAATAAGAAAAACAGGAAAAAGAGGGATTTCTCACCTTTCAACCCTCATCCTGACTTTACCTTTTCTTAATAACCCTTGTCACTTCTATCCAGTCCACTCTTCACTACTTTCTTTACACCTTCTTCTGTGGCCTTGGTCCCCGCCCTCCCCCAAGAAAAAAAACATCCCTCAGTGCAGCTTTGTAAGTGACATGTAGCTTGAGTGGCTCTGCCTGCCTTTTTCCACTCATCAGCTCTCAGTCTCCCACATTTTCTATCTGTGCCACTTCCCTTCTGGTAATGTTATGCCCTATAGGCTTCCCAAACCTCAAAAAACATAATTAGAAATTTTTATTAGAAGCGACATTGATCTTGAAGCTACCCGTAAGTGGCTTCCAATTAAATGCGAGGAATGAGGCAGACTAGTCTGAACTAAATCTCATTAATTAGAAATTTTAGGAGTGGCGCATCACATTTAGATGCACTCTGCTTTTGGTCAAAAGGTTGATAATTCTGTGCAATGACACCTCTTAAAATGGCACACATTCAATTTGAAGGTTCTTGCGTGCTCATCCAATGGCGTTTGGCTTTACTGCTAATACGTAAGCATCGCTATCTCCCTCCCACAGCTAAAACAAGAAAAGCATGACTCTAATCCATGAAGTCATAGCAAGGCACAGCCTACAGCTGCTCTGTTTACAATGAATGGAAGACTGACTGTGGATTTGTGTTTGTCTAAATGCTTACATTTAAATGAGGCTGAGCAGCAGTCAGGTCTAAAAATCGCTGGAACCATGTCTGTTTACAGAAAAGCTTCTTTGATAGTTTTTAATAAGAGGCCTTCAATCACATTATGATCCTGTGATGTTTAGCAGTAAGGATTGCTTTCATCGTGCATTTTGTGGGTTCAGTTCAGTGATAATGGCTTTACTTGCATGACCATATTCAGACTCGGCTGTGCTGTGTATGAATTCTGACATGAATTTAAAAGAAATTCTGGTTATTTTCTTACAGGAGAGGGAAAAAAATACAGCATTTTTGTTTTCAGAATTAAATGTAACTTTTCCTTTCTAACTCCCTGTCAGTTATTTGCACTTTGTGAGTTCCTGATTTTTCAGCAATTTCCCTTTCATATAGTGTATTACATTGCATATTAATTACATACAAAGTGAAATATTTCAAGCCTTTTTTTAATTTAATTTTGAAGATGATGGCTTGCAGCTCTTAATGCTCAGAAATCCAGTATCTCAGATTATTATTCCACGATTAGATAAAAAATGTTGGGGCTCCTTTTACTGCATTGGAGTGGCGCTTGTGGCAAAGCTGAGGTGTTACTAAAGTCCAGATCGCTTGCTGCCTTCAGCTCATCTGGATTTTGGGATTTTCCTCATCTTCCTCTTGAAAATACCCCATAGATTCTCTGTGTGGTTCAGGTCAGGCGAGTTGGCTGGTCAGTGAAGCACAGTAATAACATGGTCAGCAAAGCTTTTGGCAAAGTATGACGTACTTCAAAATCTCCTGTTTTACGCCCGCATTGACTTTGGACTTTGATTAAATACACCTGACCAACCTCCACCAAAACCAGCAGATGACATGGCACCCAAATCATCACAGACTGTGGAAACTTCACACTGGACTTCAAACACCTTGGACTCTGTGCCTCCTTACTCTTCAAGTAGACTCTTTGACCTTAATTTACAAATGAAATGCAAAATGTACTTTCATCTAAAAAGAGGACTTTGGACCACTCCAGTTCCTTTTCCTTCTGACGCCATCTCTGGTTTAGTAGTGGCTTTACATCACTGATATTAGCAATGCAACAGTTGTACCTCCTTTCCTAAAGACATCTGCGTGGTGAGTAGGGCTGCCACAAACGATTATTTTGATAGTCGACTAGTCACCGATTATTTTTGTGATTAGTCGACTAATCAGATCATCATCCATTGGACGTAAAACGTACAGCTTATTGCACCAGCATGCATCTGCTCTTATATAACTATCATTAGCTTACAGCTTTAAGTGTTTAAGGTATGTACTAACTAAAAATAAAGACAAGATGATAGTTTATTAAAGTTTAATTAAATTTGCAGATTGTTTCGGTGAAGTTTAATAAACTCCTTGCTTGTCATCCCATTCCAATGAACTTTTCACTAATACGGTTTGGTACACCACTCTGCAAACAGCCAGCTTTTTCAGCAGTAACCTTATGTAGCTTACTCTCTTTGTGGAGGGTCAAGCATTGTCATCTGGAAAACTGCTAAGTCAGCAGTCTTCCAAGTGACTGCAGTTGAATGTAATGCACTACACCAAAGGATACACTTTCTGTAATGCTGCATTTTGGATTTTCATGACCTAAAAACTGTAATCGCCTAAATAAACATATCACTATATTTATTTCCATTCATGTGTAATGAATACAGAATATATGAAACAAAACACAATCATTTTTGCAATATTCTAATTTCTCCAGACGCAGCTGTATACTAGGGGTGCAATGATACACAAAATTCATGGTTCGGTTCGATACTTTGGTGTCACGGTTCGGTATTTTTTCGATACAAAAAAATGTTCATGCTTTTTTAATTTGTCATTTATTAAAATTATAAATATATATTTTAACTCAAAAGTACAGTTTTTAAATTTAATGTTGCTGAAACAACAAAATAATAATAATAAAAAAAATCTATCTGATCGAGAAATCACTCAACTTTGGAAAAGAGTTTATTACAGAGAAATGGTTCTTTCCAAAATAAAAGCTATAGTATACGCTTCTTCTGGTCTATATTCTCAGCAGCATATTAAACCTATCAGGTCCCCATAAGGAGAATCATGTGCTAACGGCTGTCTAAATGACTCGGGTAAAGTTTGTAGCATGCCTGCTTGTTGTTTTTGTCTGCTTCCACTTGTCTTTGCACTAGGATGATGTCGGCGTAAATGTGCAGTCATATTCGTTGTGTTCCCACTAGTGCTGTCAGCGTTAATCTCGTTAAAATGACATTAACGCCATAACGCGGCAAATCTCCGTTAACGAGTTACCAGGGATCGCCCCGTGCGTGGGGCTGGACGGTGTCAACACGTTAACAAGCTAACTGTGCTAACGCACTAGTTCTCACAAATTGAGCATTGCGTGGCACATCCGACATACTGTTTTACTTTTGTCCATGACGCGCTTACCTTCAGGGTCATACTTCACATGAAAACCAAGATAGTACCAAACGCCAGCTCTGGTGGGGGAGGTTCAATTTCGGGTAGCGTTGAGGCAGTTGCCATGTTGCAACGAGCTTAGTTTCTGTCTTGCTAGCTTGCGCTGCGCTCAGTGAATCCGCACTCGACAGTGCAGCCTAGGCGAAGTAGTCGAACGCAGATCCAGTGAGTGCTCAACACAGACAGCATCGTCAGAAGAAAAGTTGATAAAATAAATAAAAAATTTTGTGTTGTTCGATACATATGCGTACTGAACCAAAAGCACTGTATCGAACGGTTCAATATCGATATGAGTATTGTTGCACCCCTACTGTATACGTAATTCAAGAAAGCCCAATCCACACTGTGAAGGTAACAAGAGCAAGCAAGTTAAAGTTAAGAAATAAAAAATTTAAAAACAGCATTACACTCCTGACGTCAAAGTCCGTCAACATGATGGATTTGTCCCTGTGTGACTGGAAACTTTCAAAGCATTAAAGCTTTAACTCTTTGATTTTTTGGGGCTGGTGCCAAAACTCAATGTTTACAGTGCTTGTCTTACAACGCTGGAATGATTTTCTGTTATCAACCTTGGCTGTACTGTAGCTATGCTGATGTTACATCATCTGCACAGGGTCTCTTTCATTCCTCTTCAAACAGTAGCCAGCTGCCTGAGTGAGAGAAGGATTTTCTGACTCACATATCAATCTGCTTTCTACCAAGATTTTCATAAAGAACTGACTCAGAAATCAAACTAAAACTGCAACACAAACAACAAGATTTACCCTTTTGCTGTTTAACACCTTATGGTTTAATTTTGATCAGATTCACTGCAGATCTCACACTGTGCATTCAATGTAGCAAGCACTATAGCTGCTTGTGGTTCATAAAACAGTTAATAAAACATAAAACAATCAAAGACTGTAAAACAAAGTCACCTAATCCTAACTGCAAAGAACATTTTAATGGCGTCCATGGAGCTTACTTTAGTCTCGTCCACCCCATTCCTGAAATTTATTCTGATATTGGCTGCTATTTGGGTAAACCATCAGTGATTTTTATTTTATTTCCCTTTTAAATCTAAATGCATGTAATGATAATATCTTTGGAAATAAGGTAATGCAATGTGTGTGTAAGTATGTTTGCATGTGTTGAGGTCACCTTCTCTCCATGGCCCATGTCTTCATTCTTAATGTCGCTCAGTGTTTTCCAGTTCATGTTTAATCCTGTGCCTGCTGACCTGGTCTCTGTCAGCGACTGGCTGTTGACTGCAAAGCCTTCCCGGTCATACCTATAGAGATGACACGTACATGAATAAATATGCGTCGATTAGGCATAGCATTATAAGCACTGACAGGTGAAGTGAATAATACTGATTCTCTCTTCATCATGGCGTCTGTTAGTGGGCTGGATATATTAGGGAGTGATTGAATATTTTGTCCTCAAAGTTGATGCGTTAGAAGCAGGATAAATGGACATGTTTAAGGATTTCAGTGAGTTTGACGAGGGCCAAATTATGATGGCTCGATGACTGGGTCAGCGGGGTGTTCACAGTCACAATCTATTAATAGCAGCCCAAGGAAGGAACACTGGTGAACCAGTGACAGGGTCATTAACGGCCAAGGTTCACTAATGCATGTGGAGAGCGAACAAATGAGCTACTGTAGCTCAAATTGCCGAAAACATTTATGCGAATTTCTGATTAAAAAGTGTCCGAATACACAGTGCATCACAGTTTCTTGTGTACGGGGCTGTATAGCTGCAAAACAGTTAGGGTGATTATGGCCCCTCTTCACCACTGAAAGTGAGGATCAGAACTGGAGCAGAGAGCAATGGAAGAAGATGGCCTGGTCTGATGAGTCACATTTTCTTTCACAACATGTGGATGGCCAACTTTGTGTGCATTGATTACCCACAAAACACCTGGCACCAGGATGCACTATGAGAATAAGGCGAGTCGGCAGTGGCAGGGTGATGCTTTGGGCAATGTTCTGCTGGGAAACCTTGGATCCATCCATGTGGATGTTACTTTTACATGTAGTAGCTACCTAGACACTGTTGCAGACCATGTACACCCTTTCAGTGAAATAGCATTCCTTGAAGTCTCTTTCCGCAGGACATTGCACCCTGCCACAAAGCGAAAATGGTTCAGGAATGGTGCATGAGGTATTTACTTGGTCTCAAAATTTCAAAGCCCTCAATCCAATCAAGCATTTGTGGGATGTGCTGGACAAACAAGCCTGATCCATGGAGGCTAATATCTTGGTCCAGATACCACAGCATACCTTCACGGATCCAGTGGAATCCATGACAAGTCAGGGCTACATGGCAGCAAAAAGGGTCCCAACACAATATTAAACAGGTGGTCATAATGTTATGCCTGATGGGTGTATGTCCAGGCATGCCTATGAACCAAAACACATTGGTATATTCTTTTTAAATTGTCATGCACATTATACAGAGAGCAGGGAAAAGAAATACGGATTTGATAAGTCAAAAGAAAGCACACCGTATGCTTGAGGACACAAGTAAAGATCCCTGGATACTGAAAATATTAAACTACACTAGATGTTCCATAAACACTGGACCTGAATATGTTCAGCAGTGTATCTATTTGTGAAAAAGAAAGTGTCAAAGCAAATGTGTGTATATTTTTTTACATGTTTGTTCTATGGCATTTTCTTGAGGAGTAACTAAACTCAATCACTAACTGCACTGTATCAATTATAATCCAAATAAGCATCTTCAGACATGTCTGAATCGCTCTTGTAACTGATTTCCAGACACAACATCCTGCAAAATATATGATCTGACATATGGCTGCCAAATGCATTAACAGACCATTTATCATTTTTTCTCTGCATACATTAGCATCCACATACACAGTTCATTCACCAAGTGAAAAATACAAATAAATAAAACCTATGCATAATAGTGTCTATGCATGCCTTTTATTAATTTATCTACCTTTTTAATATACCATCTAAAATCTTCATGGATCAGTGTGACTCCTGCTCAGCAGTCTAACTAAGCAGTGCAATCTAATCAACTCATCATCCAAATTCATCAGCTTCCTTGAATTATGCAAAGAAGTCTGGTCCAAACAATCCCACATAGCACTGCATCGCCACAGGAAGTAGAGTCAGACAGACCTCCTTTGTCTTTCTAAAGCACAGACCTAAATATAAAAAAGAAGTGGATAACTGTCTGGTACTTGACTAACTTCATTGTCATTCATTGACTGCTGCCAGCATGTAAACTTGAATAAGCACCAAACAGCAGCTGAGATCGAGAGGAAAAGCTGCGGATTAGAGGAGAATGGAAGGAGTGATGAAAGGAAGGAGGGTGCTGTTCTTTTACTTATTTAGCCCTTTAAATATCAACACCAGAGACCAATAAGACCAAGATTAAAGCTAGATCAATGCAGCCTACCCCTTCACTTTCTCCTGCACACATAAGTAACTGGCATAACTAATATAACGTACCCGTAAAAGTGGCCAAAATGATCAATCATGGAACAATTAGCAGAATTCATAATGCAGTCATTAACAATTTAAAAGTGTGAACAGAACCATGCCTTCGGGAACACGCCTGAAATTACTGTATTTACACTTTGAAGGTATGAGTGCTGTTTGACGCAATTTAGTGCCTACGAATAGATTTCAAGAGTAGCACACAGGAAATCATATGCACACAGAAGGATTGTTATGTACACACAAACACACACACACACAGAGGGAGAAAAAGGGAAAAAGCATTTTTGTTTCAACAGTGTCCAGACTTGGGAACAGCCTTAATGAGTGAATGAGTCATAATTCAAAATCCCTCCACAGGAGCTGCTAATAAGAATCCAGTTTGATGCTGCTCACCACGTTCCCATCTTTGTGAGGAAGTACAAAAGCAGTTAGGAGCTGGAAAACACAAATACTTGTGCTTTGTTTCTGTGGTGCTCCCTCCTTCCGCCCTTCTGTCTACATCCTGTCTCGAGTCCTGCTGGGACTGAGGGGGCACATGCCACCAGTCTCCAGCCAAGTAATCACTGGGGCTTTGCATTTATATTCATGTGTGAGACGCCTGGTGGAATTTACCATACTTCATTTCATTTGTATGAGCAATGCAGTAGGGTATTTTTTTTTTACAAAGAACTTCTTGGTGTGATTATCGGTGCAAGTGTATAATTGTTGGTGTATTGCTGCATATCAGAGTGACTCACCAGGCTCTCAGTCTAAAGGCCTGTGGTATATCTGGGTTGACCATGACTGTTGAACTGAACAATGCAGAGAGAGATCTTCCCCCAAAATCAGACAATCGAGCTCCTTTGATGGCAACCACTGGCTGTGTAGAGCCATCAAAATTTTCTGCCTGGAGAAAGAAAAAAAAAGAAGAAGAAAAGTGTCTAAGAAAATAATTCAGGAGACAGAATGCGAGGCTGCAAAAGCAGTTGTGTTATTGTCTCTTACTTGTTTAGTCTGTGTCTGCAGCTTGAAGACACCAGAAAGTAATATTTGGTATGGTGTGCTTTCATAATTGGACAACCTACAAGTTAATTTGAAAGTCATTTTTGGATTTCTGCAAAAAGGAGGGGATTAGCTCTTGCAGATCGAATGAGCTTAGAGAAGAATAGTGCTATTTCATGCACATTCGAGAGTTATTTAGCCTTCTGTCTCAAATAGGAGACTCTCGTCCAAAAAATCACTGAAGGTCACAGGAATGATTTGACCGATCCAAATTTTACAGCCCAGAAAACCTAATCAGAGTGTTTTTGTACTCGAGAGCACCCAAAGAGAGATGTGTGACTACACATGCATGGCTGTATGCACACACACATACATGGGCAACTACATAAACACGTTCAATTAAAGAGTGCTCAACACTTTTTAATGTCAAATTGGAAATCAATCCATGGATACAAAAAGACAGAGAGTGAGAGAGAGATTACAGTTATTACCTCTTCGCCCCACAGTGTGACTGTCACGACTTTGCCTGTTTCGTCGATTATGCTGAGAGCCCTCTTGGAGACTTCTCTGCTGTTCTTAGTGGTGATACGGGATACATCCTCAGCACTCTTACATATTCCAATCACATCTAGAGGTAGAGAAAATCATTTTACAACTCCATCTCTTGATAACAGGAAGACAATATCCTTACAGTTGGGCATGAAAAAAAGCGTTATGTGAAGAGCACCTCCTGAGATGTCTCTACACAGTGTAGAATTTAAAAATGCCCCCTGGATATACTCTACATAATGTGAAGTGTTATCACATCATAAGCAGTAAAGGCCCAACAGAGCACAGAGCTGACACCCCTCTGATATTGCCAAGTTACAGCAGAGTGACATAAATGTCATACCAGGCTGGCTAACACCCAGCACCACTTTCCAAATGACAACAAACACACTCATCCCTCTTTCAAGTTTCTTGTCATGTCAAAGCCTAAACACTTCATTCAGGATTACTGCACTGAGGAGCAATGAGAAGCTCTAAGATAAAAAAGAAAAAATGATAAAAACAAAATATTCAAATACACATTTCAGTTCGACTTGAGTCAACAATTGCTTTGTTCCTTTACAAGATGGAATCAAAATGGCATGACTCCACCCATAAAAAGCATAAAGAAAACATGGCTGAATATGGCATATTTCTCCATCTAGGTAGTCTTCTTAAGAAGCTCATCACAATTTCCTCCTGCTATAACTGGATCACTCCCTGTAAGCTGTCTGTTTCAAAGTGCTGTAAACAGCCACATGATGGCATTCACTGTGGCATTCAGATCATTTGTTCCCTCAGATACATCAGAAAATGACAGAATTGTGCACTGATAGTCTAACCATGGAGGACAAACTGGTAGTGCACAAACATACTCCTGCTAATACACCTGAAGTTAAATCTGAAGTACCTGTACCTGAAGTGTACCATTTTCTGGTTGTGGCTAATAAAGCCGTTTGGCTTCTGGGTCAAAACCCAGCTCTCATCAACATGTAAATCAGGTACTATTTTGTGTTTTGCGGTCATTGTCTCCAGCAGTGTATTTCATAAAGTAATTATCGTCACACTGTGAAGAAACTGCTTGGTACCAGCATCTGCTGAGGTGTGTAGTCTGCTACATGTGCTGCAAACAGTACTGTAGTATTATAAAAATGCTGCTATGTAGTGACACCACTGATAAATTACCCCAAATATCTTTTCCATGCATTAAATTCTGTAAAAACAACAAGCTGTCATATTAACAAGATCAGACATTTACATCATATCTCTGATGGGTGATTATAGGTATCAGACAGGCGTTGACTACCTGTCATAAGAAAACACAAATATTTATTCATTAAGCAAATAACAAACTAAATAAATGTTTTATACCAAAATCTAGACAAGTCAGAAATTAATCAAGTATGACATCCATCCATTTAAACTATTTTTTAATCAAAAAATAATCATGTTTACAATGGGTTTTTTTGTTTTTTATAAAAAAGCAAATGTGAAAATGCACAGATAACAACAATAATTATATTTTAGTGTTAAAAACAACATTTGAATTAAAACGCTTGTGCATAAAGGTGGATTAACCATTACTGAAAGAGAAGAAATGAGTTTTGGTACAAAATACTGTTACAAATACTGTTTTTACTATTTTACTATTACTATTTTGAATATTGCCATCTCTGAAAAGCCTCATTGCGGGTGACCGTTGCCATTTCACTTGAGATAAATGATGTTTATAACATTATTTATCTCCTTGTGTACGTGAAATAAAACACAAAAAAATCTACGGGGGGGGGGGGGGGGGGGTCTGTAGCACGTTTCATGGTGTCCTGAGGATTTACACATTTGTGTTCATGTATTTAACAAAATAACTACACTGAATAACAACACCTTTTTTCAGATCACTCATCTGGCCTTTCTGCCTTCTCTGCTAGCCTTTTTCTAAACTCTCCCCTTCCTACCCATCCTCCCGGTATTTCTGTCAGTGCTCTCTCAGCCCTCCTTAATTCCATTATGATTGAGACGTCATCCACCTCTGAACTCCATTATCACCACAGGAACAGGCTGACAGTTCTCATTACCATGTTATAATCCCCTATTTAACAAAGGAGTAGAGTGAGAGGCAGTCGAGGGAGAGAGCGAATAGAGAGTCAACAGATGACACACGGGACATGTAACACTGCCCCTCTGTGACCAACGCAAACACACTCCTACAGCTAAACTGCTCAGTGCATCTCTAAACTCTTTAGTGTGGTGCTGTGCTGGTAGTTTGCAATAATGTAACCATGTAATATAACTGTTCAGGATGTAAACCTACATGGAGCTTTCAATTGGTAGGGTACAGCCAGTTGCTTATATTTCTTTCTGACCATTAATTTCTTTTATAGTGTGTCCAGCACTTAAAAGATTCAACATGCCTGCTTCTGTGCTATCAGTTGTCTTACTTGCTCTGTTAGCCCATGACGCTACAACACTGGATTACTGTGCAATGCAAAAATCAAATCTCACACAGCGCACAGCTCTAGCATAAGACAAACGCAACAGACCTGAACTTTTCAACCTACAGACGCCAGCAGAATAGGTTTCATCCAAATAGGATTTAGTGTAAAATTCCTCTTTAATCTTGTTTTAAAAAGCTGTTTGTTTTTAGCTTGCACAAAAAATGTATTGGAATAAATAAAGAACAACTAAGCAACAAAAACAACATATTCCTGTGAGAATTACATCAAAAATCACAAACTAAAGTGAAGTCAGGCCAATAAAAATCAAAAGAGAAAACTGATTTAAATTTGACAAATCTCCCCTTCAAGGTAGTGTCCTTGCACATTTCTGGACTCCTTCCAGTCTGACTGCTATTTTGTTTTATTGTTAACTGAAGGCCCTTGTTTGTACTTGTGCAGACTATAAACATCAACTTCTGTGACGCTTTCACATTCAGAGCTCAGTCTCGTTGTACAAGTCGCAGATTAAACAAATGTTATGCATTGTTTTTTTTATAGTTATTAGTCTAGAGGGCATTCAGAGAAAATAAAGCCTGGAAAACAGTATATTTGTGTATATATATATATATTTTTTTTTTTTCCTCCCTTTATGGGTGGAGATGCAGATCTCTAAAACTGCAGGATGTAGCGTGCATACCGCCTAGAAAAAGTTTTTTTTTTTAATCTCTATTACCCTAACTATAAAAATGTCACTCATACCTGTACATCGTGACACTAATAAAAAGGACAACACTACCAAATTACTGTCTCTCAAACCTAATCTTCATTTGGATCATCCCAATTTATCTGCCATGAAGATAAAACTTAAATGTCACGCACACTGTGTCCAGGAGCCACAACAAAACTTAATAAAAACAGCAGAATAAACGTAATCGTCTTCCTATGACTTCTCTTACAGTATGCCTGAATTAACCTTGATTTTGATCCTGCCGTAACAAATTTTCCCAGAAAATCTGGCTTACAACTGACACGACCGTGCCTGTCAAATAGATTCGTTTTTTGTAGCATCTACACCTATGGCCTAATTGCCTAAACAGTAGAAGCAGAAAATCATGTCTTGTCATGTCAACAACAGCCTATTTCTAAAAACCATAAACCATTCTAATTTCACAAACAATTTAAATTCACTTGTGACATACAGCAATTTCTCTTTCAAATTAAAAGTATAAACAAAATGGCTGGGCCAGACCAGTTTAAATTGCAATCAGATAGTATGATACTCCATGGGCAAAAAAACACTAACTGAACCAGAGTCATAAAGCCTTTATCTAAATGATTTTTGATTTTAAAGACAAAAAATGAATCCTAATTAAATGAGTAATATTCATAAGGTTTTCCTGTTAATGGAGTCAATCGAATGTGGTGTACAAGATAACATCACAGAGAAAAAAAATTACCTAAAATTTTGTTTTAGGTAAAAATATATAAAAATATTCTTTCATGGTTGAGAAATGTGTTGTATTCTTTGCCTGGATTGACTCACACAACAGTCACTGGTATGTTTTTTGTTTTGGCTTCTGATTTGTAAAACATACACACGCACAACACAGTTGCTGAATCACACTAAAGTTTCTATCTTTAACGCTCTGTTTAAGCAGTTGTTCCACAAAGTTTGAAGAGGCTGTGAGTCAGGTCATCATCAGAACGCTCACTGCAGTCTGCCGATTGGTGTGACAAATTCCCATCTGGATGAGTTCATTAGTAATGTTTCTGAGCTGTGATTGCAAAAACCGAGCTTGTCAGATGCAGTTTGGTTTTGTGAGGCTTAAAAAAAAGAAAAAGAAGCAAGTAGTCACGTCTCCCGCTTTTGCCTTTTTTCTAACCATCCTTGACACTGAAGCTCTACCTGCTCACTCACTGTTAAGTTTTTCTTTTATCTGTTAAATTGGAGAAATGTATAAATAAAGTGTGATGAATGTTGTCTCCTACCAATGATAGCATCTTTGTCTCGATTTTCCAGCTCTGCGATGGGCACAAAGTCACAGTGCACTGTGGGGATGCTCTGATTGTCATCACATGGCACGATGGATGAGTAAGCGTGGAGGGTCATCTCATAGTCGTTCTTCAGCGTGGTGTACTGTTTGTTGGCCGGCTTGAGTGTAGCCTTGGAGATGTAGTACACCTACCGAGAACATTAGATCAAAGTTGTTGACATCATAAAAATTTGACTTGAAAATCTGCAGTTTCCTGTACATTTAATGCGATTGATTGAGTGGGTCACCAATTTATTGATCGTGTAAAAGGAAATAATTATTAAAAGGCTGCTTGTGTTCAACCAAAACCTAATAAGAGTTGAAAACCTTCAGGTCCAACTAAAATGTGGTGCCATATCAGCCCCATCAGTCCTCTAATTCACCAGAAAATGAGAAGCAGCTGAGAGCGAGGCTGCTAAACAGCATAATTTAAACTCAATCTGCGAGGCTCACTTCTTCATTTACTCTCCCAAGTCTCCGATATCCCCCCTCTCTTTCCGCCTCCCAGTTTGTCTCTGTGACTCTCTTCTTTTTCCTTCATTCTTCCCCCTCTGATTTACCCCACACAGAGATGGGAGCATGAAACCAATGTGATAAGCATTCTGGCTGCTCAGAGCCAGTCACACCCACTCACTGCTCTGTCAATACCCAGATCACGAAGAGACGATGGATTCGTTCCTTTATCTTTGGAGGGCAGAGGACACAAATTGGATATGAGCCTGTGTTGGGAGTCACTGCCAGTGGCTGATACCTGAGCCAATGTGAATACCAAAATGATAGCGAGGGTTAATTGAGTTATTAAGCTCTGTGGGCGGGACTAAAATACGCAAGCGCTTTACCATCTGTTCTACCTGTCAGGTAATCGGACAGGTAGATAAGACAGGAACAGGTGGCTGAGATGATTTCGACTGGTGTTTACTTAATCTTTCTAGAAAAAAATTATTGTCAGTGATTATAGAAAGAAGGAATCTATGTGCAGTAGATTTATTTTTACTTGATTAAAAATGTACTCAGTTCTTTGAGGTTTCTTCTAAAACACAGAAAACTAAATTATATTTATATTACTTGCCAAAATGATTTGTATTCTTGAGACAGAATGAATGTCTTCAATTATTTTTTTTACCCACAAAACATTTACAGGGCTGAAAGCGCAAAAATGTTTCCTTCTGTATTAAGTAGTGGGTTAAACAAAATTTTGTTGCAGATAAAATTCTTGGTGACTCCTATGTTCTGTAACGTACACTGAACGTCATAAATCAAACACACGCAAACGGAGGAGGTAACATCACATTTGCAGGGTGGTGATACAATGAATATAATATATACATGGAAATCAAAAGAATTAGGATTTATAATATGCTACGCTCATTATAGAAAGATTTATCATTACAATGCAGCTGACACGTTTAACAGGACAAGGAAATTATTCACAGGTGGAGATAAACATCAAAATATCCAAAAACTGGTACACAGATTCCTATAAGTGCTTTTTTGATGAAGCCCATTGGTTATTTGAAAACTCAAGATGGTAGACAATTTCATGTTAGCTGTCAAAAAAGGCAAGAAAACATAATAGTTTTCCAAAGTAAACTAGAAATCCAAGAATGTGTCACGGTTCGGGGTCATGTTGACCCAGCTTTCTGTTTCTCATGTTTTGGTGTTTTTCTAAATTATGATTTATGATTTGATTAATCAGTGATACTGTTTTGATTATGATTATTATTTAGTAGGTTTTGGTTAGTGTCAAGTCTGTCTCTCTCTGTCTAGTCCGTGTCTTAGTAAAGTGTGTTTTGCTTCCTGTTTTACTTTGAAGGTTCTTGTTCCTGTCTGATGTCAGTGTTCCAGATTTGCTCTCCCTGTCTCGTTAGGCCTTATTCCTCCCGGCTGTGTTCCCCTTCTGTCTCTAATTCCTTGATGACTCCCTCAGTGTATTTAAGCCCAGTGTGTCTTTGTGTCAGTGTCACGTCGTTAACGGCTTCTACTCTCATGTTAACTGTGTGTTCTGTCTGCTCGCCTGCCTGCCTAGTTCGGTTTTTGTATTCCCAGTTTAGTGAGGTTCCTGTTCTGTTGCTATCAGCAATAAAGCTGATTTTTTTTGAGTTTATGTCTGCCTTCGAGTCCTGCATTTTGGGTCCTTTCTCTCCGTCTGCCTGCACACGGCCATGACAGAATGATCTTGATGTCAAATCATACACGACTGAACACAAAGTCAACTATAGAAGGCTGAAATTACTCAGAATTGTTTTTTTGTTTTGTTTTGTTTTTAATTTGCAAATATGGGTGTAGTAATAAACATCTCCTGCATGGACCTTTACACTCCTCACTGGTTACTCAATTCTCACCTACTACTAGGGCTGTTCGATATAACGATATATATCGGATGACGATATAAAAAACGTCTATCGTTTCATTTTACGTTATCATTTGTTTCGTGATGTCGCAAAATAAACTGTTTACGGCAATATATTTTTCATCGTTTTGATGGTCACTGTAGTGGCTATATTCATTTCTTAAAGTTCTCTCTTTCTCTTATATTTAATATAAACACACTACGGACGGAGAAGCGCCTGTTTTTATGGGTTGTGGTTAGCAAAAACGACGGTAACAGCATGCGTGTCCGCTTGTTTATGTTCCACATAAACCTTTCACAATAAAGCTCAAGATCCTGTTGAGACTTTTCAAAATAAACTGAATCACGTGAAAGAGCAGATTATTTATGGATGAGAAGTAAAAAAGATCCGCCATGTGCTAAAAAATCAACCTTAGACTCAAACGTTAGAACAGGCTTTTCCCTGCAGCACGCCGTGTAATAAATACTCACAAAGAAAACGGCGGCCGTTACAACTTATGTCTAAAAATGTATAGTTTCATGCATCAGTTAAAACACTCGACTCCAGCTACATGACCCGCAGCTGGAAAAACTTCCCACAAGTCGAGCTGCCCGAGATTCACAGAATTTACAGAAAATGTTACATTTTTGTGATTTATATCGTTATCAGGACGATAGAGGTTTTATATCGGGATATGAGATTTTGCTCATATCGCACAGCCCTACCTACTACCACCAAAAATCATGTTGTTTATAGTGCCTCGGGATTGAATAAGATAGAGAATGGATTGGTATATCCTTACCCATCCATTCTGGATTGCATGTGAGTGTTAAAAATGTGTCTGTAGGTGCATATTTAAAAGTGCTTGGGTGCTAGGTAAGTGTAATCTACAGTCATTCCCCATGAACTAAACTAGGAGACATTAGAAGATGAACTAACATTAAATCTTGACAGTGTATTTTAACTACTTACATTAGTTAACCAAAGAAACAAACAGCTAGGCATCACAGTGTTACATTAGTTGCCTCACATTAAGGTTTTAGGTTTGAATCTATCCAAAGAGCTGTAGTTCACTGAAAGTAGCTTTTGGTGTGATGGTAAAAGGTTATCTCTGTGTTAGCATGTTACAAAATAAATGATTAAGAAAATTGACGACAGGGTGTGTGAGCATGAGAGCTGAGCAAAGGGTAAAGAAGCCTTCATGCATTGAACACATGGAATTCATTCAATCAAAAATTAAGAATAAATCAAGAATAAATTGGCATCGGATGACTGTTAAATGTCTGAACCTAGTCGTAAGCATGCTATCAAAGAGGTAAAAGGGTAATCCCTTTGCTTGCACAGCACAGTGCAATTTTTATTGGCCCACTGGAGCTTCACTGTCAATGTCTCATTGCAATTATTTTGTTTAACATTTGACAAAAAAAGGCCTGAAGAACATTCCAACTTCCCCTTTAGTGTGTTTGTTGGGCAGCTTAGATAATGTCACTACAGATAAGAATATCGCCCATATGGTTTTCACTGCCCTATGCATAGCAAAGAAAACAGTCCTCATGAACTGGAAAAATAAAAATAATCTTAATTCTAACCAATATAGGAATTATTTATTAGATTACATTAGTCTCGATACAGCCTCTGCCACCACATCAGATCAATTGCTCTGGGCTCCTTTGATTAGCTCCATCACCTAGTGGGGGTGGGGGGTCATAGTTTGGTCCCACCTTCGCTGTTGTGATTGGTGTGTGGGTAGGGACAGGCTTAGGGCATCGGGGGGGGGGTTCCCCAGGAGCATCTTCCTTGGGGGGCTCAACCCGGGGTAGCGGTCATGGCCTATTAGGGGCTCTGTTGGCTCTAAGGTATCGGTTTCCTCGTGGCTGCGGGCAGCGGGGCTAGGGGAGGGTCTGTGCTGACAGACGTGGGTTACTGACCTGGTAGCCTGGCTGCCCCTGGGTGGGTCCGGGACGGGCGTGAGGTTCTGGGGGCGCTCAGTCTCTGGGTTGGGGCCCTGGCCGGGCCTCGGGGGCTTGGGTCCTGGTTGGTATGTTGCTGGGGTTGTGGGCGGGTGGGTGTATGGGGGCCCGGCCCTGGCACAGGGTGCCGCCAGTGAACAGAGCCACCTGGGGGGCTCTTCAACTGGTGGGGGAGGTTGTTACACCTTGCAGGAGCTCTCCTCTCTTCAGGAACTCACTCTGCAGGAGGGGGAGATACAGGAGAGGTGGAGGAAGATCTCAGCCTGGGCGTCTATTGTCTTGTGTAGTCTGGAAGATGAGTCGATGACGGGGTGGGTGCAGTTTTCTGCACGTGGTGGGGTTGGGTGGGCTGTCCCGGACTCTGTGGGGCCGGGCGTCGCTGCTGTTCTGGGCACCGGTCCGGATGGGCCTGGGCCCCCTTTCCCTGGAGGGTTGCGGAGTATGGGGGTGCCCACTGGGGTCAGCGGGGGAGCTGGCCCCAGGGAGGGGTCACTTGCCCCTCCCTTCCTTCCCTCCCCATCTCCAGCTGCCTCCCTCTTCCCGCCACAATCACCCACACATGCAGGGCCTTGGGGTATCACCAGGGTGCAAGGGAGGCTACCCCCCCTCTGTCCCCTTCTGGCTTCTTGTGCCTCAGTTTTATCTCACAACTTAGACATTCACATTACTCACACTCTCATCACACATACATATAGGATCTTGGGGGTGGGCATGCTACACGGACTCCAAAAGACCATCAGGGTGTACACCTCACCCCTGGCGTCGTTGCCCACCTCTAAATTTTAAATACACGTAGACATCGAGGGCTATCAGGAGGGGCTATGCGCTTACCTGCTGCTCTGTGGCAGGTAGCTCCATGCCCTCCTGGGTTTTAACCCTTTAAGACCTACCATAGAACCAAGTCCACCAGAGCTTATATTATATTTTTACATGTTATAGAGCCATTTTTGGGAGCATTTCAAGTTGCTATACATCAATACAACGATTACAGCCTAAATTTTAATAACATGCATGCATTAAGTGCATAGTAATTACATAAATTGCAAAAAAGTGCAATAAACTACAAAAAAAATTTAAAATCGTTTTTGTTTTTTAACATATATTTCTAGTTAGAGAAATTTAAGAGGCTTATCCCTCAAAACTGTAAATACAAAAAAGTTGCACAAACTAGTTTCCCACCACAGGAAATTTATTTTGAGTGTCTTCATAGTTTTATTTGTGAAATACACCAATTTCTATACACTGCAGGAAAAACGAAAATAAATATTATAGTGCAAATTTGCAAAAAAGCAGCATATGCATCAAAATAAACTATTTCCAGCAGTGCAATATGAGTCCTAAGCATCCCAGAAACGACACAGAAAGTCATAAAGTCAAACATAACTTTTAAAAACACCAGTATAGGCTCATGAGGCCCTGGTGGTAAAAAAAAAAACTACATTTCCGCGAAAATGACGTCACTTCCGGTTTTGGGCAGGTCATGGCGGACATGCGATAGTTCAAGCTGATGGAGTAGGAAGTGTTATGAACAGCTGATCGGATCGGCAAAGCAAGTTTCTGGAATATTATGTTTTTGTTGCTGCAAGCGCTTTTTATGCAGTTTTTGCAAAGCTATATGTGGAAGGAAACCGTGACCTAGGACAAGCTGATGGCATAAGATGTAAGTACAACTCCTCCGGTTTCATATGCAAAAAAAATTATTGTGCTAGCTCACGTGGTTGCAGTGCTACCGGGATTTAAAAATAGTTACGCAAAACGGAGCGTGCCCGCTCTGACCGGTTTTAAAGGGTTAAATGCACCTTAGAACACACATGCATCAACACTACATATGAGCGGGCGGAGGCAGGTTTTGGAGTCTTCTCACACCCCCGTTCTCTGCGACCTGCTGGAGCAGGGGGCCAGGAGGAGGAGTTGGCCGTCCGACTGGGGTCTGGAATGTGGGACCTCCCTGCTGCTGCGGAGTTGGGGCGGTCTGCTTCTCCCCACCGCAGGGAAAAGGGTAACACCACCTGGGTCTGGGTGCAGTTTCCCCCTGCAGGGGCAAGGGTACCTAGACCCGGTTCTTAGAGTACGCTTGGGGAGTGTGATCGTGTGTACAGTGTCTCTTTATGTCTGTCTCCACGTTGGTTGAGTGTTGAGTAAGTGCATATGAGAGCATGAGGGTGGGAATGGATGTTTGTATCTGTGTGTGCCTGTATGCCTGTGTCTATATGTCAGGTTGGGTATCTGACGCCACCTTTCTGGGGACATCTCAGGACCTCTAAGATATGGAGGCCTATCTCCCCCCACCACCACTTCCCCTGCCAGTGGCAGAAGCCCTCAGACGTCGGTGCGTTGGTGGTTCTTTGTGTCCGGGGATGGGCGCCCAGGTACACACCGGCTCACTCCTTGGTGGCTGCTTATCGGGGACTGGAGCCTGGGGCTCGCTCGGGCCACTTCGGAGGTGGGGTGAGGTGCTAGCGCAATAATTTTTTTTGCATATGAAACCGAGCCCCCGGCCGAGTTTCCTTGGTCTCTTGTGTTCTGGGGGCCTCTGGATGTCTGGAGTCTTGATCTCCTCCATACCTGCTTCATGCCCTGGAGGACGGGGCTGTGGCCCCCCCACACCCTCTAGCAGATCATTACATGAAGGAACCTTTTAAAAACAAGCGCGTCCATGCTCACAGGTGTACACACGGGTGCTCACACACACAAACTACACCCTTTTTGGCTCCTACCTCAAAGCACACTGTGCGCTGTCGATATTACGTGCTGCACAATAATGTTTAATATTTAGTATTTACTGTTATATTCCCATATATCATCGTGATGTTGTTTATTGTATTGATCTCGTTTTCTTCTGCTTGTTTTCTTTTTTCTTTTTCAACAGGTGATCCAGGTGATTGATATATGTATTTTTTTTGTCTGCTTATTTAGTTGGTTTTTGTTTTTTTTGCCCTTTATCCCCGTCCCTCTTCTCCGCTGTTTTTTCCCCCTCTTCCTTTCTCCCTTTTCTTTTCCTCATTCAAGTCTGTCCCGTATCTAGCAGGTGAAAATAAAAAAAATAAATAAAATAAACAATAAAAGGTGAATCAAATAGACCATTATGGCAAGGCTGGGATGGTCAATTTGGTAAAGTAAATCCGTTGGGCATCTTTCTTTGCCTTTAGACAATAATTCTGATGGCAAAAGAACCAAACGGGACAGGCAAAAAAAAAAAAAAGGAAAAAAAAAAGGCCTGAAGAAGTTTTTTACGTATAGTGAAGTACAGAGCTTATAAATCAAGACTAAAACCTCAGAAATGTATTGGCTGAAATTGTGTAGTAATAGTAATAGAAATAATAGCCAAACTGGAAATGTTTAAAATTCGTAAAATTGAAGTGGCTAATGGGATTTCTCAGATTAATGGCTGCATAGAGACAAACATGAAAATTTTGGCATTTGTATCCACTTTTGAAAGATTGTTTTACTTATCTGCAGCACTATTACATGAATCTGTCTCACTGATCGTGTTTTTATGAATGTAGCCACTTGAAAGCAAGATGCAATGATTTAATAAAATTCTTATAATTAATAAATAATTATTCCTTACTATCATTTGGAATTTTTATAACCATACTTAAATTTGATCAAATATCTTGTTTGATTTGCAGCCCTGCAGTAAGCCCAAGGATCAGTGTCTGTGTCAGTTATGTGAGTGCAGCTGGAGCTTGTAGGCGTAGCATTTCTTTCTAATATGGATACTCTCTGACACGGGGTTTGAACCAGGGCCCTCTGGTCAAAAGATGATCCTATTACCACATGATATTTCCAAGATTCTTTAAGACCATCTGGTTTGGCAGAGACACACATAAGCATCAGTGCTCGACTTTCTAGTATTCAATCATACATGCCCATTTGCACATTGAGGGGGGTTACTGGTCATTTTAATCATGCTCACCCTCTAAACTTGAAGCGAAAAGAGACATTGCTTGTAGTGCAATGAAACTCAGTGTGACGAAAGCCTCTTTTATACTTAAATTACCACAGGATTTATCCACTAGACTGAATCTTTAAATAAAGGGTAAACCTTTGGGTATGTATTCAAGTAACTGTAGCCAAGTCAGTTTTTCAGAAGCATGGATGAATAAGACAAAACACTACACAAATCGTAAGCAACATAGGAGCAAATAGATAAAGAAACATCTAGCAATTCATCCCGTAAAAATATTAAAAGATTATTCATCTGCAGGTAAATGTACACAAATATTTAGCAGCCCATAAGATTTTCTTGAAATATGTCAGCTTCATGGGTATCTTTCATATATTTACAGTGCTCAATATGTCTCAACCACACAGGTATCTATTTTAGCAAAAATGACTTAAGGAGTCTCCTCTATAAAATCGAAAAGTCCTCCAGACATGAGAAGATTTTACAGAAGGATTTTATTAGGCAGTATTTCACCGATGTTGTTTGAGGACCTGTGTGTGCATACAAAATAAATACCTGAGACTTAAGCCGCAAGCAGTGTGTAAATCTTTCTTTTGTCAAAATGAGTATTCAGTCAGATTTATTGGCGCGAATGCAAGCGCAAACCTTTCTTTACACTCTTGAGTCATAAAACTCAGTGTAAACACATGTAAAACGTATAATTTTTTGCCTGAAATTTCCAAGGAAGCACTTATCGCTTCAAGTGTGAATACAGATGACTGGGATCTGCTCACCTTGCCTTGCTCCACTAGAGAGAAAAACTTGTCCACTTCCTTGTTGAAAGCAGTGATCCTGATTTCACCCTGTTGACAAGCACGTTTCCATTTAACACCATTTCATTGCACATAGAAGGCAAAAATCAGCCATGTGTGACCATATTAAGATGCAACAGTCAGATTTAATAAGACCTCTCTACTCCTCTACTTACACTCTCATCCACTATTTCAAAGGAGAAGAGCTTGCCCTCTCCTCTGGAGTTACTCCACGTGCGAATGCTCGACTTGTTGGTGACTCTGGCTCTGATAGTCCACCTATGGAAAAAAAATAAAAATGAATCTGTATTAATCAGTGACTGATAAATCACTAATCATTCAAGACCTCCTAGAGCAATTTTGTTCTGTGACTATAAAACAAATAACACTATTGTATATTATAAAAAGACTGATTGCTAGATAATTTTGTCTTTGGCAGTGATTGTATTAAAGCCCATTCGACCATCCATCCAATTCTGAGTCATTGGGGGGCTGGAGCCTGTCATAGCTCACGTAGTGCGAGCGGCAGGGTACACCCTGGACAGGATGCCAGTCGTATGTCAAAAATATATCCTCTTAACACAAGATCAAAGTTATTTTAGATGACAAACCATAAAAAACTGACTTGTTGAGAACTCACTGGCCTTGGCACACTAACTACTTACCAAAGTATTGTCAATTGTTTGGTCAATATGCTCTCATCTGGCCCGATAATTGGTCACTAAATCACCGGTGCTACTTTCATAAGGCAAAAAAGCATCTATACCATACAGAGCTGATCCATTTAAGTTAAGCTACTGTAACTAGCCTGCATGATGTTCCACCAACTTTAATCTTTGATGCTTTAGGCTACGGCTACAGCTTCACTGGCTCCAGTGTCTGCTGGTAGAAGTAGGTTCACCTAGACCAAGCTCGATGTGAAACTTCCTTTTTTGTATGAATGGAAAAATTGCTCAGTCTGCTGGTATGATTTCACTTTAAAAAAAAAAGCACTCTTGTTTTAAGCACACAAACCTCCACCAAGGTAGCTCACTTTCTGGACAGTATTTACTTTTAAGGGAAGAGTGTTGTAAGTTGCTCCTAATGCACTCATTAGACTGTGAATGTTAGATAGAAAGCACTTGTATAAAAAGTGCTTGTATGAATGAATGAGACGTTATAAGTGGAGAATTTTTGTCAAATAAAAGTCCTTGGTTCATTAAAGCCCTGTACCTTGTAAATGCACAAATCCCTTCCACCGTGTTCCATCATCAGATATTCATTATGCAAATACAAACAGGACATTTAATATAAATACTTTGTTAAAAATAACAAATTACTGCAAATAAGTTGCCTTTAACAGCACAGCTGTGTGAAACTTAACTAAAGGAATAAGTCTAAAGGTCAAACAGTAAATAATACTGCAGACTAGGGCTGTGCGATATGAGCAAAATCTCATATCCCGATATAAAACCTTTATCGCCCGATAACGATATAAATCACAAAAGAATTAATATTTTCTGTAAATTCTGTGAATCTCGGGTAGGTGAAGTGTTTCCAGCTGGGCGTCGTGTACCTGGAGTCGAGTGTTTTAACCGATGCATGAAACTACACATTTTTAGACATAGGTTGTAACGCCCGCCGTTTTCTTTGTGAGTATTTATTACACGGCGTGCTGCGGGGGAAAGCCTGTTCTAATGTTTGAGTCTAAGGTTGATTTTTTTAGCACCTGACGACTCTTTTTTTGCTTCTCATCCGTCAATACTCTGCATACTTTTTCACGTGATTCAGTTTATTTTGAAAAGTCTCAACAGGATCTTGAGCTTTATTGTGAAAGGTTTATGTGGAAAATAAACAAGTGGACATGCGATGGTTTTACCATCGTTGTTGCTAACGACAACCCATAAAAACAGGCGCTTCTCCGTCCGTAGTGTGTTTATATTAAATATAAGAGAAAGAGAGAACTTTAAGAATATAGCCACTACAGTGACCATCAAAACAATGAAAAAAATATTGCCGTAAACAGTGTATTTTGCGACACCACGAAACAAATGATAGCGTAAAATGAAACGACAGACGTTTTTATATCGTCATCCGATATATATCGTTATATCGAACAGCCCTACGGCAGACACTTTAAAAAGCCTCCTTTTTTGTTAATGAGCATTCCAGCTCGGCACACATCAGTCACCAATGTGTAACACAACTGCACAAAAAGAACAATTTCCTAGGAAATTGAATGAGTGTCTCACAGTCTTTTTTAAAGTTCAGTGAAAGGGAAAAATAAAGCATATCACAACTTTCTTTTCAAAGAGTGAACTGGTTGTTGTACATCTGCCAAGTCCTGGATGTGCTTCTTGTTCTGTTTTTAACAACAGCCAGCCATGCTCTGCGCTTTATGAAGCAGGATTCTTTTTGACTGCATTGATAATTTTGCAGTGGAGGATATTCTTACTATAACTTTGCCTGCAATTAAATCCCCTATCATAAGAGCAGCTGCTGGCCTCGAGTGAACCCTATTTCCTGCTCAGTATGGATAAGACTGCTACACCAAGGTTTATGACAGTCAAAAGCCAATTATAGTCTGCTCTAGATGCTTTTACTTAACAATACCAGAATGGGACGGGGAAAGCCATGCGAACAGCCATAAAAGACCTTGCACACATAGAAAGCATCACTATATAATCAACTGCATGTAACACTGTGTCACACAACGACAACAAACCTCCACTTTTAATCTCACCCAAATGTTCATAGAAGGACTACAGCTGCTGAAGTCATCTGTTTTACTCACTCTAGGTACTCCCCAACTTCAAAGTAGGAACAGTCATCAGTTTATTACAACACCTAGAGGCACAGTTATCTTTACAGCCTACAATTTCAAACAGTGCTACGTTATCAGTGCCCAAACACAGAGAGAGTTGACAGGGTGCCTTCACTACAACTAGAGCTTGTTATTCTGTGCTCTTGTCTTTTTGTAGCTAACTTTAAGGTCAGAGACAGAGACTTATGCCTAATGAAACGATAAGAAACATGAGGGTGGGGGGGAGGGTGCAGTAAAAGCGAACCCTGGAGGTGAAACTGTAAGAGGGAAGGAAAAGGGAAAAAACGTGGTTAGCCAAATCCCCACCGGGCCAAATAACAAAATCAAAACCTCAGCAGCAGACCATAAAGACCCAGCAGTACCTGCTGCAAAAGTGTCCGTTTCCAAGGCAATATCGGTCATTTCATTTCATTTCCATGCAAATGGGTTGTATAACATATGTACACTCAAGTTCACACAGCCACACACATTGTGAGCGAAAAAAAATGAATGCTCATACATGCATGCGTCAACACATGCCCCAAAGTGCTACCAAGAAATGGTAGCAAGCGGGGAAGCAGAGTCACAGCGTGAGAGAAAGTAGTTTAGCTGATGAGCAGAAAAGCAACAAAATCAAAGTGAAATCATAAACATATACAGCTTAAAGTTTGTTTGGATATTAGGAAGAAATATGGGCAAGTCAGATTCAACTTCACAACTTTACAATGATCTGCTACAGAACTTAACTCACACACAGTACATGCATGTGAAGGGTGTCTAATGTAAGGTACAAGTGGCCACTAAAAGGTCCAATCCTGCCCACAGCAAAATGTCCAAATTGTTCATTTTTTTTTACCCAGATGTTTGATTTATCTGTTTTATATTCTTCTGAGATACAACAACACTATCTACCGCCCACCATAATACACCAAAGTAAGGTGGTTAAGCTACAGAGACATGTCAGCACGTTCCAACAGTTCTGTTTCTTTGTAATGACATACGACTGAATGTGGAAATAAATACAAAACTGGACAGTTAAAATTGAATGCCTCACAATCTAAGGGTTCATCTTCACACTAAAATAATTAGAAAGCATTTGGTTGTCTTTATTTTTTTATAGTCACTGTCTCCTAGGTCTGACCAACTTAAAATACATTTGAGCTGCATGCTAAAACGAGTCTTAGACCCCTGATGTATATAAAAGTGAGTAAATTTAGACCGAGATCACTTGCACTTACTTGCTTTGGTAGGGGTTGAGGCTTGCAATAGGATTCACTTTTGCTGAAGAACCTGGAGAAGCGCTGTTGGCCTTCATGGGCGAAGCTTTCATGGGTGAAACCTTCATAGTTAAGCCCTTACTGGGTGATGCTTTAATAGCTGAGGCCTTCATGGGAGAAGCTTTCATGGGTGTTTTTCCCGTAAAACTTCCTCCTCTGCCTCTGGGAGCTGAAACACAAAGAAGATACTTAAAAGAGTGTTGCACATTAACAACATGGTAATTTAATATTGCTGAAAGAGATCATCAACAATCTTGGAAATGGATTCACCACAAAAGCCATTTTCAAACTGAAATGGCAAACACTGGCTGGTTCAAACTTCTGAAACGAGAAGACTTGCTGATTTTCTCAGTGTTATTTTACTGTTGATTTATAGGTTTAAAACTTGGACTATTAACGTATGTAGCACGATCCCACATCCCACATCCGGTGAGACTACCAAACATTAGTTTCCATTCTATTTAATACCTGCATAAGCTATGTCTCTTATGTTGCAAAAGTAGCTTGTTAATAGTTTTTCATTAACTCTATCAAAGCTCCAACCACTGTGAGGTATTTATTAGCCCAACTACAGTGGTAGAGCACCTGCCAGTTTGCTATTAGGCAATACAATCTGAAACACGCTGCCAAAAACTTCAGCTAGGATTAAACATTAGTGGTAGTATTATCATCTGATCTGTGAGCAGCTGCCAAAATAATAAAACGCCTGAAAAAGTTAAATTCTCCCAACAGAGATGCATGCTCAGAGTTTCTTAATTCCCTGTTAACATCGGTTTGTGCCAATTAATAAAAATGTTTTTCTTCTTCGGGTAAGGCTGCCAATCAATTATTAATTTCATAATTACTATATCTGTACGTGCCTTTCAGTCATAGGAGAAAGAATAATTTGAATTAGTTATCAGACTATCGGTCTCATGGCCAAGAAAGCAAACATACTTGCCTTAATTATGTTCATGCGCCATGATTATTTTTTAACTTAGACTGAGTCAAAGACAGAGCAGTTATTCTAGATCAGTAGGAGAGAATATGGGAGGTTAATAATCAATGATTGCATATTTCTCGTCCTGTGTCTACTTCAACCACTAAATGCTAAAATTGTCAGAAAATATCAATATGAACGCTAATGTGTAATTACTCAAGCTGAGAGTGATTCAATAGCATAATATGGAATTTATGGAATTTAATTTTGCAGCGTTGATCTTATTTCTGTCTTTGTTATGTGCATACTCAACTCAGGACTAATTTAACTACCTCACATAGAAATAA
The DNA here is from genome assembly GCF_041146795.1 of Maylandia zebra. Taxonomy (NCBI): domain Eukaryota; kingdom Metazoa; phylum Chordata; class Actinopteri; order Cichliformes; family Cichlidae; genus Maylandia; species Maylandia zebra. Next base: position 18,590,512 of record NC_135176.1, on the reverse strand, counting down.
ATCAACACAACTGTATTTTTTTAAGTTAAGACGAAGTTTTCTTTGTATAAAATTAAAAAAAAAAAAAAAAAAAAAAACTCCACAACTTTTGTGTTCTTCTTTGCAAGATACAACAGTTTGGACCAACCCACAGACTCATAAGGTGCTATCTCACCTCCCACAATGAAGTAGCATCAGCCCCATCAGTATGATTCAACCCAAACACTTATCTGCTGACACAATATTTTTTATGCAATTGCTTCTTTTGGCAGGAATAACATGCCATATTGAGCAGCAGTATTTTTTGGAAAGGAGGGTGTGCGGGGATTTTCAGGGATAAAGCGAATCAGGTCCACCGAGACCACTCCCTCTGATTTAAGCTCCGGTTGTAAAGCACAACAAATATGCACCTCGATGATACCCTCCTTTCTGTGTGTGTGTGCACCTCATGATCAAATTCCTTGGGGAAATTCACAGATTGAACAGCTATTTTCAGCCGAGGGGTAATTAACATCAATATTCATACACACGCTATCTGGATGGAGAGTTAGGAAGAGAGAACTGGTGGCGAAAGAGAAGATGAGGAGATGATAGGTGGTGGGAATCGGGAATGGACTGAAAAACAGCAAAGAGGGGGCAGAGCTTTATCAAGGATGCTCGTTTTCTGTGGCTTAGATCAATGCAGGCTTCTAATATGTATGCCAATACCATATTCGACAGCTCCTGTTGTTAAAGAGCGGACTGTGATGAGTATACACTAAGAGGGGAATATACAGTATGGATGAAAAGGAAATAATAATAACAAAAAAAGAGAACGTGAATGAGAAAGAATGAAAACGTGTGTGTGTGTGTGTGTGTGTGTGTGTGTGTGTGTGTGTGTGTGTGTGTGTGTGTGTGTGTGTGTGTGTGTGTGTTCATCAGAGTGAGGGCAAAAGGGAAAGAGTTGTGTGGGGGAAAAAGAAACCTACAGAGAATGGTTAGTGATGAATTATGGATATTATTTTAACCGCACTTTAGTGAGTGCAGATATCTTTTTGGAATTTAAATATCATCTACGAAGCAGTTTGAGAAGACTCTATTTCAAGAGATAGCTGCTGATGAATATTTAAATGGGAACACAGAACTACCTGTGACAACTGTGTCGTGGCCTCTGACTTCACACCTACTGCTGTTTTTTTGGGGTTTTTTCTGTTCTGTTATGTTTAAGCGAGAGAGGACTGCGAACCTAAGAGGTGCTCTCAAACAACTAGACGCTCAAAACACTTAAAATAAATGCCACAAAATCTTCAACAGGAAAAGTCTATCTAACAGCATCCTCCTACTCCCAAGGTGTCAAAGGTCAGGAGTCTCTACAGAGCACAATGCCTACAGCAGCTTTCCATTCAGCCAATTACTGTACACTTCCTCCAGTTTCTCACTCCTCTGTCCTCTCTGTCCTCTGGTCTGTGATTTTAGAACTGATCTTAGGTTTGCATCATCAAATATGTTCCAGTTCTTAAATGGATAACATGTATGTGTTTGTATTTGGGCTCATTCAGGAGAAATGCATGTCGTATAAAGCTGCACAGTGAATTATTGTTTGGCCCAACCATTAATAAACTTCACTGCGACATCCTTTTCTATTGTTTTAGTAATGGGTTTTGTTTCATTATGCACTAATGCAGTGGTGTCAAACGTAAGGCCTGGAGGCCAGAATTGTTCCACCAAAGACTTCATTCTGGCCCACATGAAAGGTGTCCTCTATCAACTAAAGAAATTTCCGTATTTTTAGTGGGTCCACAGTAAAGACATTTTCTGAGAATTAAGAAAACCAGTCTAGGCATGGAGCTACTAGAACTTTTCCTGTAATTTTAACAATTTATCATGTCGTTTCACTGGTTAAGTGTTCAAAGTGTAGTGTATGTGGCTCATAATGTAAAGAGAGTCTGACATCCCTGCTCTAATGTATGAATATATCTACATATATATCTACATAAAGCACAGGAGCAGCAGTCGTAGAGTTTCAGTTAATACCTCTAAAATGTTTGTTTTAATATTTCTTAACCTTACGTCTACATGGGTGATAGCCATCTCATGAAAATGGTGTAAGAGTTAAAGAGGATGTGCTGTTTGGTAAATACATATCCTACATCTTTGTGTCTCTTCCCTGCATCTTAGGCTTCTCTGCCAATAGGATCCCTGCTGCACGGAGCTACAGTACAAGAAAGAGACATAATTGAAAGAAGTAATGAGCCAAGTTAGCCAAATGGAGGCACCCAGGGAGTCAGTATGTTGCTCAAAGACTGGGACGTCTGCACAGAGGTTTGAATCAAAACCCTCAAATACAACAACAGCCCCATGAGCCATTACATAACCCAAAGCTCAATGGAAATGCTTGATTTGTGGCATTTAGCAGTCTTGGAAACGCTCAAAAATGCATCGACTTAGTAAGAATGCAATTTAGAAAAATAATGAAACAATCAATCACTAAGTCGCATTCAAAAGGAGAAAAGGCTTGAGAATTTATGCACAAGACCCCTTCATCAACAGAACAATTAAATAGAGGAGCAGTTTTCATCTATCAGGTTGAATCTCTGAAGCAACACAGATCAAAGGATGTAATGAGGAAAGGAGTCTGATGAACTAGTTAATACGGAGCCTCGTCTTTGCTGAGTCAAATTAGTTGACTTCTCTCTCAACCCCCCCGCGCCGATTCTCCGTGTGCACCGCAACAACAGGATTCAGTCCACAACACAATATTCATGAAGCCATGAACTGGAGGAGCCACCGGCCCACACAAGCTCCCTCAGTCACAACACGAGCACACAGACACACACCTACACATGCACAAACACGCGCAATATACTAAGCACTCATTATCCACCCACATGCCTACATCCTCCACCGAGAAGGACTATCGGGTATGTTTCTGCCACATAACAAAATCAATGTCAATGCTAAGCGTAGTTGGTGGTGGTATAAAACAACTGAGTGAAACAAAGGCTAAGCTAATAAAAGCAGATCCAATAAAATGCAGACTACTTTAGGCATGATACATGGCAACAGCTACTGTGGCAGGAAAGTGAGTATCATTTGGGGCTCCTAAAATGTTACAAAACTCTGGTTGGTGGTAAAATAGAGGAAGAAGTGAGTTATGGACTCCCCCAGTGGCCAGTGGGCAACAAGATAGTTTGCCGCTCTGATGGCTGAGCTGTAAATATGATTTAAGTACCCAACGTGTTATGAAAAAAGGTACTTAGACTAAAGCGACTTCAGTCTACCATTCATTTAGCATTTCCTGTGGCTACCACAGTGTGCCTTATGATCCTGCTTTATCTAGTTCTTAACCCACCCCCAGACTACAGCCTTTGAACACTGAACTGCTATGAATATCAAAGGGATGGACATCAGGATGTACTGTTTGGTTAGCAATGTCTTTCCAAGTCTCTGTTCTCCACCAAATTATAGCTGCAGTTTGGGGTGAAAACAGTGAGAAGACTGCAAATCAACTGTCAGCAGCATTTGCTTAAAGGGTGCTTGGCTCCCTCTGTTGGCAAGATTAGGTTTTATTAAGAAATAATATTCTAATTGTCCCTGAAATAACTGGACCAAATATTGTATGTTTAAGCTAAAACAAAACCCTCCTTTGTTCTCTGTTAATATTATACACACATGATTAGGTGCTCTATACCACTACAATATATGAATTGTAGATGACAAAAATGATTTGTAGCTCATTAAAGACCTTGTGGTAAGTACGGCTAAATGAGGACTTGTTTTAAATCAATGAGGTAATTAAATACTGTAATCTGCAAAGCAAGTAATGATATCCATAATCCAAGAGCAGGAAAACCTCAGGCCTTGGCACACTTTGACACCACCTACATATATAATGTTAGAGACCAAGCATAATCCCTCTTATGGCAGTGGCCTCCTCCAGCCAGACAATGCACCCCACTGCTTGGTACTGACACCAGGAACACTGAAAAGGGCCTAAGGCATTAACCAATCATGTTGAGCAATTGCTGGATTCACCAGAACAAGCCCAAACCACAAAGGCCCCAAACCACAACCCAGTGGTGTCCTGCCAAACACCACATGATGCCACCAGAGCTTTTTACACAGCATGACGGGATCATACACTATATATAGCAGGCCGTCTTAATGTTGCGGCTTGTTGGATCATGTTTTTGGCCTTACTATTAATAGCTTCATCCTGATCATTCTGAAAGCAAAGCTTTTACTGCTGTTGTTTCCCAAATGTGTGAGCAGTACACACACACACACACAGCAGATCGAGTCACTTTGAGGGAAGAAACTTTTGGATCCTGCGTCTACTGATGCAAAACTACCACTTTATGCATCTCAAATTTTGACTTGTTTTTTGGGGGGATTCAACTACAAATACTAATTAAAATTATTTCTTTGCTAAGTTGCCTGTCACGTGCAGATGCAAAACTGGTTCATATATTGAGCTAAGTTGCTATTTTATGCATGAATGATCGATAGGTCTGTGTAAGTGGCTCAAAAAAAAACATCCCTCTGAAAATGCTCAGCTACAAGGACTGACTGAAAAATTAGAGAAAATGAAGACAACACCCAAAGGAAAAAAAACACGAGAACTATTGCTCAAGACCACTTTAAAAACCTAAAAGAAAATCTGGCTGCTTGGAGGCAAAATATGAAGAGATGAGGGGTTCCTCAAAGCATCTGCACAGTGCTGCATATCATATAATTAATGGCACATATTGTAAATGAATAAGTACACTCACTTTTTCTTCAGGTTCTCAAAAGCCATTGTTTTGCACTATAAGCGATTTATTCTGATACAGTGAGATATAAAGTAGTGCTGATGTCAACACAATGAAAAGGTGCTTCTGCCACACAAGTGACTAAATAACAAGCAGGAAATGGCAGCAGTATTATCTTATATTACCATGATTCATATACAAAGTGTTTGACAAAAAAACTCACAGCTGTAGTTCCTATAGGAGGGTCCAGGCACGGCAGCAGACGGAGGGGACTCTGGAACATAGGTACTTGATGACACCTTCTGTGGAGATGAAGTCTTACCTAAAAGAGGAACAAACACCATAAGGGGCTTCCAGAGGCTGTTTATTACAGTTTCTTACCTTCATCCATGCACACTTTAAAAGTACTATACCATCTGTATTATAAGGAGTGGGATTTCCAATCTTCCCCCCAGTTTCCTTTGCTGACTTTAATATATCCATGTCCATAACAACAACCACACGCCTGGAACAAAAAAAAGGAGCAAAGTGAAAATTATACCAAATGGGAAAACATGAGTAAACAAAAGAAGAAAGGAAATAAAGAGTCAACACATACCTGCCATCAGCCAAAGTGTTGTTGATGGTCTTTTTCAACAAACACACACAGTTTGGTACCAGGAGGTTCTCTTCAGATAAATAGTTTAACTGGGTAGCAAGCAGGCAAGCTAGACACAAAAATACACAGAAATTTTCATATATAATTTCTAGAAAAAGAAATATCACAGTTTAACTGGCTATATCTTAGTATTTAAGACCTCCACATTATCTTTGACTTTTATTTCTGGTGTCACTTCCAAATTTAAAAGTTGTTGTACTACTGGAGGACACTCACAAGTCAGAGAGTGCTGGCCATCACTCATCATAAGTCGGAACCTGGGTGGGCTTGAGGCATTACTGATCTGACGGATGTTCTGACAAACAGAGAGGGAAGGAAAGATGTCAAAATCAAAACAACAAAAGGTCCCAAGATATATTAATAGGAATCATTAAACCGCTCTGTTTACACATGACAGCAAAGAAGCAATAAAATCAATTATAACAAGCAGGCATTTATTTACGCAGCCCTTTCCCTCGAACATCTCCACAGAGATAGCAGATGAGTCAGGACCTAAGGGTTCTGCTGCCTCATCTGTAAGCTCTGAGCGGTAAAGAAGGGAAATGTTTAACTAGCTAGCCTAGCTGAGAAGTTATCAAACGTTCTAATCACAAAACAGGTACAGTGGACACCTGTGTTTGATGTGTGTTTGTTTAACACACAAGTACAAACATAACACAGACTAATGAAAAGAAAGGCATTTTGTCTGCATGTGCTGACTGTGCTGTTTTAGTGAGTAGGAGATGTGAGAGGAGGAGAGAACAGGAGAGAACAGAGGACAGATGAGATGCTAAACGATCTGCTGTAGAGGTGAGGAAGAGGAAATTATCACATGAGACAGAGTTAACACTCTTTGCCTCAGCTCAAAATGAGCCCATCATACAATGAAATCAGAAGATGAGATGCAAGCTCATTCATTTTACAAATTTAACAAAGAATTGAAAAAATACAGAGCGTAACAAAAAGAATCATCTGATTTTTAAAGGTTATCTTTTATAAAGTAATGAAAATAGAAGCTTGCAGTAACTAAAAAAACATGGCTGTACATAAAATTTTACATACAAAACTTTCACTGTTGAGAAGTTCTCAATGTGTCCCCCTCTATATGTAACATTCCATACAACATATTCCTTGCCGAGTTAAACTTGTCTCATACTTTTGTGAGCATGTCTGTAGTCACTGCTACCTACCAGCAACCACATGAAACTCACAAATCTCCTCTTTCTAACAGTATGTGGCTGTGGAATTAAAGCACTTTAAAATCAGATGGTTCTTGTTGATACATCGTGTACAATCTCTATTACGTCTCCATCTGCAATGGCAAAGGTGTTTCACAATGACATCACTGGATCATTCCATCTCCAAACACTGTGAGCCTTCTGCTTGACTGTCGTTTTTGCATAAAGACTAACAACAAATGTTTGCATTGAAAAGACCACTAGTGACAATTTCTGAATGATATATAGTTGTATTTAAACATAATGCAAAATAAAACACGTAGAATACTTAACATGAAACCTTTACTCACAAAATTGAAAAAGGAAATGCTGTCTTTATTCTGTGCTTGTGCTTGAATGTTAAGTCAAGTTGCACTGCAAAAAGAAAAATATAAGTAATCTAAAACTAGACCTAAATTCTTTAGTTTCCAGATGGTATTGTAATTATAACTCATATATACTCACATATACTCTGTACTTATGCTATAATAGAGGCTTCTATGCATATCATGTAATCTGAAATACAAGTGGGTTTCCACAGAGCCACTCACCAGCAGCTGCAGCACGGGCTTGTCCACATCTAAGCCTTTGCACAGGGCCTAGACATCAATAATAACACACATAGTCGTCGTTAGTTACAACTGCCTGTTTGTCCTCATTACATATTACAGTGTTGCTAAGGCAAAGTTACAGTGTAACAACCATTGGACAAAACTGCCATCTATTCTGTTTCTCATGTGGATGGTGACAAACACTTTCTCTAGACGTCAAATATTATCGAAAAACTGTCGAGAGGTAAAATGTCATTATAGCCCAAAAATAGATTGTTCTGTTGACCCAGCCTGATTGTTTTTGCTCTTCATCACAAATATTGCTCTTAGAGCTTTTTTTTTAATCAACCGGTAACAAAGTTTATTTTTAACTGATCTGGTAATGCTACAGCTGATGAACCATTAGGACCAAAGGTAAACATTAGCGCACAGGGTAGCAGCCTGAAGTTACACCACACCACAATCAAGCTTGAGACACGGAGTCAAAGAGAAAACAGCAGCTCAGTCAGTTTAAGGTTTATGCTTACTTCAACCGCCCCTTTTGTAAGAGGTACGTTCATGTCTCTCGTGTGAAGCTTATCTCAAAGCTTGCAGAGTTTAGCTTTTCTGGTACGTAGCTCCAAAAAAAGCCATGACACTTATCGCGATAGGAGAGAGGCAAACGACACTTTGCCGAGACGTTAAAAGACCGGAAGTGTCACATTTACGCCTTCAAAATAAACGATATACTAGGCCACTGCACGACATTGACTATTTTGCCAATCTGTTACATTATATTAATTTGATAGTTTCAGTCTGTAGCTACTGCACTGGTCTAAAAACTAAACATACTACATACATACTACATTATTTGTATTTATACAACAAACAGATTCAACAAAGCTGTGACCACCACTATGTGTGTATTTGTATAATAGCCAAAAATGAATAAAACAAAACTGCAAAGGCGAGGGGCAACAAAACTGAATAACGCCAAAGGTAATCCAACTTGTATGGAGAGTTGTGTTACTACTTTTAAACACATGTTTCCAAAACTTACTTATTTAAATTCTGCCCTCACACAGAATTACTACAAATATCAAAATATTGAATATTGTTTCATATGGCAAATCAGATTCCGGTGCAAAATGTGAAAAGCGCCTTGAAAATAGTCACGAAAAGCAATTTTATAACCTCTAAAATGAAACCTAGCTTCAGAATTATTTTTGGATACTACCGAAAAATATTGTTTTACGACAATGTGATTAGTTTGAATTGTGTCATTAACCTAATAAGGAGAATATTTTTCAATTTTCACATACAGGATGGTCTTTGAACAGCCACGGGTTTGCAGTTTTGATTTTATTGTGAAAGATATTGCCGGGAACTGTAGTTTGGTCCACTCTAACGTGACAGCTGTGCTGAGAGCGCTGAGAGCTCATGTGAAACTAATTCAAAACAAACCCAAACTACTCTCCGGTCCTGCGGTCCTGTCAGCAGGGTGACGCGGTTCTGTTGTAATCCATAATGGATCTGCCGTGCGTTCAGTGGCAAGATCACGTGGCACAGAAGTGGCGCGCTCTCGAGCCCAAACTAAAGGAACAGTTTACGTCCCTGCTTGAAATAGATGACGTTTTCAGATGTGGTCTAAGTCTCGTGAGGTAAGCACCCAGTTCAGCTCATGTAGTACCAATGAATTTAAGACTACGAACCTATTTTATTAACCTTACACTGACTGGTAGTTCTGAGGCAGCTGCAACAGCTTGGACCACTTGAACTGGACTTTAGTCCAGGAAAAGCTTTTGAACAGTGCTCTGCACCTATTTTGTGTTTCTGTGTATTATTAAAGGGTTCTTTTTGTTTTTGCAGACAAGATGATCTGGACTTCTTGCAGCAAGAATCTGCAATATATTCAGTACAGAAGGATGCAGAGCTAGCAGCCAAATGCAGGGTGAGGGGAAACTCCAGCTTCAAGACTAAAAACTACACTGCAGCTGCTCTGCACTATTCAAAGGTAAATTTGAAACAATATTATATCTTACTCTGGGACTGTAGGCACCCTAGATACTTTAATTAAGTTAAAAAAAATCCTTTCTTTTAACGGGAAGAAACATCCGGCAGAACCAAGCTCAGTAAGAGAGTGGCTATATGCTGCAATGGAGTGATTGGGGGGAAGACAGGACAAAAGACACACTGTGGAATAAAGCCAGAGATTAATAATAAGCAATGATTAAATGCAGAGTGGTGTGTAAACACTGAGACAGTGAAACAATGTGAAATACTAGCTCTGATGTAAGTTAAGTAAGAAATACTACGCTGGTGACTATCGCTGTTACATCTGAGGTGTATCTGGATTTTATTTTGACTCTAAAAGTGTAAGCATGCCTTTGATATTAAGCACCTTAAACATGAAAACACTGCCCACCATAAACCCCTACCTCGACTGTCTCCTGTTGTTACAGGGCATCTGTTTTGCTCCCAGTACTTCGGAGCAGCTGTCTCTGTGCTACGCCAACCGCTCTGCTACGCTCTACCATCTGCAGCACTACCAGGTGAGTCTGTGCCACCTTCACCATTAAAACCAGCTGTGCTCAGTGGTTGGCTAGTGTTGTCATGGTGTGAGCTACAATTGCCTGTAGGAAGCTTGCACAGAAAAACGTGCTGGTTCAAATCCTCATGCAAACGGTTGATGATCTGCACACAAGACTGCATAAGTGTTCTTTTTTTAACAATGCTGAAGACTTTCTTGCTGTGGCCAACAGGAAGGATACCCATGTTCCTCACATCACACCCGTTTCCATCACAGAAGCTTTACCTGGAACCATTTATAAGTCACTGTACCTCTGCGGGTGCTTTGCAACCAGGAGCTCATCTTCTATAATGATTTTTTTCATGATTCATTAAATAAAATAATATCGGGCATTATAATATTTTTTAATATCCTATTTCTCAAACTTGTGCCAGGCACTAGGATTAAGTCAAAACTGTACAGGGCATTCATTTATCCTACTTACTTTTGAAGCTGTTATAAAATACCTTTGACTGCTAATTCCACACTGTTCTCCCCTCACAAGTCAGGTAAGAGTTTTGAAACACCAGCTGAGTCCACAGTAACAACCCTGTTCTCCATTACTTGATGTATAATAAGCCTGTATGGTTAGGAAGTGTCTGTGGGAGGACATTAATCTACCAAAAACCAGGAATAAAAAGATTTTAAAAAAGTTCAACTGAGCGAAGTTAAAAAGCAGTAATTCCTGCAGTTTCTCATGTTTAAGCCTAACATGTCAAATAAGTTATTATCAGTTTATTAAATTTTTAACACCTTCAAATGGGAAGCGTGAATTAGATATTCTAGTTTATGAAGTTGTGCATGTTTAGCAAAATCTTGATAACTGTCTAAACCGAACCCCATCTGGTTTGGCTTTAACTCTTTTCTCTAATAAAGATGACATTTAACAACCTCCCCGGTATCCGTAATGAGGAGTTTTGACACCTCTGTATATGTCAATAAAGACGTGGTTTGGCGACTATTAGAATAGTTTTCAGGTTTTTCCAAGGGTAGCTCTATAAGCAGAGACCACCCTCACTAATATCTGATGCAAACAGTCATTTTGTTCTATAAGCAGACCTGACATATGAGAGGAACCACTCAGTTCAGAAAGGGTCCTCCTAATGGATTAAGAAAGAGTTAAAACAAAACTAGTTAATTATCCTAACCATAATCACTGGGATTATAGGTCTAAACCCGCCGTGGTTTTTAACGTTTGTGCCATGAGTCAACAGTAAACCTATCCAACAAGGAAAGAATGCACTACTGCATATTTCATTCATCCAAGGTTCAGATCGCAGAACAAAATGAACTCTTGCTTTTTTTCTTTAACTTCTCTTCTTGGAATCATAGCAGATTCTTTTTCTTCTCCTTCCTCTGCTTCTACTCCTCCTTCCTTTAGGGGTTGCTGCAGCAGATCATCTGTCTCCATCTCAGCCTTTCCCTGACATCCTTTTTCTATCACACCAACCCTCTAAACATCCTTCTTCAGTGCAGTCCATGAATCTTCTCTGTGGTCTTCCACCTTTTTCCTTCTGCGTGCACCATCTTAAACATCCTTAATCCAGTATATGTACACTATCTCTCCAATATATACTCAGTCCCTTGACTAAACAAAGTATTTTTGAATCACATTGACTGTCAATCTCGGGTTTAAGTGTGTGGTACAAACTCTCAACATCAGACTTAAAGCAAATCCTAATCACAACCACCACACCAACTCAAATGCTGTCCTCACACTAAAATTCTCTCAAATTCATGTTGGCCTAAATCTAAACTGCTCTTTTCCGAGTCCTCTACATAGACAACAGCAGGTTTGATGAGAATAGAGAGCTGTGAATGATGTGTGTGTCAGTGCATTGACTAGACCAGGGGTGCCCAATCCCAGTCCTCGAGAGCTACCGTCCTGCAGCTTTTAGACGCATTCCTTCTTCTGACACACCTGAATCAACTGAATGGCTTGTTATCAGGCCTTTGCCAAACTTGATGGCATGCTGAAGAGGTAATCACACCATTTGATTCAGCTGTGTTGGAGTAGGGATGCATCTAAAAGCTGCAGGATAGTAGATCTCGAGGACTGGGATTGGGCACCCCTGGACTAGACCTTCTTTGACCCCCCTAATTCAGCTGCCTATTCGACAGACAGTGCACAGACCATCATTATGATAGCTAGGCTACCTAACCATAGCCAGAGCTGTAACTGGCAGAATCATACTTCATATGTAAAACCTTGCAACAGCTTAGCAGGCGTGTGAAATGGGTCAGAATCATAAAAGTGCTTATTTGTGTACAATCTGTATGTAGCATTCACAGCACTGCTTACTGTCCTTAAAAATGCCTCCAGTATTCCTTTTCTCAGTCTTCTTATGACAGGTTTCTAAGCCTTACCCCTCCGGTTCAGTGCAGAATTCATGAGTTAGTAAAAAGTCTGTCATCTCTATGTTTTGCTCACAGTCTTTGATTTTGTGATTGTTTACGCTCCAGCTATTCTGTTTTCCTCAGGAATGCCTTGATGACATTGACAGAGCCGTGAAGAATGGCTATCCCTCTCATCTTTTACACAAACTGGAGGACCGCCGCACTCTGTGCTTTAAACATCTCTCTGTACATGAAAAGGGAAGGGAGGATGATCAAAACCCTGCCTCAAACGATTGTAAAGGTTCAGACACAGCAAATTCACCATCTGTTGGGCCTCTCACAGTTGGGATTTGTCCTCAAGTTGTTGTTGACTCCACTGTGGAGAAAGGTCGACACCTGGTGGCTGTAAATAGAATAGCAGCCGGGGAGGTGATTCTCACTGACAGGCCGTACAGCTGTGTCCTCCTACCAGGAATGGAGGAGGTGAAAGGGAAGGTGGGACGGTATGGCAGAGAGAGAGAAGTGTTGTTTGGAGTGGAGGACAGGCGTTGCCATAGGTGTTTGACTGAAACGCTGATTCTTGTACCATGTGACAGGTGTAGCTACAGCCGATACTGTTCAACTGGTTGTCAGCAGGAAGCCTGGGAAGAACATCATCGCTGGGAGTGTGCGCTGGGAGCAGATCTGATGGCGATGGGCGTTATGTCACAGCTCGCCCTGAGGTTAGCTCTCAAGGCAGGGTTAAAAAACTTTCTACTAGCAAGGGAGCCAATCAGAGACAAGCACAAAGAGTGTTTTAATAATCACTCGAGTGATCCTTCTACGTCATCCTATGGGGGCTCTTACCTGAATGTGTATAACTTGCTGCACCACCTGAATCACCACAGCCCTGCTCTGCGTTTCATGTGTGCGGTCACCGCAGCAACACTCTACCTGAAGCTCAGCAAGGCAGGACCACCACCTGTATCATGGAGCCATACCCCACAGGGACCAAACAAGGAGGGAGGAGACGCTGATTGGAATGCAGAGCTATGGATGCTGGGAAGTGCAGTTCTACAGCACATCCTACAGCTGAGGTGTAACGCCCAGGCAATAGTCGTGCTGCAAGACACAGGTGACTGCAGGCGCAAAATGTGTTGTTAAGTTGGCTCAGATTGAGTGTAGTTAGAATAAACAGCTGCAGCTGCGTGTCACAAGCAGAAAAATGAGAAAGAAAATCGTGTTCCCTCTTTGATGAAATTGATGGATGACACAACTAAAAACGATTCCACTGGCATAAAAGTCTTTTTTAGGTGCTTCAGGTGTGACAACACAGCAGACGCTTTCAGAGGAAGATTTACAGTGCACTCACTTTGCTTCTTTTTCTAACTCAGTGGAACGAAAACAGTAATAAAAAATGTGGGTGAGAATGAAGTTAAAGAGGAACTCAATTTAAACATGCTTGGATGATGGGACATGTTTACACTGCTTGTTGGGTCAAAAATTCAGTTTCAGGTTATCATAGAAGACCACAGAGGTTTACTTTTAGGATGTCACAACCAGAAAATTTAGGAGATTTTTGCTTCAAAAGGATTTTAAGGATATATAAAACTTTTCTTATTGATTTTTGCAACTGTGAATACTCTGTAGTGTCGACTACGCAGGAGGTCCCTTTTTCTAATTGCATTTTGTTTTGGCTTTTTGCATCTCACAGGAGCAACAAACTCACCGGTGCAGTCCAACAGGGAAATTCGCATTGCTACTGCAGTATTCCCGACTCTTAGTCTTCTCAATCACTCTTGCTGCCCCAACACCAGCCTGGTGTTCAGCACTGGAGGCATTATTGAGCCTTCTGGTTCAGCTCTGTCTGCAGACTTCAGTGGGGGTGAAGCTGAATGGAGGCACAAGGCGCAGGGAGTCACTGTAACAGTCAGAGCAGCCAAGCTCATCACTCCTGGACAAGAGATCCTGCACTGCTATGGTATGATGTACGATGGAACATTTAGATAGATTAGAATCAATATGGTATCATAACCTTGTGTATAAAAGCAATTTTTCACCATTCATTTTATTTTCCCTTCAGGTCCTCATAGCAGCAGGATGGTGACCCAGGAACGCCGTTGTCTTCTGCAAGAGCAGTACTATTTCTTGTGTCAGTGTGAGGCCTGTAGCCAACAGCAGCAGGACGTGGAGGAGCCCAGACAGCAGGAGCCAGGCGCTGAGGGCAGAGGTCTTGGACTCCTGTGCATCAAGTGCAAAGGATCTCTCAAAGTATGAGATCATTATTGACTTTTTTCAGGATTAATGGGGGGCACAGTGTTGCAATTGAAAACATGCTGGTTAGTTAATTATTAATTCTACTTCTCGACGTACGTTTAAATGTCAGATTGTGTGGTTGTGTGTCTCTCGGTGTTAGCCCTGTGATGGACTGGCAACCTGTCTAGGGTGCACCCCTTCTTTCATCCTATGAAAGCTTGAATAGACTCCAGCCCCCTCTGTGACCCTAAATTCAATAAGTGCAGTGGTTTGCCTCACAGCTCACAGGGGTTTGAATCCACTTGCCGACTGGAGGCTTTTTGTGTGGCATGTCCTTGTGGATCTTCTCTGGGCACTCTGAACTGCTCCCACAGTCCAAAACATGTACGGGGCTATATTGATTTGTGATGTTAAATTGACCATAGGTGTGAATGTGAGTGTGAATTGTTGCCTATTTCTCCCCTGTGACCAAAGGACGACTTGTCTGGCGTATGCCAAGCCTCTCGCCCTGTGACTGCTGATATCCAGCCCTCCATGAGCCTGAATTAGATACGATGGGGGGGAAAATGAAAGAATTTTAAAGGAAACTGATCCGTCCATTCTTCTGGCCATTTGCCCAATGTCTGTTGACATTTCCATGTTAATCATTTAAAAATACTGTAAATACTTTTCAGAAAAGGAGTGAGGACAGAGAAGCCGGATTTGTATGTTCACGCTCATCCTGCAGTCATTGTATGTCCTTATCTGACGTGAACAACAGTCTGCAGGAGATCAGGGTTAACCTGGAGAAGGCTGTGGAACTCATGGAGACAGACAGGCCAGGTGCTTGTAAAAAAATAAAAAATAAACATCCAAATCTAATCAAATATAGAAATACATCACTGTCATGTGATTCTTCTCTTCTACCCTCCCCCAGGTGAGGCCCTAAGACTTCTAAAAAAGACTCTGTGTCAGTCTGGTCTCATCCTTGCAGAGACACACCCACTACAGGGGGAGCTAGCTGATGCCACAGCCAGAGCTTATGCTTCTCTGGGTACGCATAATAATGATGTGGAGTATTTGCATATGAGCTGTGTGGTTAATGGTGTTTGTGTTTTTAACACCCTGAGGAGTTAAAAAAAAACCCTCCAAAAAGCATCTGTGCATAATCTTTGCAGTCTTCTTACTGCTTTGTTTGTGTTCTGCTGTTTCTGTAGGTGACTGGAATAGTGCAGCATCCCATCTGGAGCGAAGCGCTGTAGCCATTGCCTCCCAGTTTGGAAAAGAAAGCGTCGAACTGGGTCGACAACTCTTCAAATTAGCACAGCTACACTTCAATGGGTGAGAAAAGTTGTGCAGAGAGTGGGCAGAAAAAAATTTCAGGTTGCGTTCCTTCTTTTTTAGTGTCTAGTGCTAAATGTGCAGTCACACTGCAGCTGTCAGAGTAATTGCCTAAACTTAGAATACTTGGTTTAATAAGACGACAAACCGTACCTGAGCCAAGTGCCTAAAGCTTCACAGTCTCATAACTTCTACTACGTTCTGTTTTTGACTCTCTTTATTTGTAGAAATAACAACCTTTGCGTCATTTTCCTCTCCTTCTCCCAGTGGTTCCCGAGGGGCAGCTCTCTCCGTCATCCCCAAGGTCAGGCGACTTCTCTGCCTTCACTGCGGTCCACACTGCCATGAATTACAGGAGCTGAAGGCCATGGAGGACTGCTTACAAGGGTAGTTTTCAAAAAAAGCAAACGATAATTAGTTTTGTACTTTGTGAAGCTCATTAAAATATGAGAAATTTCATGATTGCAGGCCTTGTTTGTTTTGTGTCTTTAAAAAGCTGTTACATTGCAGGTAACATATAGTCTTTTTATAAGTTCTTGTTTTTACAAGAAGAAATTATATTATAGCACTGTAGTGCTGTGCATACCCTCAGCTATGCTATAAATATAGGTAACCGTCTGACCTTTAGATGGCAGCAATTGTCCAGTGACTAATTCAATTTCATGCTTGAATGACTGGACAGTAAGATGTAGCTTCTACTCCTGAACCTACAGTACATGGCCCATGTCCTCCAAGACCTTCAGCTTAAAAGTCTTTATAGGACCATTAAGGCGTGATGTTCAGGTGTTGGAGCATTTTTCCTCTTTCAGTCAATCAATTAAAAGCCTTGCATGTAAGTGATGAAGTACAAAGACTAGTGTACCACAACAGCGAAGAAATAAGGGTTCAGGTCACAGTAAGCTCTGATGTAAAGGTTCATTAGCTTTTAAAAAGGAGCGGAAGCTCATGTTGGGCAAAGACAATAAAATCATGATCACAGCTGGAAGTCCCGAGGCATGTGCCAGTTAAAACCTCACAAGTGTCTGGAGGGCAGCCAATCTGACAGATGTGAAGATGTGCGTACAAGTCAAGGTCAAGATAAAACTTTGGTGAGGCAGCTGGTGAAAGAAGCTGGGGAGCAGTGACTCCTCAGTGAACTCAGAATGGTCCATGGGGCAGATTCCTGCTGATGATTGTGGGAAGAAGGTTGAAAGTTAAGTCTGAATAACGTCTTCATTCAGGTCAACTTTTAATTCTCTCTAAAAACTGTAGAAAACTGAGACTGTAGATGAAATTCTTCTCAACATCTATTAATGTGCTGATTAAAAAAAATCAGATCTGTATTCTATAACACATTAGAAAGTGGTTAGAAATTTCTTATCACAATATTCCAGAATGAAAAATGTCCATCAGGATATCACAGAGCACAAAGTAACATTAATAATATTGAGCTGTCCAAATCCACTAGATGTTTAATTTACTGGAAAGTAAACCAAAAAGTCTGACAACCATCAGAAACGTCAGTGACTAAAGCGTGTGACTTCCTGAAAGGAGCCGAAAGATTCACTCTACTTATTAAATTCAAATATACTGGTCAACAGAAAATCAGTGTTGCAAACAGAAACCGATGTCTGCAAAATCAATTTTGATGGCTTTCCTTTTTTTTTTTTTTTGTTATAAATGATGTCACACAGCAGCCAATCTGAAAGATTTTATCATACAACAGAAGTCTAGACTGCCTGGCCTTAATGAGTGAATGAACTATTAAACCACATCTATACAGTGCCCTTATGTGAACCAAAATTTCAGAAGCGGGACCACGTCTCCAAACATGCTCCTTCCGGTTCTTATCTATATATGTTCCCCCAGTTCTACAAGCTTTTCATTCTGGTTTACGTGCCCCACCCACCTTCCCCTTTCCAATTCTTTAACTTCTTCACTTCAATTTAGTACATGGGAATCTGCTAGGCCTGGGAGCCGCCGCCAGTCCCTTTGGAGGCCTTCCCCAAACCGCAGCTTAATTCATGTCATTCATTATCTACTAAAATGCTGTCAAACCTAAATTGAGGACGTGGGCCCAGCTAGCATGAACTAAAATCTAATTGAGATGCTTTGGCATGACCTTAAATCTGCAAAAAAAGACTTTTGACATTACTGTGTGGGTGTTATGCCAGTCACATCTATACATCTATCCACATCTATACTAAGCAGTCAAAAACATTTGGTGATGTATGTTCTATAAGAAGAAACCTTTTGACAAAATAATCATGAGAGTTTTCAGATCTTTAGTCATGCTAAATTTCAGTGTTTAGCCAATCAAGCGGCAAATATTTTAATCGCTTGTTTTTAAATGAAATTAATTTAGTATTCTCACTCTTTGGTCAAATGTCTCGAAAAACATGTCTCTTTGTATGTTTTGTCCTCTTATAAGCTAATGTAAACTGAGATATTGTTAAAAGGCAAATATGCAAGTGATTGTAGCTTTAACACAGCTTATAGGCTTTAGAAAAGAAGCTGATGGAGTGCATAATAGGAGATTTACACTAATGCAGCTTGAAATCCCCTACATCAGAGATAACAGAGTTTTCATAATAATCCTACATATAATTCAGCTATGCATCTTGAATAGTAAAATCTTTGTTACCCAAAGAAAGACGTATCAAAAGAGCCAAATTTGTCTTATTTGTAACTAATCATCAAATACCTCAGGTCCCCATTGTTGCATCTGTGTTTACATTTCCAAATGGGAAATTCTTCGAATTTGTTTGCTTCTTCTTCTGCATTTGTAAGATAAGTTGTGTGTACATCACTCTCAATAGGAGCTGAGAGAGACATGCAAGCCCATGTCCAAAACAAATCACACGAGCTAGGTAAATATTTTTGAGGTAGGGGGTGAAAAGGAGCACAAGAAAGACAAACACAATCAGCATGAAAAGGTCTGCAGATGTCTGCCGGCTGTTGCAGTATCAGATAGTGGATTTGTTATTTTCACTGTGCAGTGCCATTTGAGCCCATTTCCACAGGCTGCGATCTTATCAGATGTTTTCCTACATAATGCAATCAAAAATGGACAGACCACAGACAAAAAGCTGTGGTGTGCTGTGCATATTCGGTGATATCTCTAACAGTCTGACAGAGCCACTACCAGCTGAGACGCCTGACTCATCTCTCCAAATTACAACCATGCAGCTTTACAGATGTAGGCAGAGGTTTACATACACTCACATGTAGATCAACCACTCTTCTTGAAAGAATAAAGTGGTTGGTTTCCTGGCATGGACCTGGCTATTAAGCATAATCCACAAATTTTCAATACAGTTGATGTCAGGGCTTTGGGAAAACCATTTCATAAGTTTAATGCTAGACTGATTTATTCATTCCAAAACCAGTTTTGATTAACATGTTTGTGATCATTTCCTGTTTGAACACTCAACTCTGTACCTGTTTTAACTGTCTAGCTGTTCAGTTGAGATTAATTTGAAGAGATTGTAATCCTCCTCCTTCATTGTTCCATCTACTTTGAGCAATGTAGTAGTACCACTGACAGTAAAACAGACCCAGAACATGATGCTACCACCACCACCGTGCTTGACAGCTGGTACCGTGTTTTTAGGTTTGAAATCGTCACCTTTACGCTTCTAAACATACATCTTGGGATTAGGGCAGATAGCTTAATCTTTGTCCTGCTGGACCATAAAACTTGTCTCTGGAAGGAATTGGCTTTTCTATGTTCACCGCTGCAAATGTCTGCAAGCTTGAAGGTGTTGATTTTGGAGCAAAAGCTATATTTTTTGTCTGTACCCTCTCAGTCCATGGCGATGTAAAACTCTCTTCAGTTTGGACAGTGATGCTGGTGTTCCAGCAGTTTCCAGTTTATGACAGACTTGAACCCTGGTAGTTCCTGGGTTGTTTTTTAACATCCGTATAAATTTCCTCTTATCTGAGGGTTGCTGTTTGATCTAATGATCTTGGAATCTGCAGTTGTTAAGAAATGCCTCTAAGAGACTTTTTAAGAGATCTGTCTCTTTCTCCTGTCAGGTTTACTGTTTTCCCCCTCATAAAATCCAGCAATTGGTATGATCACAAGCCAGACAGCAAGCTAATGCAACTGCCCAAGCATACAAAGAGCACAATAGACTGGGACAATGCTCAAAATCATAGGAGCAGGAGTATTTCAGCAGTTTTATATATTCCATAAATTATCATAAAAAGAGTATGTAATAGTCCAAAACCATTGGAGCACTGTGGTGATTTGAATTACAGTGTGGGAAAGCAGAAGCACCAAAAACAAAAATCACATGCAGGCCCACGAGTGAACTTGACGCTTCATTCTCAGCTTCAGTCTCTGGGGTTCTTTTTTCAGACATTACGTAGCCTCCCCTGAACCGTAGCAAATGCTCTAATTTGAGTTTGCAGTGTTTACCCTTCCAAAAGCAGGGCCGATGCCCAATAAAATCCCATTAATCCAGCCAATGTCAGCCTATCCCCACAGACACTGGATGAGAGGTGGGGCACTTTCTGGATAGATAGGCATTCCATTACAGAGTCAGTACTTAAATATTTTTGAGTTGGTTTGAAGTTTGTGATCATTATGGATGTGAATAATCCAATCAACCCCCCTTCCCACTTATTCATCAGCCTTCAGTTTTAACCTGCTGATGCTGGCCCCTTTGGAGAGCCTGATGTTCAAACTGTCACATCCTGACACGAGCACTCACTCTGAAACTCCGAACCTCTCCAGTGTCTCGGTCTGCCTTTAAGCTGGTTTGTTCCTTCAGTCTTCAATGCTCCATCTATCATCCTCTCTCTACAGCAGAGGAAATTTGAATCATGATGCAGATGATGGTAATTTGGCTGGGCTCATGTAAAAATAAAATTTCCATCACTTTCTCAAGGTTATTATCAACTAATATGAAAATCGCTGACAGTAAATCATAGTCTCGATCAAGACTGAATGTTAAGTACAATGATGATGCATTGGAACCAGTTCTGTTGGGCCAAAAATAGAAACATTCATTAGTTATTGCTTGTTTTGCAGGCTACCATCTCAGCATCCAAATCATTGTTAGATGTAGAGAGAGAGCGATAGCGAGCGCTTGTGGGCTGAATAAGAATCACGAGCTGTGGATAGAGGAGAGGCTAAATTTGGCACATGTGCATTAGAGGTGTTCACACTACAGGACAAGGTGAAGGTGAGCTTAGCCAGCAGACCCACCGGCAATCGCTCTCCCAAACAGCCTATTCACCTTGCCGGAACTCAGTCACACACTTATGAGTAAGCAGCTCGACACATACAAAGTTAGGTTTTGATTGACACTTCAATCTGCAGGCTGTATGACTCTGGGGATGTCAGTGTTGGTCTGTGAATGAACTGCTTTGGTCCTGCTTAGGATCACCATTATTAAACTGTTATCATAATATCATTGCTCCAAGCACAGCCTCACAGAGCTGCACACATGGATGAAGACTCTTGTCACTGCTTCTTATTTTCAACATTTCTGGAAGTAAAATGTACCTTCTGGCTGCTTCTGAGTTCCTAAAAAGGTGATAATCTAATATTTACACCTGTAAAGTATTATTTAGTACAATTTGGGTTTCACTGCCATCACATTATCCTAATAAGAGGAGCTGCTGTTGACGAACTTCATGATTGAAGGCTTTTTTCCCGTCCCCCGACTGCTGTCTGCTCTCTTGTTATGATGTTCCCAGATATGAAAGCTGAATATTGCTGACATTATTCATCCACCTCCAGGGAACAATAAGGCGTGCGACATACTTCGAACCTCAAAAAGCAAATAAAAAATATTGAGGAGAAAGTCGCCCTTGGGGAAATTTATTTATTTACTTAGTTTATATTCTGTGGTGTCAGCATACTCCTCTGCCACCTGGGGCTCTAAATATGTTAAGTGAAAAATATAGGGCCATCAACTCTTTTTTTTTCTCCCCGATTTTTTTTATAACTGCCATAAAAGTATATTCATCTGACAAGCCAAGAAGGTTTATTTCTCTTTTGCGTGTGTTTGATGAAACTGAAGTTTGGCAGAGTCAGCTTGATGTTCTGAAACTTTCTCACATAAAACTGTAATCTATCTTGTCATAGGGGTAAAAAGCTAAGAATAGGTCCCCTCTCTCTTCTCGCCAGATAAAAGTAATGACCTCTCCTTTTTAATTTGCCTCACTATAATAAATGTAAAATAATCTCCCCCTCCCCCTTGTCAGCCTCCTTTTTTTTCTTTCTTATGAACGTCCCGCTCTGTTCCCGACTGTAATGGCACGAGTATTTTCAGCACTGTGGAGGAGCATGAATGGATGATGAAGCCATTTACCTCAGTGACTGCTCATGCTCCTCATTCATCAGTCTACCCTTCTTGTAATGTAAAGCGATCTGTTATTGCACTTGATAGGGAAATTTCCTTTCCATTTTCTCCCTTCACAAGATGAGAATGGGGTCAGAGAAGGTAGAAATTTGGTGTCATGTTCAAGGGCACCCAACTTCAGAGGGAAAAATATAACTGGTCACTATGCTGTAATTATTCCTAAATTATCCCCCCCCCCCCAAAAAAAAAAAAACAGATTTCATTGCTTGACTGATTAAATACCAGGGAAACAGCGTTGTCCAGTAAAATGCTTTGATTCAGAGAGAAAGCACAGAGTGTACTCAAAATATCAAGAAACTTTAAGCAGCTGGACAGTGGTTATTGCAACTTAATCAACATTGGGCAAGTCAACTTCTAAGGGGACACAAGCCCTTAAATCAGTCTTGATGATAGGGTAGAAAGAGTGCGGCACGATATATAGCAATGTGGAAAACTTTTGAGTCACCCACTGAAGGCAAAAACAAATTTTGTGCAATTCTAAGCCTGAAACGTAATATTTGATATGACAACCTTTATTCTTCAACATAGCCTGAACTTTCTTAGGCATTGTTTCTTGTCATTTTCTAAGTAGTCTTTAGGAATAGTTTTTCAAGCTTCCTTGACAGAGCCTCCACTGTGAGCCTTCACAGATGGCTGTAGATGCTCACTGTTGTACCTCTCTCATGACCTCCTCTATACAGGGAGTGCAGAATTATTAGGCAAATGAGTATTTTGTCCACATCATCCTCTTCATGCATGTTGTCTTACTCCAAGCTATATAGGCTCGAAAGCCTACTACCAATTAAGCATATTAGGTGATGTGCATCTCTGTAATGAGAAGGGGTGTGGTCTAATGACATCAACACCCTATATCAGGTGTGCATAATTATTAGGCAACGTCCTTTCCTTTGGCAAAATGGGTCAAAAGAAGGACTTGACAGGCTCAGAAAAGTCAAAAATAGTGAGATATCTTGCAGAGGGATGCAGCAGTCTCAAAATTGCAAAGCTTCTGAAGCGTGATCATCGAACAATCAAGCGTTTCATTCAAAATAGTCAACAGGGTCGCAAGAAGCGTATGGAAAAACCAAGGCGCAAAATAACTGGCCATGAACTGAGAAAAGTCAAGCGTGCAGCTGCCAAGATGCCACTTGCCACCAGTTTGGCCATATTTCAGAGCTGCAACATCACTGGAGTGCCCAAAAGCACAAGGTGTGCAATACTCAGAGACATGGCCAAGGTAAGAAAGGCTGAAAGACGACCACCACTGAACAAGACACACAAGCTGAAACGTCAAGACTGGGCCAAGAAATATCTCAAGACTGATTTTTCTAAGGTTTTATGGACTGATGAAATGAGAGTGAGTCTTGATGGGCCAGATGGATGGGCCCGTGGCTGGATTGGTAAAGGGCAGAGAGCTCCAGTCCGACTCAGACGCCAGCAAGGTGGAGGTGGAGTACTGGTTTGGGCTGGTATCATCAAAGATGAGCTTGTGGGGCCTTTTCGGGTTGAGGATGGAGTCAAGCTCAACTCCCAGTCCTACTGCCAGTTTCTGGAAGACACCTTCTTCAAGCAGTGGTACAGGAAGAAGTCTGCATCCTTCAAGAAAAACATGATTTTCATGCAGGACAATGCTCCATCACACGCGTCCAAGTACTCCACAGCGTGGCTGGCAAGAAAGGGTATAAAAGAAGAAAAACTAATGACATGGCCTCCTTGTTCACCTGATCTGAACCCCATTGAGAACCTGTGGTCCATCATCAAATGTGAGATTTACAAGGAGGGAAAACAGTACACCTCTCTGAACAGTGTCTGGGAGGCTGTGGTTGCTGCTGCACGCAATGTTGATGGTGAACAGATCAAAACACTGACAGAACCCATGGATGGCAGGCTTTTGAGTGTCCTTGCAAAGAAAGGTGGCTATATTGGTCGCTGATTTATTTTTGTTTTGTTTTTGAATGTCAGAAATGTATATTTGTGAATGTGGAGATGTTATATTGGTTTCACTGGTAAAAATAAATAATTGAAATGGGTATTTATTTGTTTTTTGTTAAGTTGCCTAATAATTATGCACAGTAATAGTCACCTGCACACACAGATATCCCCCTAAAATAGCTAAAACTAAAAACAAACTAAAAACTACTTCCAAAAACATTCAGCTTTGATATTAATGAGGTTTTTTTTGGGTTCATTGAGAACATGGTTGTTGTTCAATAATAAAGTTATTCCTCAAAAATACAACTTGCCTAATAATTCTGCACTCCCTGTACATATTGAGAACAATTTGAACCAAAAGCATCAAATCTAGATTCATCACTCTTTTTATGGTTGAATGCTTCATAGGTAAGTGTGGCTTAACAATGAGAGATGACTCAAGAGTTTTTACTGTTCATCTTTCTTTAAAATGAAATTTGAGTGAAACAAAAACACAAAAAGTTAAGTCCTCTGCAGAATATTAAGTGGCATAAAATATAAATAAATAATGTCTCCCTGAATGTACAGTATTTGAATAAATGTCCTTTTGTGTCTATTAACTTTTGCTGAACACCACACCCTCACCATCCAGGAGACCTCACGTCTCACTACCTATACGAACATTAATTATTGAATAAATGAGAGGCCAGAGCGCTGGCGGTGATCCTGCTGTCCAGAGTGCACAGCAGCACAGCAGCTATTTGCCCCTGGAAAGTTCGCCATGACTGTGGACAGAAGTGATGAGCAGCACTGCTGATGGATTGCGTGTACTGTGAGTGTGACTGAACAGTCCTGCCAAGCATAAATATTGTCTCTGACTTTGCCCATTGAGGACAGCCCAATGACAGGAATTGTTTTATCGAGAGATGTTGAAAGAGCGATGCCAGCCCACACTCACTACATAAACTTGCACTCTAAATGACAGCTCTAGTAGCTCTTTATTAGTTAGCGCATTTTACTACATTTGGAAAACCCAGTGTAAGTTTGTAAAGATGAAGTAATGAACACATGTCGCTCGATTGACCAATAACCTTTGAGAAGTCTAGACACTTGAACTCTTAACTTTAACCAAACCCTAACCTTGTTAATCCTGACCTCAAGGATTAAAGATAAACTCGTTTAACATTTAATACTGTGTTGGATAATCTCAGAGGAACAGCCACATGGCTACAAGTTGACAAGTTGCACTATTGTATCTGAAATAGGAGGAGAAAAAAATGAATGAACGTAGAACACAGAAGAACAAAAACACAAAGTAAAGCTCAGCATTGTTCTGAAACAGGATCAACAAGTACTTTGACTGATTAACCCCGTCTAACAAGACTGGCAGCACCCTGGTGTCATGCCCTGACTCGGCCAGCTCATTCACTTTCCAAGGTGTCCTGATACACTTCACCCCTCAGGAGGAGTGTCTGAATTGCCTCGAGGGCCTCAGTATCATCGTTCAACAGCCAGAAGGACAAACAGCGGTCACCTGAACATCAGATATCAAGCGTTTTGTAATTCAATCTAAACAGAGGCAATGCAAGCAAAGTATCCATATCATTTGTTTGTTATGTGATCTTGGGAAACTCATTGTTCATTATGGACCAGGAAGATGTGTAAACTAATCCTAATCCCAACCAGGTGCTGACGAAGTTATTATTCTGTAATCATTTTTGAATGATTTTGGGTTGAACATATAAGAGAGCATTATGAAAGTTACAGATGATTTATTACTTCATATAACACCAGATAATCTGCTGCTATTTTTGTTTTTTGCATTCAGGACCAGAGACATTGTGTAATGCCATAATAACCCCAGAGGGCTCTTGGGTGTCTCTAATGGACTTTGCAATTTAATCTTAATATGTTCTTGAGAGGTCAAGTATCTGCATCAGTTGTTACTTGATCGTTGAGAAATCAGTGTTCGTGAGCTCGAAAGAGTCTGATCGTAGGCACTCCCTGTTTAATTTCCAGATCCTATTGCCTTCACACTTCAAATCTTGAAGTGCAGAGTTAATGTGATACCTCACATGAAAGTAAATACTTTCAGAAAGCACAGTGATGTGAATAATGTGGATCCCTGAGCTTTATTAAGATTCTTTACATGCAAACTTGAAATGGAATAATTCACCTTTCACTCTAAATATCTGTTGAGATAGTAATGTTGCAAATTAAATATAATGTCTTCTGAAAAAAATCGTGCCCTATGGCAGCTGGGATAGGCTCTAACCACCTCGTGACCCTGAACTGGATTAGCAGAAGAGAATGGATTCAATTATTGCATGATGTAATTCAAGTAACAAACAAATAAATAAAACAAATTACAAGTGTCATTACCATCACATTTATCTAACTTTTAATATTATACCTTACATTGTTTTTCATTTTTTCTCACTATTGGTGTGTTTACCTTCCCAAGATGAATGTTTTTATGCTCCTTTCATGAACCCCTTTCATTTTCTGCGGCTTTTATGTTGCCCTGTATTATTCTAAGCGTAAAGTAATACTGTTCTCATATAAATGACCCTACATACTTTACTTAATGTATTTGTAAAGTCCCATAAATCAACAAAGAGACCCTGTCTGTATGTATTATACATATCTAATATGAACTTAGTGTTCATTGTATTTTCCCACTTTGGACACGCAGTGTTATCACCACCCACAGCTCACTCCTCAGCCCAAGTGACTAACTTTGTTTGGCCGATTGTGCCTGTCTGGCTACAGCTCGCTCCATTACAAGTCTAAATGACTAATTAATGGTCCTGGGACAGGTGACACCAGCTCCTCAAGATCCATTTACACTCCCATCGCCTCAGGGTTCTCACTGGATGCCGCTGCACTTCTTTGCTTCTCCCTTCCATCCATCTTCTCCTCCTCCCCCCAAGGCCTCTGCTCATCTCTTATTCATCCAGAGGTGGAGTACTGTTTAAGGAGCAGGTCTGCGGAGAGACTGATGGACAGATTAAGAGGCAGGTGGAACACAGAAAGAGAGGTGCAGACTCCATGTGAGATGGGAGGGAGAGCGAGATAGAAAGAAAAAAAGCGAGGTGGGTGATATGTGACTATCTTCACAGGAGGGGAGATAGATTAACCCTGAACTCCACCTGCCTCTGGGTGCAGCAGAGTTTTGTGTTGGGTCAGACAGATAGTATAAAACCCTGTGTGTGGGTTTAAACTGCATTATTCACAGTTGCTACAAAGTCCTTCAACTTCTTACCCCAGCTGCTTTTTAAAGTGATGGACAATATCAAGCGTCCACGCTACAGGGCAAGGACAAAGATTAAATAAGATTTTAAATGGAACTGCCATCACCCAGGAGCATTGCAGTTGTACCACAGTACATAATCTGGCACCCGCATCTGTGGGCAGCAGCTGTGCAAAGCAGTGAATGCTCATAGTCAGTAATGATTTTGTACAGCAGTGTGCAAACCTCCCTGTGCTCCTCACTTTCATAGCTAACAGAGTTAAGCCTATAAGATAATGGTTTTATATACTGGTTTGTCATTTTCATGCTAACTTACTAATGAACATCCATCAAAGAGAGAAGGAATAAGAAGAGAAGCTGCACACTGTGAAAGAGAAAAGAGAAAAGCCATTTAGTGAATAAACAAATGTCTTAAAAATGCAACATTAAAGTGGGAGAAGTTGGAAAAAGGGATATTTTGGATAAAAGAATTTTTGATGCAACAAAAAGAAATCTAAGAGAGAGCAATGTGATTGTTGTTTTATTAACAAACACATACTAGACAAGACAATGCCTAGACTTTTGTAAGAAATAAGTCAACACAGACAAGGTAACGATTTGGTTTGGATACTCTATGTGGGCTGATTGTATTTACTCTCACAAAGGCCCATTTTGAACCAGGAGATTTTAAGCAACATAATAGTTTTATAGTTGCATTTCTCACAGTATCCTCTCTCTGTGTGTTGCCAGAGAGATGATCAAGGTGCAGGTAATGTCTTTGATGTGATGAGACGCTGTGTTGAGTCATGATAGGAAATCTAAGCACCTAACACCAACTGACACCCTCAGGCTTAGTGGACTGTTTTTACAGCGCTCACCTGCTTTAGATACACACACTTGTGTCCTTTACTTGGCTTATTTGGATAATATGTAATTATGAGTAAGTCCGGCATGTGTCAGTCATGTGCCAGCTGGAGGGAGGATGAAGGAAAGATCAGGTTGGCTCTTAACTCAAGGTTAATGAATGACAGATGATGCAGGTGGGATGAAGGAGAAATCCAAAATGACAAAGTAAATGCAGGAACCATTTGAAGCGAATAAACAGAGCAATTCAAGATCATAAAAAGTATCCAGTCATCAATGCATGTGATCAAATGTAATTGCAGCATGTGCAATGATTTGCATAATGCATACACAGGACAGCAGTAAGCTTCTGCTAATTTGGCACGTGTGCCGGGCCTGTCAGAAATAATGACACACCTGAGGATTAGACCAAAACTGGTCACTCACTCTCAAGTTTACAGATACACACACACACACACTCTCTCTTACTGTAGTCAGGAGATAGGGATGGGCAGCCTTGAGAAAATCAATTACGAGGTTCAGTGTCAAATTAAAGAGCATGGTGAGGGCACCGTATCCCAGCAGCAGCCTGTGAACAGCAACCACCACTAAATCAGCTCTCAGCTCTGGCAGATAGAGTGGACACCCAGGTTGTGGAGGAAGCAAAGAGGTCTTGAGAGGATAAGAGGAGGATTGAACAGATGTCCTTGTGTGTTTGGAGGAAATACTGTCTGCTATGTTTTAAAAAAACAACCTGACATTAATTTCTGCTTATCAGCAGCAACAGCAGTAAGACCATTTTCCAACATTTGTTATCTTGTTGTGCCCTGTTGTTTCTGTGTCTCGGTTTCTTGTTCTCCCTCTCCCTCTGTCTATATTTACATCCCCACCATAACCAGTTGTGTCCATTTGTTGCTGATGGAGTGCTCTTGAGAATGACAGCGCACTACAATCAGCTCCAGACTCCCCCTGGTGCTGTGGTCTCTGTGATAAGCACCAGTCTTCCAACTGTCCTTAAATGAATAATTTTTAATTTAGTGAAATCACAAATTGAGAATCTAATTTTCTTGTCAGGTTTGAGGAAAGATCAATACCAATATTATACTGAATTTTATTTACTTAGGGTAAAAAATCAATCATAATCAATAGATTGTATTTACACTAACACAATTTCTGTGCAGATGCTTTTGCTCAGATAATCTGATTTACTTTTAAACTGGAGTTTGTTTGTTTTTTTCATGAGTTGGTGCTCTTATTTCCATTTTATGTAAAGTTCTATATCAAAGTGCATAGTGTTGTTTTGGGCAAGAGTGTGGTTTCAACTATGCGTCAGTTTGGAGAAAGAGTCAAACCAAGTCCACGAAGAACTGGCTTTCTAAGACTGGTGTGAAAGATTCTAGTCATGTATAGCCCTGCTGTCAGTCTCATCCAGTGGCTTGAGATGAACTGATGAGCAGTGAACACACATCACCGCAGCCAGAGTCCAACTGTTAGGATAAGACTACAATCAAAATGAGATTACAGATACATGTTTTGCTGTATAAGAACAGAAACACACACAAAGAAGAAAAAGAAAGCCAAAGTTTGATTTAAACTTTTATGTTGTTGATAGGCCGTTGTTGTAAATTTGTGACGGATGTAATGAACAGAAACAGCAGCAGGTGGGAGAGTGAATGCTACTAGAGTTTCTTTCTTTCTCTGCCCTAGTTTGTCATTTTTCTGTTTCTTTTGCTCTCCAGTTCTTTCTTCTTCTTCTTTTTTTTCCTGCCCTCACTTTCCTTCTTTGTTTGTGCCCACAGAACTTACTGCAGTGCTCTGCCGTATGGAGGCATCCATGCTACTGACCCCTGGGCAGTCTCTGACTTTCCCCTTTTTCTCATCTTTAGATCTTTAGTTTCTTAACATTTAAAATGGAATAAACCTCTTTCCTCCTCTGTTCTCTCCTTCCTTTGATCATTTCAACTTAGGCTACTTCCTTTTGAACACAGAACAACACAATATCCCTTAGAGTCAAGTACTGCTCTGTGGAGCTGTCCAGGGTGCTGAAGCTCTAGTTTGTTTATTAACTAACCTTTTGACCAACACATAATTATGACTGAAGAATAAATACTCCTGGCACATTTGCACAGTTTCTGCTTAATATACAAGCTACATTGAACAATGTACTCTGCCATGGTACCCTAGGACTAATGTTTCCAGATTCCTTACTGCGTAATTAGAGTATAATTCACTTCATCCTCATTAGTCTCAGAAATAAATGTAAACATCAGTTTTTTCATCCTCTGGTTTCTGGGTAAGTAATGAGACAAAATGACCGATCAGTCCCGCATGTCACTCCAGCATCACAGGCCAATGCAAAACTCTGATTTTGGAGCTGCTTATTTATTCAGGCTTATTGATTTGTTTGCCAACTCTGTACTGTAGACGTGGGGAGCGTGACCAACTCTCCAAAAGTGAGTTTTCTTTTTGTGGAAAATTGATTAATTGGAAGGAACTGACCAAGGCCCCATTAAACATTCTGCACTACCCAGGCATAATTACAGCAACTCATTTGCAATGAATGCAAAATGTAATTCAAGCCTATAATAATGTAATAATGGAAACAGCATGAATGGGGAGGGGGAAAAAAACCAATAGCCTTGGAGATAAATGACTGTACAGCTATCCAGTAATGGTAAACAGTGTCCCATTTAAAATTTGTAGAATGAGCTCCATGGATTCAATGAACAGTTCTGATTATTACTGTTATGAACATTAATATTTTGTTTTTGGTATTGAGGATTTTTCACTGGTGAGCATTTAAGAGAGTATTTCTTCAGGAAGAAAAGCTAACATTAACATTAAAGTCCATCCTTCCAGTGATTCCAACCATTTTCAGGGACTCATGTGATCTATTCTTCTTCATATTCCCTTTTTAGCAAAACAATGAATTCTAAAGGAAGAGGGCTCAGAAGAACATTAAGCTTGCCGTGCATATCTCTCTCTCTCTTCCCCTCTACCCCCCCCCCCCCCCCGCCCCCGCCCCTCCTCTCTGTGACAGACGTCAAAAATACCACCAAGGGAGCGCGGATCAGAAGCTTTCCACGCAGCCACACTTCACACTTGGCCGTCTTCAGCCGTTCTCATGCGTGCAAATCTCAAACAAAACTCATCTTTACTGCAGAAAAACACGACTCCAAGGTGACAATGAAGAAAGCCGTTTATTTCTATCCCGTCTCCTCCAAGTAAAGGCAATACGTCCGACTGACACGACTTTACACGCCTGTGAGAGGATCGGTCACCTTCTTTGCAACACCCATCGGCATATTCCTGTTTTGAGAGAAGGGGGGGAAAGAGGGAGAAGATGTGGATCTTTTACAGTTCGGACAATTCAAAGTGTATCTTTTCTATTTGGAACCAGTGGTGTTTGTATTACGCAGCAGTGATGTGTTTGTTGCTTTCGCCCGTAAGGATGGACGACGCGTGCCCGTCGTCCTGCATCTGTACCAGGGGCTTGAGGACGGTGACCTGCCGTGACGGGGACTACACCGAGGTACCCAGAGACATGCCAAAGTGGACGTCCACCTTGACACTTACGGGGAGTAACATCTCAACTTTACAGCGTGATGCGTTCATGACCAACGGCACGGAGTTGGAAATGACAACACTCTCTCTGTCCTATAACGGGATACAGGCTATTGAACCTTACGCCTTCCTGGGGCTTTCCCGGTTACATTCGTTGGATCTTAGCCACAATCAGTTGGAGTTTATCTCATCCAGGGCTTTCCATGGATTACCCGATCTGCGCTCTCTTAACCTGAATTACTCCGTTTCTCCTGCGGCCACCGCGCAGCTCTCAGATGCGCTCAACACACAAAGTTTGCGCAACCTGCACAGACTGGAGTTGGCGGGAAACAAGCTGACGTCTATCCCCCTCGAGAGATTAGATGTCTTTAACCTCCACGAGTTGGTGCTGATTAATAACTCAATAGAGATCATCGGGGAGGAAAATGTAACCAGTTTGTACCAACAAAGGCGCATACGCGTCTACTTGTCTTTAAATCCGTTTCGGTGCAGCTGTGAACTGGAGGCGTTTTACTACTGGCTGAAGAACTCGTCCCAGTGCCTGGATGCAGGGCGTCTCCTGTGCAGCGAGCCAGAGGCTAAGAGGGGGATTCCCGTGGAAAAGCTCCGGGGAGAGGAGGTTGATTGTATGAACGAGAACCTGGAGGCGGTGTCATATGTTTTCCTAGGTATAGTGTTGGCTCTCATCGGGGTGGTGTTCCTGATGGTACTTTATCTCAACCGGGGAGGCATCAAACGGTGGCTCAACAACATCAGAGAGGCCTGCCGTGACCAGATGGAGGTATATCATTACCGCTATGAGCAGGACTCTGACCCCAGACTGGCCAACGTGGCTGTTTAACCAGTCGAAACATCAATCCAGTGCTACATAGTGTGAGGACAGACGATATTACCAGGATAACCTATTTATCAAAGACTGTGGCCTTGACCTGTCACAACTACAACTGATGGTTTTTTAAAACTAGTTTCATCACGTTCAGCCCATGAATTCACTCTGGGAGATGCACAGAGCCAAAGGCAGTTAAATATAAGTAACTGTTCATCCAGCACAACTAAATACTTCAATCTTCTCAGCAGTGTTGTACATATTGTATATAAGTATCTCCTCATAGCAGAAATGCTTTCCATCTGTTGTGTTATCTTACACAGCCCCACTTGTTTAGTATTTACCCTCAGTAACCGTCCAAAGCGCACAGTAAAGGTCCATCAAATTTCCAATTTGAAAAGCTGAGTCAGCGTTATTACCCAAAGCTGCGGCCCCTGCTTAATATTTTACATTCAGGAGAACCTGCGCAGAGAGCAAGACTGCTTTTAATCTACCAGGGAGTGCATATTGTCAGAGAAGGAAACTCATTTGGCATTTTTTTTATGGAGTGCCATGTTTGTGGAATATGTTACACACCATGTTTTCACGAAGACCCTTTTATCTCAGAGAAGAACGTGTGTCATTTGACACCAGATCAGCTTATCAGTAAAACTGTGGAAAAAGTGAAAGAGAGACCAATTTTAACCGTGCATGTGATTCCTGTAGGCATAGAAAACCAACCAAAACATTAATAAAAAGCCAAACAAAAAAAAAGAAAAATCATGAGTTTGCAGTGTGTCTGTACATTTTATCATCACTGTCAGGGAATGTAGACTTCATGCAGCACTATGTCAGACATTAAATGTATTTTTTTCCTGCTGTGTTTCTGAATGAGTGTGCAAGCTCCCGGTGAAATTTGCAGAACATGTGACTTCACAAACTAAAGTGAGGTGTCACATTGTCATCGGGGTTTAAGGACTAGAGGGAAAGACTGGAGAGATATGACATAAAAGTGCAGTTGTGTTAATCACATCAGGACTGTGACTAATAACCTGTAAAGACTGATCATGGTAGTCGGTATCTTTATGGCTCACGGCTGATCGACCTTCTTAGCTAAAGGTCTCCATTACAGTCAAGGTCAATTACTAAAGAAAAACAAGGTAGAGGGAGGGCCCAGGTGGATCACTGTGTGTATATGAAATGAAAACAAACTGTAGCTATGGATTTCTAAACAAGCAGTAGGTTATTTTCCGTTGTCAGATCATTAGTGGAAGGTAAGAGAGTGAGTAATCAACGTACTGGGCATACCAACTAACCAAGGAATCAGTGTAGCAGCTGTTCCTCCCTCATAAATCATAACAAATGTGATTAATACACCTGATTAAAGACAATGAGGCGAGAAAATTAGAATCATCCACACCGCACTGGATGAACAGTTCTAACAAAAGGAGCGAGGTGATGATTAGCACTTTCCGGTGGAGAGAGGGATCAAGCAGTGACAGATCACTGTGATACAGATGGCCCCCTCTCTAGACAAGCTACAGTTATTTATGTCTTCATCTACAGATTAAAATATTACAATATCTGCATGTTTAACGTAAACTTCCAGTTAAGGGATTAGATAATGAATACATGGACAGATTTTTTTAAAGCCATTTTATTATGTCAGCAGGAGGACGCACCTTTACGTAACAAAAGACTGTGACACCGTGCCACTTCGTGACATGCCACTGTACCATACGCTGTCATGTTGCATATGAAGTCTGAGGTGATAAAGCTAATCACCAGGACAGCAGTGTTCAAGGATAAAAGCTTTTGTGTGCTGTATATGCATGTTCCACGTCTGCAGCCATGCCAGCGGCTCTGCGAGGCTGCACTGAAACACATTGGCGCTTTGAGCTCAAAGCTACCAGCAGTTCACATGTTCACTGTTATGATGGTGATGTCAAGCGCGTATAATTTACAATATTTACAAACCTTAGTTTAGTGCGTTAGCATTTGTCAGAGTTCACGAAAATGAAGATGGTAACCATGTAGATTTGATTGCTTACATGTATATCGAGTCATGAAAGGACAAACTGGACTCATGAACATTTTAAGATCTTTGGCATTAGATAAAAAGTTGGAGGATGGTGACCAAGAATGTTTTATTGCTCTCCAGCATTTCAGTTTGTGGGAAAGTGGTGGGGCAGGCCATCCCCGGAGTAACATTACCACTGTGCCTGAAAGTGAAGAATCCAGGCTTAATTCAAAGTGAGCACTGTTGACAAGTAACAACCTATAAAAGTCCATAATTTGAAATGTGTGTTGTTATTCTGTCAAAACCAATTTTTTTAGTTGTTCTTAGAGATTCGGCTTAATCTCATAACAATGTGCTACATAATGAAATGCAAGATTGCTGAAAGCACACTGTCTGAATTTTTCAGGCCTTTGTGGTGTTACTACGAGGTCCAGAATATGAATAATGGATGTGTGGATTTTAAGCCGTTGTTTACAAATGCAAATAAATGTGAAAAAGCTAATGAAATGCTAAATCATCCCCAGACTAATGGTTCGGGGGGTTGCCTTTGGGCAAACTAATTCTGTTCTTAGACATTAGAGAACACAAAACATTTGATAACAACAATAATAATAATGAAGGAAGACTGATGGAATATAGGGGATAATGTTATAATGAGACAAAACCGAGTTTCTTAACTTACAGTATGTGCTTCTGGTTTCAGTTTAAATGCTGGGCTTGTGTGCCTTTAAAAATCCAGAAGTACAAACCCACACAAACTTGACTAGAGCCAGTTGGGATCATATATTTCTATGATATTCACAGTTATATCCCCCATGATCAGTCCTGCTACTTCATTTAGTCAAAATATAATCTCCTTTGCAATTAATTTTATTCCAAACTGAAATCAACATAAATCAATGATCTTCCTAATTTCTGTTTAATCCCGACCTTGACTATGTCTCCTTTATCTTTCTTCTGCGTGTTCTCTGCCTCTTTGACCATCACCTTTTTCTATTTTCTGGAGTCCTGGGCCATAAATAAACAGGTGGAAACAACAAACATCTTATTTTGTCTTATTAAAGTATCCAGACTTGCTTCACAGCTCAGCGCTCTCAGTTTTCTTTACCCGTCATTTCTCCTCTTTTTGGTTTCTTCATTTTTCTACATTCTGCTTACAATATCAGACCTCCTCTGTACGCTTGCACCCCCACCCTTCCCCGCTCTGCCTATTCGCTCCCTCCGCTCCTCTTCATTCAGGTAAATGACTTTATCCAGTTGAGTGACTTTGTAAGGATGCAGAGACAGGGTTTAACTGAGCCCAGCAAAAGGGAGGGACAGAGGAAGAAAGATAAAGAAAAGGGGAACAGAGAAAAGATTCATTAGAGTTCTACTGTCCAGGCTACAAATGCCCTTGCCTTATGCAAAACGATGACTCATCGCCTTGCTCTATATATGAATGTCTGGGAAGCCAAACACAACTGCTGTCTAAGAGAGACCAAACAGCAAAAATGTTATCTTTGAATATTATTTAACTCAATCATGAGCACCTAAACCTTTTTAAATGACCTCTGTCATTCTTTCATAGGAGCATTCGGATGTCTCGCTTTGCAAATGCATCACTAGATGTGACAAAATCAAGATGCAATGAGTCACAATCAAATAAGATGTTTGCACCCTGTCTCTGTAAAACTGGTTTCCTGGTCTGCTGAGTGTGTATGGAGATGAGTCTGCCAGTTTGTATTCTGTTGATTACTGGTTATTGATTGCTTCTGTTTGAATATAAGAGAAACAGTTTGGCTTTGTAGGATTGTAGGATATGGGAAGGAGCAATGTTGCTGCAGACTGGGGTAGACTGTAAACACAAGCGAGTTAAACTTATTATAATGTCCAGCAGCTAAAGGGGGTTTTCAGTGGTAATGTGTTTAATGAGTGCTGAATGGCAGTTTTCCTCATGTGGAATAATGACCGAACAGAAAAAAATGACATGCTGTTACCTGTTTCTGAGTTTTATACATGCTATCTACTCAAACCCATAGGTAGTGTTTTTTAGTACACCCAGGCTTTGTTCACTTTGTCTTTAGAATGACCGTAATTCCCGGTGGCAGAAATTCAACAAGATGTCTGAAATATTCCTCAGAGATTATTGGTCCATATTGACATGATAGCCTCGCACAGTTCCTGCATCCATGATGTGAATCTCCTTTTCAACAACATCCCAAAGGTGCCATATCTGTTGACTGTGGAAGACATTTGAGGATAATGAAAGTACTTCATTTTATTTGAGCTTTGTGACATGGCATTGAAATGTGCTCAGTTGATACTAAGGGACCCAAAGTGTGCAAAGAAAATTTCCCCACACCATTATTACACCATTGCCACCAATATGAGCCACTGACAGATGCATCATGGCGGGATGGAGCCATGCTTTAATGTTGTTCATGTCAAATCTGACCCTGCCATCCAAACGTTGCGACAGAAATTGAGTCTCTTCAGACAAGACAACATTTTTCCAATCTATTGTTAAATTTTTGTGACCCCGTGTGAATTGTAGCTTCCACATTTTATCGCCACAAGTGATTAACCTCAAATTGTTTCTTCAATTTGAGAGTCATAACTTTGATTTAGTAGGATTTCAGAAATTTTTATTTTAGTCCCTCTGTTTTGTATTGAACAGCAGGACTTACTGCTTCACTTTTTCAACCATGTCCATACTGCAGGAATCAGAGGACAGGATGAGGCAGAAAGGATTTTCCTCCAAACTATGGAAGGGGAGTGAATTTTACTGTTGTTTGGGGGGTGAGGTGGAGGAAGGTCAAACATCAGAACAGGAAAGTGAAAACTCTGAGCAGCTAAAAGTTTGATTTCTTCTTTTATCCTTTCAACTTATTTAATTGATAATATATATGCTAAAAATGCATTAAACTGTACAAGTCTCTCTTTTTCAGGCCATTATCTGTAAACTCTAGAGATGCTTGTGAGAAAAAAATCCCAGGAGTAGTAGTTTCTGCAAAGCCACCTCACCTTTCATCCCACACTACACATTTCTCCCTCGTTCTGATGCTCAGTTTGAGCTTCATGCTTATGCCCACGTTTACATGGCTAAATGTACTGGGTTACTGCCATGTTATTGGGTGATAACATTAAAAGTTTGCAAGAACAAGCAGGTGAATAGTTTTATCTAAAGAAGTGGTTGGTAAGTGTATATCTTAATTCATGTGATGCAATTAAGTTGTATGGAAATACCTGACTGACTGATAGCATGTCACTTCAGTCAGGTATACTTTGGGGGTCAATATCTGCTGCATTTTTTCAGCATTAATGATAATGACATGCACAAGGTTTAGGATTAGAACAACAGCAAAGCACAGATGTGCTGTGACAACAGGCATAATTCAAATGAGGAGATTACTCAATATTCTCGTGCCATACTGGTGCTTGATGAATCTGTTACATTTCATTGTTAGCAGAATTGGTTCAAGATTAGTCATCAGCCTCTAATCAACCTAGTTTGGGATACCTGAACTGTAATTTTATGCTGTTAATTCCACTGTAAGATACATGAACCATATGTGCTTTTTTAGCAAGAAGGTAAAATTCATTAAATTTTGCTCAAAAAATAGAACGAGATTAAAATGTTGCACATTTTATTCTGTTTTTTAAATAAATACAAATCAAGCACATTAATTTAGGATGTTTTTTGTTCTTTCTTTCTTTTAGACAAACATCTGCTTAATGCCTTTGTAATAGGACTGAGACTGCCATATCTTCTTGATCCTAGTGTGGAAAGCTTTTATTTCACTTGGTATTCAGCGGTAGAAAAGATGTAGCAAAAGGTTTCATTATTCACTCAGAGCAAGTGTGCGCTTCTATCTGTCATCTCTTTTAGTTTTTCAAGGTCCACATGAAATGTGACTCCAGATTTAGAGTAACATACACTTTTAATATGTATAATTAGCCTTTTAAAAATGGCTATGTTTACTTTAAATGACCACTTTTTAATGACACATCATTAGTGGCCTTCCCAAATATTTCCTCCCAGTTTTAATTGTTAGAGAGCAGGTTTGGGAATCCTAACAGGTTCTTATGAGATTAATTAAGGCAAAATTTAGACAGCAAAAGGTTTGTTTGTTACAGGCAAGGTCATTAGGCAGCATCCTGTAGTAATGTCATCACAAATGGAGCTCATTTGGGAAAATCCCAGGAGTCAGAGAAGCAGAAGCGATTTTTTTTGTCCAGGGTCACTGTGTCCTGTTTGATTTTTTTATGCACTCACAGGGAATTCAGTGTATCTCGTATCCCATTGAATTACTTACTTTGTATATATAAACCTAATGTACAGTAAAATGTGATTAGTATGAGACACAATTAATATGCATACAGTATATCTCAGATAATTATTAAACGATCCAATAATCCCACCCTAAACACACCACAGCTATCTTTTTTAAATTTCCTGAACACACTGCATTATATTTACAAACCATTGGAAACACTTAGGTGAGATAAAGGTCGACTGGTGTTTGACCAAGAGAACAAATTCTTTCTTAACAAGCTGTACAGCTGTCAGATCTTTACACCAGTTAAGACCATAAATCTTTGATACTTACTTAATATTTAACAATAAATAGTCAGCAATGTGGGCACCACAATGGTTAGCACAATTGATTTGCAGCAAGATATCCTTGATTTCTCCTTTTATCCTTCCAAATTTCAGTCCTGGCTTTAAAAAAAAAGCAAGCATGGGGAATTTCTGTGTGCTTTTTGAATGTGTCCCCCAGCTTCTCTCTGTGAGCTCTAGCTACCTACCACAGTCCAAAGACATGCGTGGGTTAAGGTTTATTGGTGATTCTAAATTTGCTGTTGATGGGAACAGTTGTCTGTCTCATAAGCTCTGTGACACACTGGCAACCTGTCCAGGGTCTACCTTGCCTTTTGCCCAATGTCATCCAGCCCCCCTGCAACCCTGAATTGGATAAGTGAAAAAATGGATTGGATGTATTGAGTGAGCTCAGGAGGAAAGGTTTTGACCTTACTGTAGGGCAAACCTTAATTCCTTAGATTTCACGCTTTAATTTCAATCAATTTCTTTCCAGCGGGGGCACAGATGGTCACTTCAGAGTCAATAATTTGGTTAACAAGGACCACCAACATCTTTCACATCTCAAAAATGGTGGAAAATGCTCTAGTCACCACTAGAGCTTAAAAAATGGGTGGTTCACATAAAAATTATGCTTAAAAAATAAAACTCCCAATTCAGCTTATATAGAAATCACATAGTTTTCAGTTATGCCATTGATTGCTTAGTATAAATTTTTTTTGCAGTGCCAGCTCATCAAGAACCTTTTGAGTTCGAATCCACCAGCTGACTTTTTGTGTGGAGTTTGCACGTTCTCCTTGTCCCTGCATGGGTCCTGTCTAGCACTCTCCCACAGTCCAGTGACATAATTGTGAGTTAATTAGTGATTCTAAACTGGCTGTAGGTGTGAATAGTGTGTCACTGTGTGTCGTAGCTGTGATAGACTGCCTTTCACCTTCACATGACCCTCAATAGGACAAATAGTTAAAGGCCTTCTTAAAAGGCCCACACATTTAGTGAAATTCACTAGTTACATAAGCTTCACCGTGATGTAAAAAAAATAAAAAATAACAATTTTGTGTAAAGTCCTGACTTCATCAGACAAACAACTTGATGTATTTTTCTAATTCTCCTGCTTAATGTGGCAGAATTCACCATTGTGGCTTTGGTTTAATTTCAGCAAGTCACAATAATATTTATGTTTTTCATCAGTGAGGCACTCAAAAGAAAGCATTTAACTCCTACTATATAAAAAATTATTCATCCTAATTACTTGGAAGTGAGTGCTGATCGCTCATTAAATTGCATTTCAATTCATCACACAAGCATCTACAGTAGCTCTGCTAATTAGCTGTCAGTGTACGTGTGTGTGCGCATGTGTGTGTGTGTTTCTTATTCAAATGCTTGCGTAAAAGAAAAAAAAAAGCAGTCTCAGCAGTGTGAATATTTCATGCTGTCCTTCACTCAGGAGAAGCTGCTGATCCTCTGACCAGTCATAACGGTGCGTGGTGCGTTAGCGGACAGACTGAGACTGCATCAGCTCTGACAGCCTGTCAATCAAGGTTTTTGATGTATTAAAGAAAGCTCTTTGATCTCAGTAGAGGCTCAACCCAACTATCACAACATGAATTTCAGCTACA
This sequence comes from Maylandia zebra, assembly GCF_041146795.1. NCBI lineage: Eukaryota > Metazoa > Chordata > Actinopteri > Cichliformes > Cichlidae > Maylandia > Maylandia zebra. Next base: position 18,550,050 of record NC_135176.1, on the reverse strand, counting down.
ACCACAGTACATGCCTTTACAGTATAATGGATTTGTATGCATTTACATATATATTCAAAAAAAATTATAAAAAAATGAAAGTTGTGCAAGTTAAGAGCCAGTTTCATTCAAGTAGCCTTGAGCAAACACTGAATGCTAAATATGGTGTGTTTCAACAATAACAACACACTGGTCATTCAGAATCTTATAATACAGTCACAAAAAGCATTTATGACTGCAACAATCTGTCTCGATCCTTCAGACTCAGCTCAGACATTAAACTGTTAATTAGCATCCTCATGTGGCCAGCTGGACAAAATGCACCTGCACAAAGTCAAATGTAATGCTTAAAATATCGTAAAGTTCAAACATTTAAAGATGCGAAGGAGAGATTTAAGGAAGAAATATGTCTTGCTATAAACTTCTTCAGTCGAGATAAGAAGCTATAGCTTAATTTAACTAGCTATGTGTTAACCACTAACAGCTACATCCCACCAATGCTCTACAAAAGAAACTGGACTAAAATTAAGATTTATTTTCTTAACATCAAAGAAAATATAAAGAATGATTCTCTTTATTGTATTTGGTTAATTTTGAATAGCCTACTGCTGTTTTTCTTTTCTTTGCGCTTGACTCTAGGTTACATGTGGAAAAATGTCTATATGTGTGGTACTCGTCAGTGATTAAGTCCAAGTTTCTACCCTTCATTTCCCAAACAATGCATTGAAGTAAACTTTTGTTGTAAGTGTTGATTTCAGCAGAGTTAGAAGGAATGTGTGGGCCTAATACGGGTGAGTTACACCTGGGCTGACTGTTATCCCCCCAAGTGAAAGTTAATTATTTTTGAGCTTCATGCTTCAGTTTCATTTAATCTTTGTGCTCATTTTATATCAGGTCTCCTGGAGTGAAAAGAATCATAAATCAACGTCAGGATTAGAGAAATTAGAGAAGTGTCTGCCATAAATCATAGATGATGCTAGTTAGAACCACAAAAGATGAAAAATACTTACTTTATAATACTTAAGCTATTGATAGCGTTTTAAACTTTTTTGACATTAGTATGTCTTTCATTTTGACAACACATGGCCCACGGCCATCTGGCCCGTGTTATTGATCTAAAGCAGGGGTGGACAATCTCAGTCCACGAGGGCCGGTGTCCCTGCAGGTTTTGGATGTGCCCTCGAACCAACACAGGTGATTTAAATGGCTACATTAGCTCCTCAACATGTCCTGAAGTTCTCCAGAGGCCTGGTAACAAACTAATCATGTGATTCAGGTGTGTTGACCCAAGGTGAGATCTAAAACCTGCAGGACACCAGCCCTCGTGGACTGAGATTGCCCACCCCTGTTCTAAAGTGTTCCCATACACGGGTTGGACCTCTCCTCTGTGGCAGTGTTAATTGGGGAGCAATGTCTCTGATCAGGAGATATACTCATCTGTTTTTACCAATTAACCTTCTTAAATCAAAGCCCAACATCATACGATTGCTTGAATTAGGATTATCCACAGTTTTATTGCATAAATTAGCTAAGGTCAGTTCACTAGTCAAAGACTGAGCTGCCCTGTCTCTGATCCACCTGTGTTTACTTGAGTCTGACAGTTTCATAAGATAATCATTTACAACAGAATCATTTCATCATCAGTGATTAAATGAGGAAAAATGAAAAAGGACTGTGTCTCTTTAACTCCCAGAGTCTTTCTAATGAGTCCCCCTTCTTTTAACATCACTGGGGAATGAAGCTTAAAGGCCTGACTGGAAACAAACACTGTGGTCTAATTAATCTCTTCTGTAGTTCATTAGAAGTGGCAGGGGATATGGGAATGCAAGTATTTCAAAGAGACAGACTTGCAAACATCAACACTGTTTAATAAACCCTTGACATTTGAAGGTAATAATTACAGCATCCCATAATAACAGAGTACGAATGATAAATAATACAAAATATAAATAATAGAAATTGTAGTTCAGCACCAATCCTTTACTTATTGTGAGTTTCACATTAGATTTTAGGAAAATTTTAGCATTTTTTTATTTTTCCTGTTGTCAAATACACCTTAATCCTCACCAAACATTTGTGAATCGTCAGTATAAATGATCATCATTATCATTTTTGTGATTATAGAATTTATTTTACTGTCACAATGGGGTTCTCAAATCCCATTAGTCACACCTTATATTTGTATTTATGTAATTGAAAACTAACTGTTGGTTCACAGCAAGAAGGTCATGAGTTCGACTCTACTTCTGGCCTTTCTGTGTAGAGTTTGTTTTTTTCTCTCTTGGTTGTGCGAGTTTTCTCCAGGTCCTCTAGCTTCCTCCCACAGTTCAAACACATGCAGTTAGCGTGATTAGGTTAATTGATCATTTTAAATTGCCCATAGGTGTGAATGTTTGTCTCTCTGTGTTAGCCCTCCATCAGACTGATGATCTGTCCAGGTTGCACCCTACTTCTCGCGCTATAGTAGCTGGGACAGGCTCCAGCTTCCCCACAACCCTGATAAGGATAAAAGGACGAGGATGGATGGATGGAAAACCAAGTACATATTTATTTCATTGGAATTAAGATGATAAGTAGCAGCAAGGAGCTGCTAATCATAGAAGGGTAGGCATTCGAAATCAAAGCCATGGTCTGCTGTTTGGCCAGCATGGCAGCTTTGCTGGCACTGGGTCATGATCTCAGCACAGCAGCAAGTCTACAAAAGGATGGCTGAAAAAGAAAAGAATAAAACTGTTGCAATGGTCTGGTCAAAGTCCAGAGCTCAGCCTTGACTTTAAGAGCTCAGGATAACTGGATGCTCCCAAACTCCAATGAACTGAAAAAACTGTGCAGCAAAATTCTTCCACAACAAGAAACTGACAAAGTCAAACAGAAAACAACCACTTCAGCTTATTGCTTCCAAAGGTGGCTCTACAAGCTCTTGAATCATGGGGTGTACTTTGTTTTTCTGCTGCTTTCACTGCTTCTGCATTTTGGCTTAATTTTTGTAACCCATCATTAATGTAAGTTGCTGTTAGTATTTACCTAATTTTAAGAACTGCTAAGGATCAAATGATATTTTTAATCTAGTGACAGGTAAAACCTAGAATTGAAAGATAGTTTGCTTTCTTTTTCACATGACTGTAATTAATCTCAGTTATATGTATAATTCTCAAAATTGTAGGGAAATTGGTTTAAAATTGAGGCCTGAGCACACTGAGAAATATAATATTATGTAATTTTTATTTTTGCATAAATAATACAAACACAGTAATTTTGCCCAAACAAACGTCTGTATGAAATGACTAAATGGCTAAACCTGATAAAACTAACAATGAATGCAGATCCATTAGGACTTGGATTTCTGCACCCACGAGAAACTCTGTCTCAAGACAAAAATGATCCTCTCCAGCCTCCTCGACTCCTGGGAGCCCCACTAATGAGTCCTTATTTGTGATGTCATTTCCAGAGGATGCTGGCTAATGACCTTGCCTGTAACAAACAAAGCTTTTACTGTTCAAGCTTAGGCTTAATTAATCTCATCTGCATCCATTAGAAGGTTTTGCTCTCATGTAATTAAAGCTGCAGTGTAAAGGGAAAGGATGTAGAGTGATATTAATGACTCATTAGTGTTCTTGAAAAGCTCAAGTAAACCTCTAATTGTCTAATAGTCATCTCGTCTTTGAAGAGCTGTAGAAGATAAGCCTGTAATCTCAGTTGCTGCACACAATGACCCGCTTTCTCAAGTCACACTTTTTATAATGTCTTTATAATGACTGTGAAAAATAATAGGTGCAAAAGATTACATTGTGCTCACACTTACTTGCTGTGGTGGCAATTGGCATAAATCATGTGCTGCAGACAGAATTTACAAGAAAGTGATAACTTCGCTAGAAATTTGAGTTTTGTTTTTGTTTTTCATAATTTGAGGGCAGATCAGAAAATTCACAATTTTATAATCACTCATAAAATGTTATATGCTATCACATTAGGAAATGTACCATCCAATCCTGGAGTACAGTAATGTACAGAACTCTGTCCAGTTCTGTAACAAACTAAGTACACCTGATGAGTCAGTAACTTCAATATAACCACGTTTAGAAGCAATAACTTAAAGTAATCATTTTTTGTATGATTTTATCAGTTCATGGTCAACTCCTCTGTGTACTCAGAGACATCAGGTTGCCTGTGGCTGCAAAACAAGACCAAATCATTACCCCTTCACCACCGTGCTGATAGTTAGTATGAGGCTGTTTGTGCTAATATGCTATGTTTTGTTTTGTTGTTTTTTTTGCTGAGATGTTCACTCCTTGGAAGTTTGTGGGTTGTGTTAACACACAGACCAGGCCTGAAAGCTGCCAAGATGTCTGCTTTTATAGAGGTGCTCGCACTTCCTGACGACCAGTTTTTCAAGTCTATTTTAGCAGCTCCTGACTGGTATACCTGCTCTCTTGATTACTTATATGTAATTTGTTTTCCCCTTCCCTACACAGAGTCATGTGAATACTTTTATAAGTAATTTTGAAATGACCTTGAGACCACCCCCAAATATTAATACATTATTAATAATATAAAAATATATGATTACAATTTTTTCTAATTATACTGCCATCAGCTTTAAGATTGACATGTTACCTGAGGCCTGTAGAGTCTGCAATATTGCTTTTTTTTTTTTTTTCATTTTCTTTGACCTCAAGTTGCTGGAACATCCACTCCTGGGAGGACTGGTAGCTGTGTTGGATGTTTTCTACTTGAATAGTGTCTGTCATTTCAAATGACTAAATTGTTTGGAAATGGCTTTACAACCCTTTTCACTTGCTTATTTAGGATCATTGGTGGTTACTGCTCCTCCTTGGCATTACGAACATACTTGAACATTCTTACAAGAATGCTTTTACAAGCATGTCAACCAACAGGCTATAAACTGTTAGGCTTAAAACTTTCCATTTTGACAACACATATAGTTAGGGTTGGCTTAAGTAACCCTGAACCCTCCCTTAGTTATGCTGCAATAGGTCAAGGCTGCTGAGGGCTTCCCATGAGTGTTTCTTATTCACTTGCCATTTTCCCTTGGGGTCTTCTGTGTCTTTGAGACGTATCTCAACAATATACATTATCCCTCCAGCATTTGTCTTTTTTGTTACACTAATTGGCAACATCATAGCAAACAGGATAACCCTTTTTGTGTTCTCTATCTCCTCCTAGACAAGGGCACTGATCTTGATGAAACTTTGCATAAACATTGCCAACAATTGTACATATTTGTACAGCTGACATTTCAACTAAACGCTGAATGGAGTTTCACTTAGAAATTAATTAATGTATCAGTAACATTAATCAATGTATCACTAATTATGCATTTTATTTGAATTAGAATGGTGTGTCATAATATAATATATCAGCAGTTCTACGCTGACCCTGAAAACAGACCTTCTTTTTTTTTTTTTTTTGCATTATCACTAATTATTAGTGATAGAAACCACTGACGTGCACGTTCTCGCTGCTCATCGGAACCAAAGTCACCAGCGACGGAAGTACTTTACTGATACACTTTCGTCCGTCACTGAAATGTTACCCCCTGCAGCGTCCGTGCAGGTTGGTTGTAAAAAGCCTGAAGTTATGAAGATTAGGACAAAAGTGCCTCGATAGAGACATTCGCCGAGAGACAATTAATAGGTAGGTACAAGGGGTAGTTTCTTTATCCTCATAGGTGTTTAACAGGCGTCGTCCAGGAACACGAAACGACGGCACAGCTGTGTTCTAACGTCAGTGTAGCTAAACGTCCAGGGTAGCCTGACACTGATGAGTGTCAACGTTGCTTAACTAATTTAAAGTTGGAAGAGTTCAGTGTTATTTCACTCAGGTAAACATTACCAGAAAAAGAGTTCTAATCAAAGTTTTGTATTTTGTATTTACTCTTTTTATCTTTCTTTCAAAGTTTGTTTGATGATCTGAAACGTGTGACAAGATGCAAAAATACTTTTTCTCAGCACTGTAAATATTGAATTGATATTTCACAACTCTGGTCAAAACACTGAATTCTGAAACAAAAAAGCATTTGTATAGGTTACAAAGGACCTTTAGAAAGGGCGGATGTATAAAAGTAACCACAATAATTCATAAAAATGACAAAAACTAACAACTATATTATTAGATAAAACTCCTAAGATACAGATCTCTCACATTACAGATTTTAAGATGCCTACAGGCCTGAGCAGCAGCTCTTTTGTGTTCTCATTATTAATAACAGCCTGTATTCTTGTCAGCAGTGTGACTGAGTCAGGACGTTGTATTCACACAGGATGGCTTCACCTCATGACCACAGCCGGAAAGATGACGAGGATGACCCTGTTGAACAGATGATATCGCGCACTGGCTGCGCTGAGCTTCACTACGCCATCCAGGAATGCATGGCTGAACATCAGGACTGGCGAGCATGTCAAAGCCAAGTTCAGACGTTCAAAGACTGCATGATGAATTTCCAAAAGGCCCGAAAAGAACAGCTGAGGCAGCATCAGCCGCCCTCCACCAAGTCTGCGGCCAGCTGAATACAGAACATCTTGCAAACACATACAGTGCTGTGTTTGGGACTTGACTGACAACCTTAAATTGCAAAGACTGTACCCAATTTAATCATTAGAATTGAAAATAAAGCTCTAGCAGTATCATAAAATCCCTACTTACAGTCTCAAGTGTGTGATTTAGAGCCTGACTGATAATTGGGATTTAATAGGCAACATGAAATATCACTTAACTTCAGTTAGCTTGTGTTTAAGCGTGTATGTATGTATGTAAAGAGATGCCATACTATGTGATTTGTGAATCAAAGTGCTTTTGAAAGTTATCTTTTCAGGTAAAACGCTTTATTTTTGGTCAGTAATGTATTTTCTTTAAATAAAAATGAAAAGATTGTTTTCAGTCTTTTCATAGTTACATGAAATTACCATGACTCTTGCCACAAATACATTTTTAGCGGAAAATCTGAAACTTTGGGATTTTTCATGACTTCAAGCCAAAGCAATAAAACACCCTTGGAATCTTTGGTGTTTAGCTTTAGGTAGATACAAAACTGTGCAAGCCACAGATATGAAGTCTGTAAACTCTTTGAAATGAAAAAGTTTTGTTTCCTCTATGAAATCACTGTCTAAGCATCACAAGCAAAACATTAACTCAAGCCATGGGTGTAACCCCCCCCCCCAAAAAAAAGAGTTATAAAGACTTTATTAAGAGTTCTCTGGAGAGAAATTTGCCTCAAAAGTGTTACAAATGTGTACAGCATGATCCACAAGCACAAACTAAGATTTACAAATGTGTGCAGTAATTTGTGTGTAACTTTTGAGGATTCACAAATGCGTGCTGCAATTCATCACACAAATACAAAGCAATTTGAACACATAAAACTATTTTACAAATGTGTGCATCAAAGCCTGTAAGAAAAAGATCATTTACGCACAATTTATTGATTTCGGCTTCACGAGTCTGTCAAAAACACTTCTGTGCATGTCCTACATGCAATGTGAGTTTTGAGACAAATTTCACACAAATCGTAAATATCTGATCAACTGTGTACATATCTGTGCACGGATCAAAAAATGTGAGCTGTATTCGTACAGTCCCTATCAAAAGTTTAAGACCACTTAAAAAATACAGCTGATCAAAAGTTTAGGAACGCGTGCCTTTAAAATGCCAAGTCTGTGCAAAACTGTCGATTCATTGTCATTTTCTGTCAGGTAGTCATACTGTCATGATGTTCTGATGGGAAAGACAAAAAAAAAGTTCCCTTTTTGAACTTGGTCGGGTTGTTGAAATGCATAAGTAGGGTCTCTCGCAGCGTGCCATCACTACTGAGGGGGGATGCAGTAAGACAGTCATTTGGAACTTCTTAAATGATCATAAGGGGTATGAAACAAAAAAGTCAAGTGGAAGAACCAAAAACTTCACCAGTACTGAGCCAGAGGATCGAATTGGCTGTTCGTCAAGACACTGGACGATCCTTGTCCCAAATTAAGGCCGTTACCTGTGCCAACTGCAGCCCAATAACTATCAGATGGCATCTGAGACTGAAGGGCTTCTAAAACAAAAAAACATCTTGCAAAGGCCTCATCTCTTTGAACACCACAAAAAAACATCTTGCAAAGGCCTCATCTCTTTGAACACCACAGAACAATAGCAGCACAGGCTGCTATTGTATATTCTTTGAAAACCAAAGCAATCAAAACCAGAGCACTGAAACTGTTCAGAAAAACTAAAGTTAATGCATAACATAATAAATAGACTGAAATAGTTTGAAATGTCAAACTGATTTCACGTCATGGGGCACTTTGTTCTTAAATGGGCTAGATGAATGAAACTGTCCTTTATTTCAGTGTATAAAGTTTTAAATACAAGAAAACAGGGTGGTATTTTAGCTGTATGACTTGGTTTTCTACATGTGTAGAGTTAAAGAAAAAGTTCTGGTACCTTATTGTCCAGACTGTCCTGTATTTATAAAACAAAGGTTATCTATAGGTGGTGAAAAACAGGAACTTTTCTGTCTTTTAATTATTTATCTATTACTTCTTCTGGTTTACCATGATTGGAAATAGGGGAGGTTTTTTTTAATAGGAAAAGCTGTTAATCATATGAAAATGTTTTAATGTTTTTCCTTCCTTCACATGTTCTAGCCTGGCTGGATTATGCTGTTTTGTGCCCCCATACCTTATATTTGAAACCTTTAGTTTAGAGAATCAGTGTCAAGAAGGCTGACAACAGGGTAATGTGCTGTAAACCTGAGTCTATAATGTTTACATCATTCAAGAAGAGGAGCGACAAAGTCTGTGATGTCTTTACTCTTAAACTACTTAAAGTACTACTTAAGAAATCCATCTATCTCACTATTCTGTTAATTATGTTTTCATATTATTAATTTGGTGGCTTGTGTGAATTTTTTTCATAATACTTACACCATTTTTATGAGGTAATAAGTAGCATTGTGATAAATTATGGAACTTTAAATGTGAATATTGAAGTTTTAAAATTTGGATTAATTTGAAAGTTTTTTTATGAACCAATCAGGATTTCACATCTGTTATTTCAATAAGGAGAGCTTGTTAGAAGGAGATTTACACATAAGCTTCATTTAATTTAACTAGACTAATTTTGTGACTAAACTAAACTAACTGTCACATCATAAGTAACACTCCATATGTATACAATGGTTAAAATAAGTATTGAACTTGTCACCATTTTCTAAATATATTTCTAAATATATTTATTTATTTATTGACATGACATTCTCAGCAGATGTCGGGAAAACCCATCCAGTCCACACATGCAAATTAATCAAACCACAGATGTCCATAAAATATGTGTAATTAGTTAGAAATGACTAGTACTGAACACATGACACGATACTGAACACATGACGAAAGGGAGGTGCAAAAAAACCTGACACCAGCTGCAATCTATCAGTGATTAGTAAGCAATCCTGCCACTTTGTGCAAATTAATGTCAGCTGGTTCAGTCCCCACTGATGCTACACAAGAAACATCTCATCATGGGTAAAACCAATGAGTCCTTGACCCTTGCAACCTTATTGCACCAAAAGATACAGATGGCACTGGCTACAAAAGAATTTCTAAACTACTGAAGGTTCCAGCGAGCATTGTTGGAGCCATAATCCGGAAGTGGAAAGAACACAATTTCTCCATAAACCAGCCACGACCAAGTGCTCACCGAAAGATTTCACACAGAGGAGTGAAAAAAATCAGCAGGTACAATTGTGTCAAAGAAAACAATGGCCTATATGCACACTCATGACACAAGATTCCATTACTAAAGAAAAAGCATGTTGCATGTGCTTTTTCAGTTTGCTGAACAACATTTGGACAAGCCTGTAAAAGAATGGGAGGATATAGTCTGGTCAGATTAAACAAAAATTGAACTCTTTGGATGCCATAATAAACACTATGTTTGGTGGAGAAAAGGCAGCACATATCACCCCAAAAACATCATACTAATTGTGAAGTTTGAAGGTGAAATTTGGAGGTGGGAAAATCATGGTGTTGGGCTGTGGCACTGGAACACGACACATTACTGAAGGAAGGATGAATGGAAAAATGTAACGAGACATTCTTTATAAAAATCTGCTGCCTTCTATCAGGATGATTAAGATGAAACATAAGTGGAAGCTTCAGCAAGACAATGAACCTAAGCGGACAGCCAGGGGACCTCTCTGTTTGTTTTAGAGACAGAAAACAAAGCTGCTAGAATGGCCAAGCCAATCACCTGACCTGAATTCAACTGAAAATATGGAGAGAACTAAAGGTCAGAGTTCTTAGGAGGCAACCTTCAGAATTTGAAGACTGTTTGTGTAGAAGAATGGGCCAAAATCACAGCCGAGCAATGCATGGGACTAGTTTCTCCATACAGAAGGCGTCTAAAAGCTGTCATTGTCCACAAAGGCTTCTGTATGACATATTAAAGAAATTTCAGTTAGCGTGTTCAGTACATTTTCCCTTTGTCATTACTCATTATTGCAAATAATTTAAGGAAATCTATGGTTTTTGTTGCTTTGCATGTGTGGATGGGATGAGTTGTTACTGACATCTGCTGAGAATTCCATGTCAACAGCACCTTTAGCAATATATTTACTTGGAAAATTGTTGATGTATATATATTTCGCCAATCTCCAAGCTTCTCTGGGTTCTGGAATATTTATATATTCAGAGAGCACTTAACCGTTTTTATTTACCAAACATCCATCCATCCATCCATTCGCTTCCACTTATCCTTTTCAGGGTCGCGGGGGGCGCTGGAGCCTATCCCAGCTGTCATAGGGCGAGAGGCGGGGTACACCCTGGACAGGTCGCCAGTCTGTCGCAGGGCTAACACACAGGGACAGACAACCATTCGCACTCACATTCATTCACACATTCACACCTAGTGACAATTTGCATTATCCAATTAACCTATCCCCACAAGCTGCATGTCTTTGGACGGTGGGAGGAAGCCGGAGTACCCGGAGGGAACCCACGCAAACACGGGGAGAACATGCAAACTCCACACAGAATCTGCACAATTAAAGTTTGGTTTCATTTTTAATAAAATTGTGACCTGCATTTTAATTGCGTTCCTTGTTTTTAAGTATGAGTAGTAAACAAATTTGAGTTATATTTACTTCATGTCCTATTTAAGTGAAGCATTATTCAGTTTTGACGTTAAATGAACAACAGCTCTGAGTTAGGTGAAGGTGGAGGAGGTGGTTGAAGAGTACAGGTCGAAGAGGAGCTTGTTGATGAAAAAAGATTAAATTTCATGAGTAAATCAGTGTGTTCGGTCAGAAGGCTGAGTGTACAGTGCTTTAGTGCTAAAGTCACTGGAAATATTGGCTGAAATACAGAGACCCCATGAGTTCTTTTAACTTTGGCCAGGCCTGGCAGTTGAACAGGCCTCAGGGAGTGTAGCTTTACATAGTTCTTCTTTTCACATGTTTTTTTTTTTCCCCAAAAGACTAATAAACTGCATTTCTTTCAGCATCCCATTTGGACATATATTTTTTACACTTCACTCAGTAATTCATACAAACCAAGTTGCTTCTCCACTGGTTTGTATCCTGCTCCACTGCAGTATGAATGTCTGTGAATGTTAGATAGAAAACACTTACATAGGAAAAGAACAGAAAAAAATGCTTGTATGAATCAGTGAATGAGACAACTTGTATAAAATCACTCTGAGCACTCAGAGTAGAAAGAACCAGCATAAGAACCAGTCTATTTACCAAGTTTATAAAAAGGAAATTCAGATTTCATTCCACATATTCCTTATTTAGCACTCCTACAGATTCAATACATACAGACTTCTATGATTTTATCATCTCTAGTACCGTACCGAACCCTGTTACTAGTATTAGCATTTTCCATAGAATTATGTCTTAATTACTTAGAAACTGCTTCCCTGTAGACTTATTCATAGTGCTATTTCTCATAGAACGACATCACATATATAATATTATACTATAGTATATAGTAAAATATTACGTACATATATAAACACAGGATAGTGCAAGAGCCTCCTTAACATCCGTTTTCATTCAATATATTCAGACTTTCATTCTACATATACGTATATTATATTCCTCGTCAAACAAGAGGAGAAAAGCAACAAATAGTTTGTCCATTTTGTAAAACTCTGACATTTGTTAAATAAACAAGGTTGTTTGGACTAATGTTAAGAAACTTTCCTTGGCTTTTTGGTCAAAGAAACATTATTCCCATGTTTACAACCTCAATAATATTTCAGCAACTCCCCAACTTGGTCAGACACATTTTAAAATGAGTCCTGTGAGACGCTTCAACTTAGAAAACATTAAAACATTAATTAGAATGAGTTTGTTTTGAGGAAAAGAAAAGTTGGTGATCAAAGTAAGCCACAGTTCTCTCTCTATGGATCAAATTAGTGCAAATAATTGGGTACAGTTGTAAGCATCGCCTCATGAGATCTGTGTAGAAATACTGTATATATTTCGCTGTAAAGAGGTCAGACATGCAGCCACATGCTTGCAGCCTGTGCTGTCCAATCCTTTCAGAAAACATCAGGTGAGCTGCATTCACTCCTTTAACACATGCATGACTTCAAATGTGCTCACTAAACTGCCATGTGAATTGTACCTGTAATTTAACGTAACAATATGATTTTCTGTTCCTTAGACTATTAAGGTAGTCCTCAAACACAGGTGGTGGAGTTCAACTATGATTTTTCAAAGGGCTGTTTTAAACAGCTCTGCTATCATTCATCCTCCAGGTTTCTATATCATTGGATTTGAGACATTTCCTTTCATCAGTGTCTACTTTATCTTCCTGGTGTTTGTTTATGGTGTTACAGTGCTGTTTAACATTTTGGTGATTTATGTCATTGCTTCTACTCGTCGTTTGCACACTCCAAAATTTTTGGCTGTTGTCAACCTTGCAGTTATTGATCTGTTTCTTAACACTTGTACCATTCCCAGCATGATAAAAATATTTCTCATCAAAAACAACTTCATTCCATTTAACTTGTGTTTGCTACAGATGTATGTTTATTATGTGTTTGTATCTTTGGAGTCATTTGCTCTTGCTATACTTGCCTATGACCGGTTAATTGCAATATGTTTCCCTCTGCGTCAAAACTCCATCAACACTGTGAGAAGCATGTGCTGTATTGTCAGCGTATCGTGGATTATTAATATGGGAATAACAGCTTTTGCAACAGGTATAATGACTCGACTCTCTTTTTGCAGGTCTGTGAGAGTGTTCAGCTATTTCTGTGACTATGCACCTGTGTTTCGGCTTGCCTGTAATGATAACACAATGCAGTGGTTTGCAGCTTCCTTTTTCAGTATTTTGTTACTTTTTTTCCCCTTTACTTTCATTTTTCTGTCTTATGTCAGCATCCTGATCACAGTGTTCAGGATGAAATCTGTGGACAGTCGGGTGAAAGCTTTGGCCACGTGTGCTGAGCATCTCATTCTTGTTGCTATATTTTACATTCCTCTTATTGTTATTTTCACAGTTGGTTTTTTTCTGGGTGTTGTTAATCCAGATCAGCGGGTTCTGAGTCTGTCGCTGGCCTCATGCATCCCACCTTGTATCAATCCTGTTGTATATTCTTTGAAAACCAAAGATATCAAAACCAGAGCACTGACACTGTTCAGAACTAAAGTTAAAACTAAACTAACTAAAGTTAATGCATAAAATAACAATCAATTCTAAATCAGTCTTTGTAGAGCTTGTAGAGTCTGCTGTTGCTGGATATTAGCTCTGCCTTAACTTTAGTAGATTATAGGATTCTGCAATGATGGTCTACTGTCAACTCCTTTTTCCCGTGAGTCTTCAAACTCCTCCATAACAACAATATGTCTCAAACATGTGCTTTGTTTTCTTCTGCAGGAGACATGTTACAGATGTATATGATATAAAATTAAAACATTTTAAATACTACAGTAGTTATAATAGTTGAAATAGTTGAAAATAAATATCCTACAATTGTAAATGTGCACAAATTATAGTATGTAAACTTACTCCGCATTAAAAAAAATAAAATGTACACTTCTCCCCAATTCATCTAACTAAGCATCATTGTCCAAATTAATCAATCATTAACACATGATCTGTTTCAGTGTTTCATTCAAACTCGAGTGTCGTACTTACAAATGTAACAAAATTTACGTTTTTTTTAGATAAAGTAAGTTTGATCAATTAGTTAGCTGAGTATTAATTTCAGCTAACATATTTAAGTGTACTACAGAGCATTAAAACACATTACTTCAAAAGTTGCTTTAAATTGTAAATTGAGTATCATTCTACGGATGTCTTTGGCTAGAGTTTAGGGTGGCCTTGTATACATTACACAGCACAGTGGTGGACTGTATCTTTGCTTTGTGTTAATTATTATTTTTCGTCCCCTTTCTTTCATTATGCTAGGTTCATGGTGAAATATTTGGACAGACAAGTGAAGCGTCTTGATGCATTCTCAATCATCCAGGAAAGTAAATCTCCAAAAGTTGATTCTGTTCATCTGGACATAGCGTTTTGTGGGAGAAATGTTTCGTCACTCATCCAAGTGACTTCTTCAGTCTCAGCTGACTGCAGTTTTCCCCAAATCTTATAAACAGTACATTTGCATAATGACTGAAACCAGCCCACTGAAGGAACAATGGGCTGGGAGGTCAGTTCCTTAATCATAATTATGCAAATTCTCATGACCATTGAACAACAACCACTGACCAAAACCTGCTGATCAAAGACCACTGATCATTGGCCATGAGTACCATTCACAGAGAGTTGGGGAATGGCTGCAATCACAGCATTGTAAGATGGTGAAAGATGTACCCTTAGGCCCCCTCCTCGATTCAGAGATGGTCTTTCCCTTTTCACGTAAATGGCCTCCTTGACTCCGCGCTCAAACCAGTGTTCCTCCCTGTCCAGGATGTGTACATCCTCATCATTGAAAGAGTGTTCACTGGCCTGTAGGTGTAAATAGACTGCAGAGTCCTGGCCTGACGAGGTAGCTCTTCTGTGTTGTGCCATCCGCTTCGCCAGAGGTTGTTTGGTTTCCCCGATGTATAAATCCTGGCAATCCTCCTAGCACTTAACAGCATACACTGTTGTTACATACATACTGTTGTATGTTACTCTGTTTGTGTCGGGGGACCTGATCCTTGGGGTGGACCAATTTTTTGGCGCAGCGTGTTTTGGGGTTTAAAAGCCACAGAGACCCGGTGTTTAGAAAAAATGTGTCTCAACTGCTTCGATACTCCTGACATATACGGATCACTACAGGTTTTTGCTTGGGCAGCCGTTGTCCTTCTCTCCTGGATCGGCTGGAGTTTTCTTTAGATGCCTTTCCAGCTTTGACAAAAGTCCAGCTGGAATAACCACATTTACTCAGGGCCTTCTTGATGTGCTGTTCTTCTGCCTCCCTGGCCGCTGTGTCAGTGGGGATGGTGTTCGCTCTGTGTTGTAGCGTCCTGATGACACCCAGTTTGTGCTCCAGTGGATAATGAGAGTCAAACCTTAAATACTGATCCGTATGTGTAGGTTTACGGTACACATCAGCTTTTAGATGTCCCCCATTACTGATGGAAATCTCACAGTCTAAGAAGGCTAACCTTCCACTTTCATATTCTCCCTGGTGAATTTGATGTGTCGGTCCACCGAGTTAATGTGATCCGTACAATGTAGTACGTCCTGAGATTTGATTTTCACCCAGGAGAATGAAGAAGTTACTTGGATGAGTGACGAAACGTTTCTCCCACAAAACGCTATGTCCAGATGAACAGAATCAACTTTTGGAGAGAGACAAGTGAAACCTTTGGATACATTTATTCTCACATTTTGAGAGTCTTTAACAAGTTTAACAAGCTAAAAGCTGGGACTGTGACAGGTTGAGAAATATTCCCAAAAGGGACATGTGCGCAACCCCTGTGAATATGGGATGAGTCAAAAGTAGCATAGATGGTAAGAGGATTAAGTTTTACTTTCAATAAACCATAAGTAATCATGTCTTAGGTAAAACAGGGCAGGATAATTTGTGAGGATAGGTCTTCTTCCTCTTAAAATGTGTCTTGTAAAACCTAGTGTACAATCTTCCTACCCTCTTATACATGATTTAAAAATTCATTTATGAACTCTAAAAAGAGCTGTTTGATATCATTTGGCATAAACACTCATTATGAGAGAATTCTAGTCCTGGATTAAACTGTCCCGTGCCACACTGTGAACTCATGGTATTACAAATTGGACCCATTACACAATTTTTATTTGCTTATATATATATATGGGGCGATCGTGGCTCAAGAGTTGGGAGTTCGCCTTGTAATCGGAAGGTTGCCGGTTCGAGCCCCGGCTTGGACAGTCTCGGTCGTTGTGTCCTTGGGCAAGACACTTCACCCGTTGCCTACTGGTGGTGGTCAGAGGGCCTGGTGGCACCAGTGTCCGGCAGCCTTGCCTCTGTCAGTGCGCCCCAGGGTGGCTGTGGCTACAATGTAGCTTGCCATCACCAGTGTGTGAATGGGTGGATGACTGGATATGTAAAGCGCTTTGGGGTCCTTAGGGACTAGTAAAGCGCTATATAAATACAGGCCATTTACCATATACACTCAACAAAAATATAAACGCAACACCTTTGTTACTGCCCCCCATGGGATGGACGTAGAGACCTAAAATTCATTCCAGATACACAATATAACCATCCCTCCCAAACAGTGGTCACAAATCAGTCCAAATGTGTGGTAGTGGGCACATCTGCTATATTGAGATATAGCATCCCACCTCACAGGTGTGCCACATCAGGATGCTGATCTGACATCATGAGTAGTGCACAGGTGTACCTCAGACTGCCCACAACAAAAGGCCACCCTGGAATGTGCAGTTTTGTCTCACAGCAAAATGCCACAGATGCCACAAGCAATGAGGGAGCGTGCAATTGGCATGCTGACAGCAGGAATGTCAACCAGATCTGTCGCCCGTGCATTGAATGTTCATTTCTCAACCATAAGCCGTCTCCACAGGCGTTTCAGAGAATATGGCAGCACATCCAACCGGCCTCACAACCGCAGACCTCGTGTAACCACACCAGCCCAGGACCTCCACATCCAGCAGGTTCACCTCCAAGATCGTCTGAGACCAGCCACCCAGACAGCTGCTGGAACAATTGGTTTGCACAACCAAACAATTTCTGCACAAACTGTCAGAAACCGTCTCAGGGACGCTCAACTGCATGCCCGTCGTCCTCATCGGGGTCTTGACCTGACTCCAGCTCGTCGCCGTAACAGACTTGTGTGGGCAAATGCTCACATTCGATGGCGTCTGGCACGTTGGAGAGGTGTGCGCTTCATGGATGAATCATGGTTCACATTGTTCAGGGCAGATGGCAGCTGAGAATGTCCCAGTTCTTGCATGGCCAGCATACTCACCGGACATGTCACCCATTGAGCATGTTCGGGATGTGCTTGACCGGCGTATACGACAGCGTGTACCAGTTCCCACGAATATCCAACAACCTCGCACAGCCATTGAAGTGGAGTGGACCAACATTCCACAGGCCACAATTGACAATCTGATAGACTCCATGCGACGATGTGTTGCACTGCATGAGGCAAATGGTGGTCACACCAGATACTGACCGGTTCTGGGTCCCCAGACCCCCAATAGCGCAAAAAACTGCACATTCCAGGGTGGCCTTTTGTTGTGGGCAGTCTGAGGTACACCTGTGCACTACTCATGATGTCAGATCAGCATCCTGATGTAGCACACCTGTGAGGTGGGATGGATTATCTCAATATAGCAGATGTGCCCACTACCACACATTTGGACTGATTTGTGACCACTGTTTGGGAGGGATGGTTATATTGTGTATCTGGAATGAATTTTAGGTCTCTACGTCCATCCCATGGGGAATGGGAGCAGTAACAAAGGTGTTACGTTTATATTTTTGTTGAGTGTATATAAAATAAATCTACACTCATTATGTAATATTAGCATATCATTCTGTAATGTCTGTCACCATTTTTTTCAGGTCATCAGGAATAACTTAAACATGGGTATCAAAACATACACTTCAAACAGTGTGCCATTTGTTCTGTACTCTTCTGTATACAATTATATCAGCACATTATGCTGTAGTTCACGATTCACATGATGCAGTGAAAGACAGTAATCCTGGTATTATGATGAGAGCGTGCCCTCTAGTGGATTTATGTGTACAGTGCAGGGTTTCATGAGTTACGCTGGTAAATTTGAAATTGCAACAATCCCTGAAAGGTAAGTTTGATTAATTACGTTATGTATCAATATTTTATGTATCAATAAACTTCTTTTAAGATTTAGATTCATTAGCAGATTGCTGACCGATCTACAATAGAGTCTGTAAAGTAGAGTCTTTATTTAGAATTTTACAGAGTATGCACTTCACATATTGCATTTAGTTTCCTGTGAAAAAACAGCACCACAGTGTTGATGTGATGGACAAAAAATGTGACAGAATATGCCAATCAGTAGAGGTTTGCCATAGAAGACCACTAAATGCACAGACCAAGAACTAAAGGCAAGCTTCCTACAAATTTATCTTAAGTAGAGAGAAAAAAATTCAATATTAAAAATGTGTTTGAGTTTTTTTTTAATATTTAATACAGTTAAGTACAATTTCAAACCACTAGATGGTGGCAGAAACATTGTGAAACAGTGAACAGCTGATTGTAAGTAGAACAGTCAAAGTTTATTATCGCACCCACACTGCTACTTCTCAGTCTGCACCTTAACCTTGTCAGATCTCCTGTTGAAGAATGGTGGTTTGCTGCTATGCTCTATATTTACCTCTTTATTTGCTCTGATTAGTTTTCCACACCACTCGTGGTGAGCAACTTGTCTGGTCTGTCTTGTCTGTCCCCACACACACCAAACTTCAATATTTTGTGAATGAACCCATTTTAGAAACATTTATGAACTATGAAACGATGGGATACTTAGAGTCACTGCAAGGTTTTCCAACAGCAATAATGCATTCAGGAGTCAGCAGAGAAGAAGCCATTCCCCCAAACAGTCACAATACAGAGACAACACAGGAAGACATAATTATATATATATATATATATATATATATATATATATATATATATATATATATATATATATATATATATATATATATATGGGTGTGTGTGTGTAGAGAGAAAGAGAGGAAATATATACAATATGTATAATAATAATACTCAAGTTTTCAAGACATTTTATTTCTATCCCGTACTCTCCACTGATGTAACATAACTACTCCTCCTGCATAATCCTGATTAAAAAATGTTGTAGCCTTTCGTCTTGCTGCAGTGCCCCAATTTTTAGATCAAAATATTTTCAGTTCCCCACTACAACTTTCCTCCTCCCCATACACCTACATAATGACACTTAAACACTTCTTCTTCTTTAAATGTTTTATTTTGAAAACTTTAATCAATGCTAAAATACAACCTCACGTCAAGAATGTTACAAAAATATTTTTTGTATTTTAAAACAACTTTTGTGTTCTAAAGTATTTTCAGTATACATGTTCATGTAGTCACATAAAAAAAATAAGCAGATCATCTGTTGGACACAGTCAAATAAGTTTTTATTGATTTTTCTTCCTATTCTTTAATACAAAGGCCATAGAATGAGCGCTGCAAATGTTTCTCATAGTTTTCCATATTTAAATTGTATTTACAATGGATTATGCAACAACTGGAATAATGTATGACTATTCCATTGTGTTTTTTTATGAGTACTTTAACTGTAATATGTTTTGAACACAAGACTTTATTCTACTCTAACAATCTTTTATGATTTAATACAGCAGTGATTACTAGGTCTTGTTTTTGCTTTCATGCAATTGAGATAAGTTCTTTTGCAAAGCTTCTTGACTGCAATCATCACTTCTTCTGTCTTCAGAGCATATATAATAGGATCGAGCAAAGCTGGTATGGTGTGTGTCAATGTGGAATTTATCATTCTGGCATTAGGATGGATGTAGGAGGCCCTTGTTGCTATGTTAGTGATTCCAATTGGCAAGAAGAAAATGACCACAAGGATCAGGTGAGAAGTACAAGTTTTTAATGCTCTGATTCGTTCCTTTCTTGACGTAGTCCTGCTCAGTGCAATGAAAATACAGACATATGTGGCTATAATGAATATAAGAGGAATGATGATGAGTATAGTGATAAGTGCAGATGCCATGTTGTAATTTAAAGATGTATCATTGCAAGCCAGACGATAAACTGGTCCGTGATCACAGAAAAAGCTGTTAACCACCAAAGATCTACAGAATGAGAGACGATTAACAAGCCCAACCATGGTTGCTATTACACTCACTAAAAAAATCCATACAAACAGCAGAATTGCAGCAACTGATGTTTCTGTCACAATACTATGATACCTTAAAGGGAAACAAATGGCTATAAGTCTGTCATATGCCATAGTGACAAGTGTCCATGACTGCACACTTGCAAAGAAAATAACAAAGAACATATAACTTAAACAGGCGTCATAGAGGATGTATCTCTTGTCAAACAGAAAAGTATCTAAGAGTTTGGGGATGAGAGCTGTGCTCCCACACAAATCTGTCAAAGCCATGTTGAACACAATCATGTATTTAGGAGTATGAAGAGTCTTCACCAGCCAAATAACTGAGAGAAGAAAACCATTACCCAAAACAGTCATGATGTAGACAAAACACAGGAAGGCATAGTAATATCTAATATGAGGGATATTGGAAAACCCACTGAGATAAAATTTTGCAGGCCGAACAAATGTGTTATTAAACATGGTAGTGGCTTTATCTTCTGTTCCCATTGCAAATATTTCTTTCCCTAAACATAAAAAGAGCAGAATATAACAAACCATAATGAGTTACTTCACTGTTGCTGTGGAAAAAACTAAACTCACCCGAGACTCTGTCAAGTGTGCAGTGCAATAAAGTGGATTGTACTGTGAGAGATGTGTTATTTATATTTCACCTCTATCACAGCGTGGAAATAGAAATTCAGGTGGGTGTGTCACATTGTCATGAATTAATTTGGAATATTTTTCAGTGTGAACCTGTTAGAATTTATGTCATTTAATTGTTTATTATTGTAAATAGAGCAGTGAATCATTAATGAAAAATTATTCAAATTTTTAAAAATAACACAACTAAACACTGTAAATAGTAGATACATTTAAGTCACTTAAAACTGCGATGTCGTTTTTCTAAAAAAGCTAACTTTGAGTTGAAGCTACCAGAGCTGTTAATATTTATTATTATTTTAGAATAATATACAGATTTAAATTCCAAGGCAGACTAAGATTTACATGTTTACTTCACATGTTTTTTGTATATTTGTATACTCCAACTGAATACTTGAGTAGGGAGGCAAAGAAAACATTTTTCAAAAGAAAGGAACTGAGAAACTACATATTCATACACACATATGTACTCATATTTAGTGTATCAAATCAAATCAAAACAATTTTCTATAGCACATTTTAAAAACAACAGTGTTGACCAAAATGGTTCACAATCAGCCAAAAAGAGAATGAAAAGTTAAAAAACAAAGCATTTACAAACTAAACAGACCAACAAACAACACAAGTGACAAACATAAAAAGCGAAAGGATGCTTAGAACTCAAGTTACACTGCTGGAAATACTTTATTTTGATGCAAATGCTGGGTTTTTTTTTCGTTTTGTTTCTTTTTGTTTGGGTTTTTTTTTTTTTTTTTTTTTTTGCAAATTTGCATTATAACATTTATCTTCATTTTTGCTGCAGTACATAAAAATAGGTGTATCTTAAAAATAAAACTATGAAGACACTCAAAATAAGTTTCCTGTAGTTGGAAACTATTTTGTTCAACTTTTTTGTATATTTACAGTTTTGAGGGATAAACCTCTTAAATTTCTCTAACTAGAAATATATGTAAAAGACAAAACAAAAATGATTTTCAATTTTTTGTAGTTTATTGCACTTTTTTGCAATTTATGTAGTTACTATGGATTAATTGCATACATATTATTAAAATTTGGGCTATCACGTTGTATTGATATGTAGCAACTTGAAATGCTCCCAAAAAAAGCACTAATGTATGCAAAAATATATAGATAAGCTCTGGCGGACTTGGTTCTATGGTAGGTCTTAAACGGTTAATCAACCAAAGACCAAGAAAGACTTTTAATTTATTTGAAACCCTGATGCCTTGTCTGATTTTGTGAGTTTTTTATATTTAAGTCATTTTTTGCACATACGGTGTGCTACCTCCCCAATAAATCTGCAGCTGTGGTTTGGAAAGGACTCATCCTGCCCCCTGTGTACAGTCCCAGCCACACTCAAGCACATCTTGGTTTCTTTTGTCTGGTTGGGAGCTGACACAGTCTGTAAGGTGATGGGGTTTTGGGGAGGTAATGTGAGAAGAGAAGCTGCAGAGAGGCGTGTAAGACTGCGACTCTGCTTCCTTGTCCCAACTCTGGATAGTCATGTTTTGGGGGGTTTAATAAATTTAGCCAGATTTCTAGAAATGAGAGCTGCTCCATCCAAAGTGGGATGGATGCCATCTCTCCAGGTTTTCCAGTTATCTATAAAGCCCACATTGTTTTTTGGATACCACTCCAACAACCAGCAACTTAAGGAGAACATGTGGCCATGTCACTCCTGGTCCGATTTAGTGCTCAGCTCAGATAAAATAATTATCGTGGGTGATTTTAACATCCACGTATATATGCTAAAAATGACAGCCTTAACATGGCATTTAATCTGTTTTTAGACTCAATTGGCTTCTCTCAAAATATAAAAGAACCCACCCACCACTTTATTCACATTCCAGATCTTGTTTTAGCATATGGCATAGAAACTAAACATTTAAGTGCTTCCTGAAAACCCTCTCTTATCTGATCATTTCCTGATAACATTTAAATATACAATAATTGATTACACAGCAGTGGGGAGTAGATTTCATCATGGTAGATGTCTTTCTGAAAGTGCTGTAACTGAGTTTAAGAATATAATCTGATGTTATCATCTTCAATGCCCTGAACCAACACAGAGCAGAGTAGCTACCTGAACACTAGTCCAACAGAGGTTGATTATCTTGTTTATAATTTTACCTCCTCACTACCTATGACGATACTGTAGCTCCTGTGAAAAATAGTGCATCAAATCAGAAGTACTTGCTGTCATGCTATAATTTTCAAACACAAAGCTTAAAGCAGATACCTTGTAAGCTGGAGAGGAAATGGTGTGTCACAAGTTTAGAAGATCATCATTTAGCCTGGAGAAATAAACTACTGATTTATGAAAAAAGCCTTCCATGAAGCTAGAACATCTTACTACTCATCACTAATTGAAGAAAATCAGAACCCTAGTTTTCTCTTCAGCACTGTAGCCAGGCTGACAAAAGGTCAGAGCTCTGTTGAGCAAACCATTCTTTTAACATTAACTAGTAATGACTTCATGAACTTCTTCACAAATAAAATTTTAACCATTACAGAAAAAAATTACTGATAATCATCTCATAGATATAACATTATCTGTAGCTTCTTTCAGTACGATTGATAGTTATTTTCTCCAAACCATCAACGTGTCTTTTAGACCCCATTCCTACAAAACTGCTTAAAGAAGTCCTGGCATTAATTAATGCTTCAATCTTAAATATGATCAACCTATCGCTAATAATCGGCTATGTACCACATGCCTTCAAGCTGGCAGTAATTTAAATGTTGCTTAAAAAGCCATGTCTTTACCCAGCAGTCTTAGCTAATTATAGGCCAAACTCTAACCTTCCTTTCATATCAAAAATCCTTGAAAGAGTAGTTGTCAATCAGCTAACAGAGTTAGCTGTTTCAGTCAAGAGTTTCAGTCAGGTTTCAGAGCTCATTACAGCACAGAAACAGCTTTAGTGAAGGTTTCAAATAATCAGGCCCCATCTTATCTTAATGACCTTGTAGTACCATATCACCCCATTAGACCACTTCGCTATTGCACTGCAGGCTTACTTGTTGAATGGGAGGCAGAGCCTTCAGTTTTCAAGTCCCTTTTCTATAGAACCAGTTTGGATTCGGGAGACAGACACTATCTCTACTTTTAAGATTAGATATAAAAACGTTCCTTTTTGCTAAAGTACATAGTTAGAGCTTGATCAGGTAACCCTGAATCCTCCCTTAGTTATGCTGCAATAGGTGTATATTCCTGGGGGATTCCCATGATGAGTATTTCTTCTTCAGTCACCTTTCTCACCCATAGAACTCTCATAGAAATCTCTGGCTCTCTTCCACAGCATGTCTTTTATCATGTCTTCCTTCTCTCACCCCAACCGGTCTTGGCAGATGGCCGCCCCTCACTGGGCCTGGTTCTGCCGCAGGCTTTTTCCTGTTAAAACTGAGTTTTTTCTTCACATTGTCGCCAAAGTGCTTGCTCATAGGGAGGGGGGGGGGGGGGGGGGGGGTCACATGACTGTTGAATTCTTCTCTGTATGTATTATTGTAGAATCTACTGTACAATGTAAAGCACCTTGAGGCGGCTGTTGTTGTGATTTGGCACTGTATAGATAAAATTGAATTGAAATCTTAAAACAGAAGTATGTATTTACATTTGTGTATATTGAACTGAACAATGCAAAGAGAAGTGGTAAATGTAGTAAATATAAAAAGAAAACAAACACACAAGCAGTGTTAAGAAAATTGGAAAGACACAATTAGTTGCTGAAATTGTCTATTACCATAACACCAGTTAATAAGTCTTACAAATAAGGTAATAAATATAAAAGAGATTAACAAGTAAATAAACATATTAGTACTCACAATTGCTTCATAAATATTCAGATTAAAATATGTGATGCACGTTAAACATCCTTAATTGCTTGTTGAAATCTTGTTAAGCTTTCTGTTGTGCTGGTACAGTAGAATAAGGCAGCCTGTCAGGATTGTAAGTAATTTCTTTTCCACAAGGAGTCACTGCTAAGCTTCACAATGACAATCAAGTATTTAGGAGTATGAAGGGTCTTCACCAGAGAAATAATTGAGAGAAGAAAGCCATTACCAAAAACAGTTATGATATAGGCAAAACAGAGGCAGACAAAATAATGCCTAAATCTCAAATCATTTTGATTTTAACCCTGATATTATTATCAGAGGTGGATAGTAACGAGTTAAATTTACTCCGTTACATTTACTTGTGTAAGTTTTTGAAAAAAATGTACTTTTAAAGTACCTTTTTTGCACGATACTTTTTACTTTTACTTGAGTACATTTATGAAGAAGAAACGGTACTTTTACTCCGCTACATTTGCAAAATTCGACTCGTTACTTAAAAAAAAAAAATTAGTTTAACACATTAGCTAACATGCCGCCAGTGGAGTTTCCGGTACTTTTTTACCAATGAGATGTGGCCATGCAGTCACATGACCAGTTTGAAACTGTGGCGGGCAGAGCAGCCCAAGCATTTCAAAGTAGCGGACACACGGAAACAGTGTTGCCAACTTAGCGACTTTGTCGCTATATTTAGCAAGTTTTCTCCTGCCTCCTCCTGTGTTTTATGTTTTACAGAGACGTGGCTCTGTGAGGACATCCCGGACAGCGCGCTAAAGCTGGAGGGCTTTCATCTGCTGCGCGCGGACCGGCAGGCCTCTCTCTCTGGTAAGACCAAAGGTGGAGGTGTGTGCTTCTACATTAATAGTGGCTGGTGCACAGACGTAACAGTGATTGCTCAGCACTGCTCTTCCTCTCTGGAATACCTTTTTATTCACTGCAAACCGTTTTATTGTCCGCGGGAGTTTGCTTCATTCATCCTGGCCGCTGTTTACATCCCGCCAGATGCGGACGCGCAGGCAGCTCAGTGCGCACTCGCGGAGCAGATACTGCACATGGAGCGGACATTCCCGGACTCTCTCATCATTGCTCTTGGGGACTTTAACAAAGCCGATCTGAGCCATGAGCTTCCCAAATACAAGCAGTATATTAAATGCCCGACCAGAGAGGAGAGGACATTAGACCACTGTTACAGCACGATCAGCGGGGCCTATCGTGCGGTGCCCCGCGCTTCACTCTGACTTTCTGACCACGTCATGATCCACCTGATCCCCGCGTACAGACAGAGGCTGAAGCTCTCCAAACCTGTCGTGTGGACCAAAAAACTGTGGAGCAACGAGGCTGTGGAGGAGCTTCGCACGTGTTTGGAATCTACGGACTGGGACTCAATGAAGGCTGCTTCTAACAGCTTGGACGAGTTTACGGACACTGTCACCTCCTATATCCACTTCTGTGAGGACAGCATTGTGCCATCACGCACCAGGGTGAGTTATAACAATGACAAACCCTGGTTTACTCCTAAACTCAAAAAGCTGTGGCTGGAAAAGAGTAAGGCGTTCACAAGCGGAGACAGGGACTGCTACAGAGAGGCCAAGTACAGGTTCACTAAAGAAGTGGACGTTGCTAAACATCAGCACTCTGAGAAGATGCAGCAGCAGATCTCAGAGAATGACTCGGCCTCTGTGTGGAAAGGTTTTAGGAATATCACCAACTACAAGCCTAAAACCCCCCACTCCACTGACGACTTGCTCTTGGCCAACACCCTCAACAACTTTTACTGCCGTTTTGACGAGCCATCAGGCAGCCTTCACACCTCCAACGGCCCCAACAATAGAGACACTTTGGACACTCATTCCCCCACCTCTCCCCCCTCCATAGAGCCATCACCACCTTCAATCACTTCACCTACAACACCCCCCTCCTCACCCCACACAAAAGAGGATTTCACACCACCTCCTCCCACCACAACTCTTCATATTCATGAAGCAGATGTGAGGAAGCAGATGTGAGTCTGAATGCTCGAAAAGCTCACGGCCCAGACGGTGTGTCTCCTGCCACCCTCAGACACTGTGCAAACGAGTTGGCCCCAGTGTTTTCTGGCATTTTCAACTCCTCTCTGCAGGCATGTCATGTGCCTGCCTGCTTCAAGTCCTCCACCATAATCCCTGTCCCCAAGAAACCTAGGATCACTGGACTAAATGACTACAGACCCGTGGCTCTGACATCTGTGGTCATGAAGTCATTTGAGCGCCTGGTTCTCTCCTATCTCAAGACCCTCACGGCCCCCCTCCTGGATCCCCTGCAGTTTGCATACAGAGCCAACAGGTCTGTAGATGACGCAATCAACATGGCCCTACACTTCATCCTGCAGCATCTGGACTCCCCAGGAACCTACGCCAGGATCCTGTTTGTGGACTTCAGCTCTGCCTTCAACACCATCCTTCCAGACCATCTCCGAGGCAAGCTTTCCCAGATGAATGTGCCTGATCCCATCTGCCGGTGGATCACTGACTTCCTGACGGACAGGAAGCAGCATGTGAGGCTGGGAAAGAATGTCTCGGACTCCCGGACCATCAGCACCGGCTCCCCTCAGGGCTGTGTTCTTTCTCCTCTGCTCTTCTCCCTGTACACCAACTGCTGCACCTCCACCCACCAGTCTGTCAAGCTAATCAAGTTTGCAGATGACACCACTGTTATTGGACTCATCTCGGACAGGGATGAGTCTGCCTACAGGAGGGAGGTTGAACGTTTGGTGTCCTGGTGCAGCCACAACAACCTGGTGCTGAATGCCCAGAAGACAGTGGAGATTATTGTGGACTTCAGGAAGCACACAGCTCCACTCCCCCCCATCATCCTGTCTGACACCCCCATCACCTCTGTGGACTCATTCCGCTTCCTGGGTACCACCATCACCCAGGACCTGAAGTGGGAGCCCACCATCACTTCCGTCATCAAGAAAGCCCAGCAGAGGATGTACTTCCTGAGGCAGCTGAAGAAATTCAACCTGCCAACACGGACGATGATGCAGTTCTACACTGCAATCATCGAGTCCATCCTCACCTCCTCCATCACTGTGTGGTACGCTGGAGCAACTATCAGGGACAAACAGAGACTGCAGCGTGTTTTGCGCTCTGCTGAGAAGGTGATTGGCTGCAGACTCCCATCTCTGCAGGACCTGTACACCTCCAGGACACTGGGGCGTGCAGCTCGGATCTCAGCTGACCCTTCTCACCCTGGACACAGTCTGTTTGACCTGCTCCCCTCAGGCAGGAGGCTCCGGTCCATTCACACCAGAACCTCTCGCCATAAGAACAGTTTCTTCCCCTCTGCTGTTGGACACATGAACAATAACCGTATGACTGTTCCCACCACTAACACATGACCCTACGCTGTGTTCATTGCATCATTCCATGTTTAGCACTGATCATCATCATCATCACCACCTGCACTCATGTATATATCATGTATATATCTATCTACTTAGCACTTTTAATTCTTGTTCTTATTTTATATTTTGATGACAGTATGTTTGCACTGAAGCACCGCAGCAATTTCCTAATGTTGTAAACCTGCTCAACATTTGGCAATAAACCCTTTCTGATTCTGATTTTCAGACCCCTTAGCGACTTTTTTTTTTCTAAAAAGCGACTAGCGACAAATCTGGCGACTTTTTCTGGTGTTATTGGAGACTTATTTATGACGACTTTTTGACGTGAAAGGGCATGTTGCTCTTACTCTCAACAAGCAGCGGTGCTGCCGTGGGCACCTCGCCCGTGCTAAAGCGCTCACGGGCGGAGGATAGTCCTCCCTCAGCTGCAGGCAGTGTTGCCAACTCCTCAGTAAGGAAAATCGCTATTGGTTGTCCTAAAAGTCGCTAAATGACGTCATCACCTAATTTGCATAATTGATCATGCTAATGTAATTGTAACCTACGCTGTTGGAGAGAGAAGAGACATAAAGTGAGCAAAAATGGTTTGCATTTAGAATTTATTTAGAACTACAAATTAAATTTCTTTTTGCAATTATTGTTTTTAATGTCACAATTATTGTTTTTAATGTCACAATTCCAACTCTGCTCCTTTATCCGGGCTTCGACCGGCAAAAGTGACAAATAGGCACTCTGGTGGAGTTACTTTATGTGTGTGTGTGTGTGTATTTATAAGTAGTTTTAAACCTTGTGATCCACAAAACAGCATAACAGTAAAAGAAGAACTGACTGCGTTACAGTCAGTGTGGGAGCAGCGGCTTCGCTCATGCGCGGTTCATTTGCAGTTTGGACGCACAGGTGTGAACATCTCCTGCAGCCAGTGTTGCCAACTTAGCAGTCTGCATTAAGCTGGGCAAACACTGTGCAATTTTTTTTCAGTCACGTTATTCAGCTCCTCAAACTGTACAATTAAATCGCAAAGGTTAGAAGTTCATAGGTCACGATGCAGGGTCTCACACGGCCTGATGCTCTGATGCGACCTGAGTGCTCAAACTGTGCGTCCATAACATGAAGCTTATCATACAAAATCTGTCCCTCGCTCTCCCTCTCTGTCTTTTACTCACACAGACACACACACACCATCAACTTTGCTAAATTATTAATGAAAAACATTGACCAGGCAGCTGTGATTGAGCAGCAATGTCCATCCAACTCTTTTCGTGGTTGTTGTAGTCGTGATAATTTTGTGAGGCCACATTGAAAAGCCTCGGATACGGAAGCGTAGAGCTGCCACCCAGGCAAAAGAAAAACAGAGCTATATCACGTTATAACGTGAAAAGTATATTGTTCTAACAATATACCTTTCACATTTGAACAATATAATATCACGTTATTACAATATAAATATTATATTGTACGAACGTGATATTATATTCTTCAAATGTGAAAGGTATATTGCACGAACATGAAAAGTATATTGTTAGAACAATAAACTTTTAATGTTATAACGTGATATAGCTCTATTTTTCTTTTGCCTGGGTGGCAGCTCTACGCTTACGTACTCGGATGAGCTAGCCTCATCCTACAAGTTGTGCCTCTCTTGTGTCCAGATCACACGCTGCGCTGCCGTGCTGCTCCACCTTTTCACTTTCATTTCTGTGTTTGTGCGTGCGCAGTTTGAGAGGCTGCGTTGAGGGGCGACAGGATTTCAAACAGGTTTGATTATCATGCGACCATACGATTGATGATTGGGAGCTGGTCGTGAGGTGTTAACTGCTTTTCGTTATCCCATGTACACGGTGCACACACGATTAAGGTAAAACTCGGGCCGATCCCCAAAACGGTTGCGCGACTGAAAAATCGGCTCAAAATGGGCCAAAAATCGCACAGTGTATGGCCAGCTTTTGGAGGCTAGCTCCAAACAAACATCCACAGCTTGGCAGTGTATACAGCACTATAATGACCAGACCTAATTCTTTTGAAAACCATACATCTTTCCACAGGTCTCAACTTCATCAGACATCACCTAGACTCAGAGCTGGATAAGGCCAGCACAAACAGCGGCCTATTCGACGAAGATGATGCATCCATGGGGTCGGGAAAGCCAGAAGCAGGGGAGCTGGAGAGGTACCTTTCATGTCCATTCACTGGAGGTATGGATCTATTGCATGGCTTTCCTGACATCAAGAAGCTGTCGATCAAAGTCAATACTGCTCTTCCTGCATCTGGAGCTTGTGAAGGACTTCTTAGTCATGCAGGACGCCTGTTCACTGCTAAACAGTTAGAGCTTCACAGAAAGAACCTTGAGAGCAAACTGCTGCTGAAGCTTAACCATCACCTCACTGAGTGAAGAAATGGCACATTTTTGCTAAATATGCAGAATGCACACCCATATAATTTATGGTAAACTGAGCTGCCTTGTATGAAGATATGTTGAAGATGCCTCGTTCTAACGTTTTCTCTGAGGCTGCTGTGCCATTTGGAGCAAAGATGAATATAAAGTTTACAGCATATCTTGTCACTGGAAATTGTTTGCACTGATACATACATTTTACTTTACTGATAAAATCCTATCTCTCAAATCCTCACTCCCCCTAGTGGTGAGCCCTGCTCTCACTGGAGAATGTACTTCAACTTTTCATCAGTTTGAGCCAGTGTCACTCTGTACACTTAAGCAAATTGTCAAGCAACTGAAAATTACTAGTTCTGCATATGAACCTCTTCCGTCTCGCATTGTGAAGGACGGCTTTGATGTAATTGGGCCCAGTATTCTATTTTTAATGAACTCATCATTGTCTTCTGGCTATGTTCCCTCTGTTTTTGAACATGCTATAGTGCAACCTGTTCTTAAAAAAAGATGTCTTGATCATTGTGATTTCGTTAATTATAGGCCGATATCCAAACTTCCGTTCCTCTCTAAAATCCTAGAGAAGATAGTTCTCTCACAACTCCAGGCTTACCTGGATGCACATGACATCTGTGATAAATTTCAATCTGGTTTTAAACCACGCCGCAGCACTGAAACAGCTTTGCTGAGAGTCCTTAATGATCTTCTCTTAATTACTGATTCAGGGCATTCTGCTGTATTAGTCTTATTGGATTTGTCCTCAGCCTTTGACATGGTTGACCATATTATTTTATTAACAAGGTTAGAATGCACTGTGGGCATTCGGGGCGAAGCCCTTAATTGGTTCAAATCATACCTTTTGAACAGGTCTTTCTCCGTTACCTTGGGTACTTATTCTTCCTCAACTGCATCCTTATGCTGTGGTGTGCCCCAAGGCTCTGTGCTTGGCCCTATGTTATTCTCATTATATATGCTCCCCCTAGGCTTAATCTTTGAAAAATATAACATTTCTTATCACCTCTATGCCGATGATATACAGATTTATTTTCAATTAGATGATGACGACATTGCTTCTTCGTTGCACTGCTTCCTCGAGTGCATGAGAGAAGTCAGAGAATGGCTTTCAGACAATTCCCTTATCCTGAACGAAAAGAAAACGGAGATTGTGGTGTTTGGCAACCATATCCCTAGGGGCCTATCAGCTGATACCTTTGGTTCCTTTGCCACTTCTTTCTCTGACTCAGTTAGTGACCTAGGGGTTCTGCTGGACAGCTCTTTCAAATTTAACAAACAAGTGTCTTCAGTAATCAAATCTAGCTTCTACCAACTGCGCCTTATTGCTAAGGCTAAGCACTATGTCCCTCATGAAGATCTTGAAAAGCTCATTCATGCTTTTGTGACTTCTAGATTGGATTACTGTAATTACCTCTACTTTGGTTTTCACTCCGCTCTCCTTCACAGACTTCAGCTTGTCCAGAATGCTGCGGCTCGCCTTCTGACTGGCACTAGAAAGCATGCCTCTATCACCCCAGTTCTTATTGAGTTGCATTGGCTACCCATAAAATATCGCATTGAATTTAAAATATTGTTGCTCACTTTTAGAATTATAAATAATTTAGCCCCTCGTTATCTTGTCGATCTTCTTAGTTTATATGTCCCGGGGCGAGCCCTCAGGTCTTCAGCCCAATTACTCCTGGCTCAGCCTAGATCTAGACTTAAATCGAGGGGTGACCGTGCTTTTGCCCTGGTTGCACCGAATCTGTGGAACAACCTTCCTATCGCTATCCGTGCGTCAGACTCCGTTTTATCTTTTAAATCCCGTTTAAAAACTCATTTATTCAACATAGCTTTTCATCTAGTTAGCGTCCCTGTTTTATACTTGGTTCAATTTCTTATTTATGTACTTTATCTTTTAGCTATATCTGTTCTTAGTAACTTTGTTCTTATATTCCCTTTTATTGTTGTATAATTAGTACCCTTAACCTGATGACATGTGGTACTTTGTTAATAGTCTTTTATTTATTGTCTTAATTTTCCTGTTTTTATTGTAAAGCACTTTGGTGTACCACTGGTCTTTTAAATGTGCTATACAAATAAAGTTGTATTGTATTGTTTATATATTTATATTATTTACTATAGGTATTGGTGAAAAAAGCTTTATGTTGTGAAAAACTGAAATCTGGAAGTTAGAATTGTTGTGCCTTATTTTGTTGATGTTTTTACATATATTCCTTTTGAAAATGGTAAAATTTGTATATTTATTTATTTTTGTTTGTCTGATAACATTTATTTAAAAAATAAATCAGACTTTTCAAACAGTTACTCGCTACTTGAGTAGTCTTTTCGCCAAGTACTTTTTTACTCTTACTTGAGTAACTTTTTTGACGACTACTTTTCACCTTTACTTGAGTAATAATATTTTAAAGTAATGCTACTCTTACTTGAGTACAATTTTGGATACTCGACCCACCTCTGATTATACACTTATTACTTCCTTTCAGTGTTGAGATGGTTGACTTGTATCTTCTTTCCACTACATAAAAATCTTTCATCTCTATCCCTTGACTCAGCCCTTTAAAAGGTAAATTAATACAGTGATGCAATATAAGTGCCCCCTCACATAATCATGATTAAAAACTGTTGCACCTTTGCCGATAGAGCAATTGTTCCAAACATTTTTATTTAGATGAAAACATTTTCAATTTAATTATTATAATTATGGTTGTAAACTTACTTAACATTTTTATTTTACAGACACTGGAATCAATACTTCACTTAAAGTAAATATAGAAAATATTTTTTTCTTTCATTTGCTTTGCATTTCAATTTACAATAATAATAAAAACATAAGCAGATAATCTGATGGAGAAATTCAGAGAAAATTTCCCCATCAGAAATTTTTGAGAAAAAGAAAAATTTGATGCTTTTTCTCAAACCAAAAGACAGTTCAGTCAGAACTGCAATTTGTGTCATGCATAATTTCATATTTAAATTCTACTTCTCAACACTCTTAACAACAGTCCACAACATATTATGAAACACTTGGCTTTACTGGTATAATTTATGGCTATTGCACTGTATTACAAATGAGTAAGCTAATTTCAATATGTTATTCTATAACACTCCTCTACGATTTAATACAGCAGTGATTACAAGGTCTTGTTTTTGCTTTCATGCGATTGAGATAAGTTCTTTTGCAAAGCTTCTTAACTGCATTCATCACTTCTTCTGTCTTCAAAGCATATACAATCGGATCGAGCAAAGCTGGTATTGTGTGTGTCAATGTGGAATTTATCATTCTGGCATTAGGATCAATGTAGGAGGTCATTGCAGCTATGTTAGTGATTCCAATTGGCAAGAAGAAAATGACCACAAGGATCAGGTGAGAAGTACAAGTTTTTAATGCTCTGAGTCGCTCCTCTCTTGACGTAGTCCTGCTCAATGCTATGAAAATACAGACATATGTGGCTATTATGAATATAAGAGGAATGATGATAAGTATAGCAACAAGTGCAGATGCCATGTTGTAATTTAAAGATGTATCATTACAAGCCAGACGATAAACTGGTCCGTGATCACAGAAAAAGCTGTTAACCACCAAAGATCTACAGAATGAGAGACGATTAACAAGCCCAACCATGGTTGCTATTACACTCACTAAAAAAATCCATACAAACAGCAGAATTGCAGTAATTGATTGTTCAGTCACAATACTATGATACCTTAAAGGGAAACAAATGGCTATAAGTCTGTCATATGCCATAGTGACAAGTGTCCATGACTGCACACTTGCAAAGAAAATAACAAAGAACATATAACTTAAACAGGCGTCATAGAGGATGTATCTCCTGTCAAACAGAAACGTATCTAAGACTTTTGGGATGAGAGCTGTGCTCCCACACAAATCTGTCAAGGCCATGTTGAACACAATCATGTATTTAGGAGTATGAAGAGTCTTCACCAGTGAAATAAGTGAGAGAAGAAAACCATTACCCAAAACAGTCATGATGTAGACAAAACACAGGAAGGCATAGAAATACCTAATATGAGGGATGTTGGAAAACCCACTGAGATAAAATTTTGCAGGGCGAACAAATGTGTTATTAAACATGGTAGTGGTTTTATCTTCTGTTCCCATTGCAAATATTTGTTTCCCTAAACATAATAACAGTAGAATAGAATAAAGCATAATGAGTTACTTCATTGTTGCTGTGTAAAAAAACTAAATTCACCCGCGAAGACAGAGCATTGCACAAGTGGGTTATACTGTGAAAGATGTGCCGCTTATATATTACCTCTATCACTGTGTGACAGTTGGAAATTCAGGTAGGTGTGCCTCTTTCTATCAGAGTTTATATCATCAATATGATGGCGTAACTGTTTAAGAGCACTGAATCATTAATTAAAAATGCTTAAAACAGCACTGGAAGAAGTAAAAAGTTTTAAGTGTCTTAACCCTCCTGCCATCCTTTAAAAAACTCACACCCATCACCCTAGGGACCATTCTCAGCCACGCCATAAAAAGACCATATATCCATATTTTATTCCACTTTAAATTAGCCAACCTTGTAAAACTACTTCTCCCTGAAATATTCATGTAAAGTTTTAATTATATTTTCGTTGTTTTAACCCTTCAAATCCCAGTGTTATTACATGAGCGCCCTGTGTTATAAGCCCCAAAAACCAAAAAACGAAACTAAATATTTCCACAAAAAACCAGTTGAAGTAATATGTGATTGTCATTATAAGTAGGCCTTTAGATGGACCAAAGATTGGCACCAACATACATTTTGACCTGCCATTATTTTTTTTGCATTTTTTTTGCAATTTAAAAATTAAAACTTCAAGGCCCTGAGTCTTCATTGACATCCAAGAAAAGAAGAAAAAATAAAATCATATGATGATAATTTGGGGTTGAAAAATAGCGTTTATAATGGAAGTCAATGGGCAGAAAATGGTCCCCAGGGTGATGGGTGTGGGGATTTCTGCTGCTCAGCCATTTTAGGCTGATTTAAGGAATTCACACTGGAATATTAACATTGACAGGTAAAAACTATCCTGTGGCAAGTTTGGTTATATTCCACTGAACACAGTGGAAATGGGAGCCATTTAACACATAGCAGTGGCACAAAAAGGTCCCAAGAAGGCAGGAAGGTTAAACTAAATTGTGTCTGAGTTTTTTTAAACAAGCAAAATTTGAATTGAAGCCACTAAGAGCTTTTAATGCTCTTTGTTTGTGTGTGGAAGGCTGATGGGGACACTCAAGTTTGTAAATGCAATAATTCGTACCATAGGTGCATCTACTAAAATCTCAGATAAGTTTGAATCTCAGTGACCTTGACCTCAAAGTCAAGGTCATGTAATGACCCCATGATGTTTCAATGTCTGAGGCAGGCCACAATGAGTGATTTGGTCTTTCAGATTGTGTTGATCTACTTGGATGATCTATTCGTGTTTTCAACAATATTCCAGGATCACCTTGTGAGAGTCTCTTCTCAAGGTAAAGGTTGAAAAATGCCATTTCCTCCGGCTCAAGTTCAAGTTTCTCGGTCATGAAGTGTTGGCTCAGGGGATAAGCACGTATCCTGACAAGATAAGCGCTGTGGCAAAATGGCCCAACCGCAGTACTGTGATAGAGCTAAGTTTTTTGGAATTTTGCAGTTAGTATAAGAGATTTATTGAGGGCTTTTTCCAAACTGCAGGGCCACTCCATGATGTAGTGAATGTCTGCGTTAAGAAGACCAGTCATGGCAGGGCTAAACAGCTTTTTGCTTCAGCCTGGATGTCACAGTGCTTACAAGCTTTTGAATTACTTAAGGAAAAGTTGACTAGTGCCCCTGTTCTAGGCTATGCTTCGTTCTCCAGAGGCCTGGTAATGAACTAATCATTTGATTCAGGTTTGTTGACCCAGGGTGATATCTAAAACCTTCAGGACACCGGCCTTTGAGGCCTGGAATTGCCCAAACCTGCTGTACACACTCCAGCCTCGTCCCCTTCTACCGAAGTGTCGAGGAAGAGCCAGAGGAAGAGGCCCAGGGACAGCCAGGCTGTACTTCAGTTTCTAAAAGACCAGGTGGA
This sequence comes from Maylandia zebra, assembly GCF_041146795.1. Taxonomy (NCBI): domain Eukaryota; kingdom Metazoa; phylum Chordata; class Actinopteri; order Cichliformes; family Cichlidae; genus Maylandia; species Maylandia zebra. The sequence continues at coordinate 18,513,425 of NC_135176.1, read as the reverse complement.
AAGAGAGGAAGAGAGAGAGAGACAGGCGCTGACTAGGGAGGAAGAGAGGGAGAGGGCAGCTACTGAAAGGGCAGACCGATATCTATCACTGTTTGAAAAACTTGTCGAAAAATTTTAAATAAAGCAATTTGGAATGCAAGCATGCTGATCCACACAGGTATGCACACATGGGTATTCACAGACGCGGACTAAAGCTTTCTTGGCTTTAAGACATGCATGCGCTCAAAGCACACTGTGCGCTGTCTATCTTGCGTGCTGCACAATATCGTTTATTATTTAGTAAATATTGATATCTATGACTAGCTAGTTTATTGTGATGGTGCTTTGTTTTCTCTATTATTATGTTGCTCTTTGTTGTTTGCTGTCTCCTCTGTTTGTTTTTTTTGTTTGTTTTTTTTTTTTTCTCCATACAGGTGACCCAGGAGTTCTTTTTTTTTTTTTTCTCTCTCTTCCCCCCCCTTCTCACCGTCTCTTCTCCCCTTTGGTTTTCTTTCTTTCTCTCCCCCTCTTTCTCTCATTCATTCCCCCTGTCCTATTTATTAAAAAAAAAAAAAAAAAAAAAATGACAAAGGATGAACTGAAGCTCTGCCATCACGTAATGTCGCATACTGCTGTTTCTGATGTCATTTAAAAAAAAAAAAAAAAAAAAAAAAAAGCAATTTAAATCTCAATAATGAAGTGAGGTTTCTGCTGCATGTGCAACAGAGAATTTCTTTAGTCAAAGTAAAACATCATTTCAACAAGTGTAACAGTTACAATAACCTTTAACATTGAATTCAACCTATACAACCGTGAGCGCACAAGCAAATATACAAAAACGAACACTAATGTACACTATTTACAAGCTGAACAAATAAAGATGTATTTTAACTAATTAACTTAACTAACTAACACTAATTTGGAAAAAAAATGATTTGAATTTACTTTTTTTTTTAACCAACAGTTTAAAACAGGCTTTTTCTTTTGGCCTTAGCTGCCTACATATCTTGTGTGAGCATGACTACATCTTACAAATGAAACCTTTACCTAGATGTAGTCATGTTCAAACAGACATGCAGGCAGCTGTTCAGGAGCAAACAGTCGTGCAGCAAGCCTGGCTCGGATACAAGCTCCAGAAAACTCCCTGTCCACGCCCGTGCAATCTGTTTCGGCTTCTGGTCCTGCTTGTGCCGCCTCCTCCTCATCTCCTTCTTCTTGGCAGACGTCATCTGTTGCCACACAGATGTTGTGGAGGATGCAGCAAGCTCCCGCAACTTTGGGAGCAAACAGAGGCCGGATCTCAAGGGCTCGCAAGAAAATGGAGCGCCAGCGTGTTTTGAGGATGCCAAAGGTACGCTCTATGATGTTTCTGGCCTTGGTGTGGTGCCGATTGAACCTTTCTTCAACTTGAGCTTTAAAAGAAAGACAGTACACACTATTATTCAGTGCTTAGTAAACTTTCAATTAGTGTAATAGGTAGAATTATAATATTGCATTTCTTTTCTTAAAGCTCTGCATGCTTCACAGTAACAGATGTAGCACTACACGTGTTTGTAGGTGTAAAGAAAAGGGGAATTATTTTCTTACTTGACACAGGCTGGCGATATGGGGTCATTATTGCCACTGGGTGCTTAAGGCAAGGGTATCCTCCATCTCTGGAATATAATTGCATACAGTTTAGTGGCCTGAACAGTAGGCCCCAGGGGTCTGTTAGTTTTAAAGGGCTAGAGTAACCTGTAAGAGTTATTCACACTAATACTGATTAATACTTAGGTTTTAACCTTTATTGAATATTCCAATAAACACTCTGGAAACATAGAAAACAATGAAACACTACCTCAAAGATCCAGTACCATGACAATAACATTATGTACTGCTACTTTCAGAACCTTTAGCATTTAGCACTTAGGTCCTCCTACGCCATTCAGGCAGCTAACGAGCGGCTTACGCTTCGTCCCAGGCAATGTCGACGGTTCTCAGATCATCCATAAATGATCGACGCCATGTGATCTTTGGTCGGCCTTGCTTTCGTTTGCCAGTGCGTGGGAGCCATGTAATGGCGATCTTGGCCGGGCGATAAGGGAGTAGACTTAAAATATGGCAGTACAATGGTAATTTCAGTACCATTGATATTTATTTTAGAGATGGCACGATACCACTTTTTTATGTCCGATACCGATATCATAAATTTGGATATCTGCTGATACCGATATGAATCCGATAGTGTTTTTAATCAATAAAACAGTTTTTTTTATATCTTGCTGCATTTTGTATAAGTTCATACTCAAGTTTAAAAAACAACATCAACAATAAAGCTATTCTGTTATACCTGTATGCAAAAAAAATTGTTCAGTTTCGCAATACTGATCAATCTAATAAACTTAAACCTACACCATCCTCCCTATTCTGGTATTTTAAAGAGTAAGCAACCTAACTAATAGGGTTCCAACTCCCAGCAACAAAAATAAAAAAAAATAAAAAATAGGGAACCATTCCTCACGCTCCACCTCATGATGCTTAATCGACATAATCAATCTTAATTTGATGCAGTGTGGAAAAAAAATGCACAGAAATAAATTATTTTTCAAGAATAATTAAATAGATTCAACATCTTTCTTCAACAGAATTGCAGACTGCACAGATCGTACCTTCCCAAAGGAAAAAGTACTATAGCTTACTAGGGTATATATATTAGACTTAATAGTTACTATATACAGTAATGGACTTCTATACATTTTACATCAGATTAAAACTTTGGGTGTAAGATTCGGATAATTATTTATTAAAAGCTAGACATTTTAAATGAGAATAAGAAAGAAAAGTACGTCTTTGTGCCCCCTGGCTAAACTTTGCTAGAGCCGCCCCTGCACAGTTACCAGCCATCAGCTGCGTAGAAAAGGATCCTGGTGTAGAAAGTAATATTAAATAAATTCTAACAACAGATTATCAAAGTTAAACGTGCTGCTGTTGTTCAGCCGCTGGTTTCCTCTTTCTGGTGCGAAGTGGGCCAAAAACAAACAAGGGAGAAAAGCCGATCAGCTGATCATTGATCAGTTTCACGATTGAAGTAGCAACAGGAGAGAGAGAGGGAGAGAGAGAGGCAGTCGCTCAATATATCGGTTGTTAAGCTTAAAGCTGGAATGCTTTACAAACATTCAGAGATGAGCTTACACACTTGCTTTACTTCTCTGGGATAACTTTGTCAGAGATGAAATGCCGGGTTGTTAGCGAGGCTCCAAATACTCAACCAGACCGCAGACAGTTCTCGCACGCCACAGCCGCTCTATCACGTGACGCATACTGCTCCAACGTGCTAACGTTATGAGGCGAGTTACGGCGTGTCGCAAGTTTTGTGAGGAGCTTTCGTGATATTTAATGGATCGGATTACAGTTTTTATTTCTCTCCGATATCCGATCCAGTAATTTAGATCAGTATTCCACCCATACCGATACGTAATATCGGATCGGTCCATCTCTAATTTATTTAGACTGTTTTTCTCCAATTGATCTTTCTGAGTTAATTTCAGTAATCACTTTCTTCAAACCATCAATGTGTCTTTTAGACTCCATTCCTACAAGACTCATCAAGGGAGTCCTTCCATTAATTAATGTTTCAAACTTAAATATGATCAACCTATCTCTAATAATCAGCTATGTAGCACAGGCCTTTAAGCTGGCAATAGTTAAACCCTTAAAAAACCCATCACTTGACACAGCTGTCTGAGGTAATTATAGGCCAATTTCAGCCCATCCTTTTATCTAAAAAATCTTGAAACAATTTTTTGATAAAAGTTGTAAAACAGCTAACTGATCATCTACAGAGGAAAGGTTCATTTGAAAAATTGCAGTCAGGTTTTAGAGCTCATCACTGTACAGAAACAGTTTTAGTGAAGGTTACAAATGATCTTCTTATGAACTCTGACAGTGGATGCATCTAGGTGCTTGTCCTGAGTACAGCATTCAATACCGTTGACCACAATATTTTACTAAAGAGATGAGAACATGCCATAGGTATTAAGGGTACTGCACTGCAGTGGTTAAAATCATATCTGTCTAATAGGCTCCAATTTGTTCATGTAAATGGAGAGGCCTCTTCACTAGTGATGTGTCGGTCGTGAACAAAACGGCTCACGGTTCACACTGCAGGTCTTAATGCTCAATTCCGATTTTTTGATCAAATCCGATTTTTTTGTCTGCTTGTTCACACTACAAATAAAATGTGACAGCAAACGCACTCTAGTGTGAACTCTCAAAGCGGCCCGCATGTGCAAAAGAAGACGTCACACACAACGCGCTCTGTTTAGACCCAGAGCAAACAGCATTGTTTGACTGATGGCCGTTAATATAAAGACTTGTTTCGGACTTTACGTTTCCCAATTTTGCTTTAAGTTATAAAGTTATTTTGTTATTTACAAATGGCCTAATAATTATCCTTAATGCTGTTTTAGAGAGGAGCGGTGCTTCAAAGGATAGTTGCAGATTTCTGTCAGAATCTGCAGATTATACAGTATAAATAAAATGTTCACGTTTCTCCAACGTTGTCTTCCCAGCAGTTTCACCGGATGGCCAGGAAGCGTTCACGATGTTTTCTCGGGCGCTTCTCCGGCACTGATAATTGGCGTCTGTCTTGTGTCAGTGACGTAAAAGACAGATTTAATGCGACAAGACCATTCAAACAGCAGTTGCTTTCTAAAACATCAGATATGTATCGGATTCAGTACCACATATGAAAGTGACCCAGATCGATTTGAAAATATCGGTTTTGTGCCGTTCACACTGTCATACTGTCAATGGAAAATTGTATTTAGTAGTCAGTATAATCTTTTAGTGATATAAGTTTGCATATGGTAGAATACTGCATGTAGTTATTTGTATTAGGAAATATTAAACCATGTATACTTAGAGGCATATAATTAATTGTGTGTGATCACTAACAGGCTGCAGGCTTGGGGTGCACCCCAGGAATGCACCCCCACGTCCTGGGAGCACGAGAGAGCTTGTACCTGGTTTTATTGTTTTATGGCAGGATTAACGTAGTTACGTTTGTTTTAGTCTAAGTGCTCTTTGTTTAGATGAACTGCAGGACTTCCTCACCGTGTTATCTAGGGTGAACCATCTAGGGTGAGGGGAGGCTACCCTCTTCCTGACCAAGGATGTTTGACCCTTTGATCAGCAGTAACACACACACACACACACACACACACACACACACACACACACACACACACTGAAGTATAAATAAAGACCGGGGCAGTTTCTTAGTGCGAGTCTCTCAGTAGGGAGCTGCCCTTGCTAGCAAGAACTCTGTGTGTTTCTCTTCTCTGAGTCTTTACTGAAGAAGTGTTTTAGAATATTTTCCCTAACATTATTTGGTCCTTCGTAGCCGGAGCAGAAAATATCAGAATTGTTATCTGTGACTCTGTTCCAGGATCCAGCACTGATTCCTGACGCCGTGGGGAGCCAGCACCGAAGCCTGTGCACAGCCCTCTTGGACGAGGAGAGAGCCCCAGGACGTTAAATTCGGGTCTGGGCCGGTGTTATAATCTGGTCCACGGCGGTGGGATTCAGTCCAATGATCTGAATCACCAGTGGGACGTCAGGGGTGAGAAACACTATTTTGGTATATAAGACGGCCGCAAAAGTTTAAAGAAATGTGGTAAAAAAGGTCTAAGTTCGCCAAAAGGAACTGTGTTTCGACCAGTTTTAGAGGTAGCTGAAATTATCTCGTGACAAATTAGCGCACAACTGTCTATGTGTGTGTATGTGTCTGGAAGTAAGTTGATTTTACAGCACAATATGCTGCTGAACTACTTCCATTTTTGTTTTCTTTGCTGAGGCTCACGTGCTGGTGACAGGAGAACGGTTGAGTTTCATCTCATAAAACTGATACCGCTTCACCGTTAGGGTGAAGTCGAAGGCCGTATCAGTAAACCACTCTGAAGTCAAGCGTGCCAGCGACGGCCCAGCAAAATCTTTGAAAATGGGTGATAAACAAGAAAAATTAACACCTGATGAGAAATGTCTAGAAAAACAGCAAGCCGGAGCAGGACTAATGCAAAAGAAAGAGAGAGGAATGCATAGTGGAAGAGCAAGAGGTAGAGGCTACACACACACACCAAACAGTGGCTTTAACACTACATGCTGGAGGTGTGGAAAAGAGGGACATTTTGTACGTGACTGTAAGAAACAAAGAAGACAGTAACTCAGAATAGGATAGCAGCTCAGGTAAAGAGAGCAGTTCAGACTAGGAAGAACATAATAATCCCTCACCCAGCAAAAATTAGAGATCACAGTAGTTTGAAGTAGTTTAAAAAAGGGTTGGAAACAGACCTGACTGAATAGATATAAATGCAAGAGGAATAAAGTAAAATAAACAAAAAGCTAAATTACAACTTAATTTTAATGCATTCAAACTAATAATAAAAAGGATAACAACCTATAAACTGGTATTAATAATGAAAGCAGATAATTCACACAAACAGAACTGTGATAACTGTGATAACTGGAGTGTGCAGCGTTTCCGTGAGCAGTTTTCCTGCATCTTGACTTGTGTGTAGAGTGTTCATAACATCAGCATCATGTTTTTGTTTATTTGTTTTGTTGGGTTGAAAAATAGTTAAATAAACTGGTGATCATATTTATGGATCACCATGGCACATATCATCAGCCATGTGATTTATTTACGCAGATGAAAAAGTGAGTGTGAATGTGTCTGACGTCACAGTGTTTTTGTGCGCTGTGTAAAAGTAATTGCCTTTGATTGTGAGAGCGGTGATTCTGCAGGTCACCAGCTATTTAAAAAAAAAATATATATATATATAAAAAAGAGTGAAAAAGAGACAAAATTTACATTGTAGATGAAAAATAATTATAGGAAAAAGGTTTTGTGTTGATCAGCCAAGAACAACTACAATCTTATTTTCTGCTTTTAAGAAAGGACTGTTCACAAAAACACACACAGAGAGAGAGAGAGAGAGATGTGTGTTGATTAAGCAGCGATGATAATAATGAACATGTCTTAGTTTGTTACTTTCAGGTGAAAAGCAGACCTGAATCAATTTTCCACATGCAGCGGTCGAAAGAAAGTTATAGTTTAACATCATTGGAAACATGCAGGCCAAGTTTCTGGCTGACTTATTTAAAGCGCCATGTGTCTCTCAACCTCACAAGCAAGTGCTCACTCCTCCCTGAAGAATGCAGCTCCAAAGAGCAATAACATGGCAGATAAAGACAGCAGCAAGTCCTGAGCAAAGAGTCCCAGCAAAGCAGCAGCAATGTGGACAAACAGCATCAGAGAAAAAGAGCAAACCCATCATCCTGACTGATCAGATGAATGGCACTGTGTCTACAACAAGCTGAAACTTCACTGTGCATGTGAAGAAAACGTTTGAGGAGAACTGAACTGTTGGAGTTTGACATTTGCCACCTGTGGAGTAAAATGCCAAGAAGAGACAGTGGGACACAGGACAAAGCTGAAGAACTGCCGGCTGTTGGACTGTTGAAAGTGGGAGAGGAACACAGAGTGAGAAGACTAGGTGAGAACACAGAGGAATGCTGTTATTTAATGTGGGAAATCAAAATATGGGTTAGTAAACCTGGGGAAAAGAAAACTGACTGCTTAAGTTGGAAAATTGTGAAGGAGTCTGAAACATTGTGAAAATAGAAACATATACAAAATCACACAAACAAGCAGAACATGAATTAACCCTACTAACAATTCCAAACACAAAATGACTCATGAAGACTCATAGCACATTAGTTAAGAAATGATTAAATAATAGCAGAGAAGTGTGTAGAAAAGGCAGCTTTTAAGAACATGCTCTGCTGGATATGCAGCTCCACAGACATGCATTAGACCTGCCTAATAACACAAACACCCATGCAATGAAAATTAGCTTGTTATCTTTCATCAGTGTTAAAATAGTGTCAATTTAGCAGACACTCGTTATCAAATACTGAATTTATCCAATGCAAAAAATTGACTCTCTAGGTTGCAGGACAACAGTTTAACTTTTGTGGGAAAAAAGATCCTGGTTTGACCAACCAGTGATCAGACAATAAATTTTGTTGTTAATATAGTAAATTGGGAGAAGCTTCCTGCTTGATTGATGCAGCGCAAGTAATTTACTGTATGAGGGAAATTGTCTTTTGTGATACTATTTTGAACATGCTTTTCTGTCGTCCTGTCAACTTAGTGGGTTAATAGCTGATATGCAAATTAGTTGATCGGTTTTAGATTAATGAAAGGTGACTGAATTCTAGCACGAGTGAATGGGATGTTTGTTGTGTGTTGAGTGGAGACTCTAAAACACTGAGTTTCCTGTTTTGATGTGCGAGTGAATCCTGTATTTAGATACACAACTCTGAATATGTCAGAACAAACTTCTTTTGTGAAGTGCATGACAGCATGTCACATGTTTTATGATGAAGGGAAAAAGGAAAAATTGAATAAAATAGATCTGTGGTTTAAATGAGTGAAGAGCACAGACCTGGTGTTTAAACTCATAGCTAATAAGACATTAGGCTTATGTGTGTGTTGTGCAGCTGATGGTTGGTTTGGAGTTAATCTAGCTGATGATTTTTCTTTTGTTGTGAAGTTGAGCCTGCCAATTAGTATGATGGTATGATGAACCATGCTAATGGTGATTTACCCTCCTGAGATGAGGAGCTTGTGTCATGACTATAACAAGGCCTTTTTATTTTGATACTTTCACAGTGCACTGAAAGTTTGGTTTGATAACCTCGGTTATTTTTCATTTTTATCTTTTGAACAGGCACTGATTTTGTTTGTCTATTTCTTTTCTTTAAGCAGATCTGCACGTCGGGAATTGAAAGTGCTATACGACCTGTCGAGAAAGCTGTTACAAGTGAGTTTTCTCCACATTAAAATGGGCTCTGGAGAAAGCTACTTATTTGGGACAATATTAGATGAGCGTCCCTGCCTAAAAAGGATTCAGCGAGGTAATCCGATCTAGAAGTTCTTCTTTTTCTTTTTCTTTTGAAATGACGTCATTTTGCTGAAAGTGGAAACTAAATGCGACGATGGTTTCCACTATCAGCAAAGAAAGAAAGAATGAATGAATGAATGGAAATAAAAAACAAACTGACTGACTGGTAAAAGCTGACAGGACTTGACCACGACTCAAGGTTAACCCCCACCTAGACAGGACACAAGGGTGGATGAATTTATGTGTTTTTGTTACAGGAGCAGAAAGATGACAGCAACATTCGAGGTTGCATGATGGTTTAACCTTTGAAATGCCATTTTCTGTGTCTGTGCATCTACCAGGGGTGTTATTCACTACCTTGTGTTGCTTACAGAGGTAACGGTGACAAAGTATGCATATGCCTGCGCAGCGCTAACATTTGCATTTTCTTTTCTACAGCATTGCAGTTTTTCATGTGTTTGATCATGTGATTTATAAGAGGATTAGTTAATGGTTTTTTTTACTATAGGATTTCTGGGTTTATATGTGACTGACATTCTTTCTACAGCTAGGGATGGCTAACTTTATGGTGTTTTTATGGCACCTCTGGAATGTGGATGGCTGGCGCCTGCCCACCAGGATGATCAATGTGTGTTGCTAATGTTTGTTTTTTGAGACTACATGTAAAAGATTCGGCAGAAGCGGACAAGTGACATGAGACAAACAAATAAGAGATGCGGTGTTATGGAATAGTTAATATGGGCTCATTTGCTGGCCACTCTTGAGCCCATAAATAATATATGAGTGGAGTGACTTTGCTTACGAGAAGTCACTGATTACATTACTGTTGACTGAGTACATGGGATGATCCATGTCTGAGGCAAATTATGGTAATAATTGTAGTTTACTGATTTGAGAAAACCTGCACATGACACTTGTCCTGCTAGTGCTGAATGCTTTATTACTTTATAGGTGTTTATAGGTGTGAAGTTTGATTTCACTTCCAGATTTTGCTTTCCAGGCCATGATGGTGTGTATGCAGGCTCCTGGCAGAGCCAGGTGTTATGCAAAACACACTAATATTTTTATTGCAGGATTATAGGTCCAGGGTGGTGCTGCTCCAGGGGAGGAGATGCCCTGATGTTGCCTGGGATATGATCTAGCTAATCTTTTTCTTTAAGACAGGAATCTGATTTTGATGAGTTGACTCATGGGAGTGTCCATGTGTCAAGAGAAGGGATCCAGGACTAATATGAAACAATGAATTAACATTAAATTTTGGAATTAACATTAAATTTTGTTTTATATAATTTTTGCAGCGATTTGTGTGATTAGCCGTTTTATTTACAAATATTAAACCTATGCAAGTGGTGCACCCATGTTCAGATGAGGCTTTGATGGCCTATAAGTGAAGTTCACTGAACTAAAGAATGTGGTTTGATGATTGTTGACATACTCTCCAAATAGTTTGTCTTCCTAGCAAGGAAATACAGGTGCAGCAGTAATCTCCTGAGAAATCAGGACTATGCATGACGAGAAGGAGTGGCTGAGAGGATCGTCCACAAGATGGGAGCTGAGGCCAGGAGAGAGGCTTCAGGAGGATCAGAGATCATCTTCAGCACAGCGGACATCACACAGAGAGCTGTGCTACTGAGCTTCCGGGAGATCAAGAGGAGACTTCCCACACAGCGTTGGAATATGAAAACTTGAGGGATGGAGAGAGCGTGCCAAGCTCCATCGACAGCGCAGAGGGAATCTAAGGATGGCATCATGATTCTGTGAAAGCCCAGGAACCAGAAGCTATGGTGGTGATGACAGCAGTTTCCTATGAACAACACCTAATGCTGTGCCACTATACTGTGCATACGATGGCACACTGAAGACTGCTGGGATCACAACAGCAGTAAGATAACTGAACCCAGCACCCTTTCCACAGAGGTGTTTTTCTGCAGAGGATGGACAGTAGAAGAGTCATAAGTATTCCTACCGCAGGATGAAGGCCTGAAGTGAGGTGATGGGGGTTGATAGAGGCCAATTCAAGTGCTTCTGACCTTTTCAACTGCCTGCAAAATAGCGGAGAGATCCTCCTGGATTTATCAGAGCCACTGCAAAGAGGTCGAGGTCCCAAGAAACCCCGGCACCCTCAAGACAGCACAATAGAGAAATCTCACACTTGGTTGTTTCAGTGGTGAGGGGGGAGTGCTGATTGAGCCCCCGTAGGGTAAACTCGCACTTCAACCTCCAGCCTCTGATCAACTCTAGGCCAACCAAGTGCGAGGCGTGACGGACCTGTGTGCAACCATGGGAAGGTGGACCCTCTTGGTTACCTTGACTACGACGCTCACTTTTACAGGACCCCAGCTGGTGCCGGAAACAGCTGAACCAGGAGGAAGGCAGAGAAGATGGACACACGACAACTCTCACCTAAGGGATATGACGCAAGACCACATTCATCCGTGGATGAACAATGCCAGGTACCGTTATATCCACGAAAGAACAAAAGCAGAATCGGCAAATACAGACTGTTATGTCTGTTCCCATCTACCCAGCATGGCAACATACCCCACAATATATATGTTCCTGGACTAACTCTCAGGGAAGAACTACTCTATGATACTAGCAGAGAAAGGGGACTTTGTGTCCTCTTCAACAACACATTCTGCGTTTACATAAAGAAGACGCACATTCATCAAACATGACTGACGCCCTGAATGTTTTAAGACAGATCCAGCAGGCCCAAAATCAGGACTATGTAAGTGATACAAGTGACTGGTTTTCTTGGCTTTACACTGGCTCCTGGTTACAGGTGCTAAAAAGACTACTCATCGGAGTTGGGATATTTTTACTTTTATTTTGTGTCTTTGTAACGTGTATATTGCCATGTATAAAACTCATGATTAACCGCATAATATTTTCTACTGTTGCTGCATAAATAGCCATGACAAGTGATGATGATGATAATGACCCCGACCTGTTGGAACACGAAGACTTTGTGTGATTAATGACGATGTGACAGAAAATGTACAACAAGATGTTACAAACTGGTATCTCACTTTAAGTTTTACTGACAACAGGAGGGAATGTCAATGGAAAATTGTATTTAGTAGTCAGTATAATCTTTTAGTGATATAAGTTTGCATATGGTAGAATACTGCATGTAGTTATTTGTATTAGGAAATATTAAACCATGTATACTTAGAGGCATATAATTAATTGTGTGTGATCACTAACAGGCTGCAGGCTTGGGGTGCACCCCAGGAATGCACCCCCACGTCCTGGGAGCACGAGAGAGCTTGTACCTGGTTTTATTGTTTTATGGCAGGATTAACGTAGTTACGTTTGTTTTAGTCTAAGTGCTCTTTGTTTAGATGAACTGCAGGACTTCCTCACCGTGTTATCTAGGGTGAACCATCTAGGGCAGGGGTGCTCAATACGTCGATCGCGATCGACCAGTCGATCGCAAAGGTAGTATTGGTAGATCGCATGGCATTAAAAAAATAGATGCCAGCCTATCATCCATCCCGTCACTTGATTGATACAGGGAAGCCAGTCAGATGACATCGGATTTTTTCTGACGCTTAGGTCACTGCGCATGCGCAAACAGCGGCGCGAAGTGTAGTAAAACTGACAAGCTAGCCAGCAGCTAACTCCAATTTTTAGCTCTCGGTTTTTTCTCTTAAACCTAAGAAAGGGTTAAAAATGAGTGAGGGAGCTGGACCAAGTAAGAAGACAAAAACGTATCACTTTCATACGGAATGGGAGGAGGACTTTTTTTTCACGATGTCATTTTCGAAGTGCGTTTGCCTCATCTGCCAGGCTGCCATCGCAATGCCAAAGAAGGGAAATGTGGAGCGGCATTTTCGAACTGTTCACGGAAAATACGACACTACATTCCCGCCGAAAAGCGAGCTAAGAAAGAAAAAGGTGAAGGAACTAAAATCCCAGTTGTCCGGACAGCAGTCATTTTTCACACAACAAACTTCAAAAGCGAAAGCCGCCACCGAAGCATCGTTCCGGGTGAGTCACATCATCGTTAAAAACAAGAAGTCTTTTCAAGATGGAGAGATGGTAAAAGAGGCATTCGTTGAAGCAGCTGACTCATTGTTCCGAGACTTTAAAAATAAGGCAGAAATAACATCTTCGATCAAAGCTCTCCAGCTGTCAAGAAGTACAGTTACACGGCGCTGTGAAGCCATGGCGGAGGATTTAACCCAGCAACTTTGGAAGGACATCGGAGATTGCCAGTGTTTCTCACTGCAGTTGGACGAATCTACGGACGTGAGTGACACAGCCCAGGTGTGCATTTTCATTCGTATGGTGTTTACTGATATCACTGCAAAAGAAGAGCTATTAACAGTCCTGCCCATGAAAGAACAGACGCGAGGAGAGGACATATTTCAGTCGTTCAAAAACTTTATCGAGAAAACCCAGCTCCCAGTGTACAAATTGGTGTCTATTACCACAGATGGAGCACCCGCAATGGTTGGCCGCTTGAATGGATTTATTGCCAAGTGCAGGCAGGACGATGCTTTCCCGGACTTCCTAAATTACCATTGCATAATCCACCAACAAGCGTTATGCGCTAAAATGCTCAACATGAAGGAGATCATGAATGTTGCAACGAAGACCGCCTGTTCTATTCGCGCCAGATCTCTTCAAAGACGGTTATTTCGTGCACATCTGGAGAAGGCTGACTGCGACCACTCTGAGTTGTTGCTACACACTGACGTGAGGTGGCTTAGTCGAGGGAAATTCCTGCAAAGATTTCGAGAGCTCTGTCCGGAGATTAAGGAGTTTTTCCGTGTAGCTGGACAAGCAGAATACATGCAACTTAATGACGGTCAGTGGCTGTTAGACTTGGCATTTTTAACCGATCTGACAAACATGTTGAATGACCTTAATCTACAGCTGCAAGGAAAAGACAAAACAGTGATCAACATGATCAGCTCAGTTAATGCTTTCAAACGAAAGATGCAACATCTCTCTTTAAAGCTGCAGCGCCATGATTTGATAAACTTTCAAAACCTGGCGTCAGAGCTGGAGATGCAAGGGATGGCCTGTTTGCAACTTGACAGTGCACGCTACACAGAGCAGATTGACAATTGTCTGTCAGAGTTTGACAAACGCTTTCAAGACTTTTCTTTGCTCGAGCCAGTCGCTACCTTCATGTGCTATCCTTTTCGGGAAGATGCTGATGTCGATTCACTCGCATCAAAAATTGCAAAACTATTTCACCTGAACTCTTCTGGAGTGGAAGATGAGATTTTGACACTACAAGCCGACATTGAGCTGAAGTCCAGAGATCATGGACAGTTCTGGAACTTACTCACAGAAGTAAAGTACCAACATGAGGAAATGTGCTGCCTCTTTGACTGCATTATTCGGCTCCACTTATTTATGTGAGTCATCATTTTCCCACATGAACATCATTAAGTCCAAGTACCGTTCCACCATGACTGATGAACATTTGGAAGTGTGTTTGAGGCTGGCCGTCAGCAGCTACTGTCCGGACTATGCATCCCTGGCTGATTCAATTCAGTGCAAGTCATCAGAGTAAACTCAGGTAATGACAAAAAATTTACATTGTTAATTGTGTTGTGAAATATTGGATATTGCGGTTATGCATGTATATACATTGTAGATAAAGAATCCTCAATATATTTATAAATAAGTATATGTTTTGGATTTTTGTAGTGGGTAGATCATTTTGACTTGGTCATTTTATAAGTAGCTCACATGCGGAAAAAGTGTGAGCACCCCTGATCTAGGGTGAGGGGGAGGCTACCCTCTTCCTGACCAAGGATGTTTGACCCTTTGATCAGCAGTAACACACACACACACACACACACACACACACACACACACACACTGAAGTATAAATAAAGACCGGGGCAGTTTCTTAGTGCGAGTCTCTCAGTAGGGAGCTGCCCTTGCTAGCAAGAACTCTGTGTGTTTCTCTTCTCTGAGTCTTTACTGAAGAAGTGTTTTAGAATATTTTCCCTAACACATACCATGATCGGATATGGGTCGCATAGGGTCAAAAAAGTCAGATTTGATGCGCTTTTGCCTGCAGTGTGAACGTAGCTTAACAGTCGGCTCTTTGAAGTGTACGAAGGGAGAGACATATTTTTTTTCGTTCTCTCACCCTCTCTCTCTCTCACTTTTTTTCTCACTTGTGTTTGTGCTGAGGGGGGAGGGGCGGTAGTTACACTCCCAATAGCACAGGAACAGAGCACAAGAGAGAAAGAAAGAGAGCCAGGGGCAGCAACAACAGACAACATCGTCACATTAGAAAGGTATAGTAATCATCCACAACTATTTTCAGTTGCGAATGATAAAGGATTCAGAAAAGTTTATTCATGCAGTGAATCCTGTGTATGCAATTCCAAGCAGGAAAACACTCTCCCAAAAAATCATCCCAGGCCTATATGACAAAGAATGTGCATTTTCTTTTTGTTTTGCATAGTTTAATTTATATTTCATTGTGTTCTGGTTTGCAGTGTTTTGTGTTGTTTCACTTTAAATTTGTTTAAAAGGACAACGCTGAACATTTAGATAGTTAAAAGTTGAAATGTAAATACTTGCTTTTTGTATTTTATAATTTATTTTTTACATATTTGTGGAGTAACTGGTCGGAGCGGCATGCTCCATTTTGCATAACTATTTTTAAATCCCTGTAGAACACATAAGGTAGCGCAATAAAAAAATTTTCATATGAAACCGGAGGAGTTGTACTTACATTTTATGCCATCAGGATGTCCTAAGTCGCAGTTTCCTTCCACATATGGCCTTGCAAAAATTTCGTAAAAAGCATTTGCAGCAACAAAAACATAATACTCCAGAAACAGGCTTTGCCGATCTGATCAACTGCTCATAACACTTCCACATTGGAATAGATGTCATTAAAGGGATAAATAAAAGCATATTTATATATAAACATATATAAATAAAAAACATGGGTTTTTTTTTTACATTAGTAATTCATTTTGTGCATAATTTTATATTTTTGTTGATGATAAATTAATTAAAGCAGACCTTCCCAAAGTGTGGGATCGCAGAGCCATTGCAGGGGGGGCGCGGCATGAAAAGGGAAAAAACAAAACAATGCTTGGACACTGCTAGCACGGGGCGCCCACACAAACGCAAGGCAGGAGATGAAGCATCGCTGAATACGTTTCCAAACCAACTTCATTCTAAGCCAAAGACTAGAAAATATGGTGAAGCATATTTTGGTTTCACCTGCACAAGTGCCAAGGTAGGTCTCGTCAGCAGAATTGGTTTTCCCTGCGTCGAGAGCACGCGCTGGGCTCTTCAAATCACGGACAAACAGTATCCCACATTCTTGATTTTTAGTTCACAAACACTTGTTGTAATAAATAACTACTCCTGACATTTTGGAGATATTAGCTCTTTATACAGTAAAGTTACAGAGGGATACAAATAATATCAGGCTGATCCTGCCACGATTTGTTCCCCCTGTCTAAATCATGGTCAAACAGTATCCCACAGTTGTTTATGTTTTTAAACCAATGTTTGCACCTGGCATATATACACTATCTATGGCAATGTTGAATATTATTACACAGGTAAAAAAAGAACTACATGTAAAATAATCACACCATGACACCTCTGCCTTTCTAAATAGAGGGACAGTAACTGCGTGTGTATGTAAGCGTGTAAAACCTGAAGATAGAGACAAAATACCGTTAATCTGACTATCTGCCATTCTGCAATTCATCTCCTGTAAACAATAACGTGGCGCACAGCGTGATGTGGAAAAAGGCACATACCTTTAACGTTGCGTGACGAACTCTGTATTCCTCGTCCACACATAAACCCAAAGAAGGAGTTTTAAAAAATCTCTGTTTACGGTGATTCCAAACGCCGTTTATTTTAGTTTATTTTCTTACTACCTACAGATTACTTGTATTTGCTTAATTGTTTACTAAACAATAGCATACTTTTTTCAGTCTGTTTTCAGTCACTTAGATGAGTGATGAAAAATTTCTTAAATTAAACATTTTCTAAAACAGTGGACAAATGCTGAAATAGTGTTCACTCAGAACACAAGAAAATGAAGTCACCAAACATCCTTTCTTTGAGAAAATGCAGTACTGCTGGATGGTACTGCACTGTGGAAACAAAAAGACAAAACTTAAGTAATCAAGAAATAAAAAACAATAATATCTTTTTCTGAAAAGGCAGAGGAATCAAGATACACTCACACATGATTTATATGTAGAGAAGAAAGAACTCTCTCATGTAAACAACATGTATTAAAAAAGTTTCACAATAGGACTACACCTGTTAAAAGAACCTGTTAAACAACAACCCATGGTGATGTGTGGTGACTCATACATGTAAGGACATTCTTGCAAATGAAATTCTTTACATGGTTTTATTTCTTGCTGAAATGAAAGTGAATACATGGTGCCAGCCATGCAACTTCTTGGTTAGCAAAACATACTGACATGCACAAGTTTAAAAAGATTTTCACAACTGAATGTCTTTTAAAAAAGAGAATCGGGACCTAAGTTTTTATTCATTAAATATATTAATATTTTCTCATGTAACCATTAAATTAGACTATAATAAATGTACTGTAGTAAAAGCATCACTACAATTTTTTTTATAACTGATTGGGGATTAATTGTAATAAAAAAAACACTTTCAGTTTAATTTTGTACAAATTAGTTTTCAGACATTTTGTGAAAAGCAGCTCAGTTTGCACACATTTATTTTCTTTTTGAGGGCCTAAGATGAGAGGAATGCATGTGTGTGCATGACGAAAACATAAAGTACATACACACGTAATTTGTTTTGTTTTGTTTAAATTATATGTGTTAAGCTTGTAAAATAATTTATCTAAAATATACTATTATTTTATATGATATTCAACATTTTATGTAAACATGATATACAGTAATGAACACATAACACATTATTATTATTTCTAAATATTATAGCACATTAAAGTGAGCAGGTCAATAGTTGTTTATTTGCTAAAAGAAAGTCTACTGTAATAGTCTAAGTAGAGGCATATGATTCACCATTTTGTGACTGTATTGTTAACATTATTTCTTTTACAAAGCTGTTTTATTGCATTTTTCACTTCATCAGAATCAGAAAGGGTTTTATTGCCAAATGTTGAGCAGGTTTACAACATTAGGAAATTGCTGCGGTGCTTCAGTGCAAACATACTTTCATAAATTACACTAAAATAGACATTAAAATAAAAATAAGAATAGGAATTAAAAGTGCTAAGTAGATGGATATATACATGAGTGCAGGTGGTGATCAGTGCCAAACATTGAATGATGCAGTGAACACAGCGTAGGGTCATGTGTTAGTGGTGGGAACAGTCTTATAGTTATTGTTCATGTGTCCGACAGCAGAGGGGAAGAAACTGTTCTTATGGCGAGAGGTTCTGGTGCGAATGGACCAGAGCCTCCTGCCTGAGGGGAGCAGGTCAAACAGACTGTGTCCAGGGTGAGAAGGGTCAGCTGAGATCGGAGCTGCACGCCCCAGTGTCCTGGAGGTGTACAGGTCCTGCAGAGATGGGAGTCTGCAGCCAATCACCTTCTCAGCAGAGCGCACAACACGCTGCAGTCTCTGTTTGTCCCTGATAGTTGCTCCAGCGTACCACACGGTGATGGAGGAGGTGAGGATGGACTCGATGATTGCAGTGTAGAATTGCATCATCGTCCGTGTTGGCAGGTTGAATTTCTTCAGCTGCCTCAGGAAGTACATCCTCTGCTGGGCTTTCTTAATGACGGAGGTGATGGTGGGCTCCCACTTCAGGTCCTGGGTGATGGTGGTACCCAGGAAGCGGAATGAGTCCACAGAGGTGATGGGGGTGTCAGTCAGGATGATGGGGGGGAGTGGGGCTGTGTGCTTCCTGAAGTCCACAATAATCTCCACTGTCTTCTGGGCATTCAGCACCAGGTTGTTGTGGCTGCACCAGGACACCAGACGTTCAACCTCCCTCCTGTAGGCAGACTCATCCCCGTCCGAGATGAGTCCAATAACGGTGGTGTCATCTGCAAACTTGATTAGCTTGACAGACTGGTGGGTGGAGGTGCAGCAGTTGGTGTACAGGGAGAAGAGCAGAGGAGAAAGAACACAGCCCTGAGGGGAGCCGGTGCTGATGGTCCGGGAGTCCGAGACATTCTTTCCCAGCCTCACATGCTGCTTCCTGTCCGTCAGGAAGTCAGTGATCCACCGGCAGATGGGATCAGGCACATTCATCTGGGAAAGCTTGCCTTGGAGATGGTCTGGAAGGATGGTGTTGAAGGCAGAGCTGAAGTCCACAAACAGGATCCTGGCGTAGGTTCCTGGGGAGTCCAGATGCTGCAGGATGAAGTGTAGGGCCATGTTGATGGCGTCGTCTACAGACCTGTTGGCTCGATATGCAAACTGCAGGGGGTCCAGGAGGGGGGCCGTGAGGGTCTGGAGATAGGGGAGAACCAGGCGCTCAAATGACTTCATGACCACAGATGTCAGAGCCACGGGTCTGTAGTCATTTAGTCCAATGATCCTAGGTTTCTTGGGGACAGGGATTATGGTGGAGGACTTGAAGCAGGCAGGCACATGACATGCCTGCAGTGAGGAGTTGAAAATGCCAGAAAACACTGGGGCCAGCTCGTTTGCACAGTGTCTGAGGGTGGCAGGAGACACACCGTCTGGGCCGGGAGCTTTCTGAGCATTCAGACTCTTAAACTGCTTCCTCACATCTGCTTCATGAATATGAAGAGTTGTGGTGGGAGGAGGTGGTGTGAAATCCTCTTTTGTGCGGGGTGAGGAGGGGGGTGTTGTAGGTGAAGTGTTTGAAGGTGGTGATGGCTCTATGGAGGGGGGAGAGGTGGGGGAATGAGTGTCCAAAGTGTCTCTATTGTTGGGGCCGTTGGAGGTGTGAAGGCTGCCTGATGGCTCGTCAAAACGGCAGTAAAAGTCGTTAAGGGTGTTGGCCAAGAGCGAGTCATCAGTGGAGTGGGGGGTTTTAGGCTTGTAGTTGGTGATATTCCTAAAACCTTTCCACACAGAGGCCGAGTCATTCTCTGAGATCTGCTGCTGCATCTTCTCAGAGTGCTGGTGTTTAGCAATGTCCACTTCTTTAGTGAACTTGTACTTGGCCTCTCTGTAGCAGTCCCTGTCTCTGCTTCTGAACGCCTTTCTCTTTTCCAGCCACAGCTTTTTGAGTTTAGGAGTAAACCAGGGTTTGTCATTGTTATAACTCACCCTGGTGCGTGATGGCACAATGCTGTCCTCACAGAAGTGGATATAGGAGGTGACAGTGTCCGTAAACTCGTCCAAGCTGTTAGAAGCAGCCTTCATTGTGTCCCAGTCTGTAGACTCCAAACACGTGCGAAGCTCCTCCACAGACTCGTTGCTCCACAGTTTTTTGGTCCTCACGACAGGTTTGGAGAGCTTCAGCCTCTGTCTGTACGCGGGGATCAGGTGGCTCATGACGTGGTCAGAAAGTCCGAGTGAAGCGGGGGGCACCGCACGATAGGCCCCGCTGATCGTGCTGTAACAGTGGTCTAATCTCCTCACCTCTCTGGTCGGGCATTTAATATACTGCTTGTATTTGGGAAGCTCATGGCTCAGATTGGCTTTGTTAAAGTCCCCAAGAGCAATGATGAGAGAGTCCGGGAATATCCGCTTCTGTCTTTAAAGCATATACAATAGGATTGAGCAAAGGTGGTATGGTGTGTGTCAATGTGTAATTTATCATTCTAGCATTAGGATCAATGTAGAAGGCCATTGCTACTATGTTAGTGATGGCAAGAAGAAAATGACCACAAGGATCAGGTGAGAAGTACAAGTTTTTAACGCTCTGACTCGTTCCTCTCTTGAAGTAGTCCTCCTCAGTGCTATGGAAATACAGATATATGTGACTACTATGAATGCTAGGGGAATGATGAGAATTATAATGACTAGGGAAAATGCTAACTTGAAATTTAAAGATGTATCATTACAAGCTAGATGATAAATTGGTCCATGATCACAATAAAAGCTGTTTATTACTAAAGATCTACAGAATGAAAGACGATTAAGAAGCCCAACCATGGTTGCAATTGCACTCACCAAAAAAATCCATACAAACAGCAGAATAGCAGCAATTGATGTTTCAGTAACAATACTATGATACCTTAAAAGACAAATTGACTTTTATTATATCAAGATAGCACAAGAGTGTGATGATCAAAATGGTGACCACTTCCGTGACAAAAACAACTGTATTATGATGCTAAAACAACTTCTACTCTATTCAAGAATCTGCACAGACAGCAACTTAATGCAAAGCTAGCTAAGAAATCAGAATGTTGACCCCAGCACATCATTCAGTCCAACACCGTCAACAGGTAACAAAGACAGTGATGAGCAGCCCGGGTTGCAGCATTCTACCCTTTATTTCTCAATTTCTCCTCAAAGAGGAGAGGTTAGAAGCCATGGCACAGGGAAGAGTGCTACTTATGCAAAATAATTTATCGCACAGACAGTTTTTTTTTTTCATCACATGCGCAGTACAGCCCTGTGTATGCTGCTCTAACACTGTCCACAAACGTAACAGGGCTGGCTGCTTTAAACTTAATTTGCGATTCAAAATGAACCAAGAAGTAGGAATAGATAAAGGAATATTTTGGATTGGCATAATTACATAATTATACATCAATATATGGGCATCTTTATATTAACTCATTCACTGCCATTGACGTCTATAGACGTCAATTGAAAGCATACATTTGAAAATGGCTGGCAGTGAATGAGTTAATATAAATAGATAAATTATCTATAGATATATAGATAGTGTATATATGTGCATATACAAGAACAAATACATTTGATGAAATATGATAAGCACTCACTTCCTCTTACTTCTTTTCAAATAGGAAATGGTTCATATTTTCTTAGTGGAATTCATTGCCTGAGGTCTGAATGATAAGTTTTGTTCATTGTGTTTATATGTAGGCTTTCTTTCAGATTTTACATATGTCATATAGAAGAACCCATAGTCACATATTCATATGTTTAGGGACATTATTGCTAAAGAAATTTTTTTTTTACTTCCTGATCAAATAAAGGTGAATACACAGTTCCAACTGTCCTCCTGGTTTTTATATTTAAATATATAACTTTAAAAAAATCAGGTACATAAATTCAACTTTCATTCATTCATTGCTTTTTTAAAACTTTTTTTCAAGGGTTGTGGGTGTTAAAATTATTTTCCATACAATATACAGTATTCAAAACATTTTATGTAAACATGATATACAGTGAAGAACATAACATAATACACTATTTCTAAATGTAATATTATAGCACAAATAGCTAGAACTTGTTTTTTCTTTTTTTTTAAGTATACTGTAATAGTCCCAAATGGGTCAATATAATAGAAACATTTGGTTCACCATTTTGTGACTGGACTTCTAATATTATTTATTTTCCAAAGCTTCTTGACTGCATTCATTACTTCTTCTGTCTTTAAAGCATATACAATAGGATTGATCAAAGCTGGTAGGGTGTGTGTCAAAGTTGAGTTTATAATTCTGGCATTAGGATGAATGTAGGAGGTCCATACAGCAATGTTTGTACCTACAAATGGTAGGAACAAAATAGCAACAAGGATCAGATGAGAAGTACAAGTTTTCAGTGCTTTAAGTCGTTCCTCTCCTGATGCAATTTTGCTCAGCGCTATGGAAATGCAAACATAAGTGCAGGATATGAATATTAGCGGAATAAAGACTCCTATACTTACAACAACATTTGCCATAATGATATTTAAAGATGGATCATTACATGCCAGACGATATATTGGTCCATGATCACAGAAAAAGCTTTTCACTACAACAGAGTCACAGAAGGAAAGACGATTAATAAGCCCAACAACTAATGTTGTTAGACTCAACATAACAAGCCATATAAACAGCAACATTGATGTAATAGATGTTTTAGTCACAATGCTATGATACCTTAAAGGGAAACAAATTGCTATAAGTCTGTCATATGCCATCGTGACAAGCGTCCATGACTGCACACCTCCAAAAAAAAAAACAAAGAACATATAACTTAAACAGGCCTCATAAACAATGTATCTCCTGTCAAACAGAAATGTGTCTAATAGTTTTGGGATGAGAGCTGTGCTCCCACACAAATCTGTCAAAGCCATGTTGAACACAATCATGTATTTAGGAGTATGAAGTGTCTTCACCAGCCAAATAAGTGAGAGAAGAAAGCCATTCCCCAAAACAGTCATGATGTAGACAAAACACAGGAAAACATAGAAATATTTAACATGAGGGATGTTGGAAAATCCACTGAGATAAAATATTGCAGGGCGAACAAATGTGGAATTAGACTTAGTAGTGGCTTTTTCTTCTGAGTCCATTACAAATAGGTTTCCTTAGTCATAAAAATCACAGATAAAAGCATATAACACAAAGTGAAGCATCTGATCCAAAGTTGCTGTAATAAAATTTTGCCCAAACTACATAAGCAGTGCACTACAGTGAGGCGTCTCATGACCAACCTGGTATTTGTATTTTACCTCTAAGACTGTGATGCAGCAGAAGCAAGTAACTTTGTCACATGGCCATCTTATTTTCTACTCACTGGGTGGCAAAAAAAAAAAAGGTAAAATTCCAGCAGCTCAGGTTTCAGTGTAATATAATAAAATTATATAAATTTAACATCACATAAAAATACTTAGCTTTTCAGGAGGTAACATTGGGAAGATTATTTTAGATCAGCATGATAAATTAAAATACAGATGTTTTAGCTTTAAATCACATTAAATCGTAAATTTAACAACTATACTAACAGATTTTTCATGTTATTTTGCATTAAATATGTTAATGCGCTCTCTTTAATTTTTGCATTTATACTGATATTTCATGCATCCAAGGAATAGCGCCAAGAAACTAGAATCTAAGTCATGACAAAGGAAGGCAAGGTAAGGCATACTTGAAGATGTTCAAGTTAAACAGGTTAAAACCTACATCTTTCATTTAGTAGTCTGTTTTCTTTACATAATAAATTCAATTACCATTGTTCTTTGAAAAATATAGTTAATTAATATGCATATTTTATACCTGGCTCTATAGTTTCAATCAAAGCTTTGACACAGTTTTCATTGAAAAAAAAAATGTAATCAATCGCAAAGTAAAATGTGTCGCTATGAATCTAACTGTTAGAAACATCCTTAGCAACATAAGTGTATGTGCCCCAGTAAAAGTAGACTAGTGCCAACAAATTCATTAAAATTATTTGTTAGGATCCCTGGGTTTTTAGACCCAGGGTTTTGTATTTACAGTTCTTTTGGGTTTTGTGATTCCTTGTTTATTGAGAATCTCTTATGCTGTTTGACTCTTCTCGTGCATAAATAATATACTATAGTTTCCTTTATAATTTATTTTATCCTTTGCAGTCTCTGTTTATATTCTGCTTCTTCTTTCCTGTTTTATTGTGAAAGTCTTTTGTCTTGTGTGTCTTGTGTAGAGTTTACTTCCCTTGTCTTGTTATTCCTCAATATTCCCGATTTACTTCGGGTGTGTTTCCTATGTGTCTCCAGTGCTTTGAGTCATTCCTCTCCCGACGCAATTCTGCTCAGTGCTATGGAAATGCAAACATAAGTAAACGCTATTAATATTAGAGGAATACAGATTAAACTAACTAAGGAAACATATGCCATTATGCGGTTTAAAGATGTATCATTGCATGCCAGATAAAACACAGGTCCATGATCACAGAAAAAGCTTTTCTGTCACGTCCGTTGTGGCAGACGTGTGGAGTTAGTAGAAAGGACCCAAAATGCAGCAGCTCTGGTGCAGGTGAGCATTTATTAACAGGAGTGGATACAAACAGCAATGGCGGGGGAACATGAAACTGGAACCTAAACTGGGCAGAGCTAAAGAAAAACAAGAGCACTAGAAGGCCATAAAACAAAACACAAGTCCAAAACCAAAAGAAGACAAAAAAAGAAACACACCGGAGCTCAAGAAAACAAAGTCCAAAACAGAACAGTTCAGGGGGCCGGCCCGGGAGCCGACAACACAGGAGCCTGAACCGTTCAGGAGGCTGACCTTGCGGACGGCAACGGCGGCGACGACGGCACTGGTCCGGGGGGCGGCCGTGCGGAAGGCAATGGCGGTGACGACGGCACTGGTCCGGAGACTGGCCGCGAGGAAGGCAACGGCGGCGGCGACGACAGCACTGTTCCGGAGGCTGGCCGTGCGGAAGGCAACGGCGGCGACTCAGGCGAAGGGGGTCTGGGGGCCGCCCACGACCAGTAGCCTGGAAGGTGGCCGATTAACCACAGACCCAGACGAGGCAGGACCAGACGATGCTGAAGGCAAAGACACGGAGGCAGGACCAGGCGACGCTGAAGGCGAAGACACGGAGGCAGGGCCAGGCGACGCTGAAGCTGGACCAGGCGAAGTCGAAACTGAAGCTGGGCCAGGCGAAGGCATGGACGAAGCCGCTGCTGCAGGCGAGGCTGAAAGCACTGAGGCTAGACCAGCTGAGAATGGCGCTGCAGGCGTCGGCGTGGAAGCCGGAGACGGTGGCGCTGCCAGCGGCGGCGTGGAAGACAGTGGCGCTGCCGGTGGCGCTGCCGGCGGCGGCGTGGAAGCCGGAGACGGTGGCGCTGCAGGCTGGGCGGATCCCTTGGATCCTCCTGCGATGACAGAAGACGAAGGCCGGAGCGGTCCCTCGGACCCTCCAGCAGAGACACGAGACAAAGGCTGGAGCGGTCCCTTGGACCCTCCAGCGGAGACAGGAGAAAAAGGCCGGAGCGGTTCCTCGGACCCTCCAGCGGAGACACGAGACAAAGGCCGGAGTGGTCCCTCGGACCCTCCAGCAGAAGCCATCACAAACCCAGCAGGCATGGAGTCCACTAGCTGACATAAAGGCAACTGGCACTGCACTGAGCACTGGCTCTGCCCAGGCAACGCTGACATGGTGCAGTTCTCACTAAACTTCAGGGGTCCAGAATCAGCTGGGGACTGAGACCTAGCCTCTGGGGAAGCCCTGGAGTGGCAAACTGTGCCAATGGCGGCTAAACCATGAAAAGCACCCTGAGTAGAAACAAGACTTTCTCCCTGCATAGAGTGAATGAGTGAAACTGGTAATACCGGAGCCTGAGCTACGGGTGACACAGGAGACTGAACTACAGGTGACACAGGAGACTGAACTACAGGTGGCACTGGAGACTGAGCTGAAAGTGACACTGGAGGCGCTGGAGACTGAGCTGAAAGTGACACCGGAGGCGCTGGAGATTGAGTGGAGAGCGAGTGAGCAGCTGACACTGGAGACTGAGTGGAGATATATATATATATATATATATACACACACACACTGTGGCTAAGACCATGAAGAAGAACGAGTTAAAGTCTCTTGTGGTCAGTGGGTTGGTTGGGAAAGGTGTGTTCCCTTTAGACGCGGACACTAGGATGCAGCGTCGGTCTTTGAAACCTCTGATCAGCCTGAGGTTTGTACTGGGGATGGGACAGTGACACCTACTGTGGTCAAACCAGGTGGGGGAAAACCCCCAGCCTCTCTTCCACGGTTTGAGCCCTTCTCTGTTGAATCCAGTAATCCCAGTGTTGGTGCACGCTTAAAGGTACGTTTGGCTCGTCTTGAACTTGAACCAAAGAAAGGGAACGTAAGGATGAGCTTGAATTCAAGCTAAAGTGTCGGCAGCTAGAAGCTGAGACATCTATTAGGTTGCGCCAGCTGGAGTTGCAAGCTAACAAATTGTCTCCTGAGCCTTCTGCTCCACCTTCAGTGAAGTATGAAGATAACGTTAGTAATCCCTCAGATAATTCTCCCCCTGCTCCTGCACCTCCAACATTTGATGTAGGCAAAAACATTGCCCTGGTTCCACCATTCAGGGAGACTGAGGTGGAGGCCTATTTTAATGTGTTTGAGCGCATTGCTTTACATTGGCCCAAGGAGGTTTGGTCCCTTTTGCTTCAGTGCAAATTAATTGGTAAAGCACAGGAAGTATGCGCAGCTCTCACTATTGAGGACAGTCTTGTGTATGACAATGTCAAAAGTGCTATACTCAGCCTATGAGTTGGTCCCTGAAGCTTACAGGCAGCGTTTCAGGACCCTGAGGAAATTCACTGCTCAAACATTTCTTGAGTTTGCAAAGGAAAGGGGGATACTATTTGATAGGTGGTGTCAAGCAAGCAAAGTTTCAGAGTTTAACGCACTGCGTGAACTGTTATTGTTGGAGGAATTCAAAAACTGTGTTCCTGAGCATACGGTGCTGTACCTGAATGAACAAAAAGTTGCCACTTTGCAAGAGGCAGCTGTCCTGGCAGAAGAATTTGCTTTGACGCACAAAAGCGTGTTTGTAAATCTGAATCACCCTATCATGAACAAATGAAAGAGGACACAAAGCCGCACCCTCAACAACCTAGGGGTTCCTCGGGTTCCAAGTCTGATAGACAATGTTTTTACTGTCACAAAGTGGGGCATATAGTTTCTGAGTGTTTGGCTCTTAAACATAAACAGTTGAGGTTAGCCTCTGGTTTTTTCAAGGTTGCAGTGAGAAACTTATTTCCTATTCAGGGTGTTGAGTTTATAATGGGAAATGATATTGCTGGGGTCAAGGTACTCCCTGTTCCTGAAGTGGTGGATAAGCCCAGCTGTATCCTAGGAGAGGATGAGCTGTTGAAATCCCACCCTGATGTGTTTTCTGTCAGTGTTCTTACCAGGTTGCAAGCTCATAAGCTGGAGGAAGTGAACTTGAGTGAGACTGTTCTTGGATCTTGCAAAGAAAAGCGTCTGGACTTCTTTAAGTTGCTTGAAGACGTTTCACCTCTCATCCGAGAAGCTTCTTCAGTTCTAAGGTCAAATGGTGGAGAGTTCCAGATATAAACCTAGTGGGAGTAACCCCCCACAGAGGGACAAAAGGACCCCCTGATGATCCTCTAATCGCCTGAGCCAAGGTGTGAAACTGGGTGTGGGTCCCAATCAGCCAGAGTTTCGGGTGTGTTCATTGTGAAACCTGGCCCCACCTTATCATGCGAATTCCTGAGGTCAGATGGCCCAGGATGTGAGTGGGCGTCAAGGCGTCTGGGAAGGGATCTCAAAACTGGATTATAGATGGCAGAGAGTTGGTGTCGTAAACCCCCGCCTCTGTTCAAAGATGGTCGCTCACAGTGGACATAGATGGCTTCTCTCACTCCTCTTTCAAACCATCTGTTCTCTCTGTCCAAAATGTGAACATTGGCATCCTCGAAAGAGTGTCCTTTATCCTTAAGCTGCAGATGGACTGCTGAGTCTTGTCCTGTGGAGGTGGCTCTTCTGTGTTGTGCCATGCGCTTGTGAAGTGGCTGTTTGGTCTCTCCAATGTAGAGGTCTGGGCATTCCTCGCTGCACTGTACAGCTCCTTTGACTACGATGACCTGGATGACTGAGAACCTTCACAGACATGTTCTTGGATCTGTTCTAACTGAGGACAGAGAGCCGGCTGCTAGCCTTTCTGAACCAGCACTCGATGAACAGGGTCTGACTACTCTGTCTGACGTTCTTCCTTTGCCAGTCTCATCTGTTCCAAGGATAAAGCTGGAAAACGTGTATGAATAAAACTCACAGGAATACCCTAAACAAGAAATTGCATAGATGTTCACTGTGTATGCTTTTGCATCCTTAATAAAATAAATGCATTGGAACTCGCTACTCCCCTCTGCGAATCTCTACCATATGGCTACCTTTCCTGTGAAGTGGAAGGGTTTGTGTGTCCCAGGAATCCCAGGGGCTATGTTGTCCGGGGGCTTCTGCCCCCTGGTAGGCTCTCCCATAGCAAACTGGTCCTGGGTGAGGGACCAGACAAAGGGTGATTCAGATGACCCCTATGAGAAGAACCCCTTGGGAACAGTTCACCCTGCACGGGATAGGGTTACCAGGGCCCTGCCCTGGAGCCAGGCCTGGGGAGGGTGCCCGAGAGGGAGTATCTGGTGGCCAGGCCTTAGCCCGAAAAAGAGACCACCTGCAGGAGGCATCGTAGGGGTCGGGTGCATTATGTGCCGGGCAGTGGCCAGGAATGGAGGCCCTGGGGGACTGATCCCTGACTACCAAAACTACCAATTGGGACATGGAATGAAACCGTGCAAAACGTTTCGTTGGCATTGTTGTGTTTGTTGAGGAGAAAACTTACAAACATACAGTACATCACTTCAGAGTCACACAACTGGCGATCAAAGATTTATGTAAATTTGACAAGCTAAACGCACTATATACTGCACAGCAGCGGTCCCCAACCTTTTGTGCACCACGGTCCAGTTTAATGTCAGACAATATTTTCACGGACCGGCCTTTAAGGTGTTGCGGATAAATACAACAAAATAAAATGATACAGACAAAGACAAAAACTGTGGTATTTTGTAAATATAATAATAAACGCGAATTCAGCTGTGTAATTGTGTAACTTTATTAGCAGTATACTCCTGAAATGCGCCAACAACATTGAGAATAACATCCTCCTCTCTGCCCCTTAATGCTCTCTGGTCGCTATGGTAACGTGTAAATAATGCTTTCAAAATAAGACACACAACTACAAAACGGGAAAAGACCCAGGGAAACCGACTTAATGATTAAAAACCCTGAAAACCATACACTTCACGCCCGAGCCTCAACTCTCGCGGCCTGGTACCAAACGACTCACGGACCGGTACCGGTCCTGTTGGGGACCGTTGCTGTACAGGAGACACGGCACTAGATTGATTGACAATGGTCTCCCACAATACATTGCAGCGTTACGTCAACTCCAAAGCCCTATCGTTGAGTCACTTCCGGTATTTCAGACAATCCCTTTCCGTCAAGAGCCACTTGTTAATTTGTTGCGGACTTGTTAAAGTGTCTTCTTAAATGTTATTTTGTTGTCAATTTTTTTATTTGTTTTTGTTTTTTTAATGTAAAAGTGTTTTCGGAAATGTTATTTTGTTGTTGATGTTGTAAATGTGATTTGCACTTCCCAGCCACCGTACATTTAAGCTTAGAAACATATACTCACATATGCTTGTGCCAACATAAATCTAACATCTCCAATGTTTTGATTCTGCAATAGTAAGGTGGATCATGAAATGAGGCGAACAGAGGACCGGTCCAATAGAATTTAAAGGTAAGCACCATCTGTTAAACCAAAGTTGGATGAATTCTAAATTATCTGTTCGCTGAGTTAACGATCTTCACTGTTAAATTGGCTCAGTAATGCTGAAACATTAGACCAAGAGACGTTTCTTAAGAACTACAGGTTGATGTCTAAGTGTTTCAGGGCAAGTCGAGTATGGACACTAGAGCAAGAGACTTTTGCAAAGATCTACAGGTTGACGTATAAATGTTCCGAGAAGCGTTGGACGCTTTTAAAAAACACAGAATTTAAAGTATTTTGGAAGCCGGGCTCCCTATAAATGCAAAGTTCAGGGATTGGTATCCCCACCTGACTACGGACGCCTAGCGTGACCGGTTGGACCGGAGATCCAGGTTGGCGTACCTCAGGGACTTGGGACCCCGTTAAACGCTAGTGGTTAAGAGACCACTGGGAGTGGTTAGAGTCCACCCCCTTTTTGCCTTTTTTGGACAGCAGAACTGAGCTTGGGTGCTTATAATCTTAAAAAGAAGCGCTGGGCGCACGGCCGGAAATATAGTTGAATTCAACGAGTGTATAGGAATTGTGTGATTCTTGTTGTTAAAATTGTAAATACGTGGCTTCTATGTGAGGTGGCGAACATTCTGACAGACTGTTTCGCTGCGATGAAAATATTTAATGGTAGTGGTTAGAGTCCACTACTTTGCCTAGGACAGAGAATTGGAGTTGAGCAGGAAAACATGGTCGACAACAAGTAATTTTGAGATAATGCTTGTATATTGCTGCTTGGCTAAAGAAGTGTGCTAATTGTGCTAAAGGATTGTGTTAAATTCTGCTAAAGAATTGTGTCAATTGGGCTACTGCGAAGAAAAAAGGGTGTAGAAACTGAGGAAATGCAGTAACGTGGAGAGTGTGTGTGTATGTGACAGGAAGTGAAAGTGTCTGCATGCAGTCTGAAGGAAATTGGCTGATGTGAGTGCAACGAATGACGAGAAAGAGACATTTTAAAATGTGGATAGAAGAATCACAGAATGAAAGTGTCAATAAGTAGTGATGAGAAGGATATTAAATAAATGTCTTAGTTTGTTAGTACAGGTGCCCACGGACCTGGATCAACTTCCTTCACGAGCACAGCGGCCGGGTCAAAATGATAGATTAACATAATTGGCATGATACCCAGGCCAGGTTTTGGCTGAAATTTCACAGCTTCATCTCGATGTACATCTTATCCTGGAAAGAAGCTTTAAGGATGGTCAATCTCTTCCTGAAGATAAAAGGCAGCTCCAGACCAACAGCGTCAACTTCAAGAATCAACAGCTGGTGAACAGACAGCAGCACTGACTTAAAACTCTGAAAGGTTCAGCAGCATGTACAAATACTATCGTGGATGGAAGCATGCACTCTTAATCACAAGCTGGGAAGTTCACCAGTGACATCCTTGTGTGTGAATGGACTTGAGAGGACCATCTGTTTTGCATTTGCCATGCTGGGAGTTAAGCAGCAAAAGAAGAGACCGAAAAGAAAAGAATGAACAGATAAGAAGAAACAGCTCATTGGTCCTCTGATTGCCAAAATAGTGTAGATTTAACAGACACTTGCTATCAAATGCTGAGGTTATCCATCGCTGAGAAATAACTCTCCAAGCTGCAGGACAACAGGTTGACTTCTGTGAAAAGGAAAATAGACTGGTATGACCAACCAGTGATGAGACAATAAATGTAGTTTTAAAATAGTAAATTGTGAGATGTCTTCTGCTGATTGAGCAATACAAGTGATTTACTGTATGAAGGAGATTCTTTTTTGTGGTAATATTTCAAATATGCATTTCTGTTGTCCTGTCAACTTGGGTTGACAGGACAGTGGGTTATGTGGGTTATGAACTGATATGAAAATTAGGTGATCATTGTTAGATTAGGAATAGATGGTTTGATCTCACAAGTTAACAGGATGTAGCAGAGTCTGTTAGAGTAGAGACTAAAAAAACCGAGTTTCCTGTTTCTGATGCATGGGTGAGGTTGATATACACCTCTGACTATATGAAAATAAACTTGCTTTGTAAAATACATGACAGCATGTTACAATATAATTGAGTAAAGTGATTGGGTCTGTGACTAAAATGAGTGCAGCAGTGCAGACCTGGAGAAGAAATTTACAATCTAGTGATGAAACATTGGCATGAAGTGTTTAGGAAGTGGTTAATGGAGAACATTAGTGTTGTGTGAATTTTGCAGTTGCTAACAAAATTCTCTGTGTATTTAGCAGGTGGAACTATGCCAGTTGATCCCAGACTCTCCAGAATTGTGGAGCACTTGTGGGCAACCGGCAAATATGATGTAGGGAAAATGAACAGAGGGGGTGACACTTAAGTCTGAGTTCAGACCAGATAAGCATCAGCATTTAATTAAAGCTAGAAGCAGTGACGACAGCGCTGAATCTCGTGTTACCGGAAGTTCTAATGCCTACATCATATTGTTTTATTGGGAGCAAGAGCTTTTCTGGTTTGTTTTCCCTTTATAAGAGAAAACAGTTCATTTTGGACGGGTTCTGAAATAGGTCTAATATTTTATATGTAACAGTGCACTTAGACCCATCATTGGTCAAGATGGCGCCAGTGTTTACGGCCTGCCGTCGGACTCTGTTTGTACTAGTGTTTTATTTTTACTTTGTTTTAAAACATGCTAACTCTCTGCTTGTATATGATTGCCAAATGGTGCTGGCTATAAGATCCTCTCAGTTAAAAAACTCTTTATTGCAATCGTGGATATCAGGGAACCTTCTCCCCACCGCTCCTGTCAGGAGTTCCAGCTTGCCTCCGCTGTGTTCCGGTGCTACCTCAACCTAGAGGGCGCCGTGGGAAACGCAGTGGCTTATTGGTGAGAATGAAGGCTACCTGGACACGATTTTGAAAAATACTTCACCCTGACACCTGTTGTCGGGCTTACGACAACAGGTTCCTCAGACACCTGTGAAAGGTTCCTGCAGTTTTTTATCAATAAGATAAAACGTCTTCGATCTATGATCGCTGATCTATGATCAGCTGCAATCTTTTGTAAATGGACGCAATGTTCTTGAGAGGTTTCAGTCTGGTTTTAAAACTCTTCATAGTATAGAAACTGCACGTTTAAGAGTTCTTAATGATCTTTTATTAGCCACTGACTCAGGTGACTCAGCTGTGCTTCTGCTTCTGGATTCTCCATTTATAGGTCTAATTTAATAGCTCTAGGTCTAATTTTTACAAAATATAACATTTGTTTTCATTCATATGCTGATGATACTCAGATCTATCTTCAACTGAAGGGAAATAGTTCTGCCTCACTAGAGGCAGAACTGGAGGCAGTGTATCGGTGAAGTTAAATCTTGGATGGCCTCTAACTTCCTTAACTTCAATGAGAACAAAACCGAAGTGATAATTTTTGGACCAAGTGGCAATCCCAGCACCTCTAATTTTAACCTGCACAGTCTTGAGTCTTTTGTCAAATCGCATGCCAAAAATTTAGGGGTTAATATTTGACAGCAATTTCATCTTTGAAAAACAGATGAGCTCAGTCGTACAGCAGTCTTTCTTCAAACTGGGGCTTTTATCTA
Source organism: Maylandia zebra (assembly GCF_041146795.1). Lineage (NCBI taxonomy): Eukaryota > Metazoa > Chordata > Actinopteri > Cichliformes > Cichlidae > Maylandia > Maylandia zebra. The sequence goes on along the minus strand of NC_135176.1, from coordinate 18,479,837 downwards.
AGGTGAGATCATTTTTATCTTTTAAAAACATTCAACGGGTGATTCATGCTTTTATTATATCCCAGCTGGACTATTGTAACTCCTTATATGCTGGAGTTAGCCAGACCTGCCTGGCAAGGCTGCAGTTAGTCCAGAATGCTGCAAACAATGGTTTCTATGATCATTTTTCTATGATTTTATGGTGATTTGTGTGATTACCAATTCAGGTACAGATAAAACGTAAGATTATAATGAACCATGAGTTCCCACAACTCCGGATTTTTTCCTAGAGAACCAGCGAGAATCACAAATCATTCCAGGCATAGCAGACGGCACAATCAGTGATTGAGGTCAAGGGTCGTGTCATTTGGGGTGCAGCAATAACCACGAGGGGGTTGGCGGAAATCCAGAAGGACCAGACCAAGAAGGACCAGCACGCTGAGTCAGTTGAGTAAGAGAAACACCCAGACCTCAACAAAAGGGGGCAGAATAATCCCCCGGTCTGTGGAAAAGACCTCAGGGTAGTAGAAAAAAAGTAGAAGCTGGAAAGTAATGGGAGGTCTGAGAGTATTAGCTTTACTAATAGTCTGTGTGATTTTTATGTTATGTTAATTGCCCGAACACAGTGGTCATCCCACATCTGGTCCACTCGTTAAAGGGGGACAGACTGTCCAGAGAGGGAAAAAAGCGCGGCAACTAAGAGAACTGACATGTAATGGGTATAGAAATAGCAACCTGGGGTTAGATTGGCTAATTCAAAATATAAAGGAACAAAAGGTGTCAGACTGTGCGGCGGGCGTAGCCACTTGCCTAGGGATGGGTATCGTTTAGGTTTTATCCGATACCGGTGCCAAACCGGTACTTTTGAAACAGTGCCGGTGCTTAAACAGTGCTCAAACCAGTGCTTAAAGAATGGAGAACACAAAATTGGTCCAAAAACCTCTCATGTTCAGCTGTTTTTTTGTAAAAAGATAACAATGTTAGCCTTTTCTGCAGCTATGGGGCATATATGGTGTCACTCTTGGCTGGAAGCAGTGCTTAATCAATGGAAAAAACACAAACTTTGTCCAAAAACCTCTCATGTTTAACTGTTTTCCACTTTTTCTTTGGTCATTTTAGCCTTTTTGGCCAGGGTGAAGGGAGTATCTGCCATCAAACAAGAAGACAGCCGCATGTAGCTATGATGATGTTTGCTAGTTCACCTTACATGCATTAATGTAATAACGTGGTTAGCCTACTCAACGTAAATTACACACGAACAACATTAAGCTACTCACGCAGAGAAGAACGGCTGTTGCTGCCATTATCATCCGTCATCATTTCTGCTACACTGGCAGGGCTAGGGGCCAGGACTCTATTCTTCGGGTTTTTGGGGGATGTTGCTCTGGGTCCGATAACTGGCAACCCACCCGCAGTAGATGTTCACGGTGTGAGGTCTTGCAGCAAGCTATCAAATACGGCGCATTTCTTGGCTTTTAAAAAAAACGCTATGCGTCACCAGGTGTTTCATCGGATTTGAGGTGTTACCTCCTTTGACAATATCACCTTAAAGCACTTGTTGCAGGCCGCTGAGTTTGCATCTTTTGCTGTGAAGTACAGCCAGACTTTTGACCGCTTCGCCTTGGGCATTTTAATCTGTAGCTCTGCATAAAAGAACGTACGTACCTAGACCGGCCTACTATCCTCGGAAACGTAAAATGATTGGCTAGAATCTAAAGTGTATCACAGCTTAGGAAAAAAAGCACCGAAATAAAGCACCGAAATGTGCGCTGCTTTTCGGTCTGGTTACTACCGTTTATGTCAGAACCCGGATACCGGTACCCATCCCTACACTTGCCCACACCTCTTCACTGAACCTGGCCCTTTCTATTCAAATGACACGTGGGGATTTGGTTGTATGCTTAAAATAACAAGAAGTGCTGTTTATATAGGAAACTGCTAAACTCTCTCCAGCCTGTTTCCACCAATTGACAATAAAACTAATCTAGGACATTTTACCCCAAGAAAAGCTAACTATACCTGTTTTGATTTTACAGTGAGCAACTAGGGAAGTCAGATGTATGATGCAGGAGAGATCCCAGTGGACTGGTGTACGGTGGTGTATCCAGCCCAAGGGAATGCCTCCAGGGAAAACATGACATAAATTGGCCCATGGGCAAGAGCGGCTTTGTACTATTATGCTGGGTGAAAAGGGGGTAAGGGTCTCAGGAAACAGGGCAGGGCAGCTCACAGCCCAGCGTAGATGCCAGGTGCTGTTCTAAAGGTCCACTTACTTGTTTGACTTATTTGTGGGGTTTCTAACATATATGGACACCATAGGGGTCCCTAGGGGAGTCACATTAATCGCATAGATCGCATTAATTATATACATTACAATGTCCTAAGGTCCTAAGGGGGTGTATGTGCAATGTTTAGAGATATGTGTTGCACTTTCATCCCCAAGAACACTGCTCCAGACAGTTCTGTAACCAGAGCCTGGAAGGCCTCAGAACATTATCCAAAACAATACATGAACAATGAAGAATACACAACCCATTGGAGGAATGCATGATATCTATGTTTGGGCAATGGGAAGGTTTTATTTTGTCTATTATTGGTAAACAGTGGCTCCAGTGTGTCATACTGTGACCTTTACGAGATGGCGCCTGGATTGAAATTAAAGTAGAGCAGAAAAACATGAATGTCAAGCAATTTGCATGACTGTAATGTCGGTGATATCCTACTTGGAGATTGTGTTGAAACCCCATGAAGAGAATCTATAAGAAATTAAATTGATAATTGACTTTGAACATGGGATTGAAATCACTACATTCGTAGCAATTCCTATCCCTACACACACTGAAAAGCTAATTTGACCTCCTAAATCTGTTTTCACATAGAATGTGTAAATGTCACAAGCTTTTTAAAGTTAAGAGTGTGTCTTTGTTTGGAGTAGACTTCATCTGCTATTATCTTTTTAATTAACCATAAGCAGTGGATGATTGTAAATGCCAGTCAAGTATAATTTCTTATGTGTTGAACTGGAATGTTCTGGTGAGCACAGGTACCAGTAGTACTACACTAAAGTACCAAGAAAGGAGATTTTTGCAATAAAATAACTGTAATATATCATACAGTTGTGTTTTCCAATGAGAAAGGCCGAAATTAGATTTACAGTTTTTATTTTACTTTTAAAATGATTTACCTTAAACTGGTTTAAAGTGCATTTAATGCTAAGGTGTCACAGCTAAATCATACTCTGGACATAAGTTTCCACCATAAAAAGTGACAATTAAATAACTACACAAAACTTAGAGACCAAGACCATACACAAAACAGAAACTTCCACTAACAAGTCTAGATATCTTGAAAGTCACAGTAGGGCTTTTATTAACTGCCTTGAGGTTTAAAGTCAAATGCATATTTACACTTTGTAATGTTCATTGACCAGCATCAAATACACTATTACATTATACTCTTTCACAGACTCTTTTACATTTAAAATAGTCTCAGTTTTCAATAACAATTATAAAATGTTATATTGTTATTATGAGACATGAAACATTGTTTTGTTTGCCATATTTTGGATTATTTTATATGAAATTTTCTATGTTTTCAGCTTTTTAAACCCCTCCGCAAAGGATGATTGGGTACTGCTAAGGTTCAAATCTGAATGCTTTTTATTTGTTTGCAGAAATTTTAAATTGCATTTTAACTTTTAATAACTTCTTCAACGATTCTTTGATTTCCTGTGTCTGAAGACCATAGATTATTGGATTTAAAGTCAAAGGCATGACAGTGGCCAAAGACAGACTTACAGTCCTTGCATTTGGAAGTATTGTACTCCCAAAGGTAAAGATAAATAGTGCAGGGAGGAAATAAATTGCCACTAATGAAAGGTGACTTGTGCAGGTTTTTAAAGCCTTTAGTCTTTCCCTACATGTAGCAGTTTTTGACAAAGAATAACCAATACAGCAGTAACTTCCCACGATAAATGCCAGTGGAACCCAAAGAACAAGAACTGGTGCCAAATGAGCAATTACACGATTTGGAGTAAGATCATTGCAGCCAAGCCGATACACAGGTCCATGATCACAGAAATAGCTCTGAATAATCACAGAGTCACAGAAAGAAAGTCTTGTGAGAAGACCAACTGCAGTGAGTATGATAGTAATTGCAAGAAGCCAGAAAAAAGCGATCAAAGATAAAATGAGTTTGTGGCTGATTCTCATTTGGTAGTGCAGCGGGTACATGATAGCCATGACTCTGTCAAAGGACAACACAACCAGATTAAAAGCCTGAGCTGCAAAAAAGGTCAAGCAGAAAAACATGAATGCCAAGCAGTCATTGTAGGAGATATGGTGATGGTTAAACAGAAAAATGTCAACAAGCTTTGGCATCAAAGCAGAGCTACTTAACAGGTCTGTAAATGCAAAGTTCACAACTCCAATATGTTTTGGACCTCTCAATGTATGATCCAAAATTATGCCAATCATCAGTAGTGTGTTTCCCACCACTGAAAAAATGTAGATAAAGCACAGAAAGACAAAGTAATACCTAATATTAGCTATGCCATTAAATGCACTTATTATGAAATATGCAGGTTTCACAAATGTGATGTTTTTCCCAACAGCTGAATTAAAAAATTCCATTTGAATAATTTTTTTTTTAATGTTGAAGGTTAAAGTTAATGTCCTTTATTTTATGTTTCAGCAAACCTTCTTTAGTTAAGACTGGCTCCAAATGGAAGCAGAGCACGTTTGTGTTCTGTCCCTTATAGTCACTTTGCATTCCCCTATGACATCAAACCATATGGTTACAGCTTTGTGCAGACAATTTAACTAATAGGAATATTACATAATGGTTAATATTTTCTGACTGCCATCTTACTATCCCGAATTTTTTTCCGAATGCTGGTCAACCTCAGACTGACAATACAACTCAAAATCATGTTGTTTTGGATTAATTAAAAAGCTGGAAAGGGTACTTTGTGAAAATGTGTGCCCTTTTTCTACTCCTGATATTAATCTAAGATTATCAAATACCGGCTTTGCTGTCCTGCCAAGCTTGCTGTTGGGCACTGTTATTTTGTGTCAATAAGCTCGTAAGTAGCAAATTTAGTTAATAGAAGTCAGTCAATAATGGTAAACGCTAACATGTGTTAAGACTCATCAAAGGTAATGTATTTTTTCATGAAACAGAAGAGGATGGATGGCTGGAATGGAATGGAAAGATAGATAGATGTTGTGCACTGCCTTGGAAGTTTGGAGTGGAGCAGATGTTGTGATGGGCCAACTCACAGTTTTTTTTTCCTCCAGAAGTCAACCACCATCTCTTTTATTAATCTAAGCTTACCAAATACCGGCTTTGCTGTCCTGCCAAGCTTGCTGTTGGGCACTGTTACCTGTGTCAATAAGCTCGTAGGTAATGTTGTGTTAAAGCAGGTGTAATTGGTCTTCACCCATGATGTTGTGATGGGCCAACTCACCATCTATTTTGTCTTGCTGACATTCAGAAAGAGGTGTTTCTTTCGGACCATTCTACAGTTGCCCTCACCAGATCCCTGTACTCAGACTCCTGCCCCCCCCCTTAATGCACCCAACCACTGCAGTGTCATCAGAAGTGTACAAGGTAAAGAGGAATGGAGATGTAGACCGTGTCATGTGGTACCCCAATATTACTAACCAGCACATCAGAATGGGTGCCCCCCAGAGTTACAAACTGAGGCCTCTCTGACAGATAGTCAGCAAATCAGGAGACAGTAGAAGTTGTGATATCCATCCCGAGAAGCTTCTCACTTAGCAGAAATGGCTGGATTGTTATTTACTTTGCTTTTGTTTCCTTGTCGTTTGTTACTGGAAGACTGACTATGATTCTATTACCAGCAAATTACATATTACAGTATGTCAGCTAACACACTTGCTCTTGTGGAGACTGGGGAGATTTTCTTTTCCACCCCTTAAAGAGCACCCAGTGTGCACATTGCCCGACTAATATTACACCAGACCAGTAGAGATAAAAAACAAACCCAGAATTTAAAAAAACATCAGTTTTAAAAGGCGGCTCTACTCTAAAACTGTGACACAACCATGTGCAGTCCGTCCTCCAGCTGACTACTATGTTTGCTGCACAACTTGCTTGAGGTCTTCTAAAATCACTTCTTGAGTCTCTGCTGTAAGGACATAACCACAGTGTGTGTGAATGGCTACTCAATCATCTCAGGCTCTTCACCTTCACAGTTGCTCCTCAGTGCAAATGAGAGAAAAACAGCACCTGCTAGTGATGTGTGGATCAATCCTGAAATATCGATTCCTCTGATACCAATCATTTATGTTCTAGAATCAATTCTTACATTAAAATATCGATATTTTAGTAATTTAGGGTAAATTTGTAGTTTATCATTAACAGGAACACAGTGGAAAGAAACTATAACATTCGGATTGTCTACATTCAAATTCAGAGGCTGCTTCCACCTGAGGACCCGGCCTTCGCGGTCTAAAGAAAGCCGGGTAGTACGGCACGAGCTCCCTCCTTGGAGTGAAATGCTGCCGTCTGCTCCTTGCTATCTAAAATATAACCGGGCGCTGACGTAAACTCTCGACCGTCTCACACTTCTGTTTAATCAGTTTTCTGTTTGTGTGAAAACCCCGAAGGAACCCACCCAAGGGATTAAAAAAGTTACATTTAATTTAATCTAATCTAATAACTTTAATCTCAGCCAAACCGATTGACCCACGAACAAATAAAACACTGAAAAAGCCAAACAACATTTTTAAGTTATCAAAGGGACTTATATATCATGTTTAACCTGAGTAGCGAAAGACAGCGGTGGGTTTGAAAAGGATTAGCCAGGAGTCCGGTGTTCTCACTGGCTCTAGTGAGCCTTGAACCCCCACTCGCTATCGAGCTGGTGAGACGTCTGTTACCCACGTCGGAGCGCAAAACGTCGGAGCGCTTTTGAAAATATGTGGTGTCTTGATAAACCCTAGCAGATATTTGAAGTTTACACAGCTGACACATTTTTATCATATTTTAACATATGTTCACCTGAAAATATGTTAAACGTTTATTTTGTGACCCAAAAAGAATAATAAGAGTAATATTAACACTAACTAGCTGCCACCATTATTGACTACTGCGCTGGGCTGCGCTACGAATTCTGGGACACAGCTTCTTCTTCTTCGGGGTTTAATGGCAGCTGGCATCCTTGTACATGCAGTGCTGCCATCTTCTGTTTCAGTCCGTTATTACACTCTTAAATCCTACTACTTATTCCTGCGTCTTTTGGGATCTTACAAAGCTTCAAACGACACGTCAACTATTAAATTAGTTGTCGACAATTTTAATAGTCGACGTAATCGTGACTAGGGCTGGGCAAAACGATTATTTTCCTAATCGATGAATCTAGCGATTAATTTTTCGATGCATCGATTAATCTAATGATTAATTTTTCAATCCGATTCGATTTTGATTTGATTTGATTATCGATTATTTCCATATTTTTTGACTTGTATAGCAATTTCACATTTACTAATTTATGTATATCAATGAAAAACACAAATTTCTTCATTTGAAGACCTTTTAATAAAAAAAATTGCAAAATAAAATTGTAGAGGTCATACAATCAATAGCATTTAACAAGAAATGAAATGTGCAAACATATAAAATTAAGGAAAAGTTAACAAAACATTTCAAATAAATAGCAACAATGGTGTCTTTAAACAAACAAAATGTAACATTCACTTTGCTTTCTCCCAAAAAGTGCTCTTCATTCACAAAACAAAATCCACAATAACATTGTAGTACAATCTTCTGTTTTTAACAAAAAATTAAATGTTGTGCAGAACAAATATGAACAAAGGAAATCATAGCAAAAAATTAATAAAATATAAACAGCAGCAATGGCATCTTTGAACAAATACAACGTAACATTCACTTTGCTCTCTGCAAAAAAAGTGCTCTTTGTTAACAAAATATCCATTTTGCTGCCTTCTCTCCTATTTGTGTGTGTGTTTGTGTGTGTGTGTGTTCAATCATGTTCATCACATGAAGTAGTTATGCATTGGAGTGGAGAAATGTTAGCATTTCTACATGCTCAGCAGTCAGGCTTGCCCTTTTTTTGGTGACAATGTTTCCAGCAACTGAAAAAAGCCTTTCAGATGGTGTTGATGTGGCAGGTACAGCCAAATATGATTTGGCTAAATTAGCCAGTGTGGGGAATCTTGTTGCATTATTCTTCCACCATGTAAGGGGGTCATTATCCCTTGGAATAGGGGCTTCCCCAAAATACAGCAGTGCTTCTTTCCTCACCGCCTCATTTTCTCCATCCCCACCCAACAAAGTGTCCAACACAGACCTCTTCTTTGTTGGGGGACTTGCTGAGGCTTCCTGTCCCACATGTTCCTGCTGTAACTGTGATCTCTGCTCCCTTTTGAGATCAAGTGCCTCCCTCTGTACTGTTACTTGCAGTTTCAGAGCATCTTCTGGAGAAAGGAATTTCAGTTTACGAAAGCGTGGATCAAGGGCAGCAGCAATGAGTGACACATTTTTTCCATCTGCTTGAAATGCAGATACCTCTGGCTGCCACCTATACAAGATTTCCTCTTCTGCACAGTTCTGGAAAGAGTTCACTGCAGCAGAATCAAATGATTTGTTTTTGGTGGATTTCAGGAGACCTTTCAGCAGGGGGGGAAGAACAGAGACTGTGACATAAGACTGTCCACTAAGAACATTAGTGGCTTGCTCATAAGGCTTGAGCACCTTCAATTCATCCAGAAGAATCCACTGATCACTTTTCAGATCTAGGTACTGTTTCCCACGCTGTGTGACTTTTGGATCTGAAAGCGTCGCAACCACTGGCCATCTCTGTTCCAACAGACGTTCAATCATGTAGTATGAACTGTTCCATCTGACAGCGACATCCTGGATTAGTTTATGCTCAGCTGTACCCATCTGCTTTTGCTTCTGCTTAAGTTTGGTGCAAGCTGGCTCACTTTTCCTGATGTGCTTTACAAGGCCCCGTGCAGCTGATAGTGCCTTATCAATCTTGGGGTCTTTCAGTGCATGGTTTACAACCAGTTGCAGTGTATGCCCGGCACACCGATAGGACACCACTCCAAACTTCTCTTTCAGGATGTGGAGAGCTGCAACTATGTTACTTGCATTATCATGCACAACGGCAAGGACATTATGCAAGGAAATGTGGAATTTCTCTGCCACCTTCTCCACCCAGGAGGCAAGGTTTTCTGCAGTGTGGCGCTCTTCAACTGGCAGTGTTGCTAAATTGAAGGAGAGAAGATCCCAATTGTCATTAATGAAATGACAAGTTACCCCTAAGTAGGACTCTGTGACCAGACTTGTCCAAGCATCAGTGGTAAGGGAGATTTTGGATGTGGCCTTTTTTAGTTCATTCCTTAGTTTCTCAACTGAAGTTTCATACTTTCTCTCCATCATGCTTGTAAAATGACGCCTAGACGGCAGAGTGTATCCCGGTTGGAAAGTGGTCAGCATTTCTTTGAATCCCTCACCCTCAACCACAGCAAGTGGTCTCATGTCTTTTAAAATCATAGTTAAGACGCTCTCGGTAAGTACAGCCGCCTCCTGGGGGGTGCATGGTGTACTTCTTCTCTGACAGTAGTCCTCCAGACTTTTCTGTTTGTTCCTGAAATCATAAATCACACACAGCACACAGATGAATTCGAATAATTACAAAATAATTATATGGAAAGCATAATATCAAAATAATTAGATAAGGATCTGGTTGTTATAATAAATAAATATAAACCATGTATGTGCCTTACTGTTGTTGAAATCTCCCAATTCTTTGAATCTTTGGGCTGAAGGAAGGACAATACTCGGTGTATTTATGCTCAATCAACAATCATTTATTTCCATACAATTCAACACTTAAGAGCATAAGGACCATCATGATGGGGAGACCTGCCTGCAGAGGGTCACAGCAAGTCTCAAAATGGTGACGGGTTGCTCAGCTTTTTATAGTCTCTAGTGGCCCCCACCTAGTCGTAAAAGACCAAACATTAACATTCTTTCTCTCTTACGGCGCCTCAGTTATGACCTCGGCAGTTGTTTCTCTG